>NC_051310.1:163627780-164833444 GCF_015220235.1 Choloepus didactylus
ATGTTTTTTTTATATTAAGTGAACAAATATTTGGATGAATCTAATGTTAACCCTCCCCACCCCCACCAAATAAACAGAATAATAAAATACACCACTTTATTGTGCCAAGTGTTGAATACCTTGACTCTTTCCTTCAGGATAAAACATTTGAAAACATTGCTAGGTTACTGCTTTGACTTCATTTTAATGAAATGTGAAGTCATTTTGCCAGCAATATTCATACTTCTGCAGTGTTTTAAAATCATGGGTATATGACTATACTGACTTCACTTTGATAGATATTACAGTCATTTGGTTTCACATTGTAATATTCTTCTATTATAACAGATTTGCATAACTCATTGTGCTTCACCATTTCTTCAATTTCTTGCTTGTGTTGCTGAAAAAAGAGAATACAATAATTTTTTTACAGGAGGAGGCATTAAATTTCATGAGAAATCACAATTGTTACCACGTCATCTGTCATCCGTCATCCATAAGCACTCATAGCTACTACCTTCAGAATATTTAAATAAAACTCAAAGAACTGTTTTCTTTTGAAAAGAAGGTGATTAGCATACAAATACAAAAGAACCATTTCAGAATAGGACACAGTTTCAGAGTATGACATAGTGAAGAATTTACTAATAATTATAAAAATTCAGGGAGTCTATTGTGAGCAGAACATTCTTTATTAGGTCGGTGTCACAATTATGTGTGAAACATGCTTTCAGGATAATGACAATAACATATTTACCATCACTTTGCCCTAACTCAAACGTTCCCTTCCGGTTCTGATAGTGATCTTCAAGCCAAACAGTGAA
Organism: Choloepus didactylus; assembly: GCF_015220235.1. Taxonomy (NCBI): domain Eukaryota; kingdom Metazoa; phylum Chordata; class Mammalia; order Pilosa; family Megalonychidae; genus Choloepus; species Choloepus didactylus. The sequence continues at coordinate 163,628,584 of NC_051310.1, forward strand.
GAAAGCTCTTTGTATTTGGAATTTTTCTTTCTCCTGGCTAAATTTTCATGTCCTTATAGGTCAGTGAAGGTCAGAACTTGTGGTTTTATCTCAAACAGCCCATTTGTGATCATCAAAAAAAATAAATCTCAGGCTGTTGGTAGCCTCTGTAGAGATGTCTTTATCCCACACCTGTGACAATTACCCTGTGTTAGTGAAGCTGACAAGAGTCAAGCCACAGGTCAAGGGTCAGGGCACGTCAAGAGGAAGTTATTCTTCAGTCCACTAAATCTCTTATCATTTTCATCTAACGTGATATCCACCTGTCAGTCAAAGAATGTAGACTATTGTCTTGTACTAAGTGCTGTACTTTCTACCTCCAAGAGAACACATTTTATGACTTTTCCCATAATTACCGTTTTCTATCTTTAAAAATTCAACTTCAAAATAGACCCACTAAACTTATAGTGATTTCAAAGAACAATGGTTTTTATGATAAAGTAAAAACAAGAATGATGTTAGCAATAAATCTCAGTCTTTTTGTTTGTTTGTTTTACTGATTGATTTAGTTTGTCAGATGTTGTGAACTAAGTCAAAAGAGAGTTTACCAAATGAATAATGAAATGAGTAGTATTGGAGAAATAATGAATGTCAGACTAGCTCAGTGATGTCAATGTGTGCCTAAGTGAGTGCCTATATGTGGGCAGACTCATCCCAGAAATTATGGACTAGCACAATATCCTGCTAACAAGTATGTTTCTAGAATACAATAAAGCATTTTCTGAGAAATATTTTCATAATGGACTTCAGTTGAATTGATAAGTATACACAGTTAGATCTGCTTAGGCTGCACTTGGATATAATGAATTCCGCTTAGAAAGTGGAATAGAGAAAGGCTCAGTTATCCTAGTATACTACAATATGCAAATTGCAATTCCTTCTGTCATGAGGTTCAATGTGCAAGGTAAATCTTGCCTCAAAGAGTCCTCCTTGAAAACTAGATATCTCAGAGCATTAAAAGTGCAGAATGTCTAGTTTATGAGCTACAAGGTTAAAAGTGACTTGGTTGGGTCATTTAGATCTCCCCTCTCCAACAAGATTAAATCACAAGGAAACTTCATATGATCCTTGGTGTCCAGAGAAATGTTTTTCACAAACCCATTGCAAAGTACAATTCTAACATTTTCATATGCCCTTTCCCAAATGACAACTCCCATAAGTATAACATAGTGTGGTGGAAAAAAGTTTAGAATGAAACTCAGGGAACTTGTAATTTAGCCTCAAATCTGCTATTAGCCCATTGAATAGCATGGGCCTCAGTTTCTCCATCTGTCAAGTAGGAATGAGAACTCATTATTTTCAATCCTATGGATCTTTAAAGACTTAAGTATGATTGTCCATCCCACATAATAGGTAGAAATCTTTCCTCTGTGCTGCCTTAAAAAAAGCTATCTTAGTTCTTAATAAAAATATGTTTCACCCACTTGGCCCTTACTTACTTTTTCCCCAAGTCATTAGCAGAGAGCCTAATGAATTAATGAATGAATGATTCTTAGGATGACTATACATCTGTTTTATGCATTTGTTTAATCCCACTTATTGATAGTCTCCATTCACTTTCAAAAGTGGCCAAGTTTGGATGATAAATTATGTGTTGTCCTTCAGTTCCTTAATGGAAGTAGAAGCTACTTACATTACCAACATACTTGTTAACAATTAATGCCCACTCAGATGTCTCTTTTCTTTTGCAAAATAACTCCAATTCTTCTACCTTTTTTATCTGTTTTTTTTTTTTAATTTTAGAGATTATTTTAGTGAGCAATTGAAGCTAGATTAGTGCTTCCACATTTACTGTCATCCAATATTTAAGTTACTCTGCTTCAAAGGCAACCCTGGAGTACTTTACAAATTTAAGATGATATGATTTTAATAAATACAGTTCTATCCTTTGATGGATCTTTCCAGGTTGTGCCTAAAAGTCTCACATTTTGATAAGTCTTCTCCTAGGTAACCAACCCTCTGTTTTATATGTTATGTTTATGTACAAGAGCTATACATTATTACAGTTTTGGGAAAAAGTAATCTTCTATTAGCAAGCAAAAATAAACTAGCCAGGCCTTGGGAAATGCTAATTCTGCAGTCCAGACACACCTGAGAGCATGAGGATGAGATAATATGTTTTGTCTTTATGATAATAACTGTCATAATTAACTGACATCTTTAAATATGGAGCACATAATTCAAAAGCTGGTGTACTTGGTCCCTGTGCCCGAGTAGGGGTTTGTGATAGAAACATGACCATTTGTGACACCAGAATGAAAAATGGTTTTCCTAAAAAACCGCTCCCAAATTCAAGTATGTCTTTAATCAATCTTAACATGTTTTTCAAACAATACACTACTCATTCAAATATTCTGTATGCTGATACATCAAAAGCTCTGATAAAAAGCCTTGATGTGAAAGCAAACAAACAAAAAACAGAAAAATATGTGGTTTTGCAAATTAAAACTTTAGCTTATAAAGAAAATAACATTTTCAACATCAATTTTGTTGAACTGAAAAATGGACGTTTATGGTAAGCTCCAAAAGAACCTACAATACTGTCACTATTTCTGTGTATCCAAGATATAACATGGCTTTTGGCTTTTGAGGTAATATTCAAGGAAATCTTTTCAGATATTATTTAGGATAATCAGTTTTATTCTGACATTAGAGCACTTTAGATCCAATGCTTCATCTTCATGTCATACAGAAGTAAAAATAGAGGAAATTATTGGAGGAACCTTCAGTTGAGTCATGACCTGCCATCTAGTTGACTCACCTATCCCTGGCAAAGTTTAAAGGGGAAACTCAGAGGATTTGTATACATGTCCAGTGATTTCTAAATGTTTAAAATAATTACATTTTCAACTTTTATTTCTGCTAAAAAAAATAATACTTGTTGAGAGTGAGCAAATAAATACAAGTGAAAATAATATTAATGACCCTTCCCAAATTTCTCAAAATTTCAGCAGTTCCTTTAGCATCTCCCTGTGGTCACCTGTAATCTATCCTGGGTTCAGGTGTTTCCAAAAAGTTAGAGAAGGTAATGATAATAAAGAAACAAAAAGAAGAAATGGTGCCTGTTTCAATGCCCAAGTTATGTACATTTGGGGAAAGAATGCTAGAAATCTTTTCAAAATATACGCTCCTGAATGAGTTTTGTGAAAGGCAACTATACTCCTTAAAATGACCAATAAGGAATGTTGTACTTCTCCTTATTAAACACATAATAAGCTGTCTCCCCTCAATGCAAAGAATACTAAAATCTACCCCAAAGAGCTCCAATTCAATACATGGTGATCCACCTCAATATCAATTCTGCTGACCATGAAAGTCACAAAAGTAGAAACATGAGGGCTTTAGTTCGAGTGTTCTTTAAAGAATTAGTTTAAAAAGTATTCAAGTAGAGGAAAATAAATGTCTGAAATGAAGGAGGCCTGTGTCATGCTAGCACAATCTTGTTCCTCTAGCTTTGTTGTTTGAGATGCTCTGAATCCTTTTACTATCAAGATTGTTAGTTGTGAAAAATCTTTCACTTTATATGGCTTCAGAATCTACATTATTTTTTAAATGATATTTAAAACATTTTGTGATAATTATAGATTTATATGCAATAGTAAGAAATAATGTATAAAGATCCCATGTACCCTTTTCCCAGTTTCCCCCAGTGGAAAAATCTTGCAGAACTGCAGTACGATGTCACAACCACAACATTGACATTGGTACCTTAAGATACAGGATATTTCCAGCACCACAAGGATCCCTCTTGTTGCCCTATTATGGACACACCCATTTCATCCCACTCCTATCCCCTCCTTAAACACAGTGAACCATCAATCTGTTAACTATTTCTGTAATTTTGTCATTTCTATAGTATTATATAAATGGAATCATAGGGTATGTAATTCTTTGGGATTGGCTTTTTTCATTCAGTGTAATTCTCTAGCGATCCATCCAAGTTGTAGCATGTTTCAATAGCTTGTTCCTTTATATTCCTGAATAGTAGTGTACAGTATAGATGAACCAGTTTGTTTAATCAGTCACCTATTGAAGGACATCTGGGCTCCTTCCAGTTTTTGGTACTATAAGTACAGCTGCTATGAACATTTGTGTTCAGTTTTTTGTGTGAATATAAGTCTTTATTTGGGACAAACACCTATTCCAGTTTGCTAATGCTGCCATTATGCAAAATACCAGAAATGGATTGGCTTTTTTAAAGGAGATTTATTTGGTTACAAATTTACAGTCTGAAGGCCATGAAAATGTCCAAATTAATGCATCAGCACAAGTATACCTTCACCGAAGGAAGGGCAATGTCATCTGGAAAACCTCTGTTAGCTGGGAAGGCACATGGCTGGTGTCTGCTGATCCCAGGTTGTGTTCCAGCTCCTCTCTCAGCTCCTGTGAATTCTTCAAAAGTGTTGCTCTTGGGGGATTTTGTCCTCTCTTAGCTTTTCTGGAGCAAACTCTGGGCTAACATCTCCAAAGTGTCAGCAAAATTCTGCTTTCAGCAGCAGTCTCCAAAATGTCCCTCTCAGCTGCTCTGAGGTCCTTCTGTTTGTGAGCACTTTTATAGGACTCCAGTGATTAAATCAGAATGGGTGGGGTCCATATTTCCATGGAAATTATTTAAACAAATGTTTCACCCACAGTTGGTTGAGTTACATCTCCATGGAAACACTCAATCAGTAGGTTCCAGCCTAATCAACACTAATATGTCTGCCCCCACAAGGTTGCATTAAAGAACATGGCATTTTGGAGGACATAATACATCCAAACCAGCACAATACCTGAGGGTGCAATTGCTGGGTCATATGGTAGTTGCATGCATAGTTCTTTAAGAAACTGCTAAACTTTTTTCCAGAACCATTGTACATTTGCACCTTCCATGTGTGAGTGATCTAACAGCATTTGCTGTTGCCGTTATTTTTTGTTTTAGCCATTCTGATAGGCATGCAGTGATATCTCATTGTAGTTGCAATTTGCATCACCCTAATAGCTAATGATGTTAGACATCTTTTAATATCTTGCATGAGACATACTTACATTTAAAATTATTTGTTGTTTAACTGGGTGGACTATATTTTATCTGACAATGTTACATATTAAAAAATTTCAAAAAAATATGTAATTCACTATACAAGAGCTATCTTGATATATACACATTATTAGAAATGGCTTAAGAAGGTATCCAAATAAAATGCATCATTTATGGAAATTGCTCTTAGATTAATCATGAACATTAACATAAAGCAAAGACTTATGTTCCAAAAAATAGTAAAGCAGTATGAACATAATTGACTAGGGAGTAAAAAAAAATAAATAAATATATTTTACTCTCCCTTTCTGTGTATGAGAGATGGGGTATAGGGAGAGGGAGAGAGAGAGAAAAAGATTGAATTGATTGATGGGGTGGGAAAAAGTGGTGAAGATTCAAGGAAATGTGCTTTCATATGGGAAAACAGATTGTTTTAGTGCATTTGGTAAGAAACAAATGCCTTTAAAGCCCCAAACAACAAAGCTGGAGGGGAAGGAGGAGCAGGGGAGGGGCAATGTTCAGTGCAGGGCAGTGCAGGATAGAGCATGGGAGGGTGATTATAATGTAGAGGCCAAATAATATTTTTCTATCTATAACCTACTCATATGGAAACTCTTTTAAACATTAAGTATTTTAACATACAGTAATTTATAATTCTCATTAATACTTATCTGTGGAGTAGTAGGCTATAGTACTAGGTATTAAGAAAATTCAATATTTTATCTTGAAAATAAGAAAAAATGAACCAAGGATTTCTTAAAATTTTTTATTTTTATTGGATTCAAACATCTTCTAATATTTGACCTAAAATATTTTATTTTTCTTAAGGAATCTCCTTCTAACACAGGGCCTGGGGTATGTCACTAGATTAAGGTAAAAACCTCCTATCTGGTGACCTAACATCAGTTTTACCTATACTTGGTTCCAAAATATATGCTACTGATAAAGTTGCCCTAAGCAGTCAGTCCTCTTCCAGTTTCTGGTCAAAGCAAGACCAAATTCCCACCCTCGCTTTCCTAGAGCTCTTCAGAGTCATTCCAACCTACCTTTCAGCCCCTGCCTGGGCTGTTTCCCCACCGTTAACCCATGATGCAATCCAGTTAAAATTATTCACTGTCTTCTGAAGCCCCTAACTTTCCCATCTCTCTGTTCTTGCTGCTGACATGCCCACCACTTGCACCTTCCTCCCCAGATCCTACTTTTCCTTACAGAAGCTCTCACTTTTCTTGGATGGCATAGCTCAAATTCCGCTCTGCCACTTGGATTCTTTCCAGATCAATAGCCCCAACTGTTCGCTCTCCCACTCTGATCTCTCAACTCATTTCTTGATGTTGTTTAACATACTGATTCATTGCTGCCTGATTACGTGTTTGGTCCCCCAGAAGACCATAAAATCTTCGAAAATATGGTCTATGATTTACTCATCCATCTTTGGGTCCCCTGCTATGATTTCAATAGCACCTTAGGCTCTGTAGTTGTTCACTGAAGATTTGTTTAATAGTATTAGTGAAAAGCCCAAAGTTTTGGGGTTTCCAATTAATGACTTAGACTGTAGGTGCTAACCCTATTGTCATATTCAAAAATTGTTAGGTTTGTCATTCACCAAAATGGAGTAAATGGCCTTACTGGAACATGACTCCAGTGATTAGGGTCAACAGCTTTATTAATGAATAATCAAAATGGTCAATTCAAAAAAAGAGACTGGTTTTGTGATTTTAAGTATCTCGACTCCACGGAAATGTCAGTTTGTTGTGTAAACCCACAATTTCCCTAATTAAAAAAAAAAAGGACCTAACATCATTTTAACCACTGTGATGGTTAGGTTCATGTGTCAACTTGGCCAGGTAATGGTACCCAGGTGTCTGGTCAAGGAAACACTGGCCTAACCGTTACTGCAAGGACATTTGTCACTGGTTAATAAACCAGAAGGCTGGTTTATTAAATCATCAGTCAATTGGTGGCAGCTGTGAGTGATTACATCAATGAAGGGCATGTCTTCCACAATGAGAGAATGCAATCAGCTGGGTTTAATCCAATCAGTTGAAGACTTTTAAGTGAGACAGATAGAGGATCTTCACTTCTTCAGCTGACCAGCGAAGCATTTCCTGAGGAGTTCATCGAAGTTGCCAGTTCGCTGCCTGAGGAGTTCATCAAACACATTCATTGGAGTTGCCAGTCTGCTGCCTGCCCTATGGAATTTGGACTCTTGCATACCCACAGTTGCATGAGACACTTTTATAAATCTTATTTTTATAGATATCTCTTGTTGATTCTGTTTCCCTAGAGAACCCTAACTAATACAACCACATTCAAATATATAATTCCCTGCTGCTAATTGCATTCACAGTGTTGTGCTACCATCACCACCATCCATTATCAAAACTTTTCCATTGTCCCAAATAGAAACTATACATTTTAAGCCCCAAATCCACTCCCTATTCCTGACAATTTTTGGTGCTCATGATTTTCCACTATCCCAAGTAGATTACCCTGAAATTTGATGGCACTAAGAGGTGCTTTCTGTGGCAAGTACTTCAGTTTTTATTAGATTTCCAATAGTCATTTATATTTGGCATGGTCCAAAATGCCTTAAAATGCTATAACTTATCTTGTTTTCAAAGTCATATAGATGTCTTGAAACTATTCCTGATATAATGAACTCTTTAAATCTTAGATTATATCTGTGATTCCTCAAATAGATCCTGGTCTTTACATTTTTTTTTTTTAAGGTAAAGATGTTCAATCACCAGTGATAAAGAGAAAACCTCATTATTAATCTTGTTGAGAAAGACAATCTCTGTAATTTAGAGGAATCATCCTGTTTCTCTGAGAAACCATCTCAGGAGCTCAAAATGCCTCCCCACCCTGGTCCCCTTACAAATCCTATCAGGGTTCAGTTTAACTCCCACATTCTTCAAAAAGCCCTTTCTTACCTTTTCCATCCTTGCCCTTGGTGATGACCCCCCACTAATTTGAATACCTGTTATATTCATCTCTTAGCATATGGCACCTCATAAATTTAATTGTTTTTTATGTTGACATGTCTTTCATATCATAACATGAGCTTTAAGTCAAGGACCCATAGTGCTGTGTCCCAAACATTATGGGACGCTGACAGTAAAAGTGTATGGTTTTAATAGAGATGATTATGCCTCAGAGTTTACAGGAGTTCTTGTTTGATTCCTTTCACTGTATCAGGCAAGGGGGGGAAGTAAAAAAATCTTAAATTTCTGCTAAATAAAGAAATGATTTTTTGAACCATGTAGACATTTATTATTCCAAATATAAGTAAATGATAACCAGAATAAGATGTGAGTAACTTAGCCTGTTGTTCACCTAAGTACACTCCTTTGAAAACTACTCTTGAAAAGGTTTCCCTAATATAAATATATTTTGGAAACAGCATGCTATACCAAACCCTTGACCATTTATAAAGCAAACTTTCCTAGTTAAAGTCCTGAGAAATACAAATGTAAAGACACATTTTGAACCTGGCATTTAACCCATCATTTCCTAAGTTTATTTGACCATGTAACTTTACTGCCATGATTTAAAATTACCGTTCTTTGGAACATATTTTGGGAAACAAATTTAAATGCACCTTTTGGACTGCATCTAACCCACTGCTTTTCACCAGATGTAGGTGGTTGATGGGGTGAAGATATAAAGGCATTTTGCACACAGGACCATGTAATCAGTCTCCTTGGTACCTTTCTATACTTTCTAGTAGTACTTGAACTACAGAGTGAACTCCATATACTTGTTAAATAGCTAAAGGTTTAGCACTCTGCTATTCTCATGAAAGAATATACTACATATTTTAAATAATGATGTAGTAAACAAGATATCTACAGCTGAGGACTAATTGTAAGTAGAAGAGGAGAAATTTAGGCTGACATTAGTTTGAAAGAGTTTTAAGCCAGTTTTGTTGCAATAAAATACAGTCAAGTCCCTGAATATATTCAACTATTATCTAACATTTAAGTCAAATCCCTGAATATATTCAGCTATTGTCTAACATTTAAGGAAAAATAAAAGCATCCTTATGATTTTCAATTATTCATAAGTAGATATTTTTTGGCCTGGTCATATAGGATCACTGTCTCCTGACTGATTTTTTAAAATGTTACTCTGACTGTTATTTAATCTACACAATGTAAAGCACAGGATTTAAGATTGGTAGTTGTGAGAGGAGTTCCTTCTTATGAACCAGGAAACAGTGTAGTCGTGGTTGTTCTTGGCAGTCATTTTGCAACCATGAGGGAAACTACCAAAAGAATGAAGCCAACATGAGAACTGAGAAGGGAAAATACAAAAAATATGCGGAGAAAGGGAACTGTTGCTTTGATGGAACCATGACTGAAGCTTTCCCTACATGTGGTTTTTATGTTTCAAACATGTTCTTTAATGTTAAGGCCAATTGAAGTTATATTTCATGACAGTTACAAGTAAAAACATAAAATTGACACAGAATTTGGTCCTAAAAGAGGGGGGTTATAATTAACAGACACAAAAAATATAGAACAGATGGATTGCAGTGATGACACTTATAGTACAGGCTGCGAAGCTGACCATCAACAGTTGCTTCAAATGTTGCCCGTGAGACCATGTGCTCACTGAGCCTTTACTTCTAGGGTACTTGCTAGGGAAAATTCAGGATTTCAGATTATGTTGATATATGAGTCAATATCCAAGCACACTCAGCTAGAATTTTGAGACTGTAATGAAAGCGCATTTTACAGAGGTATAGACAGAGTTAATGGAACCAGCTTGGGATCCCAGACACCTATGGGTTGGCAACAGTGGAAATCCATTAGCATACTTGGGCCTGGATGGGAAGAAATGGTGTTACTGGGTTCAGAGAAAGCAGAAGCTATAGAGGAGCTCAACCAAGGCACAAACTTTGGAATACCCTGCTATCACCCTCTTTGCCCTCTCCAATCTCCTACAGATTACTCCCCCAGGCAAAACCACAACTGGTCATTTATTACCAAAATGGGCTTACCAAAAGAAAAGATAAAGTTGAGATGTGGTTAGCCTGTGCAGAGGCATTTTAGTTGACTTTGACCTGACATTCCTTTGTGATGGGATTGTTGTTACTGTTGTTTTCCCCTCAAATAAGATTCCAGGTCTAATTGTTGAGATAAATTCTTAAGTAGGAGTTCCCTCATAGAAGTGTCTCACCTTGATATCAAAGTCAGTTGTGTGGGGGTTTGGGGGTGGGGACAGAGATTTTAAACAACAGTACTTTGAGGGCTCATCAGAGCACAAGTTAAAGAAATGTTGCAATGCTGTTAGAAGCTCTGGGGTCATAGGCAGAGTGTATTTGTCTGTAGAGACCCTGGTAGCAAGCTTAGTGTATGGAACATCATTGTACCTTCTCCAGGCTTAGAGACAGAACCTCAGGACACAAGCAATGGCAGGGATCCAGAATGAGGGGTCAACCCAAGCTGAGCATACGAGAAAAACTACCCATGTAGACCTCTTAAGCTAAATTTTCACCAAAAAATAAGAGCCAAGAACTAGGAAAGAAAAAAGAGTAATTGGTGGCAATAAATGAAAAGAAAGTAAAATGTTAAGTAAAACAGGATATTGGAGAAAATTAAATTTTTTTAATAGGGACTAGAGTAAAGATTACCATAGCTACATATTTGTGCTTTGCAAACTGTAAAATACTACATAAATGTGAGGTAACTTTCTTAGGAGAGAGGCACTATATGTCATTTTTTCTTCTAATGATTATTTTCATTATAGGTCTGATTGTACATGTTTCATTGGTATTGTTATTGGTTAAATGAGACCAAATTTTAAAATGGGGCCACATGAGCTCAGAGAATTAAATCCAAACTTTTCTAACATAATGGGAGTCTAGAAAATTTAAATGTTCCCTGAACATTTAGGCCTATTATTAAAAATAGATCTGTGGAAGCCCAAATAAAATTTTAAATTCCTGAGTTTGTATTTTGCAAGTGATTACTTAAAGGGTTTACCTCATTTCCACCACTTACTAGGTGTATGACACTTGGAAAAACAATAACCTTCTCTGACCTCATTTTATCCTCTCAGTAAAATAGGGATAATATTGGTATATACTTATTAGTGCTGTTATAAGATTAAATGAGTTAATACATATAAGGCTCTTGAATGGTGCCTGGCAGAGCTCTCAAGAACTGGTAGAGGTGATCACCATTTTCATCACTGGATTCCATGGGAAGTCCCAGTGTAAAAATTATCTCTTCTAATATGGAGAAGCTGTATTGTTCCTACTACTAGGAATAATTTATTCATTTATGAAATATATTTCTTTGTTAACATTTATACTTAATATGTGAGTACAATATTCTGAAATTCTATTACAAAACTTGAAATGAAACCACAATAAGAAATCTGGTTCAGGAGAATTTGTGAATCTGACTCTGACCCCAACTTCTCTTCTGTTCCAAACCACTCCCCTTTCAAATTCATGTGAAAAATAATGTCATGTGTGAAATCAGATTCTTCTTCCAAATACGGCTCTTTAAACTTCATTGGGGTGGAGAAATCACTCAAGTAATTTGGTTTATTCTGCAGTTACCTTCTAGATTCAGCCACTTCTAAGATCCATTTAACACACTGTCAATAAGAACATGAAAACATAATGCCTGTTTGTTTTAGCAAATGAGGTTCATCTGTTCATGGACAGAACTTCAACTCAATGTACCAGATATATTCTTCTTAATAAAACCTAAATGCGCTTTCAACACTCTCCCCGCCTTACAGAAGCCACAACTTCACCACCTATAGCACTGCTTCTCTATCCCCCAATGTGTCAAACTTTATTATAATTGTCTTTTTGCTTCTGCACCTCCTCCACTAAGCTACAGGTTCCATGAAAGTTTTATTCATTCCTTATAACAATTGCTAAATGTTTTTAATATATAGCATATAGTAAGTTCTCAAAATAAAAAAAAAGATTGAATAAATGATTGGTTTGCATGAACTTAACATGAAAGAAATAGAAACTGTACTCTAGAATATAATTCATATTCTGATTTTAAAACCACTAGTGGTTTTGGATTATGTTCAAAGACCCATGGAAGAAGGACTTTTAAAATATTTTTCAAAATGCAACAAATAACTTTCTTATGAAATATTTTTATATGCATTTGATCCAGGGTTCATGTAAAACACATAAAATGCTAAAGCTCACTAGAGGCTCAATTCTCTGTAGCTGCCACCTGACTAGCCCACATCTCTTAAAATCAAATCCATCCATTTGAAAGTTTCATTTTTTTCTGTAGCTGAGATTACAATCTATCATTTAGAGGGAATCTGACACCTAGATAAAAGCAAGTACATAAAAAGGAATCGAAACTGATGCAGAAGGAAAGAAAGTACAAATAGGCTGCATTTCTGTTAGTTAAAATGACATGGTTGGGAGCTGAGGAAATAGCAGCAAAAGAAACTTTCTAGGTCATTTTTATCAAGTGGCTTGTAGTTGAAGGAACATGGAAACATTTCAAAAATAACCATGTCCTCTAAGTTCTTTGTTCTAAAATCTTTCCTCCCTTTTCTCTGTAATACAGTGTGTTTGTTAAGATACCCTGCATTTAGTCTAACATTATTCTCATATTTACTTTAAAAATAATGATATCGATGCAATCTACTTACTAATGTCTTGTGCAAATTTAACTACAAACCAGTTAGTCTTTGTGATACCCTCAAGTAATAATTATTGTACAATTTTAGTAGACAGCATACCTAGTGCTTTACACATGGGAAATATACTAAGGAAAAAGCATATTTATAGAATAATTGATAAATTGATTTTGAGGTTGTCCCCCTACTGGATGCCTAATGTCTCATATTGTTTCATGTGTGTAATGAAATAAGGCACAAGGCATAGACTGAGTTCTGCTCCCAGTTCCCTTATTAACATCATCAGCAAGTCACCTTCTCTGGATCACAGTTTTCTCGTCTGTAAAATAAAAGGACTGGGACTAATTGCTCATTAATGCCCCTTCCTTCATCTTTCCATATTTCTACCTTTTGAAGTCTTATGCTAAAAACAAGAAAATGATGAGGCTATACCTATGACCAACTGCTTAAAGGATATGTTAAAAATTTTTTTTCTATATAAGTTGCAGTTATTTCTACAAGTACTACAGTATATAAGGTTGAATAAAATAGCCTCTATTTATTAATAATATTCTCAAATATATTAAATTAAAAATCATCGGTATTAATCTTATACCATTTGTGGAGAAAAAATTAGTGCCTTCCCCCCAACTTCTCTCTTGAAGGGATGCATTACTTAACTCTAAGCAACACACATTCTTGTATAACTTGCCAGATGACAAGGGCAGTCCTTCCCCTGCAATAGTGGCAGAGTAACTGATGTGCATTTTTAGTAGTAGAAAAGTGTACTTAGCGGTAATTCTAGGTATCAGATGGTTTTATTTTGTCCTTTGAGTACCTCAGTGAAAAAAAAAGGAAGAATGGATCAAAAGTCAGATGTGCTTCCAAGTAAATCATTAAGGTTTGCAATGTGGCTAAAATTATACTCAACCCTAGCAAACATTTATTTACTAATTTTAAGCATTTTTCTTTTATTGCCTGCAAGTATCTAACATCATATCCACTGACATGTCTTATATATTCAGAGGACATCTTAAAAGAAGCTTTTCTAACCATTTGTAAGCTGATCATTTGAAAATGGGACTGGTTGTGATTTCCATGCAATTTCTTATCGCAACCAAGAACCATAATCACAGAAAATAAAGAAGTATATGCTGTAAAGACACAAATGCCTTTAGTAGCCTAGAAAGAAATAAAGTTGTCAAATCATACAATAGGGCAGAAAGTACATTGCTATACTTCTTGTTAAAGACAGTACTACTGATTTTCAGTTTCCTTGACTTAAATTTTTATAATTTAAAGTCTCTTGTCACAGATTTAACTCCCCCTTCTCTTCTACTTATCAAGGCTAATGAACACACAAGTAATATTCACAGTATCAGTTAAGTTTGAAAATAACCTCATAAGTAATATGGCTCATAATAATAACATAATCTGTCATTAAGGAGCACATGCAATTTTCCAGTCACTGTACTAACACATTTTACATTAGCATGGTAGCCTGCCCAAATGACCAATAACTTTTTTAAATTAAATTCAGTTTTATTGAGATATATTCATATACCATACATACAAAGTGTACAATCAACTGTTCACAGTACCATCATATAGTTGTGCATTCTTCACCCCAATCTATTTTTGAACATTTTCCTTACACCAGAAAGAATAAGAATAAAAAATGAAAGTAAAAAAGAACACCCAAATCATCCCCCCCATCCCACTCTATTTTTCATTTTTCTACTCATCCATCCATACAGTGGATAAAGGGAGTGTGATCCACAAGGTTTTCACAATCATACTGTCACCCCTTGTAAGCTACATTGTTATACAATCATCTTCAAGAGTCAAGGCTACTGAGTTGGAGTTTGATAGTTTCAGGTATTTACTTCTAGATATTTCAATACATTAAAAACTAAAAAGGGTTATTTATATAGTGTGTAAGAATGTCAACCAGAGTGACCTCTCGACTCCATTTGAAATCTCTCAGCCAGTGAAACTTTATGTCATTTCATTTCACATCCCCCTTTTCCGAATGACCAATCACTTTTAAAGGTATTTTTAGAAAATAATTTACAGCATAAAACTTTGACCATCAAAACACAAATAATTCAAGTCCTAATGGTGTTTAAAGCAAAGAAAGATTAGAAAAACATATTTATTTATTTTACAAATATTAACAGAACACTTACTATATACAAAGCTTAAATCAGATACCAAAGCTGATCTCAAGGAAATTTTTGTCCATTAGGAATATAAGAATGTAAACATAAACAATGTTATCACAATGTAAAAAAAATGGGTCAGGAAAAAGATGAAAATAAATTTCTTTGGTAGTTTAGAGAAGCATAATTAAGTCAGGTTGGGAGAAATGGACACATTTTTCAAAGCATGGAACGTTTGTGTTGGACCCTGAAGAATAGATTCAGCTTAAACCTGGTGGTTTATGTGCAAGGTCGTTCCAAGTATAAAGAATATATGACATGAATTAGCCTCATGACATTTGTGGGATTCAGTGAAAGATATACTGGGGCTTTAAATCCAAGCCTAAGCACTAATCAATATGACTTAAAACTTGATCACATACCTGAATCCTTGCTTGATTTTCTGTTAAATGTAAATAATCTCCACCTCTCAGGTTTGTGGGGCTAGGAATAATAGATCTAATGCAACCAACATGATTGTACACATAAATGCAGAAATAACATCTGGGAAATGGCAGCATCTGTTTAAATTTTTTTTTAAGTTCGTAGGAAAATGAGATTAGGAAGAAGCTTTGTGACATGATCAAGATTATCTACCAAAAATCTGCATGTGATTTTTTTTTAAATTGCATTTAAATATTACATTTAAAGCCACAGGTAAGACAAAGATACCCATTATCAACAATACCATCTAATACTGTACTGGAGGGTCAGACTAAAAAAAAGGAAAAAAAAAAGAAAAAAATGAATGAAACTTTAAATAAAAGAAAAAAAAAAGGGAAGGGAAAAAATTGGAGATAAAGATTGGAATGGAAAAGAATTTTATTTATTAATAAAATTTAATAAATTTGTGGCTAATTTGTTTTCATATAAATAAAAGAGAATCAAAAGATAAACTATCAGAACAACTAGAACCGAGGTTGCTACACCTAAGTTCAAAAGCATTTTTCTACAAGAAAAATTATCAATAGAAATCTCATTGAAAATAAAATTCTATCTGTAATAGCAAAAATTAAGTATTGCAAAATTAACCTTAGAGAAATGGGGAAGAAGTTTACATAGAAAAATGTAAAGGGCATACAAATACCTATCTAATCAAGAGGTATAATATGTTCATGGATAAAACTGAAATTTAGCTTAATAAAAATGTGGACTATCAAATCAATCTGTGATGCCAAAGTAAATTTTTGCGAAATTGAAGGGAAGATTTAGAACAGATGCTAAAGTGTATATATTATACTCTTTTGCTCCCTTTTTCTGCCTGCTTTCTTTTTTTTTCCCTATATCAGATTTCCCAATTCTTGGGAACCATGTTAGGCTTTGCTGTAAGAAATATAGGACCTCAGATTCCCTCTACATGCTCACAGTGATTCTTTATTGCAATATGAGAACTTTGTTACTAGTACAGTTGTACTTTAACCTTTAGACTTTCTGCATTTCCTAATTTTATGTATTCTCTCATATATCCATATCCTGTTATTGTGCACATAGACCTTAAAGATTGTACTTTCTCTTTGGCTACATTTTAGGCTGTTGCCTGGGCTTTTAAGGCACTCCATTTTGGCAAGATTGCTTCAAAACAATAAAATCCCTGGCCATTCTTCTATACTAGTGACTTCACTGTTCACTTTTGTTTTTGTCTGGCTGACCACCCTGGCTAGATGCCCAGTTGCTATAAGCTTAAGCAGTTTAGCCTCAATACATTATGATGCCAATTATAACTAATTCACTTAGTAAATTCTGACAACTTCAATTAGCAGATTGCTCTATTCTACTCTATGAATCTTTACAGCTTGCTTTCATTAAATGGTAGTCTTCTCTTCTTGACACCCTTTTTGGTTTGAAGCAAGAAGAAATAACTTCTGGGTAAGTTAGGCAGACGGTCCTAGGGAATAAAATCCTCTTTCTCAATGTCATATTTTTTCTAGCTCTTTTAAAATTTCTTCGTGGCTTCCAGGCTCACAACCAAGGTTTCTGCAGCCAAATGTTGCAAAATGTGTCTGTCCTGGATTGAAGTTGTGCCTCCCTGCACTTTAAAGGCAACCAAACTACTGAGAGGTAACTTCAATACTTTTCAAATTCTCCAGTTCCTCTTAGTACCTCAATCCATTTAAACACTGGCCAATATCCATTCAATTTCCATACAGTCAGTCAACAATTATTTTGGAACACTTTCCCTATATAAGGTCCAAGTTACGTTCTGGGACTATAAAGATGTACAATACATGATACCTGTTTTTCAAGAACTCCAGTCTTTCTAAAAAACTGAACATGTCTTACAGTACAGGCTTCCTAAATATTGTACTGATAGAAATATATATGACAACCATTGGAGCATTCTACAAGGCAGGACAAGCTTTTCCTGATGGATTTAGAAGGTTCCATAGATCCTATACACTTCAAGGGCATGTATTAGGATAAAACAATGTTATTTCTTTGCCAGGCATTTGTGATTAAAATGCAACCATTTGAACTGACTATATTATGAATTGGGGTGTTTTAAAAATAGGCTAATCTTGGTTTAATAGTGAGCACCTAATGATTTTAGAGTGAAGGCAGAATGTCAGTATTACTGGTAAACATATTATCCAAATATATATCCAAACGACTATGTCTCACTGGAATCCTTTCCCCTAAAGTTTTGAAAATGCTTATCCCCAATTCTGTAGAATGCTAGTAGTACTGCATTTGTAGCCTAAACACAGTTGCAGATTCCAAAAGGACTATTTTGTTGCATTTATTATAGTAAAAAAGAAATCCTTGCTGAATACAAAACATTGCTGTTTTGATTATGTGAACTGATTGTGTGTAATTTTGCTGCTGCTTTTTATGTCATCATGTCCATTGAATCCCTTTTAAAGGAAAATCATTTTCTAGACTAAAATGTTATCATAAGAGCAGCTCTACTTTTGCTGACATGATTTTGATTAGGAAATTTAGATCTTGACTGTATATGAATATATTAGAAGAGGATTACTCTGATCGAGACTCCACATAAGAGAGCTAAAATATACCACAAATAAATAATCAAGCATCTTGTATGAATTTAAAAATAAATCACGTATCATAAAGTAAAAATGGCCAGTTTAGGCTCAGAAAGAACACAGATAGCATTGCTAATTTGTAGCAGAGTGAATCCAGTAACATGGATTTTTAATTAGATGGCAGAAACACTAAGGTGACAGGACTGAGAACAGGTAAATCATCCAGGAATAGCAATGTACTGAGCACAGAGCCAGCTGGTGTGGTGCTGCCTTGGTGTCAGAGATCCGTGCTGCATCCCGAAATGGGGACTGTTCAGACAGTCTGTTGCACAGCTGTTCTTACTCAGAAACAAACAGCCAGGTCTGCTAGTGGTATCACTCTGCAGGTACTATAATGACAGTAAAGTTTCCAGGAAGGACTTCGTGTCTCAAGGAGATGAAAAGAAAAAAATCAAGCTTTATTGGAAACACCAAAGGATGAATTAAAAATATTTCCTTTCCCCTTCTTTACTTGACTTATTACATTTTTTTTATTTTTATTGAGATTCTTCAGATACCATACAACTATCCAAAGATCCAAAGTGTACAATCAATTGCCCATGGCACCACCATACAGCTGTGCATCCATCAACACTATTTTTTTTTCAATTTTTAGAACATTTTCCCTACTCCAGAAAAGAAACAAAGACAAAAAAAAGGAAACTCACATCCTCTCATACACCTAACCGCACCTCTCCCCCCCATTATTGATTCATAGTTTTGGTATAGTACATTTGTTACTGTTGATGAAAGAATGTTAAAATACTACTAACTGTAGTATATAGTTTGCAATAGTTATTTATTTTTTCCCTATATGCCTCTCCATTATTAACCTCAAGTTATAGTGACATACATTTGCTCTAGTTTGTGAGAGAGATTTCTAATATTTGTATAGTTAATCATGGACATTGTCCACCACAAGATTCACTGTTTTATGCATTCCCATCTTTTAACCTCCAACTTTCCTTCTGGTGACATGCATGACTCTGAGCTTACCAATTCCACAACCTTCACACACCTTTTAGCACTGTTAGTTATTCTCATTACATGCTACCATCACCCCTGTCCATTTCCAAATATTTAAGTTCACCCTAGTCGAACATTCTGCTCATAACAAGCAACCACTCCCCATTCTTTAGCCTTGTTCTATATCCTGGTAACTTATATTTCATGTCTATGAGTTTACATATTATATTAGTTCATATCAGTGAGACCCTGCAGTATTTGCCTTTATGTGTCTGTCTTATTTCACTCAATATAGTGCCCTCAAGATTTCTTCATCAACCCATTTCTTTTAAGATGGTTTTGTTCAAACACTATACATTCCGTCCTAAGTAAACAATCGTTGGTTCCCAGTATAGTCATGTATTTATGTCTTGAGCACCATCGCTACTCTCTATATAAGGACATATCTTCCACAAAGACGGAGGAAGAGTCAAAGAAGGCAGAGAGGCAAAAGAAAAAGGCAAGAGAAAGAGAGAAAAACAAACAAACAAACAAACAAAAAATTTGATAGCTAGAAGGTGACAAAAGGAAAGATAGCATTAACCTAAAGTAGAATAAAGAGTCAGACAACATCACTAATGCCTGGAGTCCCATACCCTTCCCCTATTTCCCACCCACCCCCATATGCATTAGCTTTGGTATATTGCTTTTATTACATTAAAGGAAGCATAATACAATGTTTCTGTTAATTCTAGCCTCTAGTTTGCATTGACTGTATTTCCCCCCCAATCCCACCCTATTTTTGACACCTTGCAATGTTGACATTCATTTGTTCTACCTCATGTAAAAACATATTTATACCTTTTATTACAGTCAATGAGCATGCTAGGTTTCCCTGAGTTACACGGCCCCAGTCTTTATCGTTTGTCTTTTGTTCTGGTGTCCCACATGATCTCAGCCTTCCTCTTTCAACCATATTCACAGTCATCTTTGTCAGTGTACTTACATTGCTGTGCTACTATCTTCCAAAATTGTTTTCCAAACCTCCCACTCCTGTCTTTTCCTTTCTGTCTACAGTGCTTCCTTTAGTGTTTCCTGTAGAGCGGGTATCTTGTTCACAAACTGTATCATTATGTTTGTCAGAGAATATTTTAAGTTCTCCTTCATATTTGAAGTATAGTTTTGCCAGATATCGGATTCTTGGTTGGTGGTCTTTCTCTTTCAGTATCTTAAATCTATCACCCCACTTCCTTCTTGCATCCATGGTTTCTATTGAGAAATCCACACATAGTCTTCTCAAGCTTCCTTTGTATGTGATAGATCGTTTCTCTCTTGCTGCTTTCAGGATTCTCTCTTTATCTTTGATGTTTGATAATCTGATTATTAAGTGTCTTGCTGTAGGCCTATTCAGATCTATTCTGTTTGGGGTATGCTGTGCTTCTTAGATCCGTAATTTTATGTCTTTCATAAGAGATGGGAAATTTTCATTGATTATTTCCTCCATTATTGCTTCTGCCCTTTTCCCTTCTCTTCTCTTTCTGGGACACCAAAGACACATGAATACTTGCTTTTTGTTTTGTCTTTAAGTTCCCGGAGATGATGCTCGTATTTTTCCATTTTTTTCTCTATCTGTCCTTTTCTGTGTAGGCTTTCAGGTGCCTTGTTCTCCAGTTCCTGAGTGTTTTCTTCTGCCTCTTGAGATCTGCTGTTGTATGTTTCCATTGAGTCTTTCATTTTTTGTGTTGTGCCTTTCATTTCCATAGATTCTGCCAGTTGGTATTTCAAACTTTTAATTTCTACCTTATGTACGTCCTGTGTTTTCATTATACAGTTCATCTCTTTTGCCATATCTTCCCTAAACTTTTTGAATTCACTTATTATTAGTTGTTTCAATTGCTGTATCACAGTTGAAGTGCAAGTTTTTCCCCTGACTGGGCCATAACCTCATTTTTCTTGGTGTAGGTTGTAGTTTTCTGTTGTCTAGGCATGGTTTCCTTGGTTACCCCGATCAGGCCTCCCCAGACCAGAATGGGCTAAGGTCCCAAAAGGAAGAAATATTCACTATCTGGCTTCCCTGAGGGTGTGTCTTGGAAAATTGGTACACCCTCTGATGCCTCCAGTCACTGTGATTTTCTGCCCAGCAGGTGGCACCTTTCAGCCTATAATTCTTGACTGATGTAAGTTCTGAATGAAAGGCAGGTAGTAGAGCTGGGCCCCACCCCTTTCCTCTTAGAGAAGATAGATGCCCTAGAGAGAGATCATTAGCATTTCAGTGGTCTCTCTTTGCCTGTGCTATACCCTTGTCTGGGTCACAGAACTGGGAACTGAAAATGGCTGAGGCTTTCTCCACTGAGTCAAAAAAGGAACAGAGCTAGTCCGAGGCTACCCTCCGGCTCTCCAAGGTCAGTCATCACCCAAAGCCTCTGTCTACTTGTTGGGGATTCATACCTCATAATGAGCAGTTCACACTCGCTAATTACAACCCCAGTTGGAGCTCAACTGAGCTATATTTGCTTGCTGGGAGAAAGCTTCTCTCTGGCACCACAAGGCTTTGTAGCTCAGGCTGTGAGGGAGGGGTCTCCCAATTTGGATCCACAGATTTTACTTACAGATTTTATGCTGTGATCTCGGGCATTCCTCCCAATTCAGGTTGGTGTATGATGAGTGGACAGTCACTTTTGTCCCCCTGCAGTTATTCTGAATTATTTACTAGTTGTTTCTGGTTTTTTTTAGTTGTTCCAGGGGGACCACTTTTCTTCTACTCCTCTCTATGCTGCCATCTTAGATCCTCCATAGATAGTTTTAAACATTGATTTTTTTTTTTAATATAGGGAGTACAGTTTTAAGGCTAGGAGAAGTCCAAAATCCAGGTGTCAGCAAAGTAATGCTTTCTCCCCCAAATCTGTAACATTCCTATTCTGGCTGTCAGAAATACTTGAGGTGCTTAGCTTCAAGCGCTGCCGCCTCACATCACCTGGCTGACTTATTACATTTTAAGTTGAATTATTTAGTCAGAACAATATCCCATCAGATTTGGAGTTCTTAAGAATTTGGGCTCAGGGGAGGCAGCAAAAAGTCATTGGTGCTGTTGACTTTAGTCACAAATTTGTGATGTTGGATTTAGTCACAAATAAATTCTTGGGTTTCGTTTTATACTTTAGACCATATAGATATTGTTAAATACATTGCTAAAAATTGTTTGAAATGGTCTTTACAATATTTAACTACTTTTCCTTTATTGATGCTTTTATTTAAGGTTTTGAAAGATATTTTATTCCTTGAGACCACTACCTCCAATAAAAATTAAAACTCTCTTTCTTAGTTTCCAGTACCATACCTGGTTTGGCTTAACAACAGGAATTTATTGGTTCACAGTTCCAGAGTCTAGAAGGCCCTGGGGTCACTATCTCCTTGCTGGCTGACAATCTTTGGGGTTCCTTGATTTTTCCATCATGTAGCAAAGCACATGGCAGTGTCTTCTCCCTTTTCTTCTGGGTTCCATTGACTTCCAGCTTCTGGCTGAACCCCTTGGCTTGTCCTACTGTGTCCTATTTCCTTTGCTTATAAGGACTCCAGCTGTATTGAATTCAGGCCCACCCTCATTAGGTGTGGGTACACCCTAACTAGTTATAACATCCTCAGAGGTGCTATATACAATGGGTTCATAATTAAGGATTTTTTTTTTCTGGTATTCCTAATTCAGTCTCCCACACTAACATTCACTAAAGTGAGAGATATGCTTAGAGTGCTTAAAAGACATAAAGTCCTTAAAAATGATAGAATTATTCAAGAACGGTGTGTTTTGAACAAAAGGGAAGAGTATGACTTTGTGAGCTGGCAATCAAAACAAGTTGTTAAGAGGATAATATGCCAGAAGGAAGAGAAGGCTGTCTGTGAAGCTATGGGTGAGTCCCGAGAGGACTGGGCAGTGGACAGGTGTGTGTTGCACCTTCACACACCTGAACTAACAGTGGGCCTGGAGAGTCTGACAGAGGTCACCACATACCCCAGACACCTGCCATGCCCCTTCCCATTGAAGGCTCTTATTCAGTTTGTCTGATTTTTGGTTTTTGTTTGCTTGTATGTTTGTGAAGAGGAAGGAGTTTGTTTGGGTATGATTTATTTGTTGTTGTTGTTGTTTTGTGTATAAATGTAGAAGCACTGCAGTTTGGTAAACTATTGGCATCCCAGTATTCAGCCATTTTGTTTTATAAGAAATTATCCCGGTGAAACATAGAGAAAAAAATCACCATGTTTAATGCATCTGAAAAAAACAGCCCATCTTTTCTATCAATGACTTTGATGGCTTTTAGTAATCTTGATATCAAAACCAGCCAACCTACATTGGGAAATACAATTCTATTGCTTTATCAGTGTACCTTTTAATTTTTTGCCTTGTGGATTGGCAGAGGCTTAAAAGAGGTTGCCCAAAGAAAGTACAGGGGAACAGTCCATGAGTGAGGTTCTAGTCAAAGTCGACTAGAACATGCAAAATAGTTCAACATGCAAAATAGTGTGTTTGCCTTTGTCTCCCTGGTTTGGTTTCTCAACGTTTTTTATCCCTAATCATGTTGGTTACCATATTGAATGTCTTCCAGATGCTCTCTCCACCCAAACAATATTTACTGAACATTTGTCAAGATATTAGAAAAACAAGAAACTCTAAACTTCAGGAAGGTAATTATAAAGATAACTAAAATTAGAGAAGTGTGAAGGAAGGAAGAAGTCAAGGAAGTCAATGGAAGAAATAACATTTGTTTTTGGTCTTGAGTGATAGATGGTGAATTTGCCATAAATGCAGAGGAGGGACCATGGGTGTGATTCCTTTGGTCTGCATGGTATTAAAAAATACAAATTTAAACATTGTATGCCTTTGTTGGTAAGGGGCATATACTCTCCAATTCACTCAATCCCCTTTTCTGCTTTGTCAAGCCCCTGAAAATATTTAAATTTACAACTCTCAGAAGAGTAGAAGCAAAGTCATGGTACTTGGAGAATGGAGAGTGCCTACTTGGTACTTTCTTGGAACTATAAGCATAAGCTACATGAAGTTACATGGAAGATGTTTTAAAAGATGATATTATTAATAATTTCTAATGTTTATGGAGTACTTACCATGTACCAGTAACTTCCTCTAAGTACTTTATATGTATTTATTCAATTAATCTTCACAACAATCCCATGAAATGGTAGGATTATTATCTTTATTTTAGAAAAGGAAAAGGAGGCAGGGAAAGGTTTGATATCTTGCCCAAAGTCATGCAACTGGGAAATGATAGGATCAGGATTTGAGATCCCAGACTCCCAGGCACACTGGGCGGTAGAATGAGGGAGAGGGAAGGCCTTGAATGTCACTGCAACAAATTGGTACTTTTGTTCTGTAGGAACGGGGAGACTTTGAAAGTTTTTTAAGAAGAGAATTGACTGTTCAAGTCTGTGTTTTTAAAACATAACATTTTAAAAATATAAATATATATTTTATATAAAATATTAAAAATATAAAAAGGAATCTAATGATAAATCTAGACCCAGGGAAAATTAGATAGCAAGCCAGAGCAGTGAGAGTGGGGATACAAGAACCTTTGAAGAGATAGAATTCACAGGCCTTCCACACTACCTCCTCAGCCAACCTCAGTTTCCCTCAAATTCCTGCTTCCCTCCCCAGCCAATAAAGGACTTTGGCTGCTGTGTCTGTCTCCCCTACTGAAACACACTGGCTTGTGTCACTTTTTCCAACTCTCACTAGAGTCACCCTTTGTACATTTCAAAATGGCAATTAACAAATCTGTTGCCTTAATCCATATTAATTCATTCATGAAACTGAAGGGGCCAACTCCTCTCACAGTAGCAATGCCCACCCCCGAGGTGAGTTTCAGGTAGAATAATTCTGAACACAGATAGAAAGCAGGTTTGGAAAAATCTGAAAAATAGGTGTAATTTAACAGAATTCTCAAATTATACCATGTAAACAAACCATCATTTACATAAATTTATCTGTAGAGTCTTAGTCTGTGTATATGTAATTTCAAAAATGCATCCTTTGGGTGGAGAGAAGTCCTAGAATCATATTTTAATTTTGTTCATTAGTCTTTTATTCATTTTTATTTTTGAAATGGCTCATATGTAATATATAGTATCTGTATATATGACCTCTTCACGCAATTTGTAAAGGATAAAAGCAAAATGAACATCCACCACTCAGGTCTAGGATTTAAAAAACTGAACATTATTGAATCACTGTTCATCCTTTGGACTCATTCTAAGCTTGGCAAACTAAACTGCTTGCACTCTATGACTCAGAAAAGTTTTTGGGCCTGGGGACATGATAGACCTGACAATAGTTTATTTGGAACCTGCTGGAAAAGAACTCACCTTAAGGGAACAGGAAGGTGAGTTGTCCAAGAGAGAGCCAAGCATTTAGGCCAGTATTCGAGAGATTTGTGCCAGATTGTCCCTCACTGTCTCATGTTCAAACTGTAGGACAAAAAACTAAAACAGCTGCTTGACTAAAATATCTATGGGGCACTAAGTGACTGGGCGGCATTGGTAGAATCCTCAGCATTGGTACCTGGGCATCCACAAAAACTGTTAAGAACTGGCAAATATAGCAGTACAGGAAAAGGTTTTGTGGATATTCTGGCAAGAATTAGGTTCACAACAATCTGAGGTTGAACAGTGGCTTTCCAGCAAATCCAGGTGAATTCTGCAGCCTCTTTAGAGGCCAATCTGGTGCTGAAACAGAATGAGAAAAGAGGAAAATATTCCCCGTAGCCCAGGGAACTGCTCACCTTTCTAAAGGCACTGACTTGGGACTGTGAGGATTGACTGTAGGATGCCTTCACATGACAAGGATTCTTCTACCAGGAATTCAAGGAGAATACATGTCCTGATTATATTTTTAATTCTTAATTTCTCCATATATCCCACAACAGTGACATTGAGCCATGATTTGTGATACACTGGTTGCAGTTCTATCCGGAGCAACTGAAAATTTGGAAACTACCTAAATCCTTTTCCAAGGACAAAAGCCTAGGTGGATGTGTCAACCCAAATGGGAAACTCTCCACATTTATTTATAAAGACAACCAGAAGAACCTTGCTGTCTCTGAATCATTGAGTAAACAGTAAGGGAAATAGAACTTACATTTTGTAATTGTATAGGTTTCCAGCATCCTACACAGATATTATAGTTAGTTCTTCACTGCTTACTCATCCTCAGGGTGAATATTTGGGAGCCAGGAAAGGGTGATCGTTTTTTATCCACTCTAATATTTGCAATAACTGTCCAAGGGCCTGTTTGTGAAAAGTGTGAAGTGATGAGAAGGGCTTTCAAATTCTATTAGCAACTTTTGTTGTCTGGAGATATCTTGAAACTCTGTTACATAAAACAATATGGTT
The DNA here is from genome assembly GCF_015220235.1 of Choloepus didactylus. NCBI lineage: Eukaryota > Metazoa > Chordata > Mammalia > Pilosa > Megalonychidae > Choloepus > Choloepus didactylus. The sequence goes on from NC_051310.1 coordinate 163,654,827, forward strand.
CAACCTAGAACCTCATTTACACATGAAAAGAGATAACCGAGAATTGGCAGATATTTGAGTGAAACCAACAGCAAGAGAGAAACTAAAGGCAACACAGAAAAGAACTAAACCTCACACCAAATGTAACAGTACTGATAGGAAAAGAAGCCTCTAAAATAATTAAAATAGTGATGTTTCCAGAAGAGAGATTGAAGAGGATATCACGTCTATGTTTCAAAATTAATCTATTGAAATATTACAACTTACTATAGTAGACATAAGTAAACAAAATACAAAAACTCCTCCTAAAAACCCACAAGGAGCAAGCCATCAAGAAACAGACTAATTACTGTTATATAAATTCTTACAGAATAAAAAATAAATAAAAATAGAAAATAGGAAAGCTACCAAATTCGTTCTATGAAGTTTTATGACCCTGATACCAAAACTGAATAGAGTAACACAAAAAAAGCCAACCTCTACACCTACATCATTTATAAATGTTTATAAATAAAATATTAAACTACTGAAATCAATATACAAAAGAATTATATATCATGAAAAAGTTCAAGGATGACTCAACCTTAGAAAACTACTAATGTGAAATTTAAGGATATTAAAGGATAAAAACCATATATTCATCATAAGAGATACAGAAAATTATTTGATAAAATTCATCATTCATCTGATAAAAAGGTTTAGTAAATTAGAAATAGAAATAATCTTCTTTTGCTTGTAATGGATTACTTAGAAAACATCTATGGAACACATACAAAAGGAAAAAAATTAGAGACAATTTCATTTCAGCCAGAATCTAGACAAGAATGCCCCTTATCACTTCTACTTTATAAGCATCCTAGCCCAGCAAGGCTAGAACAATAAGCAAAATGCATAAATATCGGAAAGCTAGAGAAAAAATTGACATCAAGAGCAAGCAATAGGAGTGGTCCACTTCAGATGCCAACGATAAAGGTATATATTGTCTGCAGAGAATTGTAAAACCATAGAAAAACAGACTAAAAGTTACCCTATTTTTCTTGTCACCTTGTGCCAGCAACTCTAAACAATGTCCATGATAAAATACTTCTCCAAAAAAAAAAAAAATTCTGTTGGCCCAAGTTCTAAACAATTGGTTCAGTTGCTGTTATTTGTTATATATAAGCAACTAAACATCATTTCTTATCATTCACCCTTTAAGAAATATTGCAATATGCATGGAAACCAATATGGATAATTCCTAGTAATAGTCAGTCCTTGACAAAAGCGGATTCAGCCAGACAGATTAGTTTTGAGAGAAAGTTCATAACAGTTCACATTTACTCAAGCTTGCTTTAGGCATTGTTTGTGTGCAGAACCTCTGTAGTAATACATATTCCCACATTTAAATGGTAAGTTTAAAATAAAAATTACATCATATTAATTGTAAAGATGAAGAAAACAGAACCAGACTTACTTCAGTTCTGTCCTTCTATGGGTGCTACAAGAAAGGCAAAAAAAAACATTTGTCTTAAATTGTGAGAAGGGACTTGAATGCCTTGATCATGTTCCCCAAGATTTGGGCACTGGTTCAAAAGCAATGGATCAAATAGTGTCAAATTTTGCTATCATTCAGCTATTTTTTCTGAATTTTGCAGAAGGAAAGCTTTGTATGATTTAACCAAATGTAATAGAAGTTTATGATGACTTTCTGATGAAGATATTTTACTGGAATTTGTCTTACAGAGATATTTGAAAGCTGCTAGAATTGACCCCCCTAAAGAACAAAGACATTGACACTATTACAATTTATGGAATTTAAGAAATGAGATTTTTACGAGTCATGGGCAATCTTATCCTCATGGTGAATAATTTTCCTATTTGTAAATCTATACTTCATGTGAGAAAAACACTTTAAAATTAGAATTAAATAAAAATTATTGTTCTATATACTGTGAGAAGAGATGGATTAACAAACCTGGCTATATTGTCTATTGAGCACGAATATACAAATATTTATTTTGCCAAAGACATTGACAAATTTACAAAAGTTAAGCTTGAAAATAAAAATTGTGATGTTATTATAGACCATATGCATATACAAATTTCCCTCTTTTCAAAAAATACATTTGATAATTAAAAAGTAGTAATCCATAATTTTCCCTTTTACATATTTAAATTTATACTATTTTTCATATTTTTAAATGGCATCCACTCTAGATGCCAAATACATGAGGTATGCCACTGTATCTACCTAGAAAATATGACTGTCAACATCTTTTAGATATTATGAGAAAGGTTGACCAAGTGGACAATATAGCATACCTAAATTAGAAGTTTTCCCATCCTCAGCAGGAATAAAACTCTAAAACACCGAAGAAAAAATTTTAATACCCACTAAACTACAAAACTATTAAATGACATAAAATTAAAGTAAATAAATGTATAGGATAGGAAAATTCAATATATAAAAATTTAAATCACCACCATCACCATTACCACCAATTAACTGATAGTACAAGGATTCAGGTTAAGAGTCATAGAATTTGGAAATGGGAAGTGACCTTAAAGATCTAATGGAATCCATTCAGTTTACAAGAGAAGACTAGGACAGTCAGGGCAGTACTATCTCATGCCCACCTTGAGGTAGAAGATAATCGGATCTAGAACTTTTGGTTTCCACGGCTATGTGATTAGAGACTCCACATTATACAAACATCAAAATGAGGACTGCCAGGAGAATTAAGACACCTGCACCAATTTCATGACACAATTTTGGAAGTTCTCCCACTATTGTGCTCCTCGGCTTGAAACACCAATGAAATCAGAGGATGACAGCAATCAGAGACACATCCAATAAACATTTATGAACACTCAAGCTTCTGTCTTTACAGTCTCCAGAACCAACTGTGTGAAAATAACTCACTAAGGACTTTTATTACACAATTTTATATGTTGAAACATGTATTGATCCTGACCTAAGAATTTCTAATTATTAATGTCACTGTTTTCTGGCAACACATACTCATTGTAACCACATTAAAATTTGCCTCTTGTAGCCCAAAGAAAAGAGGCCAGCTTTTTTAAATGCATTCTGTGAGTTGGTAATCTCTGGCCTAGTGTATTAAAATCTTGAAATTTCCTATTCTTAGTTGGAAGTAGTCATTATTTACTTTCTAACCATATCTACCAACATTTAATTATAGGGTATAAACAATTCCTAAAGTCACTGAAGATTTAAAATGAACATTTTCATATCACATGAAAATTGTATAAAGACAAACTATTAATTTGCAGATATATTGTAGAGCAACAAGAAAATTTCTTCGATATAAATAGGAGACTGCACATGTTTTCTGTGCTTGAACCTCTCATTTTACCCTGTACACAGATTTCCCTTTTCAGTGTTGAAAACCTGGTGTTATCTCCTGCCTTTCTCAGAGCCCACTTATTGATACAAAGTCATTTCTGTATCCCGTATTACCTTTCTTTAGTGGCATCCACTGTGGCCCAGTGACGAAATGTGGTAAGCTGATACACAAGCTTCCTATGAGTGTGCAGAAAACTCAGGGTATAAATTATCTTATAAGTAATTTAAAATAATATAGGTTTCAGGATAAATCAACTTTAAAGCCCCATTTTTCTATTGACCCTTAAGATTCTGGGTTTCTGCTGGAGGCCTCCACTTCTATCCAGATCAGACCAGTCTATTCTCTTAAGCATTCATCATCTGCACACTCAGGATAGTGATGAAGCTCTTTGGGGTTATGATTTAGGAAAGTGCTCTTGGGTTCCATGTCTCCTTTCCCAAACTCATACTCAGAGAAGGTTTCTGAATTCCTAAGTCCTGTCTTCCATCTCCAAAATGCCACAACTTTCTAATGTGCTTGTAAAACCTGCGGATTCTTCTTTCCCTATTTCTAAACTCATGTTCATTTACTTTTTTACCACCTTTCTCCTCGTTTTCTTTTTTCTCATGTGATCCTGGCTATGGAGGAGGATTCCACTCACCTCATTTTTATCTGTTGGTCTAGAACATACAACTAATACTTTATAATAAAAAATATGGAGTCAGGATAATGCCATTTACTCTGCCATTCACCTCCCCCAGGCCAATAACAAAGCAGGTGACTTGGCTTATCTAATATTAAAACTAGCAAGGGAGAGAGAGATCTTTCTCCTTTTTGCACTCTGAATAAATAACTCTGACCCAATTGAAGAAATGTGATGTGAAATGATTTCTTTGGGCCTGAGCAGATGCTGCTAAGACCAAGTCTCAGTATCTGCTTAAGGAAGCTTAAGCAGCGGCCAGCAGCCACACCCTCTGATTTGCATCCACTTGTGAACACAGTGGGGAAGAACCAACCTGGTCTTCCCTAGGAACCTTGACATATACGAATATGCCTTCTACACTACAGAGGGGTGAACATAGAAGCCAGACTGCAGAGAGATCTAAGAGAAAAAGCATCCTGAGTGAGGCTCAACACAGACTTTGTGAGGAAAATTCAGCGTTCCCTCCAGGAGGCCTGGCTGAGTTCTGGGTACAGAGTGTGGGTGAGGTAAACTGAAAGCTCACTCTTACTAAGGGCCTGGTCCCATTTGCCATGGAACCACCACCACCAGAAATCTGGTCCCTAAAAGCAAAGATTATTTCCAGGCTGGATGGAAAGAAACGTCACTTCCAAAGATTAGCAAGTGGAGGCAGCTGGAAATTACCCCCAGTGGCCTCTGAGACACTGGGGAACATGGCAAGTCAGGAGAGGTCCATCATTCCCATACCATAGTGGGAGAGACCTGGAGACCTGCAAGGAACGGAGGTACAGCTGGGACAGAGAGGCACAGGCAGAAATGGGTGTGGAGTGGGTTGCCATGTGGTACATCGTGGGGATGCAGGCTCGGGCCCAACAGAAATTTTCTGCAAATGACTGCTGTATTACTTACACAGCTGCACAAGGAATACAAAAGAGCAGGGAAGCAACCCCATTGTGGCCACTCCTCAGTGAAGCCAACTGCTCAGTTCAGTGAATGGCAGCTCCTGAGACCCCCACTTCAATCAGAGAGGAGAGACAAACCTGTGCTGCCCCAGGATGGGGCATTTAAACAACCCAGGGGAGGGGGCCCTAGACTAAGTCCCCGCCCAGAAGAGCAGCTGGGGCTGCTTGTTCCCAGTTTCCCGGGTTTAAGGTAGGGTCAGGAGGCTCCATTAGACCTAACATCTCCCCCAGGCTGTGGAATGGAGACGTATGGAAACATCTGCACACAGTAGAAAAGGAGGAGGGTGGGTAGGTAGGTGAGGGCTGGAAGAGGGTAACTACTTGTGTCCCTGGCTTTCCCAGCAAGGGGCTGCCATTCTGAGTCCCCTCACCCCCTTTGGAAATGCCTACAGAAATCACACAGGAAACAGGGCCAGGAAGAACGATTCTATTTGGCAGGTGAGGTCTATTGAGTTACTATGTCTGGGGACAAATAATTCAAATGCTCTCACCTAAGACCCATTAGCTGTGAGATATACTGTAACAGCAGATAGTAATATCTAAGTAAAAATTGGGGGCCCACATAGACTAGGAAAAAAGTAAAACATAAAACATTTTCTGCACAAGTTCTATTTCGGAAAATAAATACTCCAAAATTTACGAAATGAAGTGTTTTACTGGCAGGATGAGAAAGTTAAGGCTGAGAATGAAAATGGGTTGATGGTGAAAATCAGGTAAACAAATACTTAGAGATGCCTTTGGTTTAAAGGAACATTGAGAATGCAAATTACCCTACAGCTAAATGTATTCACATTTCCATATACATTTAAATATCCAAACTAGTATCTTGAGTGGAAGAGAAGAATCTGGAGAGTTAATTCTGGAGAAAAGGGTAACTTCATTTGAGTAACCTGGGGGCATATAGGGCTCAAGGAAAAGAAGTAAGTTCTCAAATGACAGAGGAGACAACAGAGTTCTTGAAGAAAAGTGAAGAAAGCTGTTTTGGATGGGCCTCTAAGACAAACATAAAGTCCCCATAGACAATTGTACCTCTAGATTTCTAGAGTAAATTGTACTTCTATGTGATGAAAGATTGTTTTGAGGCAGCATTTGACTTTCTGCTGGAGGTTTCTAATGATAAAAATTAGAGCAAGAATCACATTATACATAGAAAGTGTGTATAAATAAATCAATAAACTACTTTAACACATTTATGTGAGGTATCATTATATCTGCTTCCCCCTAAAAGTCCAGTACCATTCTGTCTTCATGTTTTAGGTATCTATTAAATAAATTCCATTTGAGATGAAATAAATTGTACATAGCTATTAGTGGAGGAATTAATTCCCTTTGAATAAATTATTTGTCCCTTTTAAAGGAAAACAAAAGATACAGACATAGAGGTATAAAATCCCTAACTCAAGGAATTGAATCTTTTTTTTTTTTTTTTGGTTCATTAGTGCTCCTCTTTTGTCAGCTTTCAGTATCTTTACACCTTCTGTAATGCTCCATTCTATTCATGTACACTCTATTGTTCTCCTCATTTCAACTACTGGCAAAATCACAAAACAGAAGACAAAGGAAGTCATAATATTCTATCAGTTCATATCGAAGGACCAAGCATTTAGGAAGAATTCAAGCCTGCTTTTACAAGATGATCCTAGAACACAAAAACATACTTGATGAATATATCAAAAATATTTCTCACATACTGCCTGCCATAAAAAGATTGTTTGAATTAAACATCATTATTGCTCCGTTGTCAACATGTTAATATATAGAGATAAATCACACACATGCCTGAACTCCATCATGATCCATAAATGACTATTATATTGCTACCTTTATTTTCTTTAATATTTAATATTTTAAAACCTATTTTTTCAGAGCATTTGTTTTCCCTCAAATTGTAAAAGACAAATTCGGAGTGATCTTTTGAAACGCAAACATTTTAAAGCATATTGATAATGAATGCATTATCTAGGACATAGCTGTCATTGACAAATGTGGCATGATATTTTATCATATAACTATAGGCATATATTTAAAGGAATTACTGTGAAAGAACAACTAGCTTCATTTCACATAAATATATATCAGTTTTCAGAGTTAGCCTATATGGTTTGTAGACAATGAAAATTTTAGAGACCAAGAGGCTTGCAAAATTATCTTACTGAAATCCCTCCTTTTATATATGAGGAACCGGTGGCCACAAAGTTTAAATGGCTTGTTCAGGGTCACATAACCAAAGATCCAGTGGGGGAGACCTAGAATCCATATTCCTGCTACATTGCCAAGTCCCCCCTAATGTGTTCGACTATTCATTTTGTTGCCATCTAAGTTCATTGGAAAATTTACTGTAAGAAGAGCTTAAGAGCAAGAAATTCAACTTTATGCTCGCCCTTCCTCTAGTTCCAGTAAGATATATTAATTGGCCTTGGGAATGACCTACGATTTTGCTTACTGGATCTCATCTGGCTCTTATTAATTAGAGTTGATATATTTTTAAACTTCACTGACTTCTAAGTGAACATGAATGGAGGCTTTCTAAATGCATCAGAATAAATGTAAAAATTAGAGGCCCCAGCCATCAGGTGTATACCCCATTAGGCTGTTGACAGTTTGTTGGTCATCTTTGGGTTCCAGCTTGCAAATCAAGGGTTTCACTGTGCCATAAGATAGCAGGAAAATGAAATTCTATGATCTGCCATCCCTCTGGAAGTTTTAACTGATGAAAACAAAATATAGTGAGTTTTGAGAAAATAATTAATACACTTTTTTTTTTCACCTAACTTACTGTGGTAGCGAAGGTCTGGTTCATACAAGAATACCTGAAAAACCCTGACTGGGTCTACATAGACAAAATAAACAACAGCAAAAGGAACAAGAGCTTTATTTCTATTGATAGCCAATTTACAGAGTTTAGGGTAAAACAGATTCAGATATGCAGGTCAAATTATTTAGCTAGCCATTTAACCAAATGATATTAGTAGAAAATAATAGTAAATGGAGAAATAGTTTCACTAATAATAAAAATATTAGAATTAAAAAAAAGCATCTTGTGTATAAGAACTGCAGGCTTCATAATTCTGGTAGTGAGGAGGAAGAAAAACGTGTCATTATAGGCTTCTTTCCGGATATTAGATATAAAGAGATGGAAATGTAGCCAATCAATATTGAGCAGTTAATAGGTTCAAGACACTGTTCTAGAGATTAGGCAGGGTTTTGGCAGATGATAAAATGGGCAAAATCCATGTTTTCAGAGGGGCTAGCATTCTATGGACAGAAGACAGTTTAAAAATAAAGAAATACTCACTTGTATCATGTCTTATTCTTATGTTGTGTTGCTGTTGTTGTTCTCCAAGGGTCAGGTTTCCACCTCTAAACCAAGAGTTTGAGGCAAGTAAAGAGTGAAAAAATATCTACATCTTTTTTCATATTTGACTTTTTTCCTGCCAGAAAAGTATCCAGTAACTGTCTCCAAACTTTGATGTCTTCTCTATAAGTGTAAATACCTATTTAGGCACATTAAATGTTTTTCAAATGAATGAATCAATTATATAGTTAATTAAACAAACGTTGATTATCATTTACTACTTGCCAGGCACATCCATAGGTATGTGGAATATAACTTCAAAAACTCTTAAAGGGTAAAGAAAACTACATGAAAGAAAGTAATCATCTTTACTTTCTAGACGCATCAATGCTCCTCTTCTGAGAAAAGATAGATAATAATAATTTCCTAAATAATAAAAAATCACCATTTTAAATAATGCCTTTTACCACCAATTTTAATGCGTACATATTATCCAATCTTATAATGACTCTACACAGAAGATGTTATTTTTCGTATTTTATAGTTGAGAAACCAGGCTGATAGAGGTTAAATATTTTCCAAAGCTGCACAGGTGGCTAATAGCAAAGCTAGGAATATTTCTCTAGTCGGTCTCATTCCAAGGCATGTGTTCCTTCCACCAAACCCCCCAGGATCCCTCTGCTCTACCACACCCTACTAGCTCCAAAGCACTTAAGCACCTCTTTATATTTGCTCAAAATTCCAAGTAAATTGGAGAGAGTGTTTCATTCTGAATGACACTGCCCCCACAAAACATGGAAATGGAGACCCCAAAATGACTTGCCTCCCTGTGAAATGGTGCACCCTATTGTGTAGGAGTGTGCTTTACTCACAAGAAATGAGATGCATGCAAATCATTTCCATGTTGTAGGCAGGCTTCTGAGCAATATGTAAATACGCGAGAGAAAAAATATCCACACTAATAAACAGCCCCTTGGATATATGAAACCCATCTGCAACATTAGGTAAGGAGTTTGTATACTGCGTAGTCAGACGGATGTCCATATTGCATTCCTCGGTGTCTGTAAGGGAAAACAGAATGATGGTTCAGGTAGGGCGGTGCCATATGGCTGAATCCATGAAAATATCACAGAGTTATTTTTTTTTCAGCAACTGTGATCGGTCCATGTAAGCAAGGATCAAGTCTCTGCAAATAGAATTATGACACTCCAAGTTTCATCCTGTTTCCAAGGTCCCTTTCTCACACATCCTGCTGAGATTAACCTATAATATTTCTCTGCACGTGGATTGAGTTCTCCTAAAATAGGGGATGGCGACCAAAGGGAAATTGCAAGTAAAAGAGACACAAGCAGCAGAAATGGCCCAAAGTGAGAATCACAGATTGACAATACAACATGTGCCAGTGAGCCCATGGCTGACATTATCAAGTAAGATGACTCAGAAGGAAAAGAAAAATTTCCACCAAAAGAACTGTTAACTCACACCAAACAGGAAATGATTGATTAAAGACAGAACAGAAATGCAGAACCAGGACTCAACTGCAGGCTGAAATCTTTAGCTGTGCTCTAGGATGACAGAACTTTAACACACAAAAGCCTCTATATTTGCTCTCTTGAGAAACAGGAATCACAGCAAGAAAATAATACGCATGCTGTCATTTATCTTTCTCTTACTCTATTTGTTATTTTTTAATTCCTTTTCCTAACTTGAAATTTGGAGCTCAGTTTTGTTATAAGTAAAAAAGAAAGAATTAAGTATGACAGATTCCAATAGAATTAATTGAACTTAGCTCTGATCTTTTTCAAGATTACTATCCACCTCACTCTCTCTTATAATCCTTGGATTCTGGATAAAACAGACTGCTTCTTTTGCTGCTATTAGCTTCTGCTTTGGGAAAGATGACTTTTGAAGTCTTTAATGATAATTTTTGCTAATATACCACCCAACCCAAGAAACTAGGTACATTAGAATTTCAACTACTTTGTCCCACAATCAAATTTTACTTTTGTTTGACACACTGAGCCTATTTCACACTCGCTCCCAATACCCAAGTCTGGATTTAATCTCCAAAATATATTTTAAACAAGATTCTGTTTTCAATCTTTAACCCTTTGCTGACTAGGCCACAGATGGGGAGTAAAGAGGCCCACAACTCCTGAAATCTCAGCCAGTGGCAGACAACAGTTTTGCATAGAAGTTCTTCAGAACATTAAGAACACTCAGCTAAATTCCTCTCCCAATCCTCTCTTCTTTGCCTGTCACCCAGCATGTAAGTCTAGTCTTCCATTTTCTTCCATGCATTTTCACTTTCTCATTGCTTTGAACTTCCTGCTTTCTCTGTCATCTGTCAAACACACTACCTCTACTTCTTTGCCTTAACTGAAACCTGACTATCCCCTGAGAATAGCTCTTCTCATCCTTCTATTCATCTCGTATCTCTGAGTTGAGGAAGTCAGTTGGATGAATTGATTAGTATTCCAATATTCTGGCTGTCACTTCCAGACCATTATCTTCTTTCCTAAAGGCTTTCCTCTTTAAGGCTATTGTCCTCTAATTATATTATATTTTACTCCTCCTTGCTACTGTCACTCACATTATCTTTATTTCATTTCAGTTAACTCCCAATCACTTCTCTGCATGTTTTGAACACTTCAGAAACCTGGCTTTTTGTCTTCCTCCTCACTCCAAAGTCAGTGTTGAACACTTCAGAAACCTGGCTTTTTGTCTTCCTCCTTACCCCAAAGTCAACTTTCATTTTAACTAGCTTCAAATTCCTGGCAAGACCCCAGCAATTTGATTCCTTCAAGTTAGTATTTTTCACTTTAATCCAACCCCACCCCTCCAAAGTTTTTCATCACCCATAAACACTCCACCTTTGAACCATTAAAATCTATTACCTCCTTCTCTGATCACAACTTGCCATCTATCGAGCTCATTTATTGTTCTACTTCTATTATTTGTCAGTGTCATCAATCTTCCAGCCCCATACCCCCTCCATTTTCTCTCAGTCTTCCAATTCCATGCTATGATGCAGAAAATGTTATGCTTGCACATTTTTTTCCACCAGAGATTTATTGTCTGGAACTTTGGTTGCACTTTTAACAGTGCCTGACATTTCTTCTCCATAATTGGCTTTTTCTTGTCAGCTGCTCTTTTGAAACTTAACTACTCTCCTCAAACTTGAACTCAGTCCCTTCAGAATTACCTCGTGGCTTTGCCTCTTTTCTCATGAAGGCTATGATAAAGGTCTATTAAGAGGAAATTTTCTTCTTACTTTTCCCATAGATTATGTCCCCAAATCAGTGTGGAAGGGGATCAAAGTTACCATTTGCCAAGTGGGATATGATGATGCGGTGAGAGAGAGAGCTGGTAGGCTGTTTGGGCAGCCCTGGGCCAGGATGAGAAGACAAAGAGTTGGCTACTGCTCCAACCAGAAACCTGAGGAGAACATGACTGCATCTCAGAGAGATCACTTGATTTCCAAGCAGGGTTCCATTAGAACCACAGGCTAGTCATCACTAAAAAAACACTGCATGTCTTTTGTGCCAAAGGACAAGTTTGATAAGTTACTACTAGGGAAAAACTTCTGCAAGATGAAATCAGTACTCCCCTTCCCTACTGTACCTCTTGTGGCAGTTGTATAAGCCCCCAGGAACTTAAAAGTGTCCCTGGAGAGAGAAACAGAACACAACAGAAATTCTAACCTCCACATAGGTGGATTTTTAACCTGCATTGACAAAGTTTAAGGTTTTTGAATTGGACTGAGTTAACCTGAAACCGACTAGATAACACTTTCTGCTCTTGAGTAGAAATTGGGGTTTACAACAAATGATGGTGAGTTACGAGGAAACAAAGTTTTAAAACATACACATGAATATAGTGTAGCAATTTCATAAAAAGTCATACCCTCACCTATATGTAAATGTGTAAGACTTTAACCAACAAATCCCACTTGAAAATTTTCCTGGGGAGGAAATAGCCACTATACAAAAAGAGATGTGGACGATAGGTTCTTCATCACAGTATCCTCATAATAATAAAGGTATGGAGAAAACCAAGGTATCTGTCAATGAAAGACTAGTTATTTATTTAACAATAATTCATATATACAACCATATGCAATGTATTTATAAATAATGAAGATCTATATTTATTTTCATACAAAGATGTCACTACAAATTACTGAATAGGAGAGAATAACACAATAACAGCTCCCCCTCCATACGTGAAATATTATGTTTTATTCTTCCCTAATAAGCAAATCTGCAATATCCACTTGACTCCCAGTTCAGGGCTCATTTCCCTATTTATGACCACGATATGCTTATCAGCATCCTTGTTAGCAGGGTCACTGTGGCCCCTCATCAGAAAATCCCTCTTCTCTTCACATTCAACACAGCAGGGATTTAGTCCTCTCAGAGATGGGGAGACGACCAGACATTTTTCCACCCAAGATGCCTCTCCTCATAGTCTTGGGACTCTAGGACCTGGATTTCACGGTCTACCCATTCACCAGCAATCTCCCCCTGTGTTCCTTTCTTGGACATCTTTACTTTTCATTTTAAATACTCTGTTTGGGTGGTCTTATTTATATATGTATTGGGTTGAGATCCCCAGAAATAGACCCTTGAGATGAAGATTTGGTTGCAAGTGATTTAATAAGGAAGTGGTCCCAGAGAGACTGGTAAGGAAGTAGGGGAAACAAGAGAGGCAAGCAAAATGTGATTTGGGGCAAATCCCTGGAGGGTAAATTATATCTCAGGGTTTACCCCCAACTGGAGACAGTAGAGCTGGACTTTCATTCTTTCACATCGGTTGGTCATTGACTCCCGTCTGAAACACCCAGACACATCCAGCAGTCCAAGTCCACAGGTAAAGCAGCCTCAGTACCTGAGGGCAGCCTTCCACAGGTGCAGGCCACTAGATACAAAACCACAAAGAAGCTGGCTTGGGAATGCTGAGTCAAAATCAGAAAATGTAGAACTCTCCCAATCTCAGTGCCTCTGTAATACCCAAAGCTTCAATCAACAAGGCCAATTCCAAATCTATATCATTATCAGAGGCCTTGCTCTTGAACTCCAGATGTCTATATCTAACAGTCTCTTGGACTTCTTCCTCATCCAAAACTGAGCTCACATCCCTATCATCATGTACTTCCTTTCCTGGTTAATGTCACCTTCATATCCCCATAGGCCAATCCAGACAACTCAATCATTATGTCACCTTGCCAGACACCTCATCCTTTAATTCACCAAGTGCCCTTGATTTTATCTATTCAATGTATTTCCAATCTATCCCTGACTCTCCTTCCTTAATTCTGGCCTATCACTCTCCTCCTGCAGTTTAGAACTTCCCAGTAATTCATCTTCCATTATGCTGCCATAGGTTTATTGCTCTTAAATTTAAAACTTACTATGTCACTCTTCTGCTTAAAATTTTTCAAAGGTTTCTTGTTTTGCAGATCAAAACACTAAGTACCCCAGCTTTTCAAACTAGGTCTACTGGTTTTGACTCCTATCCACTTTTCCAGCTTCACCTTCCACCCTTGAAATCCTAAACTCAAGACACATTTAATTATTTGTAGTTTCCCCAAATTCTCTTACTCTCTGAAGCTTGAGGATATCAATGAGCAGTTATTTGACTTTCAATACTTGATTCCCTCATTGGCTCTTCTGAAAGATTTCACTGGCCATTCCCCATCCCTAAAGCCGATTAAGGTCCCCTTTTGGTTCCCCATACCAGCCTGTGCGTACTCCCATGTAGCATTTATTTATGTCTAGCTTATTAGACAAATAGATCTTTTAAAAAACTATCTCATTTGTCCTGGGTCTAGCACATTGCCTGATGAGATGTTCTAACTACTCTTGCCATTAACCCAACTTCTGATCCCTTATCCATGATCAGGCACTGTATGGCTATGTGGGGCATCAGTGGTACGAAGATGAATAAGGCCAGGCCTCTGCTGACAACCTAATAGAGATCTTCAAAGATGAGATAATTCCATTATAATACTGTGGTGAGTGCTGATCTGCAGATTGTCTGCTGTGAGTCCTAAAGAAGAGCATTTAGCCTAACCTAGAGGCTTAGGCAAGGCCAAAGACTAATCTTTAGGAATAAAGATTAAACCAACTGTGTCTTATCCTTACACTTCATCCAAAAAAAAAAAAAAAAAAAAAAGCAATCAGCAAATTTGGAAAAGGACAATAAAATGATAAGCCTTCCTCACCAGAAGTCTAGGTGACTATTTCTTTGGTTGCATTGTTTCTGAGTTTTTAGTCTCAGTGAATTTAAGTATCACCAAGGAAGCCTATGCATGTATTGATTTAATAGTCTCTTCTTAATGCAAATGTTATCTAGAATGAACTCTATTCCCACACATCCTAAATTGTGCTGGGATTAAGCAGGTAGAAGGCAGACTTCATATAACTAGATTTTCCATTGCCTTTTTAAAGGTATCACCAGAGTCCAAAATGTTTGCAAAGTTTTTTTTAAAAAAAATGTTACTGAAATAGGGTACATTTTTATTATTATATATGGAAGCTAATCATTTCAGAGTAAACAACAGATGTTTGCACCCTTATTACTGTTTGGTACTGACATCAGTATTAAATGATAATATGAAAACATGTCACAGACGTGAATGATGAATTCAAATGTCAGGAATGGAGAAAATGTAGAAAATTTAGGGTCTTGGACGAGAAGTAAAACTATGAGCACCTTCTTCAGGCAATATGAAATACTGCCTTTCCACAGAATAAAGATAACATGGAAAATTCCAAGGCACATTTCTCCTCAAAGAGCTGATACTGTTATATGAAATGTGCCTTCCATCTGCTTAAACTCAGCAACATTTAGGATATATGGGAATAGAGTTCATTCCAGATAACATTTGCATTAAGAAGAGACTATCAAATCAATACATGCATAGGCTTGCTTGGTGATGTTTATAGCTGATTAAAGGGTTCATTTGATTTATTAAGATGTCTGGCATATAGTATCAGATTTATCAAAAGTAGTAAGTTTATTAGATATTATATATGTAGACAGATTGATAAATGTTTAATGTTATATACCATATTTTCTGGATATTATTTGATATGTTGCTAGAAACCCAAGTTCATGTATTTAAGTATAAATTGATATGCCTTATATACAGTTGCAAATGATACTGCTAATTTAAATTATTACCATCACATAATTCTTTTGAGGCAAAACCTAATTATGGTAAGACCTGGACCTGAAAGAATGGATTTGTTTTCATCCAGGAAAGTGTATTGCTTGTTTTTTGTTCATATATTTTAAAAAGAAAATGAAAGATATTCTGTATTTCACTGCATTAAATGCTCCATGTCTTTTTTCTAGTCATTATCTAATCATGAGTTCAAATCTTATCCTGAAAAATACCCTCAGAAAGCCTTTTGCCCAAATGCAATTTTTGGCCCTGCATGAAACAGGCTAGTGGTGTAAGACTAGTTACTCTGGAACAAATATCACATTATCTAAATTGCTAACAAGACTAATGCTGATTAGCAGCTTTATTGGCTGTGGTAAGAGAGAACCTAAAGATTCAGTGGGCAAATTTTGCCTAAAGGTTTTTGTTGAGGTGGCATGAGCTGAATTGAGAAATTTGGGAAATTTGTGGTGGAAACTTTTCACTGCTGTAGCTAGGGCTGACTAGCTATGAAAAAAAAAATGATACTTAGAGAAACTTAAACTCTAAATATTTGTACTTGGTAATTTTCTTGTTTATAGATATTTTTTGTTGGAAACAATAGCAATCACTTTAGAAAACTGGGAAAAGAGAAAAACTGTCCCTAATCCTATAGCTCCAATGTAACTTCAACTTATATATTTCTTTGGGCTTTCTTCTGTAACAATTTTTACATGACTATAATCACTGTGCATATAACATTCCATATCTTTGTTTATTAATGGGAGCAATAACAGTCCATCTACTTAATCATTCTTCTGATTGTAGAACATTTGATGGATCCACTACCATACATAACACATAGTGAACATCTTTGTTCATGCTATTTTCCGCAGTCATTTGGATTGAAAATTGTTTGGATGATGACAGCCACCTTACCACTGTGGGAGACTGTTTCTTATCTTTGAGAAAATGGCCATCATCTGACTTTTAAAGCTGATGGTGGTGCCCTCTCTGATTATCTCTTTTATTGTGTAGTTGAGCTAATTTCATCCCAAACAAGTGAAGGCATCAGGTGCAAGTACACAGCTTTTAGTGTTAAAGCCAAGTCTTGAATACAAATCTCTTAACTTATGTCCCAAGAGTTTTTCCAGTGAAATGTGCCATTAGTCTTAAATACATGGTAAACATGAGTTTTGACTTTTTGCTTGTATAGATATCTCAAAAAGAGTCAACCTTTAACAAGTTCTCAAACACTGTCCACTGACGTGAACTCAGTCGTAATTATTTTTCCATGAGATTCTGAAACCACAGCCTTTGTGTTTAGCTGAGTTGAACAGCTCTTTCCATGAATGGAGGACTTCACAAATGAGCATTAGCAATTCCTGTCAGAGCACTAAGGGGAGAACCCTGGACCTCCAGCCACACTTGCCTTACGTGTGTCGCTCACATATTTCTACTTCACAGCCTTAGCGCTGACTGTTTCCCCTGACAGTCCCACTCTTCCCTCTCTGCCTTACTGAATCCTTTTGGTTACACAGATCTCAGCTTAAATTTTTCTTGGGAAGACCTTTTGTGACCAGCCAGTCATTCTGTCACATCATTTTATTTCAATTCTTGGCTGAGCACTCTTTTGTGTTCTTTGCTTGTTTAGTAGTTTGCTTACATGTTCATTTGTTTCCTCTGACCTCCAAATGGAACATAGGCTTATCTCGTCTGTCTTGTGCAATTTCCTCAGTGCCCATATGAAGGCTCAGTACCTAGGAAGATGCATGATATGGGTGTTTTTGAATGAATGCTTGAATAAATAAGGCTGTAATAAAAGCATTTAGGATTTTTAGGTATTCCTTAAAATAATATCACTTTGAATACCATTTTGGAACATTCAGGTTATTATAAAGTACATTGCAAATCATAAATGTCAAGTCTATTTATAATAAAATTTGAAAATAGTAGCAGTCTAATGAAGGGGCAAAAATGTAAGATGAATTTTTTTTATTCATTTTATTCCCCACCTAGAGGTAAATGGGCATTGGTTATAGCCTCCTGCTGTCCACCAGGGAAAGCCAAGATGCAGCTGGCCCCATGCTCTCTTCTACTGCCACTGATTGTCTGGCAGGGTTCTTTAACATAGGCTGTGAGAAACCAGAATTGCTTATTTCACAAAAGGATAGAGAAGATCACTTTGAAGTAAACTTAATTTTGCCTTGCAAAAGAATTGTTCCTGCTAGAAGGAAGATGGTGGCTCTTACCTAGAAAAATGAGGGGAAGATCTAAGACTTGCCGTCTCCTACATGTGCGAGTTAATTTCAGTTTCTTGCCAGATTTTGGACTCTACCCTTAACCCTAAAAACACACTCTTGGTCATAAAAGAAACCGCAGAAAGTAAGTGACTGAGTCTTTCCAATTCCATGACTAACGTAGTTGTGAATATTATGGACTCTAGAAGAAGGCCATTCTTACAAGCTGGGTGATTTTGGGTAGGTTACATAACGCCATGTGCCTCTGTATCATCTATGAACACGGCAACAGTAACAGTTCCCACTTCATAGAGTTGTGAGACTATTCAGTGCTCAATACATGAGAGCTATTTGTGGTTCAGCAGCAGCAGAATAGAATATTACAACCCTCGTTCAGTTACAAAGGGTGATGGCCTCATGTAGGAGAAGCAACCTCCCTCCCCCACATCTCTCACGTTGGCTGTTGTAGAATCGTGATCCTAAAGCTCAAACTATTACAATAACTAAGGGCATCTTTCACTTGTAGGAAATGAAGGCTCTAAAATGTATTTCCCATTTGGATGTTGTTCATTTAGCATACCATTATTAAGGTGATCTTAACAACAACCTAAAAGTTTGTATCATTGTCCTAAATTTATACACACGGAATATGAGGCTGAGAGAAGTCAGATAACCTGAAGCGCTCTCAGGGTGGGTCTGTGGCTGAGCTGAGACACTAAGCTTGGTCCAAGCCCACAGACCATATTTATATAGGGCCCTGCTTATCCACATATTGTCCCAGTTGCTGAACTAAGATATTTCTGGTAACTTGAGAAGGAGACAATGAGGCCGCATGACCCCTAACTCCACAGCTCCAAATAGTTTGAGTTACAAGAGACTCAATGAGTGAAGGTGAGACTCCTTGGCTGACCACTTTGGAGAGGATAATAATCATCTAAGCCAGTGCTTCTCAAAAGCCAAGGTGACCACAAATCACTAGGGAGCTTGTGAAAAGGCAGATTCTTGTTCAGGAGGTCTGGAATGGGACCCAGTTTGGTATTGCTTATAGCTGCCCATGATTTTGGTGTTGCTAGCTATGGACTATACTTTGAATAGCAGTAACAGGCTCTCTGCTGTGTGAAAAATAGAAAGCAGTTTATTCATCACCCATTTGTAACAGCATGCACTGGTTTGATATAATGGTACTTTTGTATTTCAATGTTTAAGGGATTCACCTCCTACTCAAATAAGCTTACTTTCTTATCTCAACTAGTTTATTTGATGGGTAAAAGTGTCACTCACCAGTGGAAATAGAAACTGGGGAGAGGCTGCAAAAATATGATAATAATGAGAGAGACATATTATGATTTATTAAGATATAAATATGGGTACTGTGATGAAGGTTAGGTTCATGTGTCACCTTGGCCAGGTGATGGTGTCGAGGTGTCTGGTCAAGCAAACAATGTCTTAACCATTACCGCAAGGACATTTGTGGTTGGTTAATAAACCAGAAGACTGGTTTATTAAATCATCAGTCAATTGCACCTGTGACTGATCACATCAACAAAGGGGATGTCTTCTGCAATGAGAAAATTCAATCAGCTGGATTTAATCCAATCAGTCAAAGACTTTTAAGGGAGAGAGAGAGAGAGAGAGGGGACCTTCACTTCTTCAGCTAGCCAGCAAAACGTGTCCTGAGGAGTTCATTGAACGCTTTCATCAGAGTTGCCACTTCACTGCCTGCCCTACAGAATTTGGACTCGTGCATCCTGCCCTATGGAATTTGGACATGTGCATGTCTACAGTTGCATGAGACACTTTTATAAAATCTTATATTTACAGGTATCCCTTGCTGATTCTGTTTCCCTAGAGAACCCTAACTAACATAGGCACCTACCTCCTCCATTGTGTTCAAATGAAAATTCATCACTTTTATTATTATTATACCTCTTTCGGCTACAGCATCTGGCTTAGAAATTTTTTTGATGTAGAACAGAACCACAGGTTGAGGGATAAAGGAGCTATTAATAGATACAAAGATTAAAAAAAATTTAGCCCTCCTTTCTAATCTCCAAATACTTATGTAATAAATTAGTTTAGGTAAATTTTAAGAATGCACATGTGGAAAGAAGAAATACAGGCACAAGAGAAATAGAGTAAGGTTGATAGGAAAAGAAAGAGAATGAGCATGCAGAACAAATAAGACATCCAATTCCATAGCATAGCCAAAAAATTCATCCAACCGTTGTTGAGAGCATACTTCATTCCCCCATTCCTCTCATTTCCTTAGAGAGGAGGAAATGTCATCTCTATTTCCTGGGACAAAGATCCGAGGGAGCCTACGGGCCTCCTTGCTCCTTCACTCTCAGATCGCAGGGGAGGGGAAGAAACTTCCCTGAGATGCATTCAGGAAAAAGACAGCTCAGTAATTTTTTCCTACAGATCTGTCTGCCAGTGGGGAGAACGTACCTGAGTCCACTCTCCTGCTAGTCAGGAGGATGCAGCCCTGCTAGGGAGGCCTGTAGGTATGTGGCATTGCCTGTGGATGGGTGGGGGGTTTATTTATGGAATGATGTTTTTGAGTGGTTCACCTGTTGGATGGGTCCCACTTGCCACCATTTACCTGTAATAAAGCCGACATTCTGTGCTCTATCCAGCCGACTCTAATGCCTAACTTTCAATTAATTGTAAACTTAGGAGAGAAAGAGAGGGTGTTATTTACTGGCCTCCTCTAGAACCTTACACACAGCTAATTGGGATGGGAAAGCTTGGTAGAAATGGACTCAATATGATTTGGAAGAAGAGGCAGCAATTACTGGCGTATTTGGAACATGTCAAATAAATCCTGCTTTTGCTATTGAATGACTCATTAGATGGGTTAATTGGTTGATTTCTTTTTCAAATAGCTTTGTGTACTTTTAAGAGGAACTTCTAATCCTTTCTATGTAGGCAACTTTGCTTTGGAGAAGGTAGGAGTGTTGTAGAAAGAAAACTAGAATCAGAGTTTGGATTCTTGGTGGTACAGCTGACCTATTGCATGGCCTCTGGCAAAAGCTATGCAAATTGTGAAAACCAAAAGATATTGTTGATTCAGTTATCATCATTCTGACTCAATTTTTCAATCTGTATGTGTATAGACTCTTGAAATTCTTGGAACGGAGAAGCTAAATGAGTTCTGATATACTATTCCAAAGACATTAGTTTTGCTGGGACTGTGAATTATATCTATTAAGTCTCTCTTACCATCTTTCTTTTGGTAGGAAATATCCTTCTGTTGCATTTACTCTGTTCATAATATATTCTGATATTCATCTGCTCTTCCTTCCATTAATATTTCATTCAAAGTACAAGGTGACATCATTGTTTATAAACTGGTATTTAAACATCTTTCTTGGGGAATATTTTCCCTTTTTATTGTTTAAACAAGGTAACAAGCAGATGAATTTAAATTCAAGCTGAAGATCACTTTTATGTACATGTTTTTATTCTATTGAATGTCATATACAACTCAAGCTAAATATATTCCCCCAAATGCAAAATGTGAAATATAGGTAGGGAAAACATATTTATTCTCCATGGGGTTTGAGTTTTTGACTGCCTAAAATAAAATATAATATTCTTGACATGTTCTGCATAGAAAATGAAAGGTGACTTTGACATTAAAAAATATGCTTGATTTTCCCCCCAAAAGCTACTTGCCCAATACCATCTGCAAAGTACACCAGGCTTAAGGGACCGTCTAAAAAGGCAATTTATTTCTGCAAGTTGAAACTTAACCATTGAGAAATAACATGCATGTCTCCATTGTCAAAAAAATACGTTTAAAGAGGAAAGCTTAATGGTTTCTTGTTTTAGCAACCCAGATGTTTGTTGTCAGTTTATCCTATTATTATTAATAGGAATTTAATTGATATTAATTCTTCAACAACTAGGTTAACACTTTCTCACTGTTTAACTTCTCTGTAGTTACTACATTGAACTGTTTTGTAAATTCCCTCCTGCCAGGTTGTACATAACCTTCTCATCTGTAAAGATAAGCTGTAAAGATAGCAATTTTGTTTGGAAATACATTCTACCAAGTTCATTAAATGCTTTGGAAATCTTATCAGCCAGCTAAGGACAAGCCACAGTTCATTTTTTTTACATAGCTCACATTGTTTTCCATAATGCAATGACTTGGGATGTTTAAATCATACTTCACAGTGCAGACGTGGTCTCAACTTCTTCATGATTATACATATGCTATTCTAGGGTGCACACTAATCTCTTCTTCCTTGGGTGTTTTAACAAAATGGCTGAAATTTTCAGCCATTATGGATGAGTTATTCAGCAAATCTGTAAAAGCAATTCCACTTGACAAGCCTATAGTCCTACTCTAAGTGATTGAATCTCTTTGATTCCACAATGGCAAGGCCCTTATTATTCTTGCAGGAATTTTACAAGTTCTAAGAATATTTCCAAAATGCCACTAGCCACATTGCCAAAGAGAGAACAGTCAATTCAGTCAGAACTATACTAATTTGATTTAGCGAATCCAGTTAAAGCAATGATTTCTTTTAGAAAGAAGAAAAACTGTTTGTTGTACTTTATATTCAAATTCATTGATCTTTTATTAGATTGAGTGTCTCAGCGTTCCATCCCATAACATGGCTTTTCTACTCTGCCTTAAATTTATTTGCTAGTAAATGAATGGAAGCCACAAAACTGGTGAGGTCATGAAACTTACTTATCTGAAACAGTGAATTGTATACATCCCTTAAAGGCAGTGGCATGTTTTTTGCCCTGAGGGTATTAGTCATGGTCCATAGTTCGTGGGAAAAACTAAGGAAGTCTCAAAATTGTGTTCCTATTATTTCCATTTCTCTAAGACTTTGTTTGAATTCCAAAGTGAATTTTCTATTATCCCATTGTACATTGCATAGGAGGGTACCAACCAACAGCCTTTGGGGAGCAACACCTGCAGTTACATTCAAAGGCATGACTTTTCCAAGCATTTTTTGAGCTGGCGGCATTGTCCCCAAAAGGATAAAGGCCTAGGTTCTTTACCTGACTGGCAGAAGCATTCCAGCACCACGAAAGGACTCTAAACATTGTTTTGTAAGTAATGAGTCCTGCTGGTTTCATCCTGCAAGACATTGAAATCCCACAGGGAAAATGTGATTAGAAATAAAACAGAGGGCTGGGGCCTTTAATGAGTTTCCTATCCACAGATGCTATCAAGCTTTTATACTATTCATTTTATTTCTACAGCTTCAACAAAGATTCCCAGAGTTGTGGGCCATACTCTTAACACTGAAGTGCATAGAACTTGGCAGAAATCTACACTTCAGAGATAATAACATATCATTCCATGAAATAAAGGAAAAGGCATAATCAAAAAAAAAAAGTAGTTAAATATGGAAACCTGTTTTGACAACAAATGAATACAGATGAAGCCAGACAGGAAAGGTGTTATGTATGCATGTTTTTTTTTTTCATGTTTCACATAAATTATGATATTGCAAGAACATATCAAGTTTTCTTTTTTCTTTTTTTTATATCCTTTAAGTCAGACGGATTATTCGTATTGTTCTCCATCTTTTAAAGCACACTCTGAAAATTTCCTTTAATATAAGAACAGAACATTTGCAAAATTTACCAAAAATATACATAATTTATTCCCCATTTGTATTTTATTTTCATAAGTGGGGATTCCTCAAAGCCACTTGGATGTCCAAATGAATAAAATTAAACTTTCTGGGGGAAAAAAAAGGAAAACATCAAAAGACATAATTTAACAGCTGAATCATGGGAATTGCCAGTGTAAGCAAATATTCATCAAACATATTTTGTTAATAAAGATAGTTGGTAGGATATTAAAATGTTTCCCTGAATTTTGTGTTGGGTAAAACATCAAGCCTCACTAAATTTTTAATTAAATGACAGATAAGGGTCTTGCCTTGGATTTGTCACTATTAAAATAAAAATAAAAATTAGATTTTTTTTAATCCTGTAAAACCAGCCCTGATTTTATTCTACACTTAAGATTTTTCATTTGTATTCAAAGTAGAAAATTTTAGATGATATTTAGGAAAGAGCCAGTTCAGAACTGGAGGGAAACTATAATATGAGAGTCAATCATTCCAGAGATAATTTTACTTGAATGGAATATTTAAATTGCATTTTGATAACTTGATGTTGGCTCTTAACTGAATTTTTCACAAAGTGAATTCTGGTGAGACTTGTGCATCCTGGATTTTATCCTAGCTAGAAAATCATTGCTTAACTAAATTAATGACAAATATAGTAATTTTCTGAATTATTATTAGCAAAAAATAAAGCAGAGACAAACTATTAGAAATTATTGAAATACATATGCCATTTCTAACTTCCTGACCCAGTGCAAATAATTCAGACCTATAATAAAAATAGATATGCAAGAGTCATAAGCTGATGAAGATACAGAAACAGAAGCTTGGAATGATCCAAGTATATTAATGGAAACAAAAATTTTTTTCAGAGATGTAAATAGAGAGGTCCATAACATCTATATCCAACCCAAAAGGTATGTTTTGACTTCTTTAACACTGTATTTTTGTTTACCTGAATTTTTGTAACAAGTCCAATGTGATGGAAAAAAATGGATTTACCAACGTATATAAAACCAAAAAGTTACATTTTTCTTACTCTTTCCACCTTCACCTCACCTATTTCTTTTTCTTCATTCCATTGGTTGAAACAGCTTTCATTCTTTCAGTACCTACTGTGTGTGCCAGTCATTTTTATGCACATTATCAATGAAACAACTCTCTGCAAAATACATTATTCCCATTTTAAAGATGAGACTTGGAAAATTTATGTAAAGAAAGTTTCTCAAAGTCATACCACTTGTAAGAATTTGATCCAGGATTTGAACCAAAACTTCATTTCAAAGCCTGATGCTGAATTCCATATTTAACTTTTTCTTTTATATTTTTTAATCTGGTGTTTATCTCTCTTCACTCAAGGAGACTATTTTTTTAAGCAATTTGATCAGCAAATTTAGTCAAAATGATCAAACGGATTGGTACACCCAGATTCAACTTTAAAGAAGTTATTATGGAATGCAACTGAGAGTATTAATTTTTATTTAGTGAATTTTCTAAGCTTAGCAGTTCAAATCATTTTAAATTTGTTCAACTATATTCAGCATGCAATATTGATTGAACCAACTGCAATACCTGAAATTAACATGGTGCATTAAACATGAAAACTGGAAATAATTTTAAAATAGGAAAGCTATGAGCCCAGGAACAATGTAAAATCATGAAAAGAGAAGATAAAGATGGGGCAACTAAACAAATTAAAAAGTAACAGTTCCTGTGGAAAATAGACAATACAGGTACATTTAAGGTTTAGTGACTGGAATTTTATTGTATCTAAATACTATTTGTCTTGTTTAATATTTGTCTCTCATCAGTATCTTCAATAAAGCATCTGTTGCATCCCCACATTGATGAAAATTTTTTGAGTATATGAAAAAATTGACACTGTCAAAGAGTTTCCCCATAGTTGCTTTATTGATTTTGACAAAATATTGTTCTTGGGCCTCATGGAGTACGTGACTCCTTCTTTGGATTTCCAGACAGTTTAATAATTTAATTTTCTCAGAAAAAATAGTATTAATTTACTATTACATTTGCGTTATTTTAGCCTATTTCCAAATCTATTTACTTTACCATGAATTTTAAATGAAGACACATTGACATTTGAATTTCACGTTGTTTGAAATGTGTTAATCTGCTAATCCATTTTTTTTTCCAAACTAGAAAAGATTTACATT
Organism: Choloepus didactylus; assembly: GCF_015220235.1. Classification (NCBI taxonomy): domain Eukaryota; kingdom Metazoa; phylum Chordata; class Mammalia; order Pilosa; family Megalonychidae; genus Choloepus; species Choloepus didactylus. Next base: position 163,680,241 of record NC_051310.1, read on the forward strand.
AATTCTAGTGTTAGCAAGTAAGGATTTGAACTAATTTATACTCATTCACTAGTTTAAAAAATTAGCATACAGGAGAAGTTGCATTTTTCCTCAATGTGTACTGACCTCATTAATAGCACACACTAAATAATACACACTAAATGTATCTGAGGGAAATGTAGTACTATATCTCAGTTTTCAATTGGGATTCAAGTACATAATCAATTTACAGATTAAGAAATCTCTGAAAATGGGATTTCAAGTTCTTAAATCTGTATGAACAGAAAGAATTGGATCTGATATAAACAATTACAGAAGTTTAATTTAGGGGAAAACAGAACTTGTGCCTCAAAAGGTGATTTAAAGAAAAGAACGGTTGTGCTCCACATTTACTTATTACAGGAATTGGAGTCATTTGGCAAACAGTTAATATTGAAGCTATACACATTTTTCATTTTTTGGCATTAATCTTAATCTCCCTTTTTAAAAAAATGTATTTTATTGCAAAATGTGTGATGAACCTTTATGTCCGTTCTGAATAGGTTTCTGTTTCCATGGAATATTTTTAAATGTCCAGAGCTTTGGGAAGCTAAAAGGGAATAATATAGGAAATTTGCAAATGATGGAGAATGAGTTTTTAGCAACACCCTACTTATGTACCAAAACTTTCACATTTTTTTTTAAAAAAGCAACATTCTAGATTACAAATAAATTCAAAGAATCAAATGTTTCAAGTGAAAAATCTCTTAAAGATTTATAGTTACAATCCAGGGAAAGCAACATACTTGTAAGAAAATTTCTATGTATAATCTATTGCTACTATCTATTTTCTGTAAGTAATATAAACAGCAAGTGATTTCAGAGGTAAATAACCATTTTTAATACTTAAATTAGCTTATCTGGTAAAGTGAACAAGTTTAAGCACGAACTAGTATTTTGCATACATACCATAAGATACAAAATAGCACGTGCTTTCTATTTATGTTGGTAACCAATCTTGATATTCAAGGGAAGAGTGTATAAAGTTAACAAGCAATTATTATTTGGCAAATTAGTACTCAACAACCCTGAGTAAATAGGAAGTTTGAAACCTATCTGTTATACAGCTACTTTAATTTGCATAGCACACTGGTGTGTTTGCTTTGCAAATACTTTGCAATGAATCATCATTTGTACTATACAGTCCAAAGAAAAGCAATCAAAATTCACAGCAAGACAATGAAATTAATTATAACTGTTGAATTCTGTGGTGGTAATTCCTCCTCATGCAGGAAGATTAATTGCATTGCACTTTCCTTGCACTCCACTAAATGATCTGATGAATGTATAATCATTTACAGATTTCTCAAATGCTGAAAATTGATTACCTTTGATTAGCTCTGATCTGCACAAAGAGCTCTGACAGAGTATCAGTGAAACATTACAACATTACAGACAAAGTAACAAATGATTTAATTACCAGTGTGCTTATTAATGTTAGATTCCCTGCAGTGATCCTGGCAAATCAGGGGCCTGTAATAGACCTGTGGGTTTCACTGAATTCCATTAGGGTTTAAATAATATTTCTCACTATTTCTCAAATCCTTCTTTTCATGGCTCCCTAATAACTCTAATTAATTTTAATTTGCACAAAAAAAAATCCATGGCATCTTTAGAAACTTTTAATTAGCTATAAAATAAAACTCTTCCCCTCCCAAGGAGATATATATGATCAGCTTTGGGATAGCTTAACAAATAAGTTTTCATTAATGGTAGTTGGTTCTGTGGAATATTGTTACATGAAAATGTAAAATAAACGTTGAATTGCACATGTGGTCCAACTTTCCTCTTCTAGTGGCAAACAAAATGAGATTTGTTTAACAAGAATCAAGTTAAAAAACAGGATGGTAAAATGTTTAGATAGTAGTCTGGTAAGCATCATCATAATACACTTTTTAAAAAAAATTGGTGCAAAAGCATACTTTCAATTGTTTTGCTGGTTGTAGTATAGAAAACACACTGATTAGGAAGCTTCAGTGTAAGTCGAAAGAGTATTTGAAGAGGCAAGAGCAAGAAAACACTGGCCCAGTTAGATACAGAATGTAATGAATAATGTTGGCACAAACAAGCCAAGCTTATCTAGGCTTGTACGTGGGAACATTCAGATCACTTTGGATTGGCAGCTTTAGGGCTTCCCCCAATTTGATGCCATTATATATGATATTAAATTATTGTTAAGCAATGACAATGAAAACCCAGATGATCAGAGGAATTAAACAGAGCAGCTTAAATTAAAATATGTGACTGCAAGTGTTTCCAGGCAAAGAAAAATTAGAGGGTAGGCAATTAAAAGGTTGTTTAGAACAGAAATGCTGATATACAGACAACTTTATAATAATATTTTTTCACAGTGGCTGTGCAGTTCTGCAAAGACAAGACAGTACTGCAGGTGTTTCTGGGTGGCATTTCAAAGCCACTAGCTATAAAATTTAAGACATGGGGATATGCAGCCCCCAATGCTGATGAATGCATTTATGTTCAGTGCTGTCAGCAGCTGAAAAGCTATCCATCACATTGAAACAGCACAGAGTCAGGAGTCTCTTTTTGTGGAGAAATATTGAAGTCAGATTGTTGATGTCAAAAGTCAAAGTATAGTTCAGCTATCTGTTTTATGAATCTGACTGAGACACATTGTGCCTGTGCACAAACTGATATCTAGCAGAGCTCATTTTAGCAAATGTGTGATTTAGAAGTCAAAAAAACATTCGTACAACCAAACTCGTAGCAGGCAGAGGCTGTGGCACGCATACATAGTTTTTACATTTTAATATGACACCGTTTGGTAATGTTTATCATTTGAAATCCAAGCCATATCAACTTTCTAGCTACAATATTTAAGATCTGTGTACTTTCAAAAAATATTCACACAGAATAAGAGAGTATATTAAAAATACCAACACAATAGCAAAACGATTGGCCCTTATTGGGCTTTGTTTTGTTTTATTTTTTCTTCTGCAAATCAAACCACAAATAGTGAATTCACTTTATGCCCAATAAAAATTAGACACTCTATATGGGGTCAGAATGAGATGAGTATGTAACAGCTCTAAATTGCAGAAATGTCTTGAAGCCCTTTTTAGGCACATGCTCTCCTTTATACTCCTGGAAATTCTATTACAATATTTCTTACAATGACTAAGTATATATTTTATATGTAATCTTATGTACCAAACATCCCCAATAGCCAAATGTTGCTATATTCTTAGAAAATAGAAGTAAAACAGAAAAAAGAAGCTAAGTCCCTATGTTTAAGACCCTCTTTTTTAGCTTGTTTTGATCCTCGGCTAACCTGATTTCAAAAGATACCAGTTCTTCTTTCTTTCCACCAGAATTTTTTTTCAAGTTAATTAACAATAAAAATGGACAGAATGAAATTGGTTTGGGTAGGGCACAGTCAATCCTATGTAACAGAATTTTTTAACTAAAAATTCAAAATAGACGACACAGCTTGAACACTATTGTTTTATTTGAACTAATGTTAGGGATCAAAGTGTGCATTTCATCTGTATTTCTTTAAACGAGGGCTTTGTGTCTCCGAAGTAGCATATGCTCAGAATGCTATTACATTTGCTAGCCCTCCTGCAAATTTGTGGTGTTTAACAAGAAACAAGCACATTTTTCAATTCAAGTCAGGAAGACTCTTTTATTTTTGCTGATTTCACCGCCTTTTCTCTTTTCTAGCACAACCCTCAGGGCGCATGATGTCATGGTCAGCACTTGCGCATGGAAGCAAGAAAGCCTTTAATGAACTGCAAACTTTATTCAATAAAAATGATTGCGCTCCAACTCTTTTTCCTCCCCAAAGAGGGGAAAACACAAATATCATGTAGAAAGCTTCAGGAGTCTAAAGACATCAGTAGGTTCTTAAAAACATCAATTATTTTTAAAAGCAAGGAAAAGAAACCACAGACACAAAAACAAGAGCAGAGATTATTTTATTCCCCTAGCTTGATTCAGTAATACCAGATGTAGAACCGGGCTCTATGGCTTGAAGGGTCACAAGTTTGAGTCAAAACTCAACTTCAAGTCAATTGGCTTGCATCGGAAGCTATACAAATTGAATGGAGACATATTTGTTTCTGATGGGGGAGGGAGGATCACTGCTCTTGAGTATCTGCACCCCCTTTGCTATCTTGTCCAGATCTCACTGTTGTAAGTAAATGCCTTCAAATCAGACACCTTTCATCTTTCCTGATAATAAATAAATATTATATGCCACCATGACAGATCCCCTTAGAGAGTAAAAGGGGCAAACAAAATAAACAAAACAAAAATGATGGTGGGACTTAATTCCTTCCAGATACATGCATACTTGAAAGCCAGGTTTGTTAATTCTAGATTTTGTCTATCACATCAAGCAAGTATGCTGACAATCATATGCATATAAATGAAACCGAACATCATATCCTAGTTTTACTATTTTGAAATGCTTGATGACAAGCCCTACATTTAAATTGCTGAATTTTTTTTTTTTTGCATCTTTTTTTTTTATTTTTTAAATCAACACTAAACGTCTTTGGAAGAGTGGGTAGGATTATTTCCTTTTAAAACTCCTTCCAGGTAGATAAGTCAGCAACCATTTGGAATACTGCTATATGTCTGTCAGGAAAAAAAAAATATTCACAAAAGAGAAATTCTCTAGACACCAAACCTCTTGTCCACCAAATTATACCGATCCCCACATAATAAGAAGACATTGTAGAGGGTGTGCTGTGTGCCTTCCAGGCAGAGCTCCATAGCCGGCAATTAGTCTATATAGTCAGAGGCCAAAAAACCTTATTGTCTTCCTTGCTGTATAATTATCTGTTATGATGAACTGTGGCGCTAAGGACCATTGTCTTTAAGCTTGGATCTGTGTGTGGAGTGGTTGTCTGGCTGAGTCTCAAGAATGGACCTTCCTTTTTAGTATCTCTGCCTGAGTGAATTTTCTGGTCTCTTCCTGGCTGCATAAAACAGAGACTGTTTCTGCATGATTTCTTGGGTTGATGAGAAGCAATTATGCTTTAAATGAAGTCATTCATGTCTGCCATTTTGTTTGCATATTTTCCAGTGTTCACCTGTTATTAAACCTGTCTTTAAACTGTAAGCTGGTTTCAAGCAGACTTTTGTGTCTAACACAGTTTGTTAATCAGAGGAAAACAAAATAGATAAAGTGTTTTCTGCACGAATCACTCAAGCAAGAAATCTAATAAAGTGATTAAAATCTAATTTAAGAATTTCCTGGGAATTTTTATTTCTTTGCATCTGCTGCCCCTCCCCCACCCAGTCCCTGAAAGATGGCAACTGTCTCAGTGTCCTGAGTGTGAAAGTTGTAGCAACTTTGTCATTTGTTGGAGGAGCAGAAAAGTACAGGGGAAGGAGAGAGTGTTAATAAATCTTATTCTTATTTTTGTCGAAATAGTTACTGTTATTCATTATAATATTAAATTGATATATTGGCATATGCAATAAAAATGGTATTAGAAGTATTTGTTTAAAATTGATTACATCTTATAGATAGTGAGTTCATTAGAAAACATGGATTCACTGTCTAAAGATCATATAATTCAACCAAATGCAATTATTAATTAAAAATGTATCCCGATGAACTTTAGACTACTAAAAGAAAAATATTTTACACGGAATCTTGTAAACAGAAACATTCCATTTTACGCCTTCTGGGCTTTAAACATTTGAAAAAGAAATACACATACTAGCTGGTAATACAATATTAGATGAAATATAATTTAAAGTTAAAACTGTCACAAAACAGAAATTGAGGATAATTATTATCAATTTACCTAAACTAATTTATGTTTTATTAAATAGAGCTTTATTAGATGTCTTTTTTGCCTTTGTGGTAGATTTTACACTGGGTCTGCTATTTATTCAGTATTCTGTGCTAAAGGATGTATTTTATATAGACACAAATAGTTTAAAAAATGAGATATAGTTGCTGGGCCAGAAAGATTTATTGGGTATTTTTCTGATAGTAAATACAAAATGAAATGTTGCTAATTTAATTGGAAATGTAATTGACCCCTATGATTACTTAACTTATTCCATTTTATTCTCATCCTATTTAGGAAAAAAAGTCATTTTTATAAAAGGGTATAAAGTTAGAAAGCAATTTAATTTGAAAGCAATTTCATTTTGTCTAACTTAAAGTAAAAAAAAAAAATCCACCTAGCAATGTGTTTGATTTTTGAGTTTCAGTGAAATAAGAGAAAGGTTGCTAATGGTTTAAAAGTACTTAATTTATCACCACTGAACAGAAAGCATTTCCCCCCCTCCAAAGAGGTTTGTACTAAGGTGACCTCTGCTGTTTAAAAAAAAGGCTTGCAAAAAGCAGTTCCTTTCCTAAAATATTCAGTAATCCTAAATTACAAGGATAGAAGTGGATACTGCTGTGCTTAAAAGTATTTACAAAATTCATTACTGTTTCGATTATATACGTGATTTTTAAGCTCTTTCCCCTCATCGCTGGGAAATTTCCTCTGTCATTTACTTCCTTGCATTTTGCGTACAAATTCTGACTGACTGGGATCCCTGCCATTGCATTTTCTTCACACTGAAGGGTTTTCTCTGCTCCTGGTGGGGCAAAGTCATGACCCAGAAAAAAAATTGATTCATGAATTCTCAGGGTGCAAGTAGAGAAGAGAGGAAATATGCCTTGGCTGAGCTCCGACTAGTGACAATTTAAAACCTGTAATTAGTCTGAATTCAAGCTGCAAAAGGGATCTGAATTTAAAGTTCATTAATTCAAACTGATATATTAACTTTAACAAACTGGATCTCTTATTATAAAGAATCGTTTTTACAAACTGTTATGTTAACTGCTAGAACCTAAATTTTACTAATTTTAAAATTATTTGAAGATGGTAAAAAGACCACTGGGCTGCATTGCATTGTGCCTTTCTCTAGCTTGAGAAACATTTTATTGGATTTGCTTAGCGTTAACAACTTAGTCCTGGGTTTAATTTCCACTTTAGTCCTAAATTTTATGTTTGTAAATCCCCATTGTCCTGTGGAGCACATGTTCTTTAGTACTTTCCTCCTGGTGTTTCCAAGACCCCAAGTCCCCTCAAGCTAACTCCCTGACATTTCCATGAACTACACTGCTGAAATGTTATACAGTAATCAATGTTGATCCTAGTACACACTCATCCTCCAGTACAAATCAGGATGGAAAAGGTTATCATAATATTTTGCTTGTCTATTTGGTAGATTTGAATTGCTCCCTATGGGAGACAAACAAAAAGAATGGTGTTTTATAGTTAGACTTCAGTAAAAAGGCCATCCAGGTAGTGATGATGCTTTAAAAATCACACGTTTTAAAACTTTTCATCTGAAAATAATCAGTCATCTTGTGTCGGCATGTTAGTACTTAAGTTCTAACTCCCGGGGCAACCATGTGCAAGACAGTCAAGCAAGTTAGGAGGTACAGCCATGGATGGGCTCAGAAATTCAATCTAAAACTCTGTTATCATTGTGTGGAGTTCAAATCCAGGTACGACTAGCAGCTGGAGCCTCTCCAACTGTCAGTAGTGTCTGAAAAACACTCAGAGACTAAATAATTTAGATTATGCTATACTGACCTGTATAATTGTTTAAATGAGTAATGCAGCCACCAACTGAAAGAGGTCAACCATCTGTAGAGGAAACACAGAATTTAGTTTCATTTCCAAACAAACTTTTGAAGAGCAAATTGTTTTTTCTGTGGGAGGTAGGGGAAAGTCTGAAGACAGATTAATGGCTTCTCCTGCTAAATAAAGGTTAAGGCTTCTGTCATTTGTAGAATGTAACTTCAATAGAAAAGAAGTCATAGGACAGCTGGTCCAACTGCCACATTATCTGTGTTCACGGGTATCGTTTCTGGTAGGTTAAAAAGGTATGTGACTTAGCAAATGCAGTATCATTTCATTATATGCCATCATCATTCATTAAACATGTGTGTGAGTACATGTGGATACAAAGGGGAAAAACTTTGGAAAGAATAAATCCTGAAGTTAGAATAATCACATTTTTACAAATAATGGCAAATAGTTTGTTTTAAATGCAACCCTACCTAAGTTCTTATCACTAAACTATGGAGTTGCTATAAATCAGGTTTTGAGATGCATGAATTATGAACCCAGTTTATTTTGAGAGAGTGCCTATTTTTACTAGATTAACACATACTGATCAAACTTCTCAATGCTCATGCAGCTTACATGGAACTAAAGGCTGCAATATTTAAGTACTCCTACCAACTTATTCTCCGGAGCCATTACCTTCCAACAGGTTACTTGCTAGGCAAAACGATTTAATTATTGGATTTTTTCTGTTACCCTAATCTCCTGCCATTGTAGTTTAACGGGGTTCTCTGATCTCTTCATAGTAAAACAAATTATAAGAGAATGAAAGAGAGGGCATAGATTAAGTCTTTGTGCTTATAATCTAAGAATTAATGCATTGAATTAAAATATAGAAATGTATTTTCTGTTTGGCTTTATTCCCCTGGACACACACGTTTCATCTTAAATTGCTTGAGGCTGCATGCAGATAAATATTCAGTAAATTCTTTCTCAACTGCGTTTGGACACTTTGTTCATCCATTTAGCAATATTTTTCAGTGTTCATTCTTGCCATCATCTTAGTCATCTGTCCTGAAGTAATTAAATTTTACCATAATAATCAATATATCAAAAAGATATTTTCGTTACACATATAATGTTGTGCTTTTTAAAATTTTCTCTGGTTGTAGTAGTAGTAATCCAATAAATCTTTACAAATTTGGAGAAGATCCGCCATTTGCTACCAAAATGTAATTTTGGTTGCTACTGGTTGATAACAAATGTTAATTGGGAACATTTTCTGAGATCCTCTTCAGGGCTTGGCACTGTGAAGAATGAAGAAGTAAATGAAATACAGACACAACTCTCGATTTGCTTGTATTATAGTTAAATTGAAAATTCCATTGTCTTATGATAGGCCTTGTTTTTAAGAACTGTACCCAGAAAATATAGCCATAATGCTAGAAGTCCCTGTACTGTACTCTACCATACTCTTGTCCTCTGAAGTGTGGCTGACTTCCATGGGTAGGCACAGGTTCCCTCTCTCTCTTTCACACACACACACACACACACACACACACACACACACACACACACACACATATGCAGCTTTATGCAATCTTCACCTGACCTATGTTAAATAAAGATAAGGGGAAGAAGAAAGACTTCACACAGTGTTTCTTTGAACCTGTTTGTAAATCCTGCACGGTGCTAATGTGTCCCATTACTACCTTGCATACATCCCAACAGTGAAAGTTACAAAGGGGGTGAATGGTAAAATATGATCCAGGTGATAAATACAGCTCACGTAGAAACCAGTATAAGGGATGTCTCCCTTGGATCAAAGAAAAACTAGGAAAAAAATTAAAAACTGAATGATGGCTAAAGAAAACCAATATTAGATATTTTGTTCACTTTTCCAACATTGTGACATTAACAAGTTCTTGAGGCTTTGGTGCCTACTTAATTTTTTTTTGGTCCAAGCATTTCTATATTAGCACTCATAACTTTTATCAGAGAAAAAGGAAATGGAAAAAATACCTTCCCTTATTATAATTTCTCAAATGGCATACCATAATTTTTCTGGTCTTAAAATAAAATAAAAATCATATTTTCTATCTGAATGCTGCTTATATAATCATTATTTGTTTCAACAGTTATTGGGTCCCTATGTCATGCAGACACTGGGGTAAGTGCTGGGGATATTATAGTGAATAAACATCTAGTAGCTGCTCTTATGGAACTTAAATATTAACTGTAAATTATGGAAACTATTACACTTCTTTATGTAGAGAAAAGCTCTAATTCTGAGGAAAAATAGAGCTTGGGATTCTAAATTGTCAGCACCATCCAATGTAGGGATTAGCCACATGTGAAAATAGGAGCTGTTGCAGATTTTCTGTAGAACATACTTTGATATTTTCAAAGGATCACTATGGATTATCAGTTGAAAATAGAAAAATTTTGATTTTTGCCTGTGATTTTAGATTAGTTACTTCTAATAATAATAATATTAATTATCAATAATTCTCCTTTCACTCTCAAACTGCCCCAGTTTGGATGATTAATAAATGGTCATTCCACTTTAGGAGGCTATTGAGCTAATCCAGTAAGAGATTGACTCGGGTAGCTTGGATAAGACTTATAGCAGTAAAAAAAAGCAGATTCTGGGCAGCAGATGGATACTTATCACATAATCCTGAGTTTCCTAAACTACAATTTGCATGTCCAGATTCAACACGGTGTATCTTCCTGGAATGTCAAATTATTGCAAAGTGTTGGATAAAACCTACTTTTGTGCTAAAACAAACAGATTTTTATGGAATAGAATACAATTTGCATGACAATTTGCATGACAATTTCTCACATATATTTGTGAGTTAAAAGTTTCAACATGGTATTTCAGTCCAAGCATGGCCCCTTCCAAGGTCTCCGTGGAGTGCCTGTTCACTCTTCTTGTTTAAGGTTCCTGGGTGGAATCGCTTGTGAAGCAGTGGAAAATCTGTTCTTACTAAGACTCAGCTCAGTTAGTGTTAGCTAACACTGAGTTTGTGGTTGACCAAAAGTCTGACATACCTAATATGACTTCCAAATATTTGACTTATTTTATTAGGGGTGGAGATTGGCTGCCATGCTTACAGCTAATAACTGATTATGGAAATCCATAAATAATCTCAAAACTGTAATTTTGCCAATCTTTCCAGCCTAATATCTCCCCTATTCTTCTACCAAAGTTACTATTAAATAGTAACATGTCCTAATTGTTTTTATATTTTTTTCTTTATTTTTAAGTGAGAAGCAGCATTGCAGAATACTTAGGAGAATAGCTCTGGAGAAAAAATGCCTAAATTTGAATTTCAGCTCAAACATTTATTAGTTGGGTGGCCTGAGCAACCTAGGGCTACTTACTTATCCCCTCTGTGCCTTAGCTACTTCACCTTCAAGATATCAATGCATATAAAACACTTCGAAGAGGACTTAAAAAATATTTGCTATTTTTATATTATTAATCTTTAAATGTGTTTAAACATATATTTCAGCTTAAAGAATAAATTTCTCTGATTACTTTCTGACAAATTAATTTCTGATTAATTAGCATCAGTGTTCACTATCATTATGAATACCTGTTATATCCACTGATGGGTCACTGTGTAGGTAAATAAAGGTGCACATAAAACAAATTCACATATAAAAATCTCCATATTGTCAACCAAATCTTCGATTCAGTTAGGAGCACAGATGACAAATTCTTTTCAATTGGCTTGACTTAGCATTGATAGAAGTATCCAGATTGAGAAAACATTTCATTTGATATATCACCTCTAAAATGAGTTACCCCTCATGCAAATCAACTGAAGGGCTTGTTTCATCTAGAAATAATACTGTGTATAGATGTGCAATATTTATTAATCTACAAAACATTCCATGAATGCCTACTCCATTGCACCACCATATGAATAGAAAAAGGCATTTCAATTCCAAATACATAATGATACTTCCTTATGTAACCACCCAGAAGAGTCACTGACATTTGGAACTAAATTGTCAAAATAATTGTTCCCTGTTAATATGAAACAGTTCATGGGTGCCCACTTATCGTTATAAAAGGACAATGTGTCCTTATTGCCAAAATATGAACTTAATCTATCAGAATTACTACATTTGATTTTAACCAAGAGTTTATTATGAGGTGAATATTGTTGTACCTGGAGATATTGTTACTTTCTGTCATTCAGTCTACAGTAGTCCTGAAGATGCCCTTACCTGGGAATAACTTGGCTGGTGAAAAAGGTAATTTAAAAATATCCTTTTTCCCAAATTTAAAGGCTAAAATAAAAGCATTAGAACATTTGAATAATCCAAGGGTAAAAAACAATAACATTTTTATTAAGCTTGACATTATTTTCTCAGAATTATACTATGTCAATTTCCAATGAGACTAGTAATGACAGTTAATATGGTAATATATTTAGTTCTGTATATAGTGGCTAGAGGTAGTATACAATGACATTTCACCAATCTGTGATTCAAGGAATTGTCTTCATCATTGATTACCAGCTGTTAGAAAACAGATTTGAGATGGCAGGGAAGCTTTCATTTCAAGGTTAACAGAAAATTTGCAGAAGATTCTACTATTTATTTACTTTAAATTTTGCTTTTATTTATTTACTTCGAGACATAATTCATATACTACAAAATTAACCCTTTTAACTTGCATAATTCAGTCATTTTTAGTATATTTACAAGTAGTGCAACCCTCATTATGGTTTATTTCCAGAATGTTTTTGTTACCCCAAAAAGATTCCCTTTAACCATTAGCAGTCACTTCCCATTCCCTCTTCCCACCAACCCCTGGCAAGTACTGTCTGGACATTTTATATAAAAGGATGTATACAATATGTGGCCTTTGATGTCTGGCTTCTTTCACTTAACATAACACTTTTAAAGTAAATCCATGATATATCAGAGCTTCATTCCTTTTTTATGGCTGAGTAATATTCCAATGTATAGATTTAGGATCAGCTTTTAAATTGCTGCAGAAAGGTGGCTGGGATTCTGACAGGGATTGCAATAAATCTGTAGAACAATTTAGGGAGTATTGCCATCATAACAGTATTAAGTCTTTCAATTGATGAACAGAGTATATCTTTACATTTATTTAGGTCTTTATTAATTTTTCAAAAATGTACTATAGTTTTCAGTATACAAGTCTTGAGTTTATCTTGTTAAATTTCTTCCTCTGTATTTTGTTCATTTTTGATGCTATTGCAAATGGAAGTGTTTTCTTAATTTCACGTCAGGTCATTCATTGCAAATGAATAGAAAAAAATTGATTTTTGTGTATTCATCTTGTATCTTGCAACCTTGCTGAGCTCTAGTAGTTGTGTGTGTGCGTGTGCACTTGTGTGTGTGTGGATTTCTTAGGATTTTCTATACTAGATTGCATTATCTGTGAATAGCAAGTGTTACTTCTTCTTTTCCAATATGGGTGACTTTCTCTTGCTGGAACCTCCCAGAGAAATTTGAATAAAAGTAACAAGAGAGCAGGTATACTTATCTTGTTCCTAGTCTTAGGGGCAAAGCATTGAATCTTTTACCATTAAGTATCATGTTAGCTATGATTTTTCATAGATGCCTCTTCTTGTAAATGAGGACATTCCCTTATATTCCTAGCTTGCTGAGTGTTTTTATCATGGAAGGGTGTTGAATTTTGTGAAATGACTTTACTGCATCTACTGAGATGATTGTGTTGTTTTTGTCCTTTAGTCTATTCATATGATGTGTTATATTGATTGATTTTTAAATGTTGAACCAACCTTGTATTCCTGGGATTAATCCCACTTAGTTATGGTATATAATCCTTTTTATATGTTGCTGGATTAGGTTTTCTAGTATTTTGTTGAGGATTTTTTCTGTTTCTATATTCGTAAAGAATATTGATCTGTAGATTTCTCTTGTTGACTTTGTCTGGGTTTAAAACCAGGATATCACCGGCCTCATAGAATAAGTTGGGAAGTGTTCCCTACAATTTTTTTTTTTTTTGAAGAGTTTGTGAAGGACTGGTGTTAATTATTTTTTAAATGTTTAGTAGAATTCACAGTTAAGCTAAATGGATGTAGGCTTTTCTGTAAGGGAAGTTTTTATTATTATTATGATGATGATGATGATGATTATTATTATTACTAATTCAATATATTTCCTTATTTAAATTTATTTAAATTTTCCATGTTTTTATTGATTCATTTTTGGTATTGTGTAACATTCTAGAAAGTTGCCCATTTCATCCAGGTTATCTAATGTGTTGGCATGCCATTGTTCATAGTATTTCCTTTTATTTCTTATTATTTCTGTAGGATCAGTAGTAATGTCTCTTTTTTCATTGGTGAGTCCTCTCTCTTTTTTTTCTCATTAGTGTTCCTAAAGATTTGTTGATTTAGTTGATGTTTTCAGAGAACCAATTTTTGTTTTGCTGATACTCTTCTCTTGTTTTTTCAATTCTTAAATTCGTTTATTTCCCCTCTAATCTTTAATATTTCCTTCTTCTGCTTGCTTTGGATTTAGTTTGCACCTCTTTTTCTAGATTTTTTAAAGCGGAAGTTTAGATTATTGATTCTTCTTTTTTTAATATAGATGTTTACAGCAATGAATTTCCCTCTAAGCATTGCATTAGTGGCATCTAATAAGTTACAGTATGTTGTGTTTTAAGTTTTTATAAACTATAAGTATTTTCTAACTTCCTTTGTGATTTCTTCTTTGACGTATTGGTCATTTAAGTATTGTACTGTTTAATTTCCATTTATTCATGGATTTCCAAAGTACATTGTTATTAACTTTGTTTGCTTGTTTGTTTTTTCCCCTGCAATTTTGTTAAGATATAATCACATACCGTACAATCATCCATGGCATACAACCAATTATTCACAGTATCATCATATAGTTGTGCATTCATCACCAAAATCAGCCCTTGAACATATTCATTACTGCAAAAACATATTAAAATAAGAATAAGAATAAAAATAAAAAAGAACACCCAAAACATCACACCTGCATTCCCCCTATTATTTGCTTACTTTTTGTCCCCATTTTTCTACACATCTATCCTTATACTGGATAAAGGGAGTGTGAGCCGCAAGGTTTTCATAACCACACAGTCACACCATATAAGCTATATAGTCATACATTCATCTTCAAGAATCAAAGCTACTGGGTTCAACAGTTACAGGTATTTCCTTCTAGCTATGCTAATACAATAATGACTAAAAAGGGATATCTATATAATGCATAAGAATAACCTCCAGAATGACCTCTTGACTCCTTTTGAAATCTCTCAGCCACTAAAACTTTATTTTGTTTCATTTCTCTTCCCCTTTTGGTCAAGAAGTCTTTCTCAATCCTGTGATGCCAGGTACAGTCTCCTCCCTAGGAGTCATGTTCCATGTTGCCAGGGAGATTTACATTCCTGGGAGTCATATCACACATGGAGGGAGGGCAGCAAGTCCACCTGCTAAGGTGGCTTAGAGAGAGAGGCCACATCTGAGCAACAAAAGAGGTTCTCTGGGGGTGACTCTTAGGCAAAATTTTAAGTAGTTTTAGCCTCTCCTTTGCAGTAACAAGCTTCATAAGGGCAAGAATCAAAATCAAGGGCTTGGCCTACTAAATTAGTAGTCCCCAATTCTTGTGAGAATGTAAGGAATTCCCTAGGGGGATAAGTTTAGTATTTCCACATTTTCCCCCAGTCCCTCAAGGGGGGTTCGCAAATACATTTTTATTCTCTGCCCCAATTACTCTTGTATGTATTTGGGCTTCACACAAATCTGTATAAGGCAATCAGATCTCACTCCCTGCTCAAGGTTCCATGTAGTTATGGTGGTTGAATAAACTGAACATATAAGTTAAATTGTATAGTGTACTACAGAAAATATAGATTTCCAACCAAATAAACATCTCTTCCTTTGGTCTCACACAGAAGTTGAAGTTTTAAAACATAGTCAATATCATCTTTTACCCTTTAGTCTGATTTACCTTAGTCCTAACCAAGTCTGTATCATTCATAACACTAATTGAGTCTGATCTCTTTCATCTGTATGAGGTAATGCTGACATTCATAGCTGCCAGAATCTGGCTCTGAGTCTCAGTTGTCACAAAGATACCCAAAGTTCCAGGGACTGACCAGGTTATTCACAAAAAGCACAGCATCTCAGAATTTAGGAATAACCATTACAAATCAGGAATAGATGTAACTGCTGTAAGAGCTTACATTCCTGGAACCATTACCACAAGCCTTCCCCTCACCTTTCCACCATCTTGCCCAACCCTCTATAATTTACTTTCTTTTAAGGGTAAATTATTGTAATTTTATTGATAACAACTGGGAGTTGCATATTTTTGTTTCTATTTTTTAATTAAATTCAGTTTTATTGAGATATATTCTCATAGCATACAATCATCCATGGTGTACAATCAACTGCTCACATTACCATCATATAATTGTGCTTTCATCATCCCAATCTATTTTTGAACATTTTCCTTACACCAGAAAGAATCAAAATCAGAATAAAAAATAAAAGTAAAAAAGATCACCCAAATCATCCCCCCATCCCATCCTATTTTTCACTTAGTTTTTGTCCCCATTTATCTACTCATCCACCCATACACTGGATAAAGAGAGTGCAATCCACAAGGTTTTCACAATCTCACTGTCACCTCTTGTAATCTACATTGTTATACAATCATCTTGAAGATTCAAGGCTACTGGGTTGGAGTTTGATAGTTTCAGATATTTACTACTAGCTATTCCAATACATTAAAACCTAAAGAGGGTAAGAATGTCCACCAGAGTGACCTCTCAACTCCATTTGAAATCTTTCAGCCACCAAAGCTTCACTTCTTTTCATCTCACATTCCCCTTTCAGTCAAGCAGGTATTCTCAATCCCAAGATGCTGGGTTCAGACTCATCCCTGGGAGTAATATGCTGTGTTGCCAGGGAGATTTATACCCCTGGGAGTCAGGTCCCAATTAGGGGGGAGGGCAGTGAGTTCACCTGCAGAGGTGGTTTAGCTAGAGAGAGGGCCACATCTGAGCAACAAAGAGGCACTGAAGGGGAGAGTCTTAGGCACAATTACAAGCAGGTTTAGCCTCTCCTTTGCAGTAATGAGCTTCATAAGGGCAGGCCCCAAGATAGAGGGCTCAGCATACTAAGCCATCTGTCCTCAACGTTTATGAGAACATCAGCCACAATCCAGGTGAGGAAGTCCAACACTTCTGCATTTTCCCCAGCTCCTCAGGGGGGCCCTGCGTATATATTTTTATTCTTCACCCAAATTACTTTGGGATGTGTTACTATTTCACTCTAACCTATACAAGCCTACCATATTTCACTTCCTATTCAAAGTCCATGTAATTGTGGTGTTTGAACAAACTGACTGTAGAAGTTATATTTTTTAGAAAATATAGATCCTGCACTGAAAATACATCTCTTCCCTTGGTCTCACATGGAAGTTGAAGTTTTAATACACAGTCAGTTTCAACCTTTACCCTTTAGCCTATTTGCCCTAGTCTTAACCAGATCTGCTTCATTCATGTCTCTAATTGAAGTCTGGGCTCTTTTTCAGCTTTTTTTTTTTTTTTTTCACAGTTGCCATATGCATTAATACTGACATTCATATCTGCCGAGCTCTAGCTCTGGGTTTCAGGCATCACTTAGATACCCAATGTTCCAGAGACCAATCAGATTATACACAAAAGGATCAGTATCTCAGAGTTTGTAAATAGTCATTACAATGCAGGAATAGATTTGACTGCTGTAAAAGCTTACAATCTAGGGATCTAGGGACCATTACAATAATCATTTCCCTGTTAGGCTGTGCTGTAAGATTCAATTCTGAGTTTACATATGGTAGTTAGTCCATATTGGTGAGGTATTATAGTGGTTGCTTTTGTTTCTGGTCTACTTTACTCAGAATGCTGTCTACAGGATCCATTCAGCTCATTGCTTGTCTCACAGCTTCACTCTGTCTCGTAGTTGCTCAATATACCATTGTATGCACACATCACAGTTCACCTCCTGTTCCTCAGTCAATGTACCCTTAGACCACCTCCACCCATTGCAAATCATGAATATTGCCTCCATAAACATCAGTGTGCAAATGTCCATTCATGTCTCTGCTACCAGATATTCCAAGTACATATCCCATAACGAGGTTGCAGGACCTTATGGCCCCCACATACTTAGCTTCTTGTGGAAACACCACACTGACCTCCAGAATGGCTACACCATTCTGCCTCCTCAACAGTAACTAAGTACAGCCCTCTCTCCATGTTTTCTCCAACACTTTTACCCTTATTTATATTTTTCCTACAATTTTATAGAGATATATTCATATACCATACAATTATCCACAGTGTACAGTCAGTTGTTCATGGTATCATCATATAGTTGTACATTTACCACACAGTCAGCCCTTGAACATATTGATTACTACAAAAAAATTTTAGTGAATAATAAAAAAGATAATAAAAAGAAAAATAAAATGTTATACAATACAATATAATAGTAAGGACAGAAAACAACACCTCTACTAAGAATCCCATATCCCTCCCTTATATCCCCCTCTCATACACAATTAGCTTTGGTATATTGCCTTCGTTACATTTAATGGAAGCATATTCAATGTTACTGTTGACCATAGACTCCAGTTTGCTCTGATTGTTTTTTTTTTCCCAAATACTATCCCTTTTTCAACACTCTGCATGGTTGACATTCATTTGTTTTCCCACATGCAAAAACAATTTTATATTTGTACATTTAGTAACAGTCACTGGGAACTTCAGTTTTTGCCAGGTTATAAAGTCCCAGGCTTTATCATCTATCTTTACCTCTTGTGTCATACATTCTTCTATCCCACCTCTCTCAGCCTTACTCACAGACATCATTGTTCAGTGTACTCAAAATATTGTGCTATCATTGCACAGTATTATGCTATCTATTTCTGGATCTATACAATCAATCCTGCTGAGCCTTCTGTAGTCTTTCAGCATCAAATGCCCAATCTCTATCCTCTTTCTATCTCCTGGTATCCTGTGTTATCAGCTTTTAACTCAAAGTTTGCTCATTAATGTTAGTTCATATTAGTGAGACAATACAGTATTTGACCTTTTGTTTCTGGCTAACTTCACTCTATATGAAGTCCTCAAGTTTAATCCACATTATTATATGTTCCATGTCTTTGTTCTGTCTTACAGTTGCATAATATTCCATCATGTATATATACCAAAGTTTGTTTATCCACTCTTCTGTTGATGGACATTTGGGCTGTTTCCATCTCTAGGCTACTGTGAATAATGCCACAATAAATATTGGTTTACAAATGTCTGTTTGTGCCTTAACTTTCAGTTCCTTTGAGTATATAACTAGTGTGCCAGTTTGAATGTATTATGTCCCCCAAAAAACCATTATCTTTGATGTAATCTTGTGTGGGCAGATGTAGCAGTGTTGATTAGATTGTAATTCTTTGAGGGTTTCCATGGAGAATGCACCCCACCCAACTGTGGGTGATGACTCTGATTGGATAGTTTGCATGGAATTGTGACCCCACCCATTCAGGGTGGGTCTGAATTAATTCACTGGAGCACTATATAAGCTCAGACAGAAGGAGTGAGCTTGCTACAGCCAAGAGGGACACTTTGAAGAATGCACAGGAGCCAAGAATGGAACTTCAGTTTACAGATACATTTTGGAGACAGCCTTTGAAAGCAGACTTTTGCTCCAGAGAAGCTAAGAGAGGACAAATGCCCCAAGAGCAACTGAGAGTGACATTTTGGAGAGAAGCTGAAGCCTAAGAGAGGAATGACCTGGGAGAAAGCCATTTTGAAACCAGAACTCCGGAGTAGACATCAGCCACGTGCCTTCCCAGCTAGCAGAGGTTTTCTAGACACCATCAGCCATCCTCCGGTGAAGGTACCAGATTGTTGATGTGTTACCTTCAAAACTCTATGGCCTTAAGACTGTAACTGTGTAACCAAATAAACCCCCTTTTATAGAAGCCTATCCATTTCTGGTGTTTTTCATTCTGGCAGCATTAGCAAACTAGAACACCTAATAATGGAATAGCTGGGTCATATGGGAAATCTATACTTAGCTTCCTGAGGAACTGCCCCACTGTCTTCCAGGTGGTTGCACCGTTCTACATTCCCACCAACAATGAATAAGTGTGCCTCTTTCTCCACATCCTCTCCAGCACTTGTAATTTTCTGCTTTTTGGATAATGGCCATTTTGGTAGGTGTTAAATGATATCTCATTGTGGTTTTGATTTGCATTTCCCTAATAGCCAGTGAAGTTGAGCATTTTTTCATGTTTTTAACCCATTTGTATTTCCTCTTCAGAAAAGTGTCTGTCCATGTCTTTTGCCCATTTTTAATTGGGTTATTTGTCTTTCTGTTGTTGAGTTGTAGGAATGCTTTATATATTAAGCCCTTATCTGATATGTGGTTTCCAAATATTGTCAACCATTCTGTAGGCTACCGTTTTACTTTCCTAACAAAGTCCTTTGATGTACAAAAGTGTTTGATTTTGAGGAGATCCCATTTGTCTATGTGTTCTTTGGTTGCTTGTGCTTTGGGTGTAAGGTCTGGGAAACCACCACTTATCACAAAATCTTTAAGAAATTGTCCTACATTTTCTTCTAAGAGTCTTATGGTCTTAGCACTAATGTTTAGGTCTTTGATCCATTTTGAGTTAATTTTTGTATAAGGTGTGAGATAGGGGTCCTCTTTCATGCATTTGGAAATGGATATCCAGTTCTCCAAACACCATTTATTAAAGTGGCTGCTCTGTCCCAGTTGCTTTTGCTTGACTGTCTTATCGAAGATCGATTGTCTGTAGATGGGAAAGTCTATTTCTGAACACTCAACCTGATTCCATTGATCAGTATCTCTGTCCTTATGCCAGTACTATGCTGTTTTGAACACTGTAACTTTGTAATATGCTTCAAAGTTAGGTAGTGTGAGACCTCCCACTTTGTTCCTCTGTCTCAAGATATTTTTGGCTATTTGGGGCATCTTGCCCTTCCAAATAAATTTGGTTATTGGTTTTTCTATTTCTGCAAGGTAAGTTGTTGAGATTTTAATTGGTATTGCATTGAATCTATAAATCAGTTAGGTAGAGTTGACACCTTAATTACATTAATCTTCAAATCCATGAACATGGGATGTTCTTCCATTTTTTTCAGGTCCTGTTTGATTTCTTTTAGCAGTTTCTTGTAGTTTCCTTTGTATAGGTCTTCTGTGGCCTTTGTTAAGTTTATTCCTAAATACTTGATTCTTTAGGTTGCTATTGTAAGTGGATTTTTTTTTCTTGATTTCTTCCTCTTGTTGCATATTACTTGTGCATAAGAACACTACAGATTTTTGCATGTTGATCTTGTAGCCTGCCACATTGCTGTATTCATTGATTAGCTCTAATAGCTTTGCTGTAGATTTTTCTGGATTTTCTACATATAGAGTCATGTCATCTGCAAACAGTTTTACTTCTTCCTCTCCAATTTGGATGCCTTTTATTTCTTTTTCTTTCCTAATTGCTGTAGCTAGAACTTCCAGCACAATGTTGAATAACAATGGTGACAATGGGCATCCCTGTGTTGTTCCTGATCTTAGATGGAAAGCTTTAGAAGTCTCTCCCCATTGAGTATGATGTTGGCTGTGGGTTTTCATATATTGCCTTTATCATATTGAACAAATTCCCTTCTATTCCTATCCTTTGAAGTGTTTTCATTAATAAAGGATGTTGAATTTTGTCAAATGCCTTTTCTTCATCGATTGAGGTGATCATGTGGTTCTTCTTCAATTTATTGATGTGGTGCATTACATTAATTGATTTTCTTGTGTTGAACCAGCCTTGCATACCTGGAGTAAACCAAACCTGGTTGTGGTGTATAATTCTTTTAATGTGCTGCTGGATTCAATTTGTGAGTATTTTGTTGAGGATTTTTGCATCTGTATTCATTTAAGAGATTGGTCCATAATTTTCTTTCTTTATTTTTTTTTTTTTTTTTTTTTTTGTAGTACCTTTGCATGATTTTGGGATTAAGGTGATGTTGGCTTCATAGAATTTGTTGGGAAGCTTTCCCTCCTCTTCAATTTTTTTTAAGAGTTTGAGCAGGATTGATATTAATTCTTTCTTGAATGCTTGGTAGAATTCACATGTGAAGCCATCTGGTCCTGGGCTTTTCTATTTTGATGACTGACTCAATCTCTTTACTTGTGATTGGTTTGATAAGGTCATGTATTTCTTCTTGGGTCAGTGTTGGTTGTTTATGCTTTTCTAGGAAGTTGTCCACTTCATCTAAGTTGTCTATTTTTTTAGCGTATAGTTTCTCATAGTATCTTCTCATTATCTCCTTTATTTCTGCAGAGTCAGTAGTTATGTTTCCTTTCCCATTTCTGATTGCATTTATTTGCATCTGTTCTCTATCTGTCTATCTATCTATCTATCTATCTATCTATCTATCTATCTCCTCCACCACCACCACCCCCCTTATTTTTGTTAGCCTAGCTAGAGGCCCATCAATTTTGATTTTCTTGAAGAACCAGATTCTGGTTTTATTGATTCTCTCTATTGTTTCTTATTCTCAGTTTCATTTATTTCTGCTCTAATCTTTGTTATTTCTTTCCTTCTGTTTGCTTTGGGGTTAGTTTGCTGTTCTTTCTCTAGTTCTTCCAGGTGCATAGTTAATTCCTCAATTTTTGCTCTATCTTCTCTTTTAATATAGGCATTTAGGGAAATAAATTTCCCTCTCAGTACCACCTTTTCTTCATCCCGTAAGTTTTGATTTGTTGTGTTTTCACTGTCATTTCCCTTGAGGTGTTTACTAATTTCTCATGTAATTTCCTCACTTACCCACTGGTTTTCTGAGTGTGTTGTTTAGTCTCCATATACTTGTGAATTTTACAATATTCTGCCTGTTATTTATTTCCAACTTCATTCTGTTACGATCTGAGAAAGTGTGTTTTATAATATCAATATTTTTAAATTTGTTGAGACTTGCTTTATGACCCAACATGTGGTCTATCCTAGAGAATGTTCCATTAGCACTTGAGAAAAACGTGTATCCTGCTGCCGTGGGATGCAGTGTTTTATAAATGTCTGTCAAGTCTAGTTCATTTATCATGCAATTAATTCAATATCTCTGTTTCCTAATTGATCCTCTGTCTAGGTGTTCTATCCATTGATGAGAATGGTGTATTGAAGTCTCCAGCTATTATTTTAGAGTTAGCTACTTCTCCTCTCAGGGTTTTCAATGTTTGTCTCATGAGTTTTGGGGCACTCTGGCTTAGTGCATAAATATTTATGATTGTTATGTTTCCTTGATGAATTGACCATTTTATTAATATATAGTGTCCTTCTTTGTCTCTTTTAATTGTTTTAATTTTGAAGTCTAACTTGTCTGATTAATATAGCTACTCCCACTTTTTCTGGTTGTGCTTGCACAAAATATCTTTCTCCAACCTTTCACTTCCAGTCTATTTTTGTCCTTGTGTCTAAAGTGAGTTTCTTGTTGATAGCATATAGGTAGGTTCTGCTTTTTAATCCATTCTGCCAGTCTGTGTCTTTTTATTGGGAAATTTAATCCATTAACATTTAGTGTTATTACTGTAAGGGCAGTACTTTCTTCCACCATTTTGTCTTTTGGATTTTGTATGTCATGTCTTATTTTTTCTTCCCTCTCTTTTTACCCTTCCTGATAATCTTCATTTCTAAACTCTTTTCCAAACCTCTTTCTTCTGTCCTTTCCTGTCAGCCTGTAGCACTCCGATTAGTATTTCTTGTAGCACTGGTCTCTTATTCATAAACTCTCTCAGTGTCTGTTTGTCTGAAAATATTTTAATGTCTCCCACATTTTTGAAGGACAATTTTGCCAGATACAGAATTCTTGGTTGGCAGTTCTCTTTCAGTGTCTTAAATATATATCGTACCACTGTCTTCTTGCCTCCATGGTTTCTGTGGAGAAATCTGTACATAGTCTTATTGAGCTTCCCTTGTATGTAATGGATTGCTTTTCTCTTGCTGCTTTCAGAATTCTCTCTTTGTCTTTAACATTGGACAATCTGATCAATAAGTGTCTTAGAGTAGGTCTGTTGGGGTCTATTCTGTTTGGGGTGTGCTGTACTTCTTGAATCTGTAATTTTCTGTCTTTCATAAGAGTTGGGAAATTGTAAGTGATTATTTCTTCTATTATTCTTTCTGCTGCTTTTCCTCTCTCTTCTCCCCTGGAACACCCCCTACATGTGTATTTGTGCACTTCATGTTGTCACTCAGCTCCCTAAGACCCTGCTCATATTTTTCCATTCTTTTCACCCTCTGTTGTTTTTTGTATATGAATTCAAATGTCTGGCCTTCCAATTCACTGATCCTTTCTTCTGCCTGTTCAGATCTACTGTTTTATCCCTTAATTGTCTTTTTCATCTCCTCCATTATGCCCTTCATTCCCATACGTTCTGCCATTTGCTTTTTCAAGTTTATGACTTCTTCTTTATGGTCATCCAGTGTGTTCCTCATATCCTTCATCTCTTCTGCTATATCTTCCCTCAGTTTATTGCCTTGATTTTTGAATTCACTTGGGAGATTTGTTTAAATATCTTTAATTGATTCTTCCTTCAGTTCATTGAATTGTTTTAGCATTATTTGCCTCAAATCCTGTATCTTGGTTGAACTATTAGTTTTTTCCTTTGGCTGGTCCATAGTTTCATGTTTCCTAAAATGGCTCATTATCTTGAGCTGTCTAGGCATCTGACTTTCTTGATTAGTTCATTCTGGAGCTTGTTTTCATTCTTTTACCTAGGGTTTTCTTGTTAGTTGGCTTTGTTCTCTAATCTTTGGTGTTTAGTTCAACTTATTCTAGGCCTCTAACTTAGGTTCTATTTAGTTGATCAGAGTTTTTCCTTCTTATTTTTCTGTTTCTTGCCCTGCCTCTATGTAGCCTTTTTGTGTGAGGGTCTTCTCAGATATTGTCAACCCCAGTTAAGTTTTCTCCAGAGAGTCCCAGGTCTCAGGATGAGGATATGGAGTTCCCTTGAGAATGAGACCCTCCTATGAGGCCTTTAGACTCTGCTTTTCCTATGCTGTCCAGCTGGTGGTGGTTGCCAACCCACAGCTCCCCCACCCATGTGAGGAGTTATGGAGTCTTTAGTTCTCCTGGTGACCCTGACTCCAACAGGGGCATGGCTGGCTGAAGCTGGTTTCTGAATTCCAGGCCCTGGGGTCTGAGTTCCCCAAATGAGGGCTTCTGCTGGAGCTGGGCCATGCCCCCCTTTTCTTGGGAAGTTATGGTCCTTAGCAAATTTTCTGCACCACTAGACTTATTGCTTTGTCTCTCAGAGCTATCTTAGCTCTGCTCTTTCCTGGACCCAAATTGCAAGTCTGTGAGGCTTTCTGTAATGGGCTTCTTAGAATATTTTTTTTTAAGAGAAAAAGTTAAAAAAAAAAAAAAGAATAGTATAGGCTACTTACAGTCCTTGCAGTTCTGATGGGCTATTAAAATGCTAAAAGACAAGGAGTTGAGGGCAGTTAAGAAACAGTCAAGAAACCAGTAAGACTGGTTTTTCAGAGAACAGCCCAGCTCCCTCGGTTTGCATATGTGCCTGATTCTGTTTGGGCCTGGCCTTTCTCTGTATTATGTTTACCCCAACTCCAAAAGTCTCTGGTTTTTATTTATTTATTTATTTATTTATTTATTTATTTATTTATTTACCTTTCCATTTTTTTGCTAGCCATATCTCCTCTGACTGCTCCCAGATCCTCCAGTGTCTGGTCTCAGTTTATCAATGGTTGGAGTTTTTGTCCGGCAGTCTGAGTTTGCTAGTCAGTGCTGCAACTGCATTTATCCCTCCTGGTTACCAGCACTGATAGCCCCTTCTCCCTCAGGATTGTGCCTGGCAGGGAGGGGCACAGGCCCTCTGGCTGTGAGATCTTAAAGATTTTGCTGATCTCACCTGCTCCATACATTTGTGAGTGTTGTATGAAGTTTGTCCAAACTCAAATTCCTCTGCAATGTCCAGTCCACACAGTTCATGGTTATCTACTAACTGCCCCAGGGGAGTCACTAAAACCCCCACCTCACCACTGTACCTTCTTGCCCTGCCAATAATTTACTTTTAATGTCATTCCACTGTGTTCTTATAATATACATTTTATGATTTCAGTACTTCTAAATTTATTGAAAATCAGCCTTTAATGAAAATCTAGCCTATTCTAGATAAGATTGCAAGTACACTTGAGAAGAATATGTAATTCTGCTATCATTAGGTGGAGTACAATGTCTATTAAGTCTGGTTAATTTATAGTATTGTTCAAGTTGTATATTTCCTTGTTGATATTGATCTTTTATCAAATTGTTATATCCTCTATTTAAAATGGGTATAGCAGTCCCCAGCTATCATTGATGAATTGTCTATTGCCCTGTCACTTGTATCAGTTTTTTGCATCAGGCATCTTTAAGCTCTGTCTTTGGGTGCATGTACATTAATAATTGCTATGTCTTTCTGTTACATTGTCCTTGTATCATTGTAAAATATCCTTCTGTTGTCTCATAACAAGTTTTTTGTGTCTTAAATTCAATTTTATCTGATATTAATATAGGCACTCCAGCTGCCTTTTGGTGACTGTTTCAAGGTACATCTCTTTCCAACCTTTTAGTTTTAATCTATTTTTGTGACTATTATTGGCAGTATATTGTTGGATCATGTATTTTTTTCTGTTCTGCTAATCTCTGTCTTTTGATTGGTGTGTTTGAGCCATTCACATTTAATGTAATTACTGATAAGGTAGGATGTATATCTTCCACATTGGCTATTTGTTTTGCATATAGCTAATGTCTTTTTCATTCCTCTCCTCCTCCATTACTGCCTTATTTTGTGTTAAATAGATATTTTCTACTGCCATTTTTATCCTCTGTCATTTATTTTATTATATTTTTGAGTTATTTTCTTGATGCCTTCCCTGGGATTTACAATTAACACCTTAATTTATAGTAATTGATTTCACATTAATACCAAGATGATTTCAAAAATATACAAAAACTTTGTTCCTATGTAGTTCTGTTCACTCCTCAGTCCTTCCTGCCTATTATTGTCATAAAATTACATATTTAAACCCCATATGGCTGCCAACACAGATTTGTAGTTATTGATTTATGCACTTGTCTTTTTAACTCAGATGCAAGGAAAAGGAGTTACAAACAAAAAATATGTTTATGCTTTTTTTTTTTAAATACATATTTACCTGTGAACTTACATTTACTGGTGCTTTTTATTTCTTCATGTAGATTCAGGTTACTCTCAAGTGTGCTTTTACTTTAGCCCAAAGAACTTCCGTTGTTATTTCTTGCAGGACAGGTATTCTAGCCATGAATTCCCTCAGTTCTGTTTTTATCTAGGAAGAATTTCTTCTTCATTTTGAACATAGTTTTTCTGGTTATTAAATTCTTGGTTAACTGTCTTCTTCTTTCAGCAAATCAACTATGTGTTATCACTGCCTTCTTTTAGCCTCTTCATGGTTTCTGATGAGAAATCAACAGTTAATCTTACCATAGATCCCTTGTATGTGAACAGTCACTTCTCTTTTGATGCTTTCAAGATTCTCTCTTTGTCTTTGGATTTCAACAATTTGATCATGATATGTGTCATTGAGTACCTCTTTGAGTTTATCCTGCTTGGAGTTCATTGAGTTTCTTGATGTATGTATTAATGTTTTTAATCAAATTTGGGAAGCTTTCAGCTATTATTTCTTCAAATGTTCTCCCTTTTCCTTGTTCTTTCACTTCTACTTTTGGTATTCCCATTATATGTATGTTAACATGCATGATGGTGTCCCATGGGTCTTTGATGCACCATTCATTTTTCTTTGTTCTTTTTACTCTCTGATCCCTGGTCTGGATAAACTCAATTGGCCTATCTTCTAGTTTTCTGAGTTTGATTTCTGCTAGTTTACATCTGCTGCTGAGTTCTTTAGTGGATTTTTCATTTCAGTTATTCTGCTTCAACCCCAGAATTTCTATTTGCTTCTTTTTTATATTTTCTTTTAATGTATATTCTCTACTTATGTATATTCACTACTAAGACATTGTTCTATAGCTCTCCTTTAGTTCTTTAGACACAGTTCCCTTTAGTTTTTTGAAATTTCCAATGTAAAGTTTTATCCAGCAATTCTAACACCTGGACTTCCTCAGGGACAGTTTCTATTGACCACTTTTATTCCTGTGTACGGGTTACACTTCTTATTTCTTTGCATGTCACTTTTTTTTCTTTTGCTGAAAACTTGCATTTTAATTAATTTAACATGACAACTCTGTAGGTCAGATTCTCTCCACCAGGGCTTATTCTTGTTGCTCTTTAATATTTGTTGCTACTAATAGGTATATCTCTCTCCACATCTTCTCCAGCACATGTATATTTCTGTTTTTTTAAATAGTTTTATTCACACACCATACAATCCATCCTAATTGTACACTCACTAGCTCTGAGTATAATCACATAGCTATGCATTCACCACCCCCAATCTATATGAGAACATTTCCATTTCTTTTGCAAAGAAAGAATACAAGGAGAAAAATTTTAAAAGGAGAAACAATAATGGGAATTTCATGCATCTCCCTTATATTCCCCTCTTATTGGCATTTAGCTTTGGTATATTTCCTTTGTTCCATTAATGAAAGAATATTGCAGTGTTACTATTAACTATAGACTCTAGTTTGTATTAATTGTATTTTTTCCATATACCATCCCATTTTTAACACCTTGCAATGGTGACATTCATTTGTTCTCCCTCATGTAAAAACTTTCTTATATTTGTACATTTAATCACTGTGATTGTCCACTCTTGGTTTTGCCAAGTGATACAGTCCCAGTTGTATATTCTATCTTTTTTTCTCATGTCATACATGCCTCTAGTCTTCCTTTTCACCCACACTCACATTCAGCTTTGTTCATTATACTTACATTATTGTGCTACCACCACACAGTATTGTGATATCCATTTCTGAATCTTTACCGTCAATTCTATTGAACATTCTGTACTCCTTCAGTATCAAATGCCCATCCTCTACCCTCTTTCTATTTCCTGATAGCCTGTGTTCTGAACTTTAACTCTCAGAGTTTGTTCATTATAGTTAGTTCATATTAGTGAGATCATACAGTATTTGTCCTTTTGTTTCTGGCTTATTTCAATCAACATAATGTCCTCAAGATTCATCCATGTTGTTGCATGCATCATGAATTTATTCTGTCTTACAGCTGCATAATATTCCATCATAAATGTATCCCCAGTTTGTTTATCCACTTGTGCATTGACATTTGTGTTGTTTCCTTCTCTTTGTAATCATGCATAATGCTGCTATAAGCATCAGTGTGCAAATGTCCATTCATGTTCCTGCTTAGCTTCCTGAGGAATCACCAAAATGCTTTCTTGAGCAAATGCACAATTCTACATTCCCACCAACAGTTAGTAAATGTACCTACTTCTCCACATCCTCTCCAACCCTTGTAGTTTTCTGTTTGTCTTTTTTTTTTTTTTTTTTAATGTAATGGCCATTCTAGTAGGCATGAGATGATATCTCATTGTGGTTTTTATTTGCATTTCCCTAATAGCTAGTGAACTTGAGCATCTTGCCATATGCTTTTGAGCCATTTGTATTTCCTCTTTGGAAAGCATCTATCCATGTCTTTTGCCTATTTTTTAATAGGGTTGTTTGTTTTTTTGTTATTGAGTTGTAAGATCTCTTTATATATTCTGGATGTTAAACTATCTGGTATGTGGTTTTGAAATATTGTCTCTCATTGGTTAGTCTGCCTTTTTACTTTCTTGACAAAGTCCACTGACGTGTAAAAGTATTCATTTATCTATTTCTTCTTTCATTGCTCATGATTGGGTGTAAGGTCTAGGAAACCATCTCCTAACACAAGATCTTTAAATTGTCTCCCTACATTTCTTCTAAAAGTTTTATGGTCTTAGCTCTAATGTTTAGGTCTTTGATCTATTTTTAGTTAGTTTTTGTATAAGGGGTGAGACAGGGGTCCTCTTGCATTCTTTTGGATATGGATAGCCAGTTCTCCAAGCACTATTTATTGAAAAAGCTGCTATGTCCAAGTTGAGCCAACTTGGCCACCTTATCAAAAATCTGTTCTCCATAGATGAAAGAGTCTATTTCTGAACATTCAGTTCAAATCTATTGGTCAGTATATCTATCTTTATGTTGGTATCCTGCTGTTTTGGGCAATGTAGCTTTGTAAGATACTTTAAAGTCAGGTAGTGTGAGACCTCCCACTTCATTTTCATTCTCAAAATATTTTTAGCCATTGACTTCTTAATGAATTACTGTAGCCACTGAGTTTGGGGGCAGTTCAGTCCAGACAGAAGGAAGAGGGAAACCTATTGAGTCACTGGGGTTCTCCAGGAGACATGTTAGGAAATTGTCAGAGATATTCTATGTTCAACAGTATTGCATCTTTTCTCTCCTAAATAATGCTTACAATGAGACCTATTCTCATCCTTCTGAGATTCTTCACATAGCCCCATTGAAAGGTCATGAAAAAGTTGAATTACCCTCTACTGATCTCTTCAAATCTTTAAAATGAAATTCTTGTTGTTATAGCTATCTCATAACATTTCTGATATCAACTGTATCAAAACTAAAATTTGTGTTAACATTAAACAATCAAATCCAGTACATCAATTTCTTTAATTTCATAAAAATGGATTTAGCTGCTAAATTTTCTGGGTTAGCTGGTGATTTTGATATAGTTTAGAGTCAAATATTTCAAAGTTATAAAACTGTATTTCCTTCATGGGAAGAATAAATGACTTCATTTTTTAAAGTCAGGGTAAAATTATTTCTGCCACATGCTTTGGTATGGAATTATAAGTTTCCATTCAGGAATTTGAATAGCTCACAAGGTTCTTCTTAAAGAAAAAGGCTGGTATCTTTAAACTGACCTCTGTGCAACTGGGTGCCTATATTACTTAGGGTTCTCTAGGGAAACAGAACCAACAGGAGATATCTGTAAATATGAGACTTTATAAAAGTGTCTCACATGACTGGGGATGCATAAGTCCAAATTCCATATGGCAGGATGCAAAAATCCAAATTCTGTAGGGCAGGCAGCAAGCTGCCAACTGCAGTGAAAGTCTTTGATGAACTCCCCAGGAGAGGCTGACTGGCTGAAGAAGTGAAGGTTCTCTCTCTTCTCCCTTGAAAGTCTTCAACTGATTGGATTAAATGCAGCTGATTGAATTCTCTCATTGCTGAAGACACTCCCTTCATTGATGTAATCAGCCACAGATGCAGTCAATTGACTGAGGATTTAGTAAACAAGCCTTCTGGTTTATTGACCAGCCACAAATGTCCTTGCAGTAATGGTTAGGCCAGTGCTTGCTTGATCAGACAGCTGGGCAGCATCACCTAGCCAAGTGGACACATGAACCTAACCATCACAGTCCACCCCTTGTCAAATTGGCAACTGTACACATCATCTTAAACCATGCTTAATCTCTATGTAGAACACAATAGCAGACATGTTTTGCCTAATAATAGCTGTTCTGCATACAACTGGAAATGCAACAAAGCTCTCCAGAAGAGGGTGCAAAATTGGGTAACATTCAATCTTAAACTTGATATCCTTTTACTTAAATACATCACAGTCCTCATTTCTATAACTGGTCATGTGGATATAGTTCATGTTTTTCACTACCTTCTTCCACTACTCATTCCTTTTTCCCTTTACTCTCAGCAAGCACTTCAGCTGTCTGTGGTCCTTTGCCTGGTGGGGTGACCCAAACCTTCATTCTTGATGTTTCTGGGCCATTTGTAGTCCTGCCTGGATTGGTTTGTTGCAGTTTTCCAAAGACTTTAATCATAGTACTAAAAGATAACTTAGGGGATCTCTGGTATTCCAGGAAAACTCTTCTTTACCTCCATTGTGTAGTTGCAGTCCTATTTCCCCTTGATAGTCAGGATCAATCACCCCAGCCAGTACAGTAATCCTCTTCCTTGACTATTGATTCAGACGCATGAGAAGCCCAAAGTGGCCAGGTGGCAGTCTTAGCTTCTGGTTCAATGGCATTATTGTTGTGTCTCCTGGTAGGAGCAATACTACTTT
This sequence comes from Choloepus didactylus, assembly GCF_015220235.1. Lineage (NCBI taxonomy): Eukaryota > Metazoa > Chordata > Mammalia > Pilosa > Megalonychidae > Choloepus > Choloepus didactylus. The sequence continues at coordinate 163,711,940 of NC_051310.1, forward strand.
TGGAACTAAGAACTGTAGAGCAGCAGAGCTTAAGGTTGCAGGAACAGGAAGCAAACATTTTCCTAGTGGATCACTAGGAGTGACAGTGAGTGGTGCCACTCCTGTTTCCAACCCTTGATTCCTGGACCCATGAATCCTGGCTATGGGAGAAACAGCACCATAGAGTGGACGCTGATTCAGAGCATACACAGCCTCCTGGAGAACACTGCCCCAGCCCTGCAAGGAATTGCCACCTAGTTGGCACCATAATTGAGTCTTCAACAGTCATTCCACTGTTCTATCAACCCAGCTGCCTCTGGATGATGGAGAACATAAGACCAGAGAATTCCATAAGCATGTACCCATACCCACACTTCATTTGCTGTGAAATGGGTTCCTTGATCAGAGGCAATGCTGTATGGAATACTGTGATGGTGGATAAGGCATTCTGAGAGTCCATGGATGGTAGTTTTGACAGAAGCATTGCATGCAGGGAAAGCAAACCAATATCCAGAGTACATGTCTATTCCAGAAAGAACAAATTGCTGCCCCTTTCAAGACAGTGAAAGTGGTCCAAAGTAATCAACCTGCCACCAGGTAGCAGGCTGATCACCTCAGGGAATGGTGTCATATCTGGGACTGAGTGTGGGTCTCTGCTGCTGGCATATTGGGTACTCAGCAGTGGCTGTGGCCAGGTCAGCTTTGGTGAGTAGAAGTCCATGTTGCTGAGCCCATGCATAATCTCCATCTCTACCAGCATGACCATTTTGTTCATGAGCTCATTAGGCAATTACAGGAGTGGCTGGGGAAAGACACTGATTGGTTTCCACCAAATGGGTAATCTTATCCACTTGATTATTAAAATCTTCTGCTGAAGTCACCCTCTGGTGAGCATTCACGTGGGACACAAATATCTTCGATTTTTTTTTTTTGCCCACTCAGAAAGGTCTCCATATACCTCTTCCCCAGACTTCTTTGTCACCAACTTTGCAATCATGTTTCTTCCAAGTCTCTGATCATCTAGCCAAACCATTAGCAAAAGCACATGAATCAGTATACAAATGCACCTCTGGCCAGTTCTCCTTCCAAGCAAAATGAACAACCAGGTGCAGTGCTCAACATTCTGCCCACTGGGAGGATTTCCACTAACCACTATCCTTCAGGGCCATCCCAGAAAGGGGCTGCAGTGCTGCAGCTGTCCACTTTCAGGTGGTACCTGCATATTGTGCAGAACCATCTGTAAACCAGGCACAAGTTTTCTCTTCCTCAGTCAACTTATTGTAAGGAACTCCCCAAGAGGCCATAGCTCTGGGCTCAGGAAAAGAAGGCAATGTGGCAGGAATGTGGGCCATGGACATTTGGGCCACTTCCTCATGTAACTAACTTGTACCTTGAGGACCCGCTTGAGCCCTGTCATACCATTTCCATTCTATGATGGAGTGCTGCTGTGCATTCCCAACTTTATGGCTTGGTGGGTCAGATAACACCCAGCTCATGATAGGTAACACAGGTCTCATGGTAACTTGGTGGTCTGTGGTTAAACATTCTATCTCTACTAAGGCCCAGTAGCAGGCTGTCCTAGTTTGCTAATGCTGCAGAATGCAAAACACCAGAGATGGATAGGCTTTTATAAAACAGGGGTTTATTTCACTACACAGTTACAGTCTTAAGGCCACAAAGCATCCAAGGTAACACCTCAGCAATCGGGTACCTTCACCGGAGGATGGCCAATGGCATCCAGAAAACCTCTGTTAGCTGGGAAGGCAGCCGGTGTCTGCTCCAAAGCTCCGGCCTCAAAACGGCTTTCTCCCAGGATGTTCCTCTCTAGCAAGCTTGCTCCTCTTCAAAACATCACTCCCAGCTGCACTCAGTTCCCTCCCCCCGAGTCAGCTCATTTACATGGCTCCACTGATCAAGGCCCACCCTGAATGGGTGGGGCCACGCCTCCATGGGAACATCTCATCAGAATCATCTCCCACAGCTGGGTGGGGCACATTCCAAGCAAATCCAACCAGCACCAAAACTTCTGCCCCACAAAACCACAAAGATAATGGCATTTGGGGGACACAATACATTCAAACCAGCACACAGGCCAAAAACTGTTTCTCAAAAGGAGAGTGGTTATCTGCAGAGGATGGTAGGGCTTTACTCCAAAATCCTAAGGGTCTGCATTGTGATTCTCCTTTAGGATCCTGCCAAAGGCTCCAGACAGCATCTCTACTTGCCACTGACACTTGCAGCACCATTGGATTAGCTGGATCCTATGGTCCAATTGGCAGAGCAGCTTGCACAGCAGCCTGGACCTGTCACAGAGCCTCCTCTTGTTCTGTTCCCCACTTGAAACTAGAAGTTTTTATGGTCACTCGGTAAATGGGCTGGAGTAGCACACCCAAATGTTGTCTTCCAAAGCCAAAGAGGCCAACTAGGTGATGTGCCTCTTTTTTGGTTGTAAGAGGGGCCAGATGTAATAGCTTATCCTTCACCTTAGAAGGGATATCTCAAAATGACCCACATCACTGGACACCTAGAAATTTTATTTTGGTAGAAGCCCCCCAGTATTTTTGTTGGATTTAGCTCCCATCCTCTGACATGCAAATGCCTTACCAAAAAGTCTAGAGTAGTTGCTACTTCTTGTTCACTAGGTCCAATCAGTATGTTATCATCAATATAATAGACCATTGTTATGTCTTGTGGAAGAAATGATCAAGTTCCTTGCAGACAATATTATGACATAGGGCTGGAGAGTTGATAGATCCCTGAGGTAGGACAGTGAAGGTATACTGCTGGCCTTGCCAGCTGAAAGCAGACTGTTTCTTGTGGTCCTTACTAACAGCAATTGAGAAAAAAGTATTTGCGAGATCAATAACTGCATACCAGGTACCAGGGAATGTGTTGATTTGCTCAAGCAATGATACCACATCTGGAAAACCAGCCGCAATTGGAGTCGCCAGCTGGTTAAGTTTATGATAATCCACTGCCATCCCCCAAGACTCTGTTTTCTGCATAGGCTGAATAGGAGAGTTGAATGGGGATGTGGTGGGAATTACCGCCCTTGCATCCTTCAAGTCCTTAACAGTAACGTTAATCTCTGCAATCCCTCCAGGAATCCATTATTGCTTCTGATTTACTATTTTGCTAGGCAGAAGCAGTTCTAGTGGCTTCCACTTGGCCTTTCCTACCGTAATAGCCCTCACATCACTCTTGGTACCAAAATGTATTAGTTAGAATTCTCTAGGGAAGCAGAACCAACAGGAAATATCTGTAAATATGAGACTTTATAAAAGTGTCTCATGCAACTGTGGGGATGCACAAGTCCAAATTCTGTAGGGCAGGCAGCAAGCTGCCAACTCCAAAGAAGGTCTTTGATGAAATCCCCACAAGAGGCTGACTGGCTGCAGAAGAAGAAAAGGTTCTCTCTCTTCCCTCTTAAAAATCTTCAACTGGTTGGATTAAATCTAGCTGATTGAATTTTCTCTTGGCTGAAGACACTCTTTTCATTGATGTCATCAGCCACAGATGCAGTCAATTGACTGATGATTTAATAAACCACGCTTCTGGTTTTTTAACTAGCCATTAATGTCCTTGCAGTAATGGTTAGGCCAGTGCTTGCTTACACCATTATCTGGTCAGTTTGGCACATGAACCTAACCATCACAGAGCCTTTCTCTACAAGCAGAAACCAATATGACTTTCCAAAACCATAAGAACATATGAAATTTAGAGCCTCTCAATGAGATAATAAGAGTTCTCAATTAGATGTCACTAATTATGAATTTAATCCTCAACTAAACCCTGTGTTAGTCTGTCTTAATACCCCCATTTCATAGAAGAGGATGTAAAGTCACCAAGTTTCTATGGTTAGAAAGAGGGTGTATCTGGCATTTGAAAGCTTGCATTCTGTTTCTTCAGCTGTACCTTATACTGCTACACTAACCTATGAAAGCTAAACATATTTAATTCCTAATGCAGAACTGATGTTCAAATCCTGTTTCATTAAAGACATAATTCTCATTACAGAGGGCACATTTCCCAATCTGGTCTCCATTGCAAGTTCAAAGTACATATCTGAGAGAGAGAGAAAGAGAGGAAGGAGAGAGAATTAGAGAGAGAGAGAGAAAGAGAGTATTTAGAGAAGAGTGTTAATAATTTCTCTGATAGACTGAGAATTACCTCATAGCAAATTAAAGATATAAAGTTGTAAACTTGGACCATATTAGCTAATCCCCTCAAAATAATAGATTTACTAAGTAGGATTTTGATGTGACCCCCTTGATTTATGTCAAGAGTCTCGGATGTTTCCTATAGGAAATAACGATATAAAACTGTCATTCGAAATATCATCTACTTTTTTCAATGCTCTGATATAGATGTTTTTTAGAATGTAGTAAAAAAAAAAGTCTTCATTTGAAAAAGCAATCTATACCTTTTATGAAACAATAAGAGTTATGAAATCCATCTTCTTTTCCTTGTTTCTGGCTGCCAGGAATCTCCTAGCTAAGTGTAGGGCTTAATCATGGTTAATGTACTTATTTCTGATGTTTTGTGTTTCTACTTTACAAAAAAATCTTTCTTTCTCTATTCTAAAAGCATTTTTGTACATATCTTTTATATATATTTCCCTAAACCATGTCTGGAAGCAAGCAGGTGATTTTTTAATGTCTTATAGAGGAACCGTATTTCTCAAAATTATGGTAGAAAACTGCTGTCATTTTAGCTGCTTTTTTGTGAGCTAATGATGAACTTTGAAAAAAAAACACAAGCATTGCATCAAAAGATCTTCAGTGATAACTTTTAATCTCATTTACTCTTACCGTATCAACAAAACTGAAGGAAATGGTTCTGATGAACCTTAGACATTACTTCTTGGAACCATATCCCTCAACCTCACAAAGGATGAAATAGTTATGGTTTGCCCTTTGCAATAATCTTCTGCACCTCAAGGCACATTCTACCATTTGGGTCAACATTTGATTGTGTCATAGACTGGAAAGTCCTGATGCCAGCCTTGTGCTTGAAATGTTGTTCATTCTTCACACTCTTCCTGATGGTATAGAGATTTCCAGTTCCAGAAAAAGTCTTTCAAAAATGATAATTTAGATTTCTCTTTGGGTGTTTATGTGGATGTATTAAAGAACAAGGATATGGACTATCTTCAGTTTAACTGTTATTTGTCTTTTGAAAAATAAATCAGAACTTAATAACTTAAATTTTTGTACTTCTTGTCCTTGTATTTGTTCTTGTTTTAAGAAACTATTATTTGGTGTCAAATATCCAAGTTATCTCAGTTTCTATACCAGACAGTCTTAATACTGATTGTTCTCTTTCTCTCCCTGTTCTGGTTTGCTAATGCTGCCAGAATGTAAAACACCAGAGATGGATTGGCTTTTATAAAAGGGGTTTATTTGGTTACACAGTTACAGTCTTAAGGCCATAAAGTGTCCAAGGTAACACAACAACAATCAGGTACCTTGACTGGAGGATGGCCAATGGTGTCTGGAAAACCTCTGTTAGCTGGGAAGGCATGTGGCTGGCATCTGCTCCAAGTTCTGGTTTCAAAATGGCTTTCTCCCAGGACATTCCTCTCTAGGCTGCAGTTCCTCAAAAATGTCACTCTTAGTTGTACTTGGGGTATTTGTCCTCTCTCAGCTTCTCCAGAACAAGAGTGCTTTCAATGGCCGTCTTCAAACTTTCTCTCATCTGCAGCTCCTGTGCTTTCTTCAAAGTGTCCCTCTTGTCTGTAGCTCCTCTTCAAAACATCACTCACAGCTGCACTGAGTTCCCTCTGCCTGTCAGCTCATTTATATGGCTCCACTAATCAAGGCCCACACAGAATGGGTGGGGTCATGCCTCCATGGAAATAGCTCATCAGAGTTATCACCTACAGTTGGGTGGGGCACATTTCCATGCAAATCTAATCAACACTGATAATGTCTGCCCACACAAGATCACATCAAAGATAATGGCATTTGGGGGGACATAATATATTCAAACTGGCACACTCCTCAATCTCTTTACCTATCTCAGATTGGAATTTTCATGACTTTCTCTGCACTTGCTTGTTTCTCTATTTGTGAACATATCCATCCTCCCCTGTAGGTTTCTAAATTTCTTTAAAGGCAAGGAGTGGTTGTGAGCCTCATACATGGTAGCCTTTCAGTATATACAGAACACTAAATAGTACCACTGACAGATTTTGTTGAGTGGATGATACAATGTAATTTCCTCTTACTTAACATAAATTGTGAAGAGGTCCTCTTCTTTATACTAGGGAATAAAGTACTAGCAGTAGTATTGTGCAACTGTTAAGAGCACCTGGCTTCATAATCCTGGCAAATTATTCACCTGTTCTCAATGTCCTCATCTGTAAAAGGGGATAATAATATAACAGTTGGATGTATCTCAGAGGGGGCCAAGACTATTAAATTACTTAATACATGCAAAGTACTTAGTTTTTGGTAAACATTAAACTTTAGCAATGAAAGTAAACAGGAAATACAGAAATTCTGATTTATGGAATCAAAAAGTCTTCATATAGTAAATAATTTTTAAGTTGGAATTTGATATCTAGAGCTCATTAGTACTTTATGGATCAATAAACTATTGTGATAGATCAATATGGATTTTATAACTTTTCAGAAATATTTTTATTATATGATACTACCGATATTGAAAAAATTTTGTCTCCTAATATTATCAGTAAGAAATTGTTCTTATGTCACTAACTTATAAACATTTAACTTTTTGTTTTATAACTCATATAGAAAATAAAATAATTTTTTCATTAATATTCTCTCAGAGTTATTCTAGAATATTTATTGTTTAAAAATTCCTTCACTCACATCTTTTCGGCAAAAATTTAGATTCCGGGATAATAAACTATATTAATAATAGATCACTTTGATTTCAGAATCTAGAGCTGAATTTGTCTCTCTTTTATAAAATGCGCATTCATGAAAAGACACTGCTAATCATGAGTCCTTGCACACACAACAAGCCCTCACCTATTCACTTCTCTCTAGCACATTCTGACAATGTCCACAAAAGGAAGAGATATGTGTTTTACAAACTGTCAAGATCAGCCACGACTTAAAATTCATACATCTAATTATCTATTTACATTTCTGTATGTGGATCTTTATATTTTATAATTTAAAGTAAGCCTAGATCAACAATTGAAAAATTAAGAACAAGTGAGCAAGCAGTTATTCCCAAAAGTACTTTTCCAAAATGTCTGATTGGTTCTTATTTTAAAACTCTATCAATTCTTATTTAAATATCTTTTCATATTGACCAAATATTATTCATTTTTTTTGCATCTGAACTGTTTTTATATAACCTCTGTAAAGTAAAAATAATTATCAATTATCATGAAAAAAATAACTTCTAAATTTACTTTGTCCCATACTTGCTCATTCTATGATTTGAAGAAGTCAATATAAATATTGGTAGTGAAAACACAAGCTATTGCTTTGTAATTCTTTATAATATTGTGTTTGTTCAAAATATTCATAATTTTTCAAATTTCAAACATTTGGGGAAAAGTCAACTTAGTACTATTAATTAAGAAATTCTTTAGTAATATCAAGCCTATAAAATGCATTAGTTCTCACACAAAGGCCATGATGTACTTTTTTCTTTATCATGTGTCACTATTATTAAATTAGTTTACACTTGTAAGCTAAACATGAAATGGTCAGTAAAGGAAAATAATGATGACAGTTATAAAACTGGTATAAATGATAGATTTTTTCTTTTAACACTTTACTTCATATCAGAGATTGCAAAGTTTTGGTGTTCACAGCATAGCACTTTATAAGCTTTCTGTAGAATTCTCTGTTAGATTCTATCACACTTAATATGAAGCTTGAGTTATCCCAAAGATCAAATGTGCATTTGAGATTTAGATTGTTTATTGTGCATTGCCAGTAGATTTTCCTATATTTAAGAAAAACAATGATATTAAAGTGTGATTTAGACCCTTTTAGTGATTGTGGAGGATACAACCCTATTAGCTGGTGTGGAATTAATGGCAGGCTATTTTAATGTGCACATTTTAACTAAAGATTTCAAAAGAAGAGAAGGTTGTCAGATATAAGGGAATTTAAGGGATTAATTTAAAAAGTCATTTAAATTAACAGAGTTTTCTTTTAAAACCTTTTAAATAGCTGTGTACAGCTGGATTAAAAAGGAAGTTTATTTTTCATATTAATATTAGTTATTAAAAAGATGATACTGAATACTAAAGTAAGCATTTTAATTTTTCTCTATAAAATTTGAAGTAGACAGGCATGATTAGTAAATTGATCAGTTAAGTTCTTTAAATCTTCAATTCTTTTCCTCATAAATATGTTAAAATCTTTTTTAAAAAAGCAAAAGACAATACACTAGACATGTTTGAGAAGATACAATTTAAATGTGAACAAGGGTCTATCATTTAATAACAAGGAAGATGACCCTAATAAATAGACTTAAAATGCCAGGGTTTTAGATATCTTAAAAATACATAATAAGGATATGTATGAATGTGGACATATGCACCTGTGAAAGTAGTATGCCTATGCTTTCTTCAAATTAATTAATAATAAATAAATTACCCATATCAAGTTGGGAAATAAAGGTTAAGAGAAAATATTAGACTAGATTTTTAAGTAGCCTATTATCAATGAAAAAAAAGTAACAATTATTTACTGTGAATTATTTTCTTCTAGAGAATTGCACATTAAAATAAGGAAGCTTCATTATTTCCACAGGCAAACAAAAAAATCAAGCAACAGCACAAGTGTTGAGAGCTCTATGTTTATACAAACATTCAATATGCTTAATTATGTACACATAATATATTATATACATATATAGTACATGAAATAAATTAATCAAATAACACCAATGAAAGAATAGTCATTTTTTCAAAAAAAAAAAAAAAATTCCCAGACCATAAGAACAGCAAACTATTCCCCAAATTGTAGGTAAATAGCAACAGCCTGTGGTCATTTCTGATGTTGCAGTCTTCCTAAGTATTTATTTACTTTAAGTATTAAATACAATATTTACTTTAAGCATTTGATCTAAGTATTACTTACAGTATTAAAGTATTCCTTTACAGTATTTCTTTAATACCTGTCCTAATAGCAGTGAAATGCCCTCCATCTACCTCCTTCTCCCACAAAGTACCAGCTCCCCAGAAATGAAGTCTGGAACTAAGAAATTTGATTAACAGTCATTATCTATTGTAGAGGGGCATAGCTACTTTCCATCCAAAAATATAGCAAACTCAAATTGTGCAGTTATTGACATAGTTTGTATTTCACTATCCATTCTGCATTGATACTGAGGGCTTTGATTCAGACTTGTTGGTCACGGTAATGAGATTAGATTGTATCCTCAGGTGAGCGAACGGCCATTAGAAATGAGTAACAAGGGGCAGTGACATGGCATTTTAAAAACACCTCATCGGAGTTCTTTGCGGATTGGGGGAGGGGTTTAAGAGTGAGAGGGGGAAGTTAGGAATCTCTTTTAGCAGTCCGGGTGAGAGATGTGGGTTCAACAAAAGTGGTAGAAGCAAAGACAGTAAAAGGTGGGCAGATACAGGATATGTTGGAAGTAGTGCTAAAGGAATTTCCAATGGATTAAATTGAGGGGCTAGGAAATAAAGGGCAAATACTTGTTTTTTTCATTTGAGCAAATAGATCAAGAGACAAGGAAGACAGGAGGACAAATTGGAGTTATCTAGAATCACCTCAGAAATGATAAATTGGAGATGCTTCTCAACCACCCTTGTGGAGATGTGGGAAGTGATCAGAAATGCAAGCCTGGAGTTTGCAGCTGAAGAAGTCCAACAAAAATTATCCTTTAAAAGTCATCAGCATATACGGGACTTGCCCTTAATGAAGCTTGTCACTTAAGGAGATGCTAAACCTGCTTATAACTGTGCCTAAGAATCTCCCCCTGAGTGCCTCTTTGTTGCTCAGATGTGGCCCTTTCTCTCTTTCTAGCAAAGCCAACTAGGCAGGTGAATTCACTGCCTTCCACCCTACATGGGACCTGACTCCCAGGGGTGTAAATCTTCCTGGCAACGGGGGATATGACTTCCAGAGATGAATTTGGACCCAACATCATGGGATTGAGAACATCTTCTTGACCAAAGGGGGATGCAAAATGAAACAATATAAGGTTTTAGTGGCTGAGAGATTCCAAATGGAGTCAAGAGGTCACTGTGGTGGGCATTCTTATGCACTGTATAGGTTTTAATGCACTGGAATAGCTAGAAGTAAATACCTGAAACTATCAAGCTGCAACCCAGTAGACTTGACTCTTGAAGACTATTGTATAGCAATGTAGCTTACAAGAGGTGACAGTGTGATTGTGAAAGCTATATAGATCATACTCCCTGTTCTAGTTTGCTAATGCTGCCAGGATGCAAAACACCAGAAATGGATTGGCTTTTATAAAGGGGGTTTATTTGATTACAAAGTTACAGTTTCAAGGCCATAAAGTGTCCAAGGTAAGTCATCAACAATCGGGTACCTTCACTGGAGGATGGCCAATGGTGTCCAGAAAACCTCTGTTAGCTGGGAAGGCATGTGGCTGGCATCTGCTCCAAAGTTCTGGTTTCAGAATGGCTTTCTCCCAGGACGTTCCTCTCTAGGCTGCAGTTCCTCAAAAATGTCACTCTTAGTTGCTCTTGGGGTATTTGTCCTCTCTTAGCTTCTCTGGAGCAAGAGTCTGCTTTCAATGGCCGTCTTCAAACTATCTTTCATCTGCAGCTACTCTCTCCGTTTCTGTGCAATCTTCAAAGTGTCCTTCTTGGCTGTAGCTCCTCTTCAAAATGTCACTCTCAGCTGCACTGAGTTCCTTCTGTTTGTCAGCTCATTTATATGGCTCCAGTGATTTAATTCAGACCCACCCTGAATGGATGGGGTAATATCTCCATGGAAATTATTCAGTCAGAATCATCACCCATAGTTGGGTAGGGCACATCTCCATGGAAACACTCAAAGAATTACAACCTAACCAACACTGATATGTCTGCCCACACAAGATTTAATCAAAGATAATGGTGTTTGGGGGGACATAATACATTCAAACTGGCACACTCCCTTTACCCAGTGTATGGTTTGATGAGTAGAAAAATGGGGACATAAAACTAAAAAAAAATAGGGTGGGGGTGTTTTGGGTGTTCTTTTTTACTTTTATTTTTTATTCTTTTTTTCACTTTTTCTGGTACAAGGAAAATGTTCAAAAAATAGATTGGGTTGATGAATGCACAACTATATGATGTTATTGTGAACAATTGATTGTACACTTTGGATGATTGTATGGTATATGAATATATCTCAATAAAATTGATTCAAAAAAAGAGTCATCAACATATAGACGATACTTCATGTTTGGGCTCTTGAAGGAATCTATTCATCCATCTATTCAACAAATATTCGTTGAGCACTAATAGGAACCAGCTTCTATTCTAGGTGTTAGGAATACAACATTGAAAAAAATCTGAAAAAACTTGACCTGATGGAGCAAGATCCACTAGAAGTGAAAAAAAAATGAAGAACAAGAAGAAGAAGAAAGAAGAGGATTTATGACCAATCTTTGGGGATTTCCCAGCTTGAGAGTGAAGAAGCTGTCAGGGAGGAAGCAGATCATAAATCGGGACTTGTAGTGTCACAGGAGCCAGGAAAAAAAAAGATACTCAACTTTTTAAATCCCCTTTTAACTGTTAATCGTTGTGAATTCCCACTGAAGGTTGGAGAGAGATTTGAAAAGTAAAATGGATTTTGAATTTGGCAATAAGGGGATTGTTGTGTCCTTTAACTCAGTAGAATGGCAGAAAGAATCTGTGTTTGAGTAGGTTGAACTGCAGGCAGTGAACAGCAAATTTGGTAAGTTTTACCATCAAGAGGAGCTGAGAAATAAGTGGGTGGAGGGGGGAATAGGGAAGACTGATGTGTGTTGTATGAAAGCCCTTACTAGAACAATAAATTTGACATAGTTCATGATAATTGGGGTTTAAATGAAATAGTTTGGATTAAAAAATAATTTGCTAGCAATTGGTTATTACTGAGCTTGAAAGTTACAGATTTTCCACAGGTCTTAACATTAGATCAGTTTACAAATATGGTTAATTCACAAGTATGAATGACTCACAAACATATGAAACATTTTAACTTAATAAGAAATGCCAATAGAACAAAATTTAGGTTGTATTTTTCGACTAGTAAATTGGCAATTTTTTTAAAGTGTAATTTTCATTATTGGAGAAAGCATAAGGAAATGGATCTTAAACTGAGTTTGTAGGAATATAACTTTCTGAAAAGAAAATTCACATGCATCAACAGCCTTAGACATGTGCTTGACTTTTATAACAGTTAAAGGACTTGCAGCTTCAAGTAGTGAAAAATCCAACTCAAACACACTTGAGCAATGAAACAGATAAACTCATAGGTCCTTACGTGTCCTATGGTGAATTCAAGGATTTGGGGGTAAATCAAAGAAACTATAAGACCACAAGATGACAGAAGCACACAGCAAGCTTTAATTGGGTAGTTCTTGGACACGATTGCATAAGAAGGGAGTCCCTCCAAGCAGGAAACCTTTCAGAGACAGTAGTGCTAGGCCACTGCCCCGGAGGACAAGGGAACACCTAGGGGAGACTGGAAGTGGAGAGGGGGCTTATGTGTCTAGGTGATGTCACTTAGCAGTGAAGTGGGGAGTCTCTGGGTCAGAAGGTTCCAAACGGTAGCAATTTGGGGACTTTTAGAACCGTAGGGTTTGTCTTATCTATGGTTAGCAAATGCTGGGTAGACAGTTTCTAAATGGCTAACAAAATGCTTTTGGAAACTATATATAAAGTAATTGGATGTTTAATAATTTGTGTTTGTCACTAGTGAGCTTTGGGCCAACTGTCCTAGACTGTTGTGAAGAAGTAAACAACATTGGGTCCAATAGAGGCCATTTTTGACCCATTCATATAATATGCCTAGCTCCATTTCTCTGCATTTCAATGGACTTCCTTAATGATGGAAAATTGTGACTTAATTACAGGCCTCATATTGGCTTAGGACAACATCCAGAGCTAGAGATAAATTGTGAGCCTGGGAGAAATGAGCTCTTCTCCCAGACATCACACAAAAAGTCCAGCTACTTAGGGATTTAAGATACTTGGACAGCCTTGAACTGATTAGTGTGACTAGGGAATGTCTTGGGCTGATTAGGCTTGAACTAGTCACACTGTGGAAAGGTGGATGAGATTACTGACTGCTTAAACCAATCAGGGCCAGCAACTGAGCTTGAGACATGGTCCATATCACCAGGTATATGGGAGCTGAATAGTAGTCAGGATCACCTCCTCCAACAATTAAGTTGCTAGAATAGAAGGGGGTATATTAAACAGAGCTGTCCGGAGAAACAGAACTGACAGGTCATATCTGTGAGTGCTAGCAGAAATTGGCTAATGCAACTATGGGGATTGGCAGGTCCAAATTCCATAGGGCAAGCTGCAGTTGGAAACTCCAATAAAGGTGACATTGAATTCTCCATGAAAAGTGGACTGGTTTAAGTTGACACAGAAATTCTTCTTTCTGACTACTGAATTCCTCAGTTCTCACTTTAACGCTTCTAACTGATTGGATGAGGAGGCTACTCTCATTGCTGAAGGCAGTCTCTTTTGTTGATTGTAGATGTAATTAGCCATAGATGCAATCAACTAATAATTTAAATCCATCTGCAAAATAAACTCACAGTAATAATCAGATCTGTGTGCTTGCTTGACCAAACAACTGGTGGACACCATAATCTAGCAAAGTTGTCACTTACATTTAACCATCTCAGTCCACCCCATGTCAACTTGGCATCCATATAAATCCCCTTAAACCATACATACTCTAAATAGAGACAATAAAGCAGTCATACTTTCACCTAACATAATTCAACTGTCATGTGCACAACCTAAAACACACTAACCCTTTCCCCAGAAGAGGATGCAAGTCCTTCAGTAACTGTAAACATGACTTTAAAACTATGACATAAAGTTAATGTAATTTATGTTGTATGATAAGGGGTAAGAGGGAGAAGAAAACAAAGATATTTACTTTATGGATATAGCAAACATATTCATAACAAAACATGGAAGAAATACAAATATCCATTATAGTACCCACTTTTGCAATTTGTCATGTGGATATACCTTATATTTATAACTACCTTCTTTCATGACCCATTCCATATTCCCTTTACCCTAAGCATGCACCACAGCTGGTAATGGCTCATTGCTTGGTAAGGTGAAGCAACCATTCATATTTGAAGGTTCTGTGCCATTAGTAGTCCTGCCTGGATTGGGCTGTTGTAGTTTTCCTATGAGTTTAAATACACAGCATGGTAGTATTGAGAGACCCTAAACGATCTCTTTTTGGAACTAAGACCTCTAGAACATCAGAGCGCAAGGCCACAAGGACAAGAAGCAAAAATTTTTCTAGTGGATCACTAAAGGTAAAAATATGTAGTGACACTGCAATCCCACCCCTGATTCCTGGAACTGTGAGCCCTGGCTGTGGGGAAAACAGCACAGTAGAGTGGCTGCTAATTTAAAGCATAGACAGCCTCCTGGAGAACATTGCCCCAGCACTGCAGGGTATTGCCACCCAGTTGGTATTGTAATCGAGTCTTCAAAAGCTACTCCACAGTTTTCTCAAACCAGCTGTTTCAGGACAATGGGGGACATGGCAAGACCATGAATTCCATAAGCATGGGCCCACTGTTGCAATTCATTTGGCAGGAATTTGGTTCCTTGATCAGAAACAATGCCGTGTAGAATGCCGTGATGATGGATAATGCAATCTGTAAGTCAATTGTTGGTAGATTTGGAAGAAGCCTTGCATGTAGGGAAGGCAAATCTGTATTAAGAGCATGTGTCTATTCCTGAAGGAACAAAACACTGTGCTTTCCATGATGGAAGTGATCCAGTGTAACCAACCTGCCATGAGGTAGAAGGCTAATCACCTCAGGGAATGGTGCAATGTTGGGCACTGGGTCTAGGTCTCTGCTGCTGAGAGATTGGTCAATCAGCAGTGTCAATAGCCAGGTATGCATTCATGAGTGGAAGTCCATTTTGTGGAATAGTTGTATAACTTCAGTCCCTATCAATAGGGCCACTTTTTCATAAGCCCACTGGGCAATGAGAGGGGTGGCTGGGGAAAGAGGCTGATTAGTATCCACAGAATGGGTCATCCTATACTTGATTATTAAAATCCTCCTCTGCTGAGGACACCCCTTGGTGACCATTCACATGGAAGACAAAGACAAAAATATTAATGTTTTTCACCCATTCAGAAATGTCTATTCACATTCCTCTTCCCCAGACTTCTTTATCACCAGTTTTGCAATCATGTTCCTTCCAGGTCCCCCATCATCCAGATAAACCTTTGGCCACAGCCCTGAAACAATATGCAAATGCACCTCTGGCCATTTCTTCTTCAAAGTAAAATGAACAACCAGATGCACTGCTCGAAGTTCTGCCTCCTAGTAGACTTTGCTTTCACAACTGTCCTTCAAGGATGTCCTAGAAAGGGGCTGTAGGGTTGCAGCTGTTCACTTTTGGATGGCACCTTATATTGTGAAGAACCATCTGTTAACCAGGTCTGAGTTTTCTCTTCTTAAGTCCACGATTGTAGGGAATTTCCCAACAGGCTATAGCTGTGGGCTGGGAAAGAGAAGGTATGGCAGGGGTGTGAGCCGTGAGCATTTTGGCCATTCTTTGTTCAATTACTTTATCTTTCAAGGCCCGCTTGAGCCTTATCTCATATATACCACTTCTATTTGATGACAGAATGCTGCTGAGCACATCAAACTTTATGGCTCAGAAAACATCCAGTTCATGATGGGCAACTCAGGTCCCATGCACTTGGTAGTCCATGGTTAAGCCTTTGGTCTTACTAAGGCCCAGGAACTTGAAAAAGCTGTTTCTCAAAAAGAGAAATATCTGTGGGGATGGCAGGTCATTGGTCAAAAATCCTTAGGATCTGTACTATGATTTCCCTAGAGGCACCTGCCAACAGCTCTAAAAATCATCCATATTTGCTGCTGAAACTTATAGCCCTGTTGGCTCTACTGGAACAGTTGGCCAAAGTGGCAGAGCAGCTTGCCTGACAGCATGGACCTCTTGCAGAGCCTCCTCTTTTTCCAGCCCCTACTCAAAACTAGCAGCTTTTTAGGTCACTCAGTAAATGGGTTGGATTATCACACCCAAATCAGGAATATGTTGCTTCCAAAACCCAAAAAGACAAATTTTTTGTGCCTCTTTTTTGATTGTAAGAGGGGCCAGATGTAACAGCTTATCCTGCAACTTAGAAGTATACCTCAACATGTCCCACACCACTGGATGTCTAAATATTTCACTGAGGTGGATGACCCATGAATTTTTGTGGGATTTATCTCCTACCCTCTGACATACAAATTCCTTACCAATAAGTCTAGAGTATTTGCTACTTCTTGCTCACTAGATCTAATCAGCATAATGTCATCAATATAATGGACCCATGTGATGTCTTATGGAAGAAAAAGATGATGAAGGTCCCTGCATACTAGATTATGAGAAAGGTTAGAGAGTTGATACACCCCTCAGGTAAGACAGAGGAGGTTTATTGCTGACCTGGCCAGCTGAAGCAAACTGTCTCCAGTGGTTTTATTAATAGGTATCAAGAAAAAGGCATTTTCCAGATCAATAGCTGAATACCAGGTACCAAGGATGTGTTGACATGCTCAAGTAATGATACCACATCTGGAACAGCAGCTAAAATTGGAGTCACCACCTGGTTAAGTAAATAGTTATCTCCCTGTCATCTTCTATGATCCATCTGTTTTCTGCACAGGCTGAATGGTAGAGTTGAATCAGGAGGTTGTGGGAAAAAACATCCTTGCAACCTCTGTGTCCTTGATTGTGGTTCTAATCTCTGCAACCCTTCCAAGAATGCAGTATTGCTTTTGGTTTACTATTTTGCTAGCTAGAGGCAGTTCTAGTGGTTTCCATTTGGCATTCCTACCATAATAATCCTTACTCCGTAAGTCAGAAAACCAATGTGGAGATCCTTCTAGTTCCTGAGTTGCCTATTCCAATTAGGCACTCCAGAACATGGGAAATAATTACAGAACGGTTTATGGAACCCACTGGAATCACTGGGCCCACTGTGAGATGAACTTGAGCTAAAACTCCATTCATCTCCTGACTTCCTGTCTGGTTTGGATATATTATTTCCCCCAGAAGAGCCATATTCTTAAATGCAATCTTGTGGGGGCAGACTGGTTAGTCTGTTGATTACAATAGAACCTCTGATTGAATTATTTCCATGGGGGTGTGGACCCCACCCATTCAAGGTGGGTCTTGATTAGTTCACTGGACTACTTAAGAGAGCTCTGGAGCCAGAGCCAATAGTGATGCTTAGAGACACTTGGAGATGTGGACAGAAGGATGTTTGGAGATGCTAAGCTAAGAGATGAAGCCCAGAGTTTGCCCCAGAGAAGCTAAGAGAGGAGAAACCCCTCCCCAGATGGTTAGGGAGAAATGTCCTGGGAGAAAGAAGCAAGGACACAGAGAAGCTGAGAGAGAGGAGCCAAGAGAGACCCAGACACATTTTGGAGAAAGCTGTTTTGAAATGCAACCCAGGAGCAAAGGAAAAGCAGACACCAACCACGTGACTTCCAAACTGACAGAGGTGTTCCAGATACCATCGGCCATTCTTCAGTGAAGGTATCCTCTTATTGATGCCTTAGTTTGGAGACTTTTATGGCCTTAGGACTGTAAATTTGTAATCAAATAAGCCTGTTTATAAAAGCCAATACAATTCTGTTATTTTGCAAAACAGCAGCTTTAGCAAACTGGAATATCCCCATAAGTCACTACTGACTGGTGGACCATGATGGTGTTTTAAGTCCCCTGTAATTGATGTCAGTTCAGAGCCAGTGTTTGGTAATTCCCCACATGTCTGGTAATTTCCTTTTTTCCTGATACACAGTCACCCTGGTAAAGGGCCATTTATCCCTTTGGGGAAGGCTGGGAGGAAAATTAATAGTACACAATTTTGGTAGTGTAGCAGGGTCCTTTCACAAGGGGACCTAGCCTTCCCTTCATTCAAGGAATTCTGAGTCTGTAAACTGTCTCAAATATGGGAATTTATTGAGGGGCCATGACTCTTTGTTTTTTTTTTTTTTTGTTTTTTTTTTTTTTTTTTTTTTTTTTTGGGTTTTTTAAAAGGGGGGTTTATTTGGCTACACAGTTACAGTCTTAAGGCCATAAAGTGTCCAAGGTGACACATCAGTAATTGGGTAACTTCACTGTAGGATGGCCAGTGGAGTCAGGAAAACCTCTGTTAGCTGGGAAGGCACGTGGCTGGCATCTGCTCCCAAGTTCTGGTTTCAAAATGGCTTTCTCCCAGGATGTTCCTCTCTAGCAAGCTTGCTCCTCTTCAAAATGTCACTCACAGCTGCACTGAGTTCCTTCTCTTTGAGTCAGCTCATTTATATGGCTCCACTGATCAAGGCCCACCCTGAATGGGTGGGGCCATGCCTCCATGGGAATATCTCATCAGATGACTCTTTGTTTATGTTATTCTTTTTGTTTACTTGACCTAGAACTTCTTCTGTTTATACAGATCAAGTAAAAATTTAGTAGACTGCCTATCTATTTCACATCTGGATACTTCATGATCAACTAGCCAACACCATAGGTCTCTGCAAGTCAGATTAATTACTTCTTTGACTTTGCTGACCATTATCATAACCATGCCTATCTTGTTTTTGTGATGAAGTGCTTCCACTTAGCTCCTGCCAACCCAGCATCTGAACATCCTCTTTGCATTTAAGGATCCAAGTTCAGTGGCAACAGTTCCCACAGCAATATCTGACCTGAAGAGAAAAACCAAGAGCTCATCAGGGCTGATGGAACTGCTCTCAGAAATTTATTACCCACAGTCCTGGTGAACTATGTGTCCTCTGAAAATTCCTGGAGTGTAACTCTAAGATTCCAATTTCTTTAAGCTTGTGGAACCACATCTACATTATGCAAAGGCAATTCTGGCATTTTGACTTCAGGTAGTAGTGGCTATCTTTTGGTCCTTGCTTCAGTGAACCATCTGAACAAGTGGTTAGAGTCTTTTCCAACCCCTAGAGCTACAACACTGAAACCAGAATAGCTGTTTAATGGGTCAATATCAATAAATTCACCCTCATCTGACTTTATATTCCCTCCACCATTATCCCACACTTGTAATACCCATGCCCACACATATTTCCCTGATTTCTGTATATATGGTTTGGAAAAATTACACAGCTCTTTTGGAACATAACCCACTTCCTCATGGCTCACACTTTGTACCTCACCTTCTGTGGCCTTTTGGGATGTCAATCTATTTCTAGGTTTGGAAGCAAAGTGGCAAAGTGGGGTGTTAGCAGTGTCTTGAAAGACTATTATCTCAGGACATTCCATTACAGTTTCATTTGCTGAAACAGGGTTAATTTCCTCAGAAGGAGGTGTGAGAGATGATTAGTTAGGGGAGGAAATTACAGGTTTATCAGGCAAAGGAAGGTCAATCCCTTAAGAGGAGGTAGGATGGCAGATTTCTCAGGGCAGAGACCTATATGGGTTTATCTGGCAGAGAAGACTCAGGAAAATCTGGGTTTTCAATGCCCTCACCATCATCATGATCAACCCATATACCTCCATTCCAATTTTAAGGATCCCATTCCTTCCCAATCAATGCCCCTACTCTAATTGTAGACAGCATGCATGTTGGGTTTTTAATTTGCATTGCAACTCAGTCACAGGCACATTAAATCTCTGTGTCTGGTTTTCAGAAATCTCAAGTCTGTGGTTCCAAGAAAAAAGACCTTCTTCAGAGCATACATAGAAACTTTTGTGACCTTCTTGAGGCACTTGATACGAGAATTTTAATCCTGACTTCATCCTATTCATTAACAACTTTATCCAGCATATTTAGGAAAACCAGCCAACATTATTATACCTTTTATCTTCTCAAAACCCTCCTAACATATCAAATACACTGTTACCCAGAGCCTTTTCTGTTATAAGCACTTGAGTGAGAGTATCCAATGATGATATTTTGCTATCTCTATTGCCATTTCACACCACGGGCTATCAGTGCCCCCTTGATCATTGGAAATAAGGTCTGTTCCTTAAAAACAACTCCTGGTCCCAAACCCTGTTTTAGTCAGAGTTCTCCAGAGGCACAGAACTGACAGGATAGACACACACACACACACACACACAGATATACATACATATGTATAGGATAGAATAGGAATTCGCTTAAGTGAGCATTGGGAGAAGCGGGGCTGGCTGAAGTAAAAATAGAAATTCTTCTTTCTGACTCCTGAAATCCTCTGTTTTTGCTTTAAGATCTTCAACTGTTTGGATGAGGAGACTCTTCTCATTGCTGAAGACAATCTTCTTTGTTGATTGTAAATGTAGTCATCTGTAGATGCAATCAACTCGGTAATGATTTAAATCCATCTACAAAATATCCTCACAGTAACAATCAGGCTAGTGCTTGCTTGACCAACCAACTGGACATCATAACCTAGCTAAGCTGACACATAAAATTAACCACCACAAAGGGCAACAGCATCAAAGTCCCCTCGCTATTGTCACTGACTGGTTGTATGAAAAAGGCTGGATTGTGAAAATCTGTAAGGGAGATGTTTTTGAACAGAAAGTTCTTTTGGCACATCTTGTCACCTATACATTTCCAACAACACCTGGTAATGACTAAAAAGGAGATGGAGCACTTGTTACTCTGTTGTGAAAATTATAGCTTCAGGCTGTAATAATTTATGGTAATGATAATTTATTCTATAAATGTAGAATGCATATTTTCCTCATTATGATACCAAAGTGAATTATCTTCTTCCAAATTACTATTTTAACCCTGGCTAAATAACTCTAAAATTTTGTTTTAGTATAATGAATCATTAAATATGGAAAATCACAACAATTCTGGAACTGAAACAATGCTTAATAGTATCATTCATATATGAAATCCATATTTGCTTCTAACTCACAATATTTTCTCTGGGAATTTCTATGAAAAAAAGTACTGAAAATAACTTCGTAACATTTTATTCTAGCATCATTTAACATCAAAGAATAAAAATAAGATTTCCAGGAACAGAAAATAGAATAGATTCTTCAAACAAGAAAGGAGTTAATTATGTATTAAATAATGATATCAGTGAATTTAAAAGCAAATGTTAAATTCTTGGTCCTCAAAATAAAAACAAAACAAGGAAAAAAAAGGGAACAAAACAGAAAGAATGTTTTGCCCTTTGTTAATTGCAAAATAAACAGATTTCCAGGTGAGAGAGTGTCTCCTCTCACTTTTGGGAAGCTGACATTATTAAATAATGTTTATAACTAAGGCAGCCACTACTGACACTAAAAAAAAAAAAAGCAAGCCATTTGCAGGTTAACAAATAAAAAGTTGTTTTACGAAAACACACATTAAAGAATGGAAATCAGAATTCTTCAAACCCTAAATTTTAAATGAAAAAAAAATCATTGATGAAACAGAAGTCTTCATCAGTGTTTGAGTTTGCTGGAAGAGAAACCAAAAAACGTAGGGAAAAAGTAAAAAGTAAAATACAGTAAAATTCTCCTTTTGTTGTTTTTTGGAGAGTGCTATTCAATAAAACACAAAAGATTGAAAATAGTTAACTATAACTCATATCTGTAAGTTATTCTACAACCCCTAGCAATCTTGTGATGAATCTGATAACTCTTACAATGAACTTTCAATTCTTTTCCAATATTAATTATTTGAAATAAAAGCATGTATGAAGCAGTTTAAGAAGGAACAAAGTATATTCATTTCTAGAAACTCGTATACTTAAATCTGCTCCCACATGTGGTATTTCAGACTGAAGGAGTTTCCTTCTTCCTCTCTTGCCTGGAATATGGTGGTGAAGAAAGACTTTAGTTTTGTTTCATTTTTTCCTCTAAAACTCATTGTAGTACATGTAATGGTATATACAGTATAAAGTTTAAAAACACAAAAAGCTGATGTTTAAAAAAAACTAGAAATATATACATTCTCTAAGTAGCTCCTGATGTGATATTGGTGAAATACCTATCCACTCTGACTTCCATCACCGCCAGGCTAATTGTTGTGGAGCTGCAAAGCTCTATACTTAATGCTAGCATTGAAGACCACCCAGAGGCTCCTGCAGATGCGAATGCAGCTGTTCACCCTCTTCTAGGAGCACAAACACCTGAGTGCCAATCTCCTGATTGATTTCCATTCCTTTTCCCATTTTTCTGAAACAATTCTAGGTGAATGGTAATATTCCTGAAAGTTTTTTAATGGTAAGGACCTGTTTGTCCCAACAATTCCTTGCTTATATTCAACAACCCTATTCTCAGAGCAGAACCGTTCAAATCTGGACTGCCTATATGAGGCGGAGGGAGCCATGTCAAATAGTTTGGATTTGTAAAAAAATTGGTGGCCCCCAAACTGATAAAGTGAAAGGAAGAACTCTACAAACCTCTAAGACTTTGAAGGGCAACCAAACCATTTCAAGTCCAGTATCTTGGCATACAACGATTCTAACATGATGGGTTCACTGTTGATCCTATAAAACTATACGGACTTTTAATAGCTGGAGACAGGGCTCATCTCAACACTTTGCAATTAAAAATATATATTTTATTATTTCCTTTGAGCTTTAGAGTAATCTTATCCCCATTTAAGATATGTGAAACTTGAATTCAGGGACAGTATTCCCTATGTGGTAATGAGATTTTCTTCATAAGATTTCATTAACCCCTGTGAGCATAATCCCAAAATGAGACACAGTCTGTAGCAGAAAAGTTACAGAGGGTGAGTGGGTATGAAGGTGATGTAACAATTTACCTCTGCCCTTTAAAGGCAATTGGAAATATACCAGTAAGACTCTCTTTCTACTAGCTGCTTATTACATATGGTCCAGAACATGCTTCAGCACCAGTGTCTTTGCGAGAGGTGTGAAAAAGACTTCTGAGTCCAGGAGAGTGGGCTGTTCGAATCCTCCTCAAGACAAAAGGAAGAATTGGTTCCAGTGCCTTTTTCAATCCTAACAGCTTTCAGATGACACATTGGGAGTCATTTATACAGACTTACCCAAAGCTTTCCTCGCCAAGCCTTCCCACAGTCTACATGAGCCAATGCAGATCATTTTATTTAAAAAGGTTACGTGTTATGCAAAACCCACACAACTAAGCTGTCTTAGATTTTTTTCTGCCCCTAGTTGGAATTCTGTGGGGTTTCCTCTATATTATCCCTTGTTAACTATAAAATAACTGACTTATTGTCACCCATAAAGCAATGTTTATTTTAGTAACCCCCAATCCAAAGGGGTTGGAAGTCTTCTTCAGCTCATCAATAAATCTTCTATTTAACAGTTACTACTCCTGCCAGTAGACAAGTAAACTTTAAAAACGCAAAAGCCAACACTCCCAGGAATCTATTTTTCTATTGACATGCAGTCAAACTAATATACTGTACAAATTATCCGCCCCCCCCCCAGTATTATTATTAATAGGAAACTATTAGGGTCATCTTTGAATCTTTCCATTAACCTATGGGTCAACTGTATTCAACCACCTGCTATATGTGGCTGCCTCAGCAGTGTGTTTTCCTAGTAGTTTATCTTAGCATCCAGAAAGTCTGATATATTTTTAAAGACAAGGACTCCACTCAATATTTCTAGCATAAGAAACCTCTGCAGGGATATGGTGGAGTGGGGAAACTTGTTGTTAACCATGTCTAGACTAAATATTCTATCCCATGGAAACCTTTAGAGGGTCCTCTTGCCTCCTATCTACAAATTAGAAAATGAGGTTTTGTTCCTATTATTTATTACTATAGCTACTGTTTAAATTTTGCCTAATGCCTTTCATTCTTTCATGGTTAAAAAATGGCTTACATTATTATTTTTGTTCTTCTTTACAACCCACTGTTATGTAAATAGTTTTAAAAGAGTTTGACATAGACAATATTTTAGAAATGAGAGGTAATTCCCTACCACATATAGCCCTGACCCATTTCAAGAACAGATTTCAGTGAAATAGCAAGAAGGGGACACACCAACAAAGCATTCAATGATGGGCGTTTGTTTGCCCATCATCTTTAGCTTTTAAATTTTTTCTCTGCCTCATAATATCATTTTCATTCACCTTTGATTAAGCCTATCTATTTTTAGTCACATAAAATCTTTAGCCCAAGTAATTCCAGGTTCATTTGCTGTTATGTAATTTCAACTTCAACTTGGTCGTTAACCTGCAACCCCATTCTTCAGATATGCAAATAGAGTTAAAATGTAAGAACATATGGCAAAAACTAAGTCTTCATAAATATAAAGATTTTAAAACCATTGAGAACTATATATATTTGTAATTTTCTTTTACCAAGTGAGTGTAAATTTATAGTTTAAATGGTATAATTTAAATTTTATAAATAGTATGAAGTAAATTGTATTAATAAATTAAAATAACATAAGTTTATATTTATATATTTCTGTTTGCCTATTTTTTCCTAGATTTTTTAATGCATACCTAGGAAAATATGTATACATACTCAATTTCTAGATTTCATCTTTGAGTCTGCTGCTAAGTGCAATAAGTAATTTTTCAAATCAATTTTTTATTATTTATTTGCTTGAGATGAAAACAACATGAAATTATACTTTAATAGTGGATTGCCAGTGCAATTATAAGTTATTTTTCCCTAACCATCTCTATTTTTGGTAGATGATTAGTGCTCTGTGGGATCCAGAGACTTCTCTGATCGAGAGCTGTTTGTTTTCTGCCTGCTGCAATTATATATTACACATACACCAATGATGAGTAGCCTCATGTGTTGAGATAAATATGTTATTATAAGTTCAAATGCTTAGATACTTTTTCGATGTTTATTTGAGCTGAGCAAAACATAGTGGTTTGAGTTCACAGGGGGCTTATGTAAACCTTTTGGGGGAGAATTTCAGCTCACAGGGGTTTGTAAGCAGATGGCATATGCAAGTAATCACACTTCTCCTTGGTGGGAGGAATGACATTCTCAGGGTAACAAAGTAAGAGGGAGGTGCCATGACAAGTCTGCTATGAGAGTCTCCACCTCGGCTTTCCCCACAAGGCAGAAACACTAAGTATAAGTATGAAGGATAATATGGCATCAGAACACAGTGAAGTGCTTCTCTCAATACCTCTAGACTGGCTCACCCCCCAATCTCCCTCTGGGAGCCTTGGAACCAAGTTGGACCATCACACTGTTAAGGACTGAGGTAAGATTTGCAGAAATTTGATGAGATTATGTCCAGGAATGTAGAACCCTGGACTACCAATTACAGTAAGCACCAGAGGAGCAATAGGCAAGAAACAATTGTAAAATGGGAGTCAAATGATCACGTTTATATTAGTTGGATCAGCATCCAGTTCTATGTTGTAGGGGACTCTGGAAAAGCCAGGTTAGAATTCATGTGAGAAGAGTCCCCTACCTTCTGACCAGCACCACCCAAAATCTAAATTCACCATCTAAATCTTAGCAGGATCATTATCTCTGATGTTGTAAGAAGTCAAAGCAGTGATCAATAACCTAATGTGGAGAGACAGAGAGAGAGAATGAGAGAGAGAAAGAGACTGGCCCTAAGCCCTAAACCATATTAGTGAATGCACAGAGTTGGAGTAAGGGGAAATAGGGAAGAGACAAGAGAAAAGAAAAACGAAGAGAGAAAAGATAAGGGAAGGGAAGAGGAAGGAGGGGAAGAGGAATGTGGAGAAGGGGAGAGGAGAGAAGGAGAGAAAAGAGAAGTGGTAGGAAAGGGGGGCTGGTTTTTTAACCCTCAGTGGCCCTGCTCACTAGCAAATATGTCTCCACCAAAGTTCTACAATCTGATAAAGGCATTAGCAATGTTTCCTCCTTGAGAGACGACGTCAAGGGAAAAACTGACCACTGAGTTTGTCAGAGAAGGCATTTTATCCCCTTCTCCTCTGAATCTTTGTGTTTGAGAATAACCAGAGATGTCTAACCGGAATTCAGATCATCCCCTCTAAAAAATGATACAACTGAAAATAGATGTTTTCAGGAAACAACCTGGCACTGAGATATGCCCATGAAGAGCCTGTGACTTGACCTCCAGAACCACACACTACACCAAAGCTGAATCTTGTCGTCCTGGTTAAACTTGAAATAAACTTACCTTAAAGGGCAGAGATGATTGACAAGACTTCACCTTCTTACCTTGCATGTTGGGTCACTATAAAGATATATTTCAAATGATATTCTTTTCAATCCGGGTCAGTATGGATCTACCCAGAGTTACACAGAAACAAATGTGATTACCACAAAGAAATAACAAAGGTCACTGTAGATCTTCAAAGAATTTTTAGCCCAACCAAGCTCACTACATATACAAAGAAACATCCCAAAGTATAAGGCCTAAATAGAAAGACCTTTAAATTTTCTTATGCTGTACCATTTTTCCCTAATGGCTGTTACTCCAAAACTGTAAACATAAACCTATTATAATCTTTTACATCCAAAGGAAGTAGCAGGTAAAACAAATGACAGTACTGCTAATAGTTGAAATTCCAGCATTTCACTGGTATCACTTTACCCAGTTGATAATAAATCTTTTAAGCATGTATAAATTAGTCTATAAATGAAGAAAATATGCTGAATCCTGAAATTGTGGGAGTGCACCATGAAATTATTGGGCTGGTATTTTTTGCATTTTTTTTTTTGAAGTTGATAAAAAAGTAATACAATTCCAGTCATTTATGTCAACTACTTGCAATTTATGCCTAATTGCTGTTCTGTTTAATAATGTGCATGCATATCTTCAAATACAAAGGTTATATTTGATTAGCACCCAAAACACCACTCAGATATATACGCACTCATGGTTTGTTGTTCATACAGCATGACCATTTTAAGCTTAAGAAAGAAAGAACGTTGGCCTATTATCACAAAAGAATGAAAGAAGGATGGATAAATCCAAAGATGTTGTAATGGGAGAATCAATAAGATCTGGCAATTTGGAAAATGGGCAAATAGAGAGAGATATCAAAGGTGAACTGAAGATCTTAAGATCACTTAGTATTTAAGCTTCATTTCATTAATGAAACAGTTATTTATTCTTCATGGGCAAAAACAGAAACAAGACATTCACAAGGAACAGTTTTTAACGGGCAGATCAGCTGGATTGTGCAATGCTATATCAACAAGAATCTAAGGGAATATTGAGGAACGCTTGGCTCATGTTACAGATGACAAGGGGGCAGCTAGAGAAGGACTCTTGACTAGGCGATTCAGTGAGAAAAGATGGTGACAACCAGAAGATAAGTGTGCAACATTCAAATGTCCCATGACAATTACAGAAATGCTTGGGGGGGGGGGCAGCAATAAAAGACTGGGATTCCTACAGTAAATTAGTGTGGGCTTTTGGGCATTAGAGCAATGTGCATTTCCCATATTTATTTTTTCCACTATAAAAAGTCCCAGTTATATAGAAAAAAGACTTTAGAGAAAAACTGATGAAATCTGATGGAGTTTAGTTTAATAATAATAATAATAAAGAATGGATTTAGTTAATTGTAATGTGCCATAGTAATATAAAATGTTAACGATAGAGGAATATGGCCGCAGGGTATACAAGAACACTCTGTACCATATTTGCAAATCTATAAATCTAAAATTATTCTAAAAAGAAACATTTGCTTTTAAGAAAACAAAGCGCTTATTAATATATACAAATTTCAAAATTTGGCCTAAGTGCTTAGAACAGTTCTTAGCAATTATAGTAAGACTTCAATAAATGATAGGTGCTATCAATTATCATGAATAAATGTGCAATATACAAATATTGAACAGTTTAAGAAAGATGTTGACCTGATAAAAAGAAAAAAAAAGTCTTAGAAATATTGACTCAGTGGCAGTTTGGTGGTCAACTTGGATAATGACAGTAGATGCTATAAGATTCTTGGAGACCATTTTAAAAACTTTTCACCTCTTTGTCCTTTGTTTTCCACATCTGTAAATGCTAAAGCTAATTTTATCTATTTTATAAGGTTTTTGTGAGAAGTGAATGAGTAATTAAATTCCAAGTTCTTAGAACAGTGCTTGGCATGACTAAAGAAACTTGATGAAGGAGAGGAAAGGATAGTATCGACAAAATGGGAAAACAGAAATAAAAGCAATCTTGGAGGAGAAAATAACCATCTTAAACAGAAATATTTAGTAGAGATTTGGCAATATGAGATCAGAAAACTTTCTGTAGAAGTGATTATTTAAATCATAGAAAAATAATCATGATTATTTAAATCACGAGGTGAGATCTCTGAGATGGTAGAGAAAGGAAAGAGAGCCAGTATCTTAGCCTTGAAAAATAACTCCAGTTAAAGGATAGGAACAGGTAGAGAAATCCAAGAAGGAAAAGAAAAGAAATAGAAAAGAAGAAATAATCAGGCTATCATGGTCTCAGAAAGTGAAAGAGTAAGAATTTATAAAAAGGGAAGGGGGTCAGCCATGTTGAAACCTTAGAAAGATGAAATAAAATGAGTCTAAAAAGTGAGAAGAGTCACTGGTGACCTGAAACAAATAATTTGAAACAGTATAAAGGAGAGAGAAGCCAAAGAATAAAATATTTTTATTCATTGTGCATATTATTTTTATGTCTTCCACTCTTGGTGTATAAACTGCCCCAAGGCAAGGATTTTTATCTGATTTGCATGCCAGAAACTGACACACAGTATGCATTCAATTAATATATGCTGAATTAATAAATAAAAAAATTATGGAACCAGAATAATCATGTTTTAAATAGTCTGTATTGTTATAATGCAATTGCTATATTACTAAGAAATTAGGTGTTGTAGAAAATTACTTTA
This sequence comes from Choloepus didactylus, assembly GCF_015220235.1. Taxonomy (NCBI): domain Eukaryota; kingdom Metazoa; phylum Chordata; class Mammalia; order Pilosa; family Megalonychidae; genus Choloepus; species Choloepus didactylus. The sequence continues at coordinate 163,740,840 of NC_051310.1, forward strand.
TCATACACATTTTGACTGCAAAAAAAAAAAAAATGGAACTAGGGCTATAGAATTTCAGACTGGTAAAAACAAAGTTATTTTTTTTTCCTGGGGAAAAAATCTAATAATAAACACCTCCAAGTAAACCCAGCATTAATTACATTTAGCTTTTGATCTAAAAGACTGACTGTCTTTTCTAGCACCTCCAAGACCATAATTATCTTACATATTCTTCTCATCTTTGCTGCTCATTGTTTTGTGATTTGTTTATCATAACAAAATAAAGCAGCCATATTACCCCTTGCAAGAGTTATTGCCCTATTTGGTGGAGCTTATACTCCACTAAGATTGTATTATAACAATACAATGCTGCTTAAACTCATTAAAAACTAACTAAGCAATTGCATTATTTTTAATTTGTGCTATGAAAAAAATCATACCATAGAATAAATTTTCATAACAATTTGGAGGTAATTTTTTTCCCATTATCTTAATGAGGGGTCTTGGGGCAGTGAAAAACAAAAGTAGGTGAAGTCACATCTTGTTTGAAAGTTAGGTTATCAAAATCCCTCATGATGATAATGAAACGTAGGGTCAATTTTTAAAATAGAAATCAGATGTAATACTTCCAAACCACTAGAGAGAAAAAGAAAAAGGAGCAAAGTGAGCATAGAGTATGATCTTTTCATAAAAGCCAAGAATTATATATATATAGAAACAACAAAAAAAGAGAAGGCAAAAAATAAGATGTTAGAAATAAGACATATCAGAGTTCATAATAAACACAAATGGATTAAAAACCCCTTTTATGACACCATACATAAAGACTGAATAACTAAAAAGGAAAATTCATAAATGCTGTTTTCTAGAGACATACTTAAAATAAGATTACACAGAATGATTGAAAATAAAGAAAACAGCAAAAATATTATTAGGCAAATATAAATAAAAAGAAAGCAAGCTTGAAAATAACATATAAGTAAGTGTCCTGGCAGAAATATTTAGCATATTCAAATTGGGTAATCTGAAGAGAGTTTGATGAAGGAACTATTTACAAAGGATGTGCAGAGGCTAGGGAAACCTGCACTAGTTATAGCAAGAAATCATTATCATCCCTAGGTCTTAGAGGATAAGGGAGGGAGCTGTCATTGGAGCCTAGAAGCTTTAAGGAAAGGTCCGTCTGAGCTGTAAGCTTTGGTCAAAACCTATAGCCACATGGCAACCCCACAAAGAAAGACCCTATGGAATAGGTATCCCAACTTCATTCTCATCCCTCAGTGGGATGTCCTGCTAGTGCTTCCTATTTATTAGCCTAACCCTACTAGAAGCCAGAGGGAAAGGGCACTCATAAAGCAGCATCCTTAGGGAGAGCAGGATGCGAAAGGCTGGAGAGTAGAACTGGGGGACAAACATAAAATTTCCAGTACAAATGATAATAAAAGATAAAGTAGAATTCAAGTCAAAATCATTAAATGAAGAACAAGTGGGAGATGGCTATTTCAAAAGGTTAAAATTTTCAAATATACATACCCAGAACTTGTGTGTGCCAACAAATTCATCACTGCAATATATAAAGCAAAAACATCAGCAATATAGGAATGATATAATGAAACTCTGATTGTAGAAAAACATAATTTAAAATTCAACATAACCAGAAATGAATGAACACGTTTACAAATACATCTAGTAAACCTACATATCGAGAGAGATTTGTACCTGAGTAACATTTTTTTTTTCCCAAAGACTCAGGAAAATATTAACCATCTTTAAGACACAAAGTAAACTGCAATAATTTCCACAAGATAGAACATTCCTAGAGTACATTCTTGTATCAAAATTCAATAACTAAAATGTACTAAGCACTAATTTTGCATTCTCATTTAATTCACGTACTGCTATAAAGGAGATGTAGTTTTCCTCATTTGAGAAATAAAGAAATTCTAAAACTAAAAGAAAAATGCCACTGAATGCTACGGAGATGGTAAAGAAAATCAAATATCAGTTATACATATTCTTACAGCAGAATAAAGTGAAAATGATGGTGAGAAAAAAAGAAACTAGCTCCATAATGTTATATGCATACAAAATATATATTTCATAATTTATATGTGAACTATATATACATATACATATATATATTTCCAGAAAGATGAAACAGATGAGAGGCAATAGTCAAATTTTAAAAAGGAATTTCCCTCAGCTAAAAACTGGTTTCTTCAAACTGAAATGGCTCACTGGGTATGAAGCAAAATGAAAGTAGAAACATACCTAAACATATCTTGTAAAAATTTTCTTTTTATTTCAAAGGTTGTTAACCTTGTTAACCACAAGTCTGAAGCTTAAAAACCTAATAATAACCACAAAGGATTTTACTATTTAAACAGAAGGAAAATGGACTCACATGGAAAGAAAACTTAAGTTTCCAACTATCCATTATTTGGGGTACTTTCTCTTCTGGGCAAACTCATGAATGCATTGAAATCATGGATTTCTTGAGGCTCTGAGCTAATCACTTTTTTTTTTCTTTATTAGAGAAGCTGTGGGTATACAAAACAATCATGCATAAAATACAGGATTCCCATATACCACCCTATTAGTAACACCTTGCATTGGTGTGGAACACTTTTTATAATTGCTGACAGCACATTTTTATAATTAACTGTAGTCCACTGATTATCTTAGAATTCACTGTGTAGTGTACTACCATGGATTTTTAAAAAATTTTATTCAGTGACTATATATACAATTTAACATTTCCCCTTTTAATCATATTCAGGTATATATTTCAGTGCTGTTAATTAAGTTCACAACATTGTGTTACCATCACCACCATCCATTACCCAAACATTTCCATCATTCTGAATAGGAACCCTATATATTTTAGGCTTTAACTTCCCATTCCTTATTCCCACCCTGTCTTCTGGTAACATTTATTGTAAACTTAATTCAAATTCTGACTCTATGAATTTGCTTATTCTAATTATTTCAAATAAGTGAGATCATAAAAAATTTGTCCTTTTGTGTCTTGCTTATTTCACTTAACATGATACCTTCACGTTTCATCCACATGTTAAAATTTCATTCCTTTTTACAGCTGAATAATATTCCACTGTATGTATATACCATATTTTATTTATCCATTCATTGGTTGATGGACACTTGGGTTTCTTCCATCTTTGGCAACTGTGAATAATGTCACTGTGAACTTCAATGGGCGAATATCTGTTCTAGCCCTGCTTTCAATTCTTTTGGATATATACCTAATAGGGGGGTTTCTGGGGCATATGGTAGTTCTATACTTACCAGCTAATTACTTTTAACTCCCTCTGTAAAGGGGTATAGACAGAATCACTCAAAGCTTATTACAACTCTCCTTTATTTTTATTAGGCCTCTTTCAAAATGCATTCATACTACAATTGGTGGTTTGGGTACTATTTTGAAATTTTATATCTGGAAACAAATTACAGAACAATTTATGTTGAAAAAAATCTATGCATTTTTGTGTGGGGGGGTATTTGTACATAAATAGAATAAATCTGAATCTGGAAGGAATCATACAAACTGTTAAAAAGTGGTTACATGAGGAAAATACATAAACTTCATGAAACCACAAACTACGGAGCTGAAGAAAATTCCCAGCCTAGTCTAGAACAATAGGTAGGCAAAGAGCCCACAGTTAGCAATCAGCCACCATAATTATGCTCATGTGAAAAGGAGTCCAAATGTACAGGTACCTGCATTCAATTCAGGGCAATTGGTCTGAGGCAATTTCATTGTATAGATAAATGAAGTAGGAAATATGGTTTTAATATCACCGTACTCTTCAACCATTTGAAGTATGAGTCAATGCACAAAAAATGTCTCTTTAAAAATTTCAGAAATTTTTTTTGCAACATTCTTGCATGCATCCATTCATGTGTGGTTCAGTCAACAGTTCAAATTGTTCTAATTTCCTGTGGTTCCTTAAGACATCCCACTGAGTTGAGAGGGTTGTTATTTCTGGGTTCCTACAGTTCACATGGTTACCTAGCAAGAGATACAGGTAAACAGTCACATTTTATTCACTTTGAATACATTCATAAAAACTGCATTTTCCCAATTCATCTTTGTCAACGTAGTTTTTCTTATTAAAATGCAATCTCATTCACTGGACTACAAATTCCTTGAGGATAGGTATCAAATTTTATTCATTCCTGTATCCTTAGTATCAAATATCTATGCCTGGCATAGGCAGATACAAAATAAATATTTTATGGATGAATGGATGGATGGATGGAGGGATGGATGGGTGGATGGATGGAGGGATGGATGAATCACATTCACTTACTCTCCTCAGCTTTGTTTCATAAGAAGGAACTTTGTGTATGAGATTTCTTCAGAGCTGGTTAGTATATGGCCTTTGCTAAACTTTTGGCAGTGTACTGACTTTATTGTGCTGATATAAATTATTGTAAAGAACACAGTTTTTGTCCTTCTCCCCAAAATTTTTAATGCAAGTGATTAACTAGTAACCTCATTTATCAAATGTATAATATTTTTCTATCTCTCTGGTCAACCATTTTGACTGGTTCTTGCAATTCCCCTTTTCCCTATTTGTCAAAAAAATGTTTTTCTCTATCCTTTCCATCAGGGATCATCAAATAACAGTAAGATTTTATTTCAAAATGTGTTCTAAAATATATCAAAAAGAAAAGACTCCTCTAACTAACATTTCCAGTAAGAGCTGGAGCCTGCCTCAATATGTCTCTATTTGACCGATTCAAGACTGACAGTGTCCATAAAGGGACAGAGAAAATTCTCCCCCAAAACCTGTCACTCTCAAGAAGTCATCACCAAAAACCTAAAATCATTTTTACTTTATTTCTCTATCATCAGCCCAGCTGCAGGTTAATCATCCTATGACAGCTGTTGCTCACTGAATTAAACCAAAATGACATTAGTGAGCAAAACTGAACAAGCAAACCAAATATATCCCAGAACTGAACAGAGTATTTTCATTGTGTTCTCAATCTAAGAAAACGAAAAGATGATAGAAGAGCTGTTACATTAAAATTTACACATAAAAGGATTCCACTTCTGGCTACTTTCCTATTTTCTTTTGGTCAAATGGTTTTAAATGTCCATTAAAAATCAGAATAGGAATAAATAAGAATGAAAATCTGGGCCTAAACTCAGATCTGTGAAATCAGGCCCACTGTCCATTGAATATGCCCCACACCTGTTAACATTTTGCCACTGGAATGGGATAAGCATTGTAACTAAATGGATTAAGCTGCATTTTACTAGAAACAAATTACCCAATACTACAATTTATGAGTTAAGATTTCCTGTAAGAAAATAGTGCAGGAAAAAAAGAGGGATTATTTCATATCTTTGAAGGGTGTTTTATCACACTGTGCAATTGCATGCAATTTAACACCTAAACTGCTTAAAGTGCAAATGATATCAACTAGTCCACCCTAAGGGCCTGGTAATAGTCCTGCCATTTGTGCTGCTAGGGCCAGTTTTGTCAGCACTTCCATTATAAGCCTGGTCTTTCAGGACATTTTCCCCACTCAACCATGAAAATTTGCTGTAGTTTACAACTTGGCATAGGGGAGTTAGCTTAAGAGCTCCTATTTTTCTCCCAGCTATTTTGTCCCCAAAGAAGTCAGCTGGCCATCTCTCTGGCTTATAAAGAAAAGAAGAAAAAGAAGAATTTAAAGAAAATAAGTTTCAAATTAATAGTTAATTCATCAAGTTGTATCTTATCTCATTGATGCTAATGTAGTCCCTTTTATAGTCCCTTCTCCATAAGAAGCTCTTAATATTTGGGGAGAATTATAATCAGACCTTTCCAAATTAACTCCTGACCTGGCAAGTTTTCCCCAGTCCATATACACAGGGACTACTGTGGAGAAATCAGAAAATGTTCGATAAATAGTCAGATAAATCTGAAAAGGAGATTTATTATGGATAGGAGCAAATGACATTATAATTGTGTCTAATTAGTTGCTTCCTTAGACCACAAATACAGAGGGAAAGAGGGAAAGAGGGAAAGAGGGACAGGGAGAGGAAGAGGGAAAGGATGTGGAGAGGACATAGAGAATTACAACCATTGAAACCAGGGTGTCCCAGTGAAGAAGTTCCAACTTCTCTGACTTCTCTCATCTCTTGTATAGATAAAGACCACTCTGTCAAGTACCTCTCTGGAAAAATCCTTCCAACTCCTTGCAAGAAATATTTTTTTTTCCTCCACAGCATCTAGTTTTCATTGACAAAAAAATGAAAAATATAAATGGAACTCTCTTTGGTTTTCTTGACAAACTTGTCCTAACTACAATTGCAGCTCAATTCTCCAGCTACAGACAAAGAGCTGTCCTTCCTATGGGTTGATGCTCTCACATCCATTAGAGTTATATATCATCTTCCCTCCTCTCACCTCTGGGACTTTATTCCTCTGTCTATTCTCTTATTTCCCCGCACTGCCAAACCTCTTTATTTTCTGGCTTTTTCATGTAAACCCATAAAACAAACTCTAGCTTGAAAAAAAAAAATTCTCCCTCAACCCTCTGTAATTTTAAAGAAAATTGTTTGCATTTATTTCAAATGCTATATGCATGTTTATATATTTAATCCATCCAGAATTTTAATGTACATATTCAGAAAAGTAGGGCTCTAGGTTCATTTGCTGCCAAATGGTCGCTACTTCTTCCCAAACCCTTTATTGAATAAGCCTTAATTTCCAGATTGGTTTGAAGCTTATTGACCTACTTTCTTAGATCAATTCATATGCCCTTCAGTAAAGTTTTAAGCTGTGTATTTACATAAGCATATGCACAAAACGTATGTATATATGTGCATACATCTTATTCCTTACAAAATTGTTCTATTGATTTTATATATTTGATGCTAATGTGATTGGAATCTTAGCTTCTGTGGAGAGCCGTCTCCCGGGACGGGCATAGCGCATGCGCTGTAAACCTGCTCCAAAGTCCCCCCGCCCATCGAATGAGCCAAGATGGCGCCCATATCCTGCTTCCGCTTATGACGTGCACACTCACTATTCCTATCTGCCAATTGAGTGCATATGCGCGGCACTAGATCATTGGTTATGAGTAGAGTACTTAAGAGTTTGCCCAAGCGAACCTCGGGGAGACAGCCCACTAGGAGCCGTACCTGACGGCCACATCGAGGCTGCTCTCCCGCGAGGCACTCTGCCCCGCGTGGAAACCTGTAACAGAGAATGCTTATCTAGCTTCAGTAAAAGACTTGCTCTCGCAACCGCCGTGTGGCTCGAGTCGTGACTTCCAGCCAGGTCAGTTTGCGTGGTCTGCATCTCTCTCTCTCTCATCCCTTGTTTCTCCCCTCGCCGGCCGGGGAACAGGGGTCGAGCGGGGCGGCGCCGGACAAGTGGTGGCCCGTACGGGGAACGCTCCTCCTCCTGCCTCGCTCTCGACGGTCCCTCTGTGAGGAGAGCAGCGCTGCGCATCGAGCTTACGGCGGACTTCCCGCGCCTGATCAACGCGAGAAGGTGAGTGCGTCTTATTACATGATAGTTAGGGCCCGTGGGTTTTCAGGTGACCCCGGGGGACTCGGAAGAGCTCTCCGAGTGACTGAAGTATAGTGCCGACTGCAATCATGGGGCAGTCCGGAAGTTCATCTCTCTTAGCTCCCTTAAAGAACCTTTTGAAACAACGGGGTATCTCGGTCAGGAAAAGCTCCCTTCAGCGTTTTCTTGATGATGTTGATACTTTTGCCCCTTGGTTTGCCTGCACCGGCAGCCTTAGCCTACCCTCTTGGATGAAGCTCGGTCGCGACATAGACCGAGCGCGCCAGACGGGCGTGTGTATGGACCCGATTCTAGTACCCATATGGGAGACCGTCCGTGCGGTCCTTGAACTAGAATCGGCTGCCGGCCTAAGCCCGTCCTCTGCCTTGCAAGAAGCACGGTGCGCGCTCCAAGAAACCCAGTCAGTTTCGTCAGCGGACGGCTCCTATAAGGGCAAACCGCCGGAGTCCAGTGACTCTGACTCAGAGTCAGATAGCGATACTGGCGAGGAGGCGGAAGCATCCCCGCTACTTGAGTGGGAGGAGCCTCCCGCCACACCCGTGCGGCCTTCCGCCCCGCCAATGTCTACCGCTGCACCCCCAGGGACACCCCAGCTCCCAACTGACGCCTTGGGCGGTCCCACCAAAGGACCTCGCCGAGAGCTCCCTCTAGTGGCCATGCCCAGTAAATGTAATTATCCTTTGCTGCCAGACCCGGAAACCCCGATGGGCCGGTCAGGGGAGGGGCAACCTTTGCCGTACCCCCCGCCCGAGTACACAGGCCCTCAGGACCCTTTGCCATTAGGTAGTGGTGGGAGACATTTCTGGAGATGGAACCCTTTCACACCTTTTGGCATGCTGGGTGGCTACCAGCCACTTGAGCCGCAGCCAGTCTCAGAAATGTACCCGGTTATTATCAATCCCCAAGGTGGCAATCAGCACGAATCATATGATTACAAACTATTGAGGGAATTGAGGCAGGCCGTCCATCAGTATGGCCCCAATGCCCCTTATACCTTGAACATGATCGAGAACCTCTCTGCTCTAAATCATACACCCGCAGATATTTTTCAGCTAGCCCGTGCTTGCTTGCCGTCAGGCCGATTCATAGATTGGAAAGCATGGTTTGAGGAGTTAGCTGAAGAGCAGGCCGCAAGGAATGCGGCGGGGAGACGTGGCGGGTGGAATGCTGACATGCTGTTGGGGAGAGGCGCCCATGCCCAGAACCAAACGGGTTTCCCACAAGAGGTCTACGCCCAGATCTTCCGCTGTTTTGTGGGTGCCTGGAAAAAGCTAACAGGAAAGGGAGAGGCTCAGGCCTCACTCAGCAATATACACCAAGGCCCCACAGAACCATTTGCGGATTTTGTAGCCAGGATGCAAACCGCAGCTGAGAGAATCTTCTCAGATCCAGGAGTAGCAGAGACTGTGGTTAAGCAAATGATTTTTGAGCAGTGCAACAAGGAGTGCAAAGTTATCCTGGCACAAAACAGAGCAAAAAATTTGACAGAGTGGGTCAGGCTCTGTAGAGATACTGGCAGCCCTTTAACTAATGCAGGTCTAGCTGCCATGCTAGCTAGCTCCCTACAGGTGGCTACAAAAAGCCCGAGAACCTTAGGGGCAAAGTCTAACGGGTGCTATGGCTGTGGCCAATCAGGGCACTTTAAGAGAGATTGTCCCAATAGACGTCAGCCCCCTGCCACTCAACGGTTTGGCGAACCAGGTGCAGTAACCAGGCCGTGTGGCCGTTGCCACAAAGCCCCCCACCGCGCAGAAGATTGTAAATCGGTTTTCGATGCGCAGGGTAGACGCCTCTCTGGCCGCCCCGAGCAGATTCCAAAAAACGGGAAGAGGGGGTCCGCCCTTTCGACGGACCCCCTTGCATGTCATTCGACAACACAGGATCCGATCAAATTCGTGCGTCCCCCGGCTCAGCAGGACTGGACCTCTGTGCCACCTCCAGACTCGTACTAACCCCCTCCATGGGTGTCCAGTTAGTAGGGACCTCCTTCAAGGGGCCCTTACCGGCTGGTACTGTAGGGCTCATATTGGGGAGAGCATCCACGGCCCTGAGAGGATTAACAGTTATACCAGGACTTGTAGATTCAGATTTCACAGGCCGTGCCCAAGTTATGGTTCAATCTCAGCGGGGCACCTTAGTCATTGCAGAAGGTGATAAGCTGGCGCAGCTCCTGCTCTTACCCAGCTTACATGCAGTCTTTCCAAGCAGAATCAGACAGAGAGGGGAAAAAGGGTTCGGATCCAGTGGAGCGATTTTTGAGGGACTCCATATGTCCCTGGAGTCTCGACCTATGCTAACCATTAAGGTGCAAGGCAGATCTTTCTTGGGCCTGCTCGATACAGGGGCCGATCGGTCTATCATAAGACAACAAGAATGGCCCCCCACCTGGCCAACGAGCAGGGCGGAAGAGCCCATTAGAGGAATAGGCCAAATTTCAGCGCCCATGCTCAGTGCAGCTGCCCTTCATTGGGCCGATGAAGAAGGACACCAAGGCAGTTTCCAGCCTTATGTATTAGCCCTGCCTGTGTCTTTGTGGGGAAGAGACATTCTGACCCAAATGGACGTTACTTTAATTAGCGGCTACTCCCCAACCTCTAAGCGACTGCTAAAAGAAATGGGGTATACCCCCGGCAAGGGTTTAGGAGCTTCACTGCACGGACGTGCGGAGCCTATACAAGCTGCCCCCAAGTCTGACAGACGAGGCTTGGGTTTTTCATAGGGGCCACTGAGGAGAGATTCCCACCCACACCTATAAAACTAAAATGGAAAACCGAGGCTCCGGTGTGGGTGCCTCAGTGGCCCTTGCCACAGGAAAAACTTGCAGCGTTGCACGCCCTAGTATCAGAACAACTAGAAAAGGGCCATATCGCTCCCTCCACGTCACAGTGGAACACCCCCATATTCGTAATAAAAAAGAAATCTGGAAAATGGAGACTGCTGCATGATTTAAGGGCTATCAATGATTGCCTGGAGCCTTTGGGACCCGTTCAGATGGGACTGCCCCTCCTCTCGGCGTTGCCAGGGCACTGGTCGGTTGTCATCTTAGATCTTAGGGATTGCTTCTTTTCTATTCCACTCCACCCCGAAGACACCCCTAAGTTTGCCTTCACTGTGCCCTCTCGTAACCAAGAGGAGCCCTGTCAACGCTTTGAATGGACGGTCCTGCCCCAGGGTATGGCTAATAGTCCTACCATGTGTCAGCTGTATGTTGCTACAAAGCTAGTTGGCGCCCGGCAACAATTCCCTCACGTAAAAATCATTCACTATATGGATGACATTCTGTTAGCCCATAAGGATGCTGTAATCCTTGAAACTGTGTTGTCACACTTGGTCTGTGACCTTAGAAAAGCTAACCTGGAAGTAGCCCCTGAGAAATGAAAATTCACAGGGAGTGACACCTGCCCTGCAACACACCACCCCGAGTCCTCAGCATAGAGGTCTAGTCCGTTGGAAGGATGTCCTGTCGGGGCAGTGGAAAGGCCCTGACCCGGTGCTCAGCTGGGCCAGAGGCTCTGTTTGTGTTTTTCCCCAGGAACCAGGACGTCAACCAGTGTGGGTTCCGGAAAGACTGGTGAGAACCGTGACATCACCTGAAGAAGCCAAGGAACAGCTGTCAGAAACGCCAACGAATATACAACCTGAACCATTAGACCAAGCCTCCGACCCTGCTGATGATGGCGACGACCGACAAGACGATAATAGTAGGACTGACCACCCCGCGGTTGCCCAAAAAGAGGATCGGTAACTCTGTTCTTTGCTCTCCTATAGCAATCCTTCTAATCTGCCTTTTTCTTTTTTTAGTGGAACTGTGGTAGCGCAGGAGAGTGGTCTTTGGGGCCTGTGGCATCATCCCCCGACCCTGGCCCCATTCTCTGCTGGGTCTCCCGCCTCTCCTGTGTTTTTCACTCGTACCCTGTCTCTAGGTCTCCACCACCTGCCTTCTGACAGAAATATTTCCTCCACAAGCTTCAACGAGTACACACTGATCCTCTCTTTTGCTAACCTCTCTGTCAAGGTTGTCAACACCACAGTTGCGGCGAATGCTACTTGTGAAACTGGTAATGGCGAGTTAAGTAAGGGAGTCTTGCTTGAATTTCTTAACGTTACAGGGAAGAGCCGCCAGTCTTGTGAAGGGATCTTGAGTAAAAATGAGACTCAAAGGTGCCTTTTCCTTCCGGGGTTTGCTCCTACAGTCTGCAACCGTTCCAAAGACCCGGATGCCTCGCCGCCCCGCTATCCTAGTGTATCGCCCAAGTTATGTCTGGCTCCCCGTCAAGGCAACCGACTGGGTTGGCCCTGTTTCTCAAGTTGTTTCACTTAACAATATCCCCTTCTCTAAGTCTAGGCGTCCAAGAGGCATACCTTACCCGAGACGTGCTACGCCGCCACAATCAGATGCTGAACTTAAATTTCCAGGCCATTCAGAAACTCCTAGCGGAGATAGATGAACTTGGACTAGAAATAGATGGACTCTGGAGAGTTCTCCAGCAGACGTGTGATACCCGATGGTTATTCGGGAGGCTTTGTGTCACCCCGGTTAGGGTGAACTTGACAGAGGAGCAGCAAGATGTCGCCGAGTGGCTCAAGGACACTTATCTCCCCAACTTCACCAATCTCTCCGACCAAGTGAAATCCGACCTTCAGGGACTTGAGAACATTAGGAAATTGAAGCCTGTTAGTTTCGACCTTTCCACACTGGGCGAGACTGTAAAAAATCTGTGGGACCAAGTCACCTCTTGGTTCTCTTGGCCCAATTTGACTAATTGGATTCTCTTGATGGTGGGACCATTGGTGGGATTAGTCATTGTTAAATCTTTGCTAGAACGCCTGTTTCAAGCGCGGCAGTACCGTGTTACCATTATGATGGCTATGTCCTCCACCTTTGATACCCCCAACAGCGACCATTCTGATGGCCATACCCCATCCTGGCCGCCTCGGGCGGGGCACTCGGGAGCGAGGTTTGTAGCTAAGCGCGCAGCTGTGTCCCGGGTATAACGGGCGACGCCAGCAGTCATAATTTTTGTCTCAGGTAGATCCCTAAGGCAGAGTCATAGTTGTGGCCAGACTTGACTCTAGCCAATGCATAGGGACGCCTAGTGACACCTCCGACTCTGGTTAATGCTATCCCTGCCCCCGCCTTTGTCCCCCAGTTGCAAGGCAAAGCACTGCAGGGAGAGTCATGTTGTTTCCAGCTCACGGACTCTCCTGTCTCCATATGAGGTGAGCATTCTGGTCGGTGCTAGAGGCTCCGCCGCTAAATGGCTGAGACCTAGTCCAGACTCCCCAAAGCACCGGAACAAATTGTGAGCCATCTGGGTTCACGGGAGCACACTCATCACTGGGGACACTGGGTCGATATAAATAATAAAGGGGGAGATGTGGAGAGCCGTCTCCCGGGACGGGCATAGCGCATGCGCTGTAAACCTGCTCCAAAGTCCCCCCGCCCATCGAATGAGCCAAGATGGCGCCCATATCCTGCTTCCGCTTATGACGTGCACACTCACTATTCCTATCTGCCAATTGAGTGCATATGCGCGGCGCTAGATCATTGGTTATGAGTAGAGTACTTAAGAGTTTGCCCAAGCGAACCTCGGGGAGACAGCCCACTAGGAGCCGTACCTGACGGCCACATCGAGGCTGCTCTCCCGCGAGGCACTCTGCCCCGCGTGGAAACCTGTAACAGAGAATGCTTATCTAGCTTCAGTAAAAGACTTGCTCTCGCAACCGCCGTGTGGCTCGAGTCGTGACTTCCAGCCAGGTCAGTTTGCGTGGTCTGCATCTCTCTCTCTCTCATCCCTTGTTTCTCCCCTCGCCGGCCGGGGAACAGGGGTCGAGCGGGGCGGCGCCGGACAAGCTTCCATTTTATTTTCCACCTAATATTACTTGTATGAAAACAGCTTTGAGTTTTGTATATTTATTCTGTATCCTTCAACCTTATGGAAAATGCTTTTTCAGAATCTCTCACATGTTCTAAGTAAACTTTCATATCTATCATATCAATTGCAAACATTAGTATATTTTATGTTATCCTGTTATCCTTTCCACTTTTTGTGGTTTAATTTTATTGAGTTGGCTGGAACTTCCAGAAATGTTAAATAACAATGATAGTAGTGAGTATCCTTGTCTTGATACAGACAAATGTGTTCAGTATTTCACTGTTTAATATGAATTCTGATATTTGATGTTTCTGCTGAATATTTTATAACATTCATGGTGTATCCTGTATTCTTATTTTCCCTTAAGGGTTTATCAGGAATGGCTGAATTTTGTCGAGTGCTTTTTTTTTGCATCAATTTATACAATCATAAGGCTTTTTTGCCATTAGATTACTGACAATAATACTAACTAATGCTTGTCTAGTTCTCACTATGTGCCAGAGATTATTAAACATTTATCTATGAACTCATTGAAATAATTCCTAACATTATCCCAATTTTACAATCAGGAAGCTGACACATATAGAGCTGTACAGACACAACCCCATAATGAGGATCCACACACAGCAGTGTAGGTCTAGAGCATAAGACACTAAGATTGCCTCTATTGTGTTGATCTACTTCCTAGAATTTAGCAATGCTTGAATTCCTGCAATAAAGTGCACTTTGTCATTATGTATTTGCTAAAGAGTCTGGTAGGCAAGGGTTAATGTTATTATATCCTTCATCTAGTTTAAAGTTTATCATTATATATTTAAGATTTAAATGTGTTTGTTAAAATATATATATAAATTTAAATCAATAGAAAAATAGATTGCATAGGAGAACTTCCAAATTTCTAGAAAAAAAAGGGGGGGATACAAAGAAACATCTTTATAAAATTTAGCAAAAGCAAGGGAATAGGAAGAAAGGAAAAAAGAAAGAGATAGTAACATGGTAGTAGAGAAATACAAAGTAGTAACAAAATTGAAAGGATAAAAAAGATGGTAGGAATTAAAAAATCAAGTATCAAAATAATATGCATTGGTTAAATTACTATTTTCAAAAACAAAGATTTTTTGAATTAAGTTAAATGAATTGAAATCAAGCTTTTATTTTGTGTACAAAAGACAGAGCTGGTCCCAAAATGTCAAAAAGGATGGCAAATTATGCTACTTTATACGCCTCCACATTTGCAGTATCAGTCCCACTTAGTCTGTCCAAGGTAAAGGCTTCCTCCATTCTGGCTTTGTCTTCTAAAACGGCTTTGTAAGTGGTCTCCATTCCTCCAAATTTGCTACCCCCAATCAACCTCTCCACATTGTAACTTGAATAAACTTTCTAAAGTGAACTCTGACTCAGTTTCTCTCAATATTGCTAGCTTCACTGTCTGATGCGGCTTTTTGTTTAGCCATTCCAAGCTACAGCTCCCTAAATGAGTGAATATATCATATCTCTGAGTTTTATTACTCAGCAGAAACTTCCAAAAGCAGATATTGTGTCTGTTTTGCTCACAACTGTATGCCTAAGTCTAACACAGTGCCTGGAACCTAATAAGTTCTCAATAAATATTTGTTCAATGAGTATACGACTGTACAAATAAAGAGGCTTGTCAATGAATGAATACATTCTATTCCTTTTGTTTAGGGTTCTAGCCCTATCAGTCTGGCCAATTTTCTACTCATTCTTCAAGATTTCTCTGAGAAGCCCTTCCCAACCTCCCAAGGAAGGCAAATTTGACCCTCTTTTGTGCCTGTGCTACCTGTTTGTCCAATACTTATCTCTATTGTAACCCTCATCCTAATTATTTGTTTGCATATCTGTCTTCTTTAATACAGTAACACCTGACATCTGATCCAGTAGAGGAATACTTTGTATCAGTTCATCTAGTCCTATGCTAGATATCTGGAAAATTGACAGTTCTTCCCTTTGCATAATTCCTTCTTTTTTTAGGCCCTCCCACTAGTCTCTCTCTTCAGGACTTTGAGAGCACAAACACCATCATACTCATTTCTAGATCCTCAATACCTATGTACTTGTTCAATAGCCATTTGAAGAATGGATGAAAGAAGGGAGGCTAAAAATCATTTGCATAACACTGTCATTTTTTTTTTTTACTAGAGAAGTGGTTGGTTTACAGAAAAATCATGCAGAAAATACAGAGTTCTCATAGACACACCCTATAATTAATACCTGGCATTAGTGTGATATATTTGTTACAATTAATGAAAGATATTATGCCATTTTTTAAAGTTATTAATGATCAGATTACCTCAAATGCATTACATTGATTCAAAATGTTGTGTTTCGATTTTAATTTTGCATAGTCCTAAGAGTATATTATTAAAACACAAGTAGGAAGAGCAAAGACTGAACAAATAAGATGCTTGTATTGAACAAGGGACTTCTTGGTCTAGGCAAACTTATCAACAACTAGAAGAAATCCTGCTTAAAAATTAGTAATCTATATTGCACTACCTTATAGTACATTATGTCATGAATTAATTACTTATTTAATTTAAAATGCTGTCATGGCAAGTTTTATTCCAGGACACCTGAACTGTGAATGGGGTTGATTGCAGCATTATTCCATTTAGGGAAATTAACCGCCATAATTGAAACAAGGATGAAAGCAGAACTGAGACAATGAAAATTATTTTTCAAGTACCTCATATTATAACAATTTCTGTACATTGTTCTAGGTAATGAGGTAAAGCAGTTAACCAAACAGACAACAGTGGAAAATAATTTTTACACCAGTAGGTTCATATGTAGGGCATCAATCCACAAAAATAGATAAAATTGAGACTATTAGATCAAAAATATTAGCGGGATATATGAAGTAATTGCTTTATTTATAATGGGAAAATGCCATATCCTATTTGACTGCAAAATTTCTGGTGTAAGAAGCTTATGACAAAATATGGTAGAACAATATTTTTACAAAGGACTCTATGTGAACTGGAAGTAATGCTTGATGTATTACCTAACAATAACTTCCTTTTATCATGTGCCCCATGATTTATGTTAATTTCTTTCCCTGCCCTTATCCCCTACTCAACATTTACCCAACTATTCCAACTCTTGTTTCTTTTCTCACTCAACTCAAAAAATTTCTTTCCTCAGTAAAGTGTTCCTCTTGTTTTCTGACAGGAAGTCAGAGTTCAGCCTTCCAGGGCTCTGGAAATGAGTTAGAATCACAGGAGATGACTCACAGAGAGAACCGAGATCAGCCTACTCACCTTCACCCACTCATTCTCTGTACTGATTCAGATATACAAGAGAGTGATACACAGGGGGAGTGAGGGCAGGGGCAAACTTTCTCAGCCTCAGTTTCTTCATCTGTAGAATGAGGGTCTCAGACGATAATCCCGACAGCAGTTGACTTCTGATATGGTAGACGAATACTTTTTTATCAACTCATCTAGTCCTACTCTAGATATCAGAAAAATTGACAGTTCTTCCCTTTGCATAATTCCTTTCTCTAAGTCCTCCTACTAGTCTCAAGAGGGAGGGCTCCTGTTTTAAAAGAAACTGACCATGGGAATTAGGAAAATGAATGAAGCCCTCAGTCTCTCACCTCAGGACCCATTGTGATTCCACAAGGAGGAGGACCTGAGACAGAGAGAGACCTAAACCCATCTATGCACTCTCTCCTGGGTTCAGTAATTTTGCATCTCTCAGGCTCTAAGCTGGAGTCAAAAGGCTGACCAGTGCCTTTATATGTTAATTTGTTGCTTTCAATCTGGGGATAGTTCAATATTGTGGTTTACCTTGAGTAGCTGTGAGGTGTGCCTCAAGTGATTTGTTGCTAATAATAAACTACCAAATTTTGCAAATAATCACCTTTTAAAATAAGTTGTAACAGACCCAGTCTACTATATTATAGCAGGCCCTATCTATAATGTCACTCATACCAATTTGAATTTCAATCTTTTCTGGAATGAGAAAGATGAAGTGAGAGCAAGAACATGCAGAAAATTAAGCATGGGTTCTGCATGTAAACATCATCCCTTGTATCTATTTTAGGGAAGATAGAGTTGAAAACTATTACATTAAATGATTAATTCAATCAACAACCACTGATAGGGAAATGGGTGTATATTGAAAGTATGGAGAGGACTTATTAAGTGAGAGAGGGCCCGATGATAGGAAAGAAATGCTTTCATTATCTTAACTATAGGAAGAAGCCTTGGAGGAAATCCCAGGTATTTCTCTGTACTATAAATTAATTCATTTTTCAACTCTTCTCAACCAAATCAGCCAGGTGCCAAGTCTCTCTCACTGGCCATATTCCTTATTCATGGGTGACAATGACAAGTCTTTCTTCCTGGTTTCCCCATAAAACAGCACTTGTGGCAATGGAAGAGAAGAGAGTGCTGCCCTCTCCACTAGGGCTGTCAGCTCGTCCCCTTACTAATTGTTGTCTGGACTCCACATAGGGTGTGGTGTGTTTCTCAGCCACAACTACACAATAATACCTGGGCCAAACCTACAGAGATACGGATTCAATTATTTAGTTCTGCATCAATTCTGTGGTCCTCAAATTCAGCATGTTTCAAAATCACCTGGATAAATTGGTAAACACACATTGCTAAGGCCTATATTCAGAGTTTCTGATTTAGTAGTCTCGGGTATAGCTGAGAATTCGCCTTCAAAAATAAGGCTAATGCTGCTTGTCTAGGGACCACATTTTAAGTCACTATATTAAACAGTGCTATGAAAAAGTACTATATATTGAAATCATCTTGAAAATCTATTAATAGTACAGCTTCCCAGACTAGTCCCATGAAGATTTTGATTCAGAGTGTTTGGCATAGGATCAGAGAACACATACTTTGACAATTATCCTCAATGATTCTTCTCACCAGGAGAGTTTGGGGATCATTACCATAGAGTCTTCTGGCAGAAAATGCAGGACAAGGGGGATGATGCCTCAGTTGTTTGCATGGTGCTGTTGGTGGATTGAAGGCATGTGGCAAGTTGCCATGTTTCGCCAATCTGTTTCCATGTGTCAACGGTCAGGAAAGGAGTTCAGTGTAATCTGCTCTCTCTGGCTTCGCCCTCACCATGGCTTTCTAACTTCTTTGGCTTTCATTCACGCCTGGGTCATCTCTATTTTGACCCAGGCTGCCAGATCCTCTTGACTTTGCCAGCACCAGCCCTGTTTCTCTTCTTGCTTAACGCAACATGTTCTTCTAATGATGTCTTATATCACCACAACCGCCATTTCCTCACCATAAACTCTACTTAGATGAAAGATATCTAGCTTCCATCCTCATTACTTCAGAAAGTAAACTCAAGAAAAGTTTCTTATATTTGAGATATGTACCTCTTGTAACAGAATATTCTTCTAACATATCAGTGTTCAATTATTTTTATTTCCATGTTACTTAAATATGTATAAATACAAATGTAATTTAAACTCATTCATTTAGCAATTATGACAATGAAATTTAAAATGATAAATTAAGAAAAACTGGAAAACTAATAAACTGCAAGTTAATAATATAAATTTATATACTCAATGATAGTGCATTTCAGAAATATTTAGTACTGTTCACTGACAGCATAATGTAGCCTAATTTACGCTTCTATATCTAATTGGTTTCTCTATTTTGATACCAGTAATATTCATGCCTATCCATATAAGTGGTTTTAGCCATACCCCAGTTTTAGAAAATGTAGGAATAATATAAAATCTTTGAATTAGGACTTAGGATAAAAAAGACCTCACACTTAACCTAAACTCTCTGAGGGAACAATCTTCAAATGTCAATTTTAATTAGATGTCCTTTGAGAACTCTCTAAATTTGTCTTCTTCACTTAAAGATAAATTTAGTAATGATATATTGTTGAAATCTATGTTAAATGCATATGTAATCCAATTAGCGCTACAAGAGGAAACAGAAAAGTCCTTCATTTGGTATTACTGTTAGTGATTGATGTGAACAAAGACAGACTCTGTACAATACAGATGAATTCACAAAATGAATATGGTACATTCTGCTACTGCCCTGGTTCTTTTGAATTCAGAATGCCAGTATGATGAAGTGCCGTGTTGTACTGTAACTCTCTCCAACATTTTCACAGCAGGTTCTATGAAGCCGTCTTCAGTACAGCATGCACTGATGGAGACGACATCTGGCCCTCACTTCCAAAAAAATCATTGTAAGTGTAACATGAACAATGGTCATGCAGCAAGTGGATATGGTTTATGTTTACATCATTTTTTTAACTTTTTGATTAAAATGGTAACAGAATTTTAATTTTTTTATGGTGAACTCATAAACCCCAAGACTGTATCTATGAATCATAGGACAGCACAAATGGCAGTTTAAGAAAACTACTTTAGCATAACGGTTTTCAATGGAATGGAGGAAAGAGTTTCTTGGACCCCTAGGACAGCAGATTAGAATAACTTGAAAGTTTTTCAGATTACCCATGTTCCACCATGAGGTTCTGATAACGAATACTGCTTTTGAGAATTTCCTACTGAGGCAATGCATTGATAATGGCAGTGTGTCTATATCTTTTGTTACAAGTAAAAAATAAGTTTAACAATCTCTATCTAGAAAAATCACCAAAGATATCTTTAATATCAAAATCAGATGTCTTTCCTCAGTTATAACCAACCTTTCAGAATCAGGTGAGCCTTGAAAATTTATTTTTATTGCCTCAACTTCTACCTCCTTGACTGCCCCTAATCTTTCTTTTCCACTGGCTCCTCTTCATCTTCCTGGCCCTTAAATGTATGTGTCCTGCAAAGTTACTGTCCCAGTTTGCTAATGCTGCCATTATGAAAAATATCAGAAATGGATTGGCTTTTATAAAGGGGATTTATTCGGTTACAAATTTACAGTTCCAAGGCCATAAAAGTATCCAAACCAAGGCATCAACAAAAGGATACCTTCAGTGAAGGAAGGTCAATGGTATCCAGAACACCTCTGTGAGCTGGGGAGGCACATAGCTGGCATCTGCTGTTCCTTTGCTCCCAGGTTACATTTCAAAATGGCAGTCTCCAAAATGTCTCTGGCCTCCTGTCTCTCTTAGCTTATCTAGAGCAAACTCTGGGCTTCATCTCTTAGCTTAAAATCTCAAAACATCCTTCTGTCTGCATCTCCCAGCATCTCCAAGCATCAGCAAGCATTTGGGTCTCCTGGCTTAGCATGTCCTGAGGCAATTTTCTCTCTTAGCTTTTCTGTGTGAGCTCCTTTTAAAGGACTCCAGTAAACTAATCAAGACCAACCCTGAATGGACAGGTCAAATCTCCATGGAAGCATTCAATCAAGAGGTCACACCCTAATTAAAAAGATTAATAACTCTGCCCCTACAATATTGCATTAAAAAATATGGCTTTTTGGGGGGACATAATATACCCAAACCGGCATGGCTACCTTCCTTTTCTAGATTTTAATTCTTAACAACCATCCTCACTTCCATGGAATACTCAGGAGATTACTTTTCATCTTTCAAATTATTGGGCAAAGAAAGAAAGAGGATTGAGGATTAAATAAACAACTATCACAAATATGAATTTAAATGATCACACTTCTCATGACTGTTCTGTGATTAAAAAATGGGTCAAGTCCTCCAAAGGATAGCCAAACATTAGAAAACAAATTCAAATTCTAATCAGAAATTTCTGTCCACATCCATCTTAGCCTAGTGAAAAATTCTATTTAGGTCAAATGGCATAAAACAATCCTTTACAGAATGCAGTACCTGAATAACTCAATTAAATAATTAAAATAGTTTAAAGTAATATTTAAAAAAAAAGCAACCAGTGGATAGTCAGAGAAAAGTATTTGGGAAAGGAATTTCAAATATGTTACTAATGAATATAATTTGATAACTTGATCACAGCTTAAACCGCCCCCCACCACCAAAATGATGAGACAAGAATAGATTAACAAGAAAGTCTTTTCCCAGACTATCCGATCTAATCAAAACACTTTTATTTGGAATATGGATGGAAGAGGAAAAATATGATAAAATCATAAGATGTCAGATTTCCTGGAAGAATTTAGGAATATATATATCTATTAGGTTTATTTACATAGAGGAATTTAAGAAAGTTCCATAAATTTAAGAAAGTTCCCTCACTTTGTCTCAAAAGAGACAATGCTTGAGAATGGGTCTCCATACAGAGAAAGGGTCTCTGTATGAATTTAATTCTGTATTCTAGTCTTGGATTTTATGCAAACTGACTTCTCTGGACTTCAGTTTCCTCATTAATAGAACAAAGTGTTTGGGTTAGATCAGATTATTAGTCAGGTTAGGCTACATTATGCTGCAGGGATAATTTAATGCCTAAACACCAAATGTTTATATCTTGCTCATGTTACATGTGCAATATGGTCTTCAGGTGTTCTGCTCAGTTAGTCACTCAGTGACCCAGTATATGGATGCCTCACTATGTTGGAACACCAGCATCTCAGGAAGAGGCTTCTGGCATCGCCACGGCAGAGGAAACTATAGATGAAGGGAGCTTTTAATTGCCTCAGCCAGCAAGTGACAGATATCACTCCTTCCATAGCCAATTGATCAGAACTATTCCAATGGCTCTAACAAATTGCAAGGGTGGCTGAGAAATGTAAAAGAGTACATAAGATATTTTGTGATCATTTCTATATCTGCCGTAATCTCCTATTTCTCAACAAGGGTCCCAATGCCTGTAGGTCTCTAATTATAAAGTCTGGCGTTTATTGACTACTTTTTACTTGTCAGGCAATTGACATGTTACAACTTAGTACCCACAATAATCCACTAAAGCAGGTGGCATTATCCCAGTTTTATAGATGAAAACCAGATTTAGAGAAAACAATTTTCCTAGTAAGTATTGGAGTTGAGCTCTGAAACCAGTGCTGTTCAATTCAAATAATGTTGACTTTTCCTCCATGTCTCAGTGTCTTCTATGAGTATAGTATAATGAAAATGGCTTTCCAAAGCTTGTGGTTTGGTAAAAGTTGGAAAAGAAATCTGAAAATTTGTTTTAAATATGTACAAATGCCTGAAGGATAGGATTGCAGTTTATATAAAATGTCACATATCTTTCTTTTTGATTGGTACGATATCAAACCACATGATGAAGAAGATTATCTAATGCTTCTTAAGAATTCTGATAGCCCATTAGAGGTCTTTGATGGATAAAAAGAAAAGAATTATTTCTTAATATACAAAATATTACAAACTATTATGTTAACCGGATAAAAATTATAGGGATTCTTCATGATGTAAATTGGGTGTTATTGTTATAGGTTAGATGGTAATGAAAAGACTTAGAATTCTAGAATTCCCAGATTGTATAATACATATTGTTGCTCCCATATTTGCAACTTCTTTGTTCTGCCAACTGAGTGTATAGATACCATCACGATAGCTCTCCTGATGTTTTGTTTACATGGCACCAATTCAGCAGTTATGTGGAAACCCCAGGGGATCGAATGAAGTTTTCCCTTTGCATTTGAAAGTTTAACATTGATTAATGCAACAAGAAAGTCATTAATTGAATTAATAATCATTGAAAATTCTCTCTTGCCCCACTACTTCTAAATTTATCCTCAGTTGAAGAGATGCTTTCATTTATTCATTCAGCCATAGTCATAAATTCAATTCTTTTATACAATGAATACCTTCTGTGTGCCCATGCTGGAACTGGGGTTACAAAGTTAAGCCTGAGGCCTTGACCTTAAGCAGCTCAAGATCTTACAGGTAAGAATATTTTAATATTTGTTTCTGTTTCTCTTTCCCCTTAACTGGCCTCTCTCTTTCTAGCAATTTACTTTGCTTATTTACAAATAAAACTAAGCTTTTCATTATTTTATTAAGGCATTTGTGATTGTATTATCTAAATGGCACCTGTTTCCAAAATACTTAGGAATATTAATTAGTTGGTTTTACAGCACAAAAGATAAAACCATGTTTAAAAAATGCAATTACCTTTTATCAGTTGTAGTAATAAGATTTACTTTACATATGTGTTTTGCAATAGTATGCAAACAAATGCTAGAAACAAAATATGGGTGGATTATTTTTTTAGCTGATACAATATTTTTAGGATCTCAATATTTCGGTGAAAAGAGTTATTAACATCTAAAATTTGTATGTACGTGTACCATGTTTCATTTGAAAGAAATGCCTGAAAAAGAACAGCCAATTCTCCAATTTTCCACAGCAGAAATAATACAAAATCAAAATTTGAGAAACTTTCTTTTTCTCCCTTTTACTTTTCATTAATTAAATATTCTTAGTTTGCTTGTGAGAGTTGGAAATGCTTTTCAGTGTTTTCAAATATAGACAAAAAATGTACTGAATTAATCCATAAATGCCCTCTGGTGACAATCTCCAAAAATGCAACTGCCTTTTCCCTTATTTTGCTTCATTTTATTTTTCTAAAATAATTTAATATATCCAGACTGTAACAGTTTGGATAAGGAAAAATATCAGTTTTATATTTTATCTGATCAAATTGATTTGTCTTTTTTTTTAATAAACTATGTAGTGTTTTGAAATTTAGTCAGAGAAGCTTATGACAATACTATTCCTTGGGCCCAGATAATTATTGGAAAACCCCAGAATAGATTCCTCTTTCACCATCACCTAACACCACTTGGTGTACATTGCGAAGGAATTCTAGAATGAGTGAAAAGATCCTTTTTTCAAGCTTTCTTTGAGGAATACCAAGGGTCACTGAACACCATTTCCAAATGTGGTAAGATAATAAGTATATTGAATTAGCTTGAACCATTCTTTCATAAATTATTGATAATTTTCTTGACCAGTTGTCATCTCATTTGTATTCTATGGTCATATTTAGGGTTCCTGGGAGCTAATTTTATTATTCACATTTTTAAATGAAACAAATGTTAAAGCAGCTAAGTGACTTGCTCAGAGTTAGACATGCATGCATCTCTCTAAGACCTTGGGACTTCCAGTAGGCTTTAAATTCACCTGGATTCAAAGGTGAGATGGCAGAAAAAGCTTTTCATGAAGTGTATTGCTTAAAATTTATTTCTAAAACCTTGTTTTAGGCCATGTATAACTAACTTTACCCTAGTTTTAAATCACAAAAAGAACAATGAAATGTGTTTTCTTTCCAAAATTCCATCTAGAACAGTTTTCAATAAAGAAATAATGAACTTTCTTCTTAGGGAGGCAATATGATATGGAAAATTATTTATGTATATATAAATATATATAAAATGTATGATAATGAAATTAGGCAGAACTGTGTCTGGATAAGTACTTTATTTTTTAAAAAAATATCAGTTTCTTTTATCTGAAAAAAATGGGAACAATAATAATAACTTACTGTTTCCATTTGCCAAAGCTGCAGAACACAATATACCAGATATGGGTTGGCTTTTTCAATGGGGATTTATTAGGTTACAAATTTAAAGTTCTAAGGCCATGAAAATGTCCAAATTAAGGCATCCAGAGCAAGATACTGCTGTGAAGAAAGGCTGCTGGCATCCAGGGTTCCTCTGTCACATGGGAAGGCACATGGTGATGTCTGCTGGTCCTTCTCTCTTGGGCCCTAGTTTCAAAATGACTCTCTCAGCTTCTGTGAGTCCTTCTTTCTTTTCCTGGAGCATTTTCCTTCTAAGCTCTCTCTCTCCCTTAGCTCTCTTAAAGGACTCCAGTAAAGGATAAAGACCTACCCTGAATGGGCTGGGTGACAGCTTCATGGAAACCTAATCAAAAGTCCCATCCAACTATAAGTCTGCACCCACAAGAATGGATTAAAAGAACATGGCACTTTCCGGGGTACATAAAAGTTCCAAACCAACACACTTGCCTCATAGGGTTTTAGTGAGATTTATATGCTAATATATAGCATTCCTTGTCCTTAGTACAGGTATAAAATGATAGTCATTATTAGTAGAAAAAGTTTAAATTTGTGATGTGGATATAAAATAAATCACAGTTTATATTTATTTTATGACTAAGGTGTCCACATATCAATAGCTTCATTATTACTTTACTACTTCCTTATCCTTTAAATTTAAAATTAGTGTAATTTTATATGGCATGCTTAATGTTTATTGCAGATGAGAACGATAATCAAATTCAATAATGTGAACCCAGTTTACAAGTATATTGTTAACCACTCATTTGTTTGAACTAAATTCTCTAGATATTAAAATATGCTAATAAATAACAGGGAGGGACCCACACATTTTTCCTCAGGATGATATAATTTTGAACTTAGAAAATCTTACCATCATCATCCAGGGGTGAGAGAGATGTATAGAATGAAAAGGACTGATCTGTGATGGAACGCAAAGACATCCTGGACAAAGGAAGGTCAAAGTAGAAGGCAAAGTGCTCCTTGCCATTCTTAACTCTAGGGAAGAAGCCTTGGGAATAATGGAACATTGAATCTGCCACCATTTTGGAAACCAACACAATAAATTTGGAGAGCTACCAGTGGAATTGTGATTTTCTATTTGGGGAGCACTTACAAATAATCATATCCTTTAATTTAACAAGCATGAATGGATTTCAAACAGAGTGCAAGATTTGACATGAGAAACTGATTGTCAGCTATGATATTTGAAAGGTTGCCTATCCTAAGA
This sequence comes from Choloepus didactylus, assembly GCF_015220235.1. Lineage (NCBI taxonomy): Eukaryota > Metazoa > Chordata > Mammalia > Pilosa > Megalonychidae > Choloepus > Choloepus didactylus. Next base: position 163,766,868 of record NC_051310.1, read on the forward strand.
GTTGCCTTTGATGTTCTCCTATCCTTCACCTCCCACACTCAATCTATCACCATTCTTGTAAACTTTACTTTTTAAATATATCTTAAATCTTCCTACTCCTCTCCACCTTTATCATCACCATCTTAGTTGAAGATACCATGATCTTTCATTTGGCTTACAATAATAGCCTCCAAGTTTATAGACCTGAATCCTTGGTTCCCCTCTCCCACCCATTGCCTTCCCCTCCTCCACCCCAAATGCCCTCTGAATTCTGTCTCCAAACCATATTCAGGGTGATCTTTTTAAAACACAAATAGGATGAAATAATGCACCAACTTGGATCCTTCCACAGTTTCCAATCACTCATAGGATAAAGCGCACAATCCTAACACTGTCCAATCATCCGTCTAACTTCTCTCTCCAGAAAATTCTGGGCCACGCTGGCCTTTGTCCAGTCCCCCAAATATCTTGAACTCCTTCTTGTTTTAGGGCTTTCCCATGCATTTTTCCCTCTACCACTTTTTTGCCTAATTATTGCCTACTCATTTTCTGATCCCAGCTTAAATATCACCTCCACCCCCAGAAAAGGTGTAGCTCCCGTGTTATAATCTATCATATTCCTTGTTTGCTTCCTCCAAAGCACTTATCACAGTTTATATTTAAATGTTTATTTGACAATGAGTTGATAATTACTAGCTATTGGTCTCACTAGACTGTAAGCTCCATGAGGCTGTGTCTATTTGCTCACCACTACAAATCCAGGGCTTATTACACAGCTTGGCACACAGTTACGGCTCAATGATTATTTGTTGAATAAATTAATTGCTTGTCATTCCTTGCTACTAAAGAAAAAAAATCTGTGTTTAGTCTGATTTCTGCACAAATATGGGCCCTCACAGTATTTTCATATTTTCCTCTTCTATCCAATTTCAAGCTGACCAGCTATGCTTGGTGAACAACTGAACTGTCTTAATCCAACAATGCTACCTGTTGGCCCTTCTCTGATTCATATATTTCTCTCCATCCCCTTTCCTCCTTTGAGAGGAATAAGGTTCCTTCCTCCTGCACATTTCCTAAGCACATCCTTCTCCCCAGTTTTAAGCACATAGTTCAACTTACCTTTGGTCAATCTCTTTCTCACACATGCACACATATTCTCCCAAGCATCATATTTTTTTTTTCTATTTCAACTTTTTTTCAGTCATTTAGGAGAATTTCCACCTGTGTTTTCACCTTCCCCTCTTCCTCATCCTTCTAACCCCTCCTTTCTTCTTTTCTTCCTGGCTCTCAGCTTCTTCTTCTTCCTTCTCCTCTTTCTTCACTATAATATTATTTCTCTAGAAAAAATATGTTAGCAGTTCCAGAAATCTACTTATCACATATGAGTAATGATTATTTATGTGATTGAACTTGTTGAAAAACCTTTGACTTACAAAAATTAGGTGGTATATATTGTCCCATTACCATACTGGTAAAGCCTAGAATTCTAGAACTTTGATGGTAATACTATATTATGCATCTCTTCTAGGGATAAACTTAGATGAATAACTTCAACAAGCTTATATGATCTCAATGAATTGCTCTATGATTAACTGTTGGCTCTTGTACATAGGTAGTATTAAATTCAGTGAAATAATTCATTGCAGGCTTACTAACAGGAAAACTAAATAAACGAGATGTTGAAAGGAAAGGTTGGTTTAATGATTTTCAGTGCAGATTTATTTACTTCCTCATCCCAACCAGACCATGCTGTATTTTAAAAAATGCACTGTATCTAGAAATCATCTAAACCAGCAAAAATTTTCCATTCCCAGAAATATTTAAATTTTAATCTTAAATGAATTATCTAATCTTTCTGGAATTATCTATAAAATGCATCAAGCTAGCTGGTAAATTAAGGGAAAACAGCACCATGTAATCTGGATGTTTTACATGTACATTAATGAACATTGAAAATGAAAAGAAGTGTGTATTAAGGAATTTTTAAATGTCAAAATTAATTTTATTAAAATGATTTGCTATGAATACTTGGATACTCTAGCATGAGACATTATGTCACTCTTTATTTTTGGAACTGCTAATACAATTAGGTATTTTTAAATGTTACATAGGTTGACAGTTCAATAAAGCAATCATGACCAAAGTTATTTCTATGTTTAACACATGAAAACTAAGAAAGGGAATTACACTTTGTGTACATTTATCCTATGGAGTTACTTATCTAATAATTTTTATAAATGTAATAAATCTTTTAACACAAGGGGCAGAATCACCTCTGTACATAAGGACAAATCTCACCTATCACGGGGTTTCAAATCATGTGGTCAAACATTTAAGGAGTGCTGACTTAGTACTACAGGGGATACACAGGTGAGGGGGAAAAAATCCTCAACCTCCTGGAGTATGAGTGAACCAAGTGGGAAAATTGGAGGTCTATTTTCAAACGAGAAGGAAATGAAGACCAAAAATAAATTGGTTGTTTTATGTATTCATAAACAGCACACAAGTCAGAAAACCCACCTTTCAATAACTTATGATTAACCCTTTAGTGAAGCCATCGGTGCAGCTGTTCCTTATATGCCAAATCTGAAATATTTCTTTATTGCTTTGAGTGTTACCATCTTAATCTTTTAAAAATTTTTCCAACATGTGTCATAACCTAAATATTGCAAAAAAAAAAAAAAAAATGACTGTAAAATAGCACTGAAAGTACTTAAACAAATTTTCTAAAGTATGAGAGGAATTTATAGAAAGTTCGCATTACCCTTTATTGGCTAACAAATGAGAAAATGTGGAGATGGTAACAGTTCCGCAAATAACATTTATATATTAACAATGGAGAGATCAGTTCTGATATGAGCTTCTTTCTGATATGACTTTATCAAAATCAGCTGCAGTTGATGGTGATATAGCTCTTGATAGAAATCTTTTCCTTATATGTCTAAATAGGTTATCTAAAGAATAATCTAAATTTGATATTACTTACTTTACTTTTTTCTTCCTCCACAATTGTCTCTCTTTTTGAGACATGAGATTCTTTCTCTATCTGGAAGGAAAAAGCAAGTAAAGCACACAAAAGAAAAATCTTTTGGAATTGGCTGGAACATAGGATCCCATAAGCAAAACAATATAACAGAACTAGATCCTTTAGAATACCTTAGTCACTGGAATAGTTACAAATACGTTAACAGCCAACAATTCTTTGTACATCAATTAATGGCAAAATATCAAATAACTCTATATCTAACTTGTAAACGGTTATACTAAGTATATTAATGTTGTCCCTTCCTCATTTATTTAGGAAATATAATTCATATAATGGATAATAAAGACAAAAAACTGAAGACAGGAATCTGAATTTCTCCAGAAAACAACAAAGTCAAAATCATATTATCATTACACTGACATATTTGTCTCTGTCATCTTACATGTAAACCAATTTTTTTCTTCATTTGTGATATTTCAAGTTTATTATTTTCTTCATATTATATATTTTATGTTAGATAAATTAGAACAATAAAACACTATATCTCTGGCTAAAGTATCTTTTGAGGTCACTGGCATGATTTAAATAACAAAATCTATTAAAATTTACTTTCTTATTTTACAACTATTTTAATATAACTTTATGGCAAAATATATGTTGTGTATAATTTTCACACTTTATGCAAAATATTGTATAAATGTGCTGCTACATTTAATTCAGGAATAATGAATATTCAGACATTAACTTAAAATGATTCATCTCCTGAGAAAATTGAGATTTTACCGCATAGCTATTTTGAGTTCACTTGAAACTATTGACCAACTTTTTTGGAGAAGCATAAATATGAAGCTCAAGAGTCTTGGTCTTTCTCCCAATACTGGCTTTTTAAAAAATCTGTTCAAATCTTAAAATTCAGAAGGATTTGAGAGGAGTCATTTAACTGTTGTCCATTTTCCCCCACCCCCAACTTAGCAAATGCACATTGAATTAAACTGGACTGAAATATTACTTCATAAAAGATGAATTCCAAATGCTAAGCCAAAACCCGACCATCAACTGTTAAATTTTAAATACTTAATTCCAGCATTCTTATATTCAAAATGTTCCAATAATAAGATTATAAATACCATAAATCTAGTGAGTATATGACCAGAGGGTTTGTGTGAATTCAAATATACTTACATATTTATGTCCAGTCATTTGCTCAACAGGTATTTATGATGCATTTATTATGTTTGGTTTCAGATACATTTTAATGCTGATTTTATTTGTTATATATTCAGTGTACGCTCTTTTAAATTTCTTAAAATAAACATTTCCAAAAATAACTACTTTTACTTGATATGCATTGAGTACTTCATATATATTTCAAACAGCGACCACAATAAATACTGCTTATATTAAAGATTGTATCATTTTATAGTAGTATATGTAAGCTGTTATGAAGCAGCACAATAATTTAATATTACCAGAATTGATCTCTGTAGACTCAAATATGTTAATAGATATATACAAAGGTGTCTTTGAGCATAAAAAGTCTTCATGAGGTTGATTCTCTTTCACTTATGTATCTGTATGGAAGTAAACAACAGATGCCACCAGCAGAAGAATGGTAGTTAACCAGGTTATGGATATACATGGCTAAGCATAATTCAATCATTTTTTCTCTGAATTTTAATTTTAATTCCTTGTAATATAAAATCACATTGATGTTATATTTTTCTCTTCTGGTAAGGTAGCCATTCAAAGTATTTTACTCATATCATGGCCATGTAAGTACAAAAACAGTTTTCTTTGCCCTTAAGATTAAGTATGGCTTCTAGAAATCATCATGAGAAAATAATAAGAGAATTCACAAGTGTGATCGCAGACATAAAATATGTATTTTTATTATCATGGTAAAATAATAACATATTAAGTGGTAGAAAACATCATATACATAAATATGTATAGATATATGTGTATATATACATGCATATATTCATGTGTGTATATTCTATAGTGATTGTTGATAGAGAAAGAGTTCAAACCAAGATCTTTGGCCACATTGAAGACTGTTTTTGGTGGGGGTGGCAATAAAATTGTCAAAATCAAAAAAATTTGAATTATGAGGAGTTATCTACCACAAGATAATTTTTTAATGCAACCAAATTCATGGTAATATGTATTATATTATTTATAGCAAGTATAATCAGTGAATCTCATTATAAAGGTAACCGTAATTTAGTGTACTTAAAACATAAATATGGTGTGATTTAACTGCTGACAAACCAGTTTTATTGATAGAAATAGCTTGAGTTGAAAGAAGGCTCTTGAAAAGTTTACTAGTTTTATTTTCTCAAGCACCACAAACTAATAAGCAAAAACATATGAATTAGATAAAATACTTCATTAAGTTACTTTTATTGGGTGAGTCAATGTGATATGATTACATTTCAGAGACTTTTAATTCCCCATCATATAAAATCACATTGATGTTTGGTTATATTTTTCTCTTCTGGTGATGTAGCCATTCAAAGTATTTTACTCATATCAAAGCAGAGATATTATGAAGTTACAACGAAAGTCGTTTTCATCAAAGCTAATCATAAATTTTATTTTTCTTAAGTGTTTCCCAGGGTAATCGCATTTCAGGTCTGTAAAGGAGCTCTTAACAGTATTCTCAGGTCTTGAGTTCTAATTTGAAAGAAGCCCATCAAACTTTGGAGCATTGCTGTGATGATATTCAGGAGAGCAGAAACAAAAAACACCCACATTTGGTTCATGAAGCTTTGGATGAACCCATTGAACAGTGATATTTTAGGAAGGTATTTCTTCACGTTGAGGTATAATTGGCCATTCATTACTTAGATGGCCAGCTCTGCAATGGTTTGCACCCATTTGTATAACTTATGCAAACGTAAAGATGCTTGCTTTGAAATGACACAAAAAATTGAATCACTACATAAACTGGCAAATGAGAGTTGCTCGCTATCCTGTACGCAGGTCCCTTTTTATTGGTTAAAGAAGGTAGGTGAACATCACAGATGCCAAATGTTTGTTGTTATAGATGTGTGTTTACAGGTGTGGAATACCCTAAGGATGGGTAGAACTGATACCCTGCTGCAGGTGCAGACTTTAATAAACAGGAACTTGTCTTTCCTCTAATCACTTCTCTCCTTTATCATGCTTATGGATTATCTCAATTCACATTAAGTATCACTTGTGCATAAAGCATATACTGTGTACTATATTTATTTAGATATACATGTGAATAGATCTTCTGTGACTAAGACCCAAAGTGCATTCACATGAGAAAATGGAGTAGTTTAATTTAAATATTTTAGGAGTTCTAGAATACTAATAAACATCTGGAAGAACAGATAAAACTAGATAAATGTTTAGCCTTGTTATGAGTAACACACTAGCATACGATTAGGTTTATAATGGTTGTAATTTAACAAAACTGTTGTATGAAATATTTTGTTTAGCATTCATTAAAAACTGTTAATGCACTTGTGTTTTTCATGGACTAAATTTTTTGCAGCAGACGTACGTTATTAGTATAATACAAATATGCTAAAAAGCAAACAGTTTGGTGTTAAAATGTTTTAAGTAGGATTGTGAAAAGAAATTTTACACCAATCTTCATTTTTTTTTTCATTTTTACAGGGAAAATTTTACCACAAATTCCATATTTTAATGATATTATACCAACTCTATTTTTTAAACTCATTTTGTCACTGTTTTGTAACAGAAACACTGTAAATATTATAGATGTGGTAAACTATTATACTTGTTTTCTTATAAATGAAATGATCTGTGCCAACACTGACAAAATGAATTAATGTGTTACTAAGGCAACAGCCACATTACATGCTTTCTCTTTCACAGTAGGCAGCAGAGCATATGGTTTTCTCTTAATGGAACGCTAGCTTCTCATTAACATACCAGTAGCAGTGTCAGAACTTACAAACCAGCATAACAGGGAGATGGAAAAACTTATAAATTAGACCCTTTCAGTACTATTGAGAAGGAAATGACTGATGTTCTAAGGTACAATATTTAGCTAATACTGTGCCCTTTTCTGCACCTTCTTTCCACAAAAAAAAACTTTTTTCTTATAATAAATATAAATATAAATATTGAAGTGCAAGTAATTTTTACCCTGCTTCTAAGAGTGATTGGCATCCTGATTTTGGTAACTCTTCTTAAAAATAATATTTTGGTGCCTTTTTGCTCACAGTATGATTTAAACAGCTGTATTCTCGCCATACAATTTCAATGCAGTTAAGCAGTATTTTCTGTTCAAAGCTAATTTTCATGTCTTCCTTAAAGAGGAAATCCATCAGATGAATAAAAAATGAGGATGAAAAGGAAACCACTTATTTTCTGGAGGCTAAGGATGGTCATTCCAATAACAGAAGTGGAGCCACCAAGAGGTTCTGTTTGGAAGTGAAGGAGGAGAAGAATTATTTCATTTAGTCCTCTTACCACTATGCGTGGTTGAAACCGTATTTAGCTGTGTCATAATAATTATGGTGATGTGAGTTATTCAACTAATTTTTTTCTTTATATCAAGTTCTTTCTCACTGAGAATTCAACTGTATTTGTGGAAGGAATATAACAATGTCATGTCTTAAGAGACACATTTAAAAATTTTACCCATCCATATCATACATTGTGAAATTATATTTACATATGAATAAGCAGGGCATATTATATGATTCACATCCCAGGAATTCCATAAACCAAAGTGTGTTTTAACAGTGGTATTTTAAAATTTTCTTAACATTTATCTATAATTAAAGAGTTGAGTGCTGTAAAATTGAAATATAAAGTCCAGGAAAGTGGCTTATGTGTTCAGGGTTGTTGTAGAGTAATTGTCAGAAGAAAGCAGATGTTAATCCTCTGATAACTAAAAATCTGGATGGATAACAAAGATGATTCTTTCCAAAGACTTTAATGCCAGAAGGACTACTCTAGTTCCATTCTTTAATGTAGTTTTACTCCTAGGAGTCTTACCTTTTACTAAACTCTTTCTGCCTTGAAAAATGCAGAACATGATGAATAACAAGAATATCTTTTAAAAGAACAGGTCAGGAATCAGTAAATCATACAAATGTTATTTGAATCAGTTATAAAAATATGAATAAACTTTCTAACCACAATTATTTGAATAAGTAATCCCTTCATGTGTGCAGCTTTCTAAAACTTTTTTCTCTTTAGGAGAGTTCAAAATGTTACTGAATTTTGATGATTACTAAAAAAAGTTTAACCTATTTTTGACTTTGTATTTTTCTACCAATGACCAAAGATCCGGGGCCAAGAATCAATAGTATAATTACCTAAATAAAAAGGTGTCTAAGGAACATTGTTCCCAGAAGACCCATCAACCTGATGTCATAGAAAGTGAACCTCAGGGCAAAGAGAAAGATACTAATATTCACAGAATTAAAGATACCCTATTGTTGAGAGACCCTTCTCTTTCTCATCCAACACAAGAGGTGATAGTATGTTTATTTCATAGCCATCTCTTCCATCTGCCTCAAAATTTCCCATCACCCCCAACATGATTGCAAATGCTTCAGAAACTAATAATTATTATTGATTCACGCACAATGTTCCTAATGCAAACTATTAATTTAAGGGTGTTTCAAACTTTGAGTAGCAGCCAGATAACCATGTTGGAGATTTAATTTGAGTGTCAGTGGATCCACAGTTTTCCACTGCATAAGCAAACTATATTTTCCATTGTATCAGAATGCAAGAGAACAACACTGAAAGACTGGCTGCTTGGCACATCCCTCACCTACATACAGATAATTTCTCTATATCCCCAACAAAGGTGTGTGAAAAGTCGCTGCCTCTCAGTGTGTTTCCCAACACCATCAAATCAGAAACATCTCTGCATACAGGTGTTAAAAGAAGCTTCCACCTCATGTCTAGTATTAAACTTCAACTGATGGTTGTTATTCAGCTGAAGACAGTATCAGTGTAAAGTGTCACCGATCTGGTCACCATCTCTGGGAGGCAGCCAGGGCTTCTGCCCCGACTTCATGGTGTCTGTGAAGGAAGCCAATTAAGATCACAAGATAGTGGCTGGTAATAATAAACTTCTAATGATGTTCCTGATGAAAAGAGGTAATTAAAATGTGTGTATGGATGACCCTAGCTTCTGTCAGCTCAGCGTAGCTGTTATGCTGACAATGTCCACGTTTTGTTTAGGAAAAGGAGTTAGTATTGTCTAACAATAGAATAAGTAATTTAATAATGCAGAAAGAATTACCTTGGAAATGCATACTAGCTTCAAATTCATTGCATCCTTGAAAGAATTCTGTTGGCTTCTGTCTCTTAACTGTTCAACATTTAGTTGCTTTGGTTACCAATTCTGTGACTTCTTACTCCTCCCCATTCCATGCTCTCCTGTCCCCATACTACACTCCCACTCCTCAATCCCAATATGAGCTTTTTGGTTGTTGTTGCATTTCACTAGGACTCGGTCCTATCTTTCTTCAGGTGCTTCTTGAAATCAAAGACTGTGTTTTGAGAAAAAGACAATTAATTAGATAGCAAAGGAAGCCAGTCTTCTTATCACTTGATCTGGTCATGGACATAAGCACTTCACACTTTTTCCACTCCCTAACCCTGCAGCCCAAAGCTTTCCTGTACACCTGCTCAGCTCAGCTCATCAATTTTCTGTGAGCCAGTTAAATTCCTTTGAGCCTGTCCACGGAGAGGTGGCGATAGCTCTCTGAGAAAAAGAAGAAAGAGAAAGAGAAACAGAATGCTGCTCCAGGCCTTTATCTTGATCACACTGTTTGTTTTCGCATTGATGTCTGTAATGAAACAAAGAGGATTTAATCGTGTTAAACAAAAGCCTGTTGGTACCCAGAGGAAACTCATTTAACTCTACTCCAAGTCTTGGAGTTTCAGGTTTCTTGTCTTCCTCTTTGCAGATCCACCAGGCTGAGTTTCTTACCTGGGGCTTAAAATTGTGAGGTGCGAAACTCTTCTTTTGTTTTGACAGGTGCTCTCTGCTAAACATCAGCCTAGCCTTGATGGTGATAATACACAGAAGGGGGAGGAAAAAAAAAAAAAACTTCAGAAATGCTAATGACTTGTAGTTACCCAACTTCTGCCTTTAATGCGATTTATTAGCTTCCCTCTTTGGAGTTCTTTAGGGTAAAGTGGGTAAACAAATTGGGCTGATGGGAAGTGAGTGTGAAAAGAGACTGTTTTAGGAGAAGACTCAGGAACCATACTTGTCTTGGAATCCCAAGGAGGAAAGAAAGGTGAAGAAAATAGGTATAAAACTGATTCTTCTTGATCCAGGAGTTAGTTGCCAGGCCAGCAACTTTAAGTCTTATCTGGCACAAGAAAAGACTCACAGGTGGCACCCGGTGACTTGACATTTGTCCAAGGAATCCTCAGACTCAGCTCTCGCTTTAAATTGCTAGGCCAGTAATCAAGGGGGTGGCAGAGATCTGAACTGGTAGCCCCTCTCTCACACTCCCGGGAAAAAGTCTCTGGGTAGAGATAAGCTTTGAGGTCCCCCTCATTGATTTGAAACCACACTGGTGTTCCTTGCTGAGCACTCCTTCAGGGATTCCAAAAGAGCCTTTCTACATTTATTTCAAACACCAGCCTCCTTTCTCCAATCTCTAGCTGCTACTGCCATTTCTCTTTCTGCCTCCCATTTTCTCCTGAAACTCTCTTTCCCTGACGTCACTCTCTTGTGGGAATGGGAACTTGCCCCATTTGGCAGACACTAATGGATCTGCTATGCTGACCAGATACTCTTGGGTCAGGATAATGCAACTATATTCCCAGATAGTGAAAGAATATGGCAGTTTTGAGCTTTATAACCAATCAAGAAATGTCCACTGTTCCAAAGTGGAGGAAAGGAAAAGCACCCTCTCATTTTGCCTTATAATACATGATAAGAGTAGGGTATGGACTTCTCCCAGAAATTTCAGTACATACAAAAAGTTTCCAGAAAATTATTAAAAGAGGTGGTATGGATTAGTAGTTAAAAGAGGATCTAGGGCACCAAGTGATTTTTGAGAAAGCTGATTACGTTGTTTGTGCTGCAGGTTTCTCAGCTTTCAAATGGGTATGTAATAGGACCATGATCATGGGATTGTGATGAGCATTTAATTAATTAATTAACGTCTAACCCTTAGAAGAGGGCTTAAGTCATAATTTGCACTCAGTACCTGCTAGCCGTTATTATATGCAAACTGGATGGTCTTCTCACTGCAGGATGTTAATTCACTGAGCTTCTTTTCTTCCATCTGGTGTTTCATTTTCCAAGCTGTAGCTTCACTTGTTTTCCAAGGCTTTGGTGGAAGCAGGCTTCCTGCTTCATGTGAGAGGGCTCTGCCTCCAGGAACCATTCTTCTCAGCAAGAGAATCACCCTGATTTCTCCCCACACACTTCCTTTCCTCAAAATAAATAATTGAGCTCCCCAGTCTTCCTCTCTTCCCATTCAAAGTCTTAAAGGGGATGGAATTTTATGTATAATTTCAGTCCTTTTCTTGAGCAAGAGATATAAGGCAGAGAACATAATGAGAAGGTTGTGGGTCTTCTTTTAGATTCCCAGTGGTCTTCACCACTTGGCCAAACCTTCTGGGGCCCTCCCTGGAAACCAGCCCAACACAACTCTCCATGTCTTTTTCCTTTGCAGCAAGTGTATAAGGAAAGTGGCCTGCTCTGGGATCTGCCCTTTTGCTGCTGCCCCATACCCAGCATTTCCATTTTAGAGAGAAGGATCTTGGATGCTTTACGCTAAAGTTTGAGCCCTTTATTACAATTTCTGGCAAAATTTAGTTAAACTAGTATCTTTTTAAAGATAAGAATTATTTGTTAGGAGACAATGGCAGGTAAGAAAGTTGAGTAAAAAAAAAAAAAGGCTAATTAAGCTCTGTTAAAGAAAACAAAAAGGAAACTGCTAATATGGTTGATTCCTTAAATCAAATACCTGGAATTAATCAAAAGGATAATGAAAGGAAGAAGAAAAAAGAGTATAATTCCAAACAGGAATATATTCATCCTTCGTAGTCACTAGTCACATTTATTCATGATCCTGACATAATATCCTATATTTCTTTTAAAAATAACATTTAATTCCTGAATAGCAAGGGGGGGCATTCAAACACCAACTATCTAACTGGAACAATTCAAAACTGAATAGGTCTGAAATTGCAATGGATATTGTGGCAAGTAGTTTCAGTTTAATAATTAAGTTCTTCTCAATGAAACTGTTAAAAAAAAAAAAAGAACAACAAAAACAACTCTTGACGCAACCAGAAAATATTTATTTCTCAAAATTCCTTTTTTTTAAATTTGTCAGAAAACATATGCCTCATTCCATTGTATTCTTTTCACTGTAATTGTATTATTTTTTATAATCGGAATTTTATGAAGAATAATAGAGGGTTCTCTTACAATACAGCAATGATTCAAGGTAGCTATGTATTCACAAAGTGAAGAATAAGGACATTTTTTTTTTCTGCTTTTTCTTAACCCAGTAAAAATTTTCTGATTTGAAAAGAGCAAGATTTGTTTTGGGTTTTCTCTTTCCCACTCTTCATGTCCAGATACTGTGAGCTTGCCTAGCATTTGAATGTACTGAGGGCTGTAAAAAGTTCACCTATGGCACACAAATTATTTTGTTAGGGTGCCATCTGCTGGTGTCAAACAACAAGGACTTAGGTTTCTTAAAGATTAATGGTACACTTCTATCAAAACTATACTAAAGACTTAGAAGTTATTTGGTTCAAGTAACTTTTTCTCTTTTCTCATTTAGAATTATTGTATAGCCTATTTTCAAATGGTTGTGTGAAGCATAATTCTTTAACACTCCAATAAGTGCTATAAAATGTATCTTTATTCTAACATAGGAAAATGGAGGCACCAGACATTGTTTTGATTTGCTGATTCCTGACCTATTTGGATATAAAGAAGTTTTAATTTTTAGTTTGTATTGCTCCCCCGCTTTTAAAAAAGTTCTATTAATGTTTCCCCCTAAAAAAGGCAATTCAGTTGCTGTGTCTGTGATTGCATCAACTTTGACATGTACAGGCTCAATTTACCATCCACTAAACCTGTGCTCTATGCCATACTGTAAGGTACATGCACAATCTGTTGCCTTTCTATAAAGAAGCCATGGCATAGTCTTTATCATTCACATTCAATACCTGTGCTGTTCCCAGGTCTTTTCCCAACTCACTTTGTATAAGAGTTGAGGAAGATCACACACACACACACACACACACACACACACACACACACATTTTAAAATCTTTACCACATACTAGCTATGTGATCTTGAGCAAGTCACTTAACTTCCCTATGTGTCTTTTTCCCTATCAGTAAATTGCAGATGATAATCATAACTACTTCACAGTGTTCTTGTGAGTGTTAAATGAAATTGTACTTATAAAGCTCTTAGAACAGTTCCTGTAACATAGTAAACACAAAATAATTGTTAGCTGGTTTGGCATAGTTCTCATTTGAGCTTGTCAAAGTCATCAGTTATATCAGCTAGGGAATCAATCATTGCATTATAGGGACTCTTGGAATCCTTAACTTCTTCCTGATTAGGAGATAAAAAGTCTGTATGTGTGTGCGACTGAAACACTTGCTAAACCCTTTCAATATTTATATTTTGAGGAAGAGGAGCAGAAAATTATTTTCCTTAACTTTTTTTTCTTTTTATAGTGCTTAACTGGCTTGAAATCTCAACTCCCTAAAATCCAGTATAAATCCCTTCATGGTCTGACTTCTCACTTCTCCACCTACATTTTTCAGTTCTCCCCTATTCAATCTCTTGTTCCAGCCATAGTGGACTTCTTTCAGTTGTCTGAGTGAACCTTGCTTTACTCTCCAGACCTTTCCACATAGTGTTGTCCCCTCTGCCTGGAACACCCTTTTCCCTCCTCCCTCCCTCCCTGTGTCACGTAACACTTTCTTACCTTGTAGTTTAAGAGATGACTCAGATGATCTCTTCATGGACTCCCATAGCACTCAGCACTCCATCTACTGAACCGTGTGCCATTACATTTTGATAGTATTGAGGCTGGGAGGCTCTAGCTAACTCACCATTAAACTCCTAGCTTCTAGAGCAGTACCAGGCACTCAGTAGGTGCTAGATAAATATTTATTAAATAAGGGACTGTAAAAATGGGTATGTTTATGTTGGGGGAGTTGAAAGAGAAAGCATGAGCTATCTCCTTCCTCCAAGGTTAAATTCTGTCTTAAGCAATACAAACAAATTTTGTCCTGTTATTTCAACTATGGTACTGCTGACATTGCTCTCAAATTCATTAATATTGTTTTGTTTTTATATTTGTAGCAACAATCAAGTACATGTCAAATGGGTGTGGTTGAGTTTTTTTTCATATACATATAGGAGTCTATTTTCAATTTCTATGTTGACAAATCATAAATGTGATCTTCATCTACTTGACAATGGGTAATTCTCATGAAAATTTATATGTGTAACAATTCCTTTGACAAATATGTTTTTGGAGCCTGCTATGGGCCAGGTACTCTTCTTGACAATGAACAAAGCAAACAGAAATTCTTGACTTAGTTGAGCTTAATTAGCTTCTATGTTTTTGCTTAAGTTTCTCTGTCTGTCAGGTCCCAGAAGGGAAACAACAAAAGATAGTGCAGCATCCAGGGGCTCACAACAGGGTGAGCTCTTGACTATCCCTGCTCACAGAGGCAAAGGGAAGCAGCATCTACTCAAAAGCTCCTGTTAGATGATTGTATGGAGAAGGCTGCTTGATCAAATTTGTGGCCTTCATCAAGGGGATTTGGCCGGCATGCAGAGTCTCTCTAGAGAGAGAACCTAGGAAATCAGCACTTGGACCTTTCACTCCTCCCTTCTTCATTCTCCTGCTATTTCCTTTCATTGGCTGAACCAGTTGAGGGCAGAGGGCAGGAAGCACAGCCTCCTGGAGTGGCGTGGCGGGGGCAGGAGTGGCTGTGTGGATCTGGAAGGGCAAATGGAAAATATCCAGCAATAACCCTGATAAGAAATTTTAGATAATTTTTTGGTTTATTTTAGTCTCTGATCCTTTTCTAAACACAGTGCTCTTCCAATTAATAGGCAGCTTTTGTGCTGCATAGTAGGTGCCACCCATTGGAAATTAGGACTTATTTTTTACACCCCCATGCATTTTAAGCAAATATTAATGTTCTGTATATTTGGAGGCTTTTTTTTTTGGTATCAAAATGAGAGATTTAGGAGACCTCACATGAATGAATAAACTTTTTCTAGACTGTGCCACTGAGGCTTATGTCAGAACTTCTAAAAGTAAAAAAAAAAAAGATTTGAAATCCCTTAACTATGGAAGAACTAGTGGCGATGCCAAAATTTTTTATCATTTCTGTGCTTCTCCTGGAGCTGTGGCAGAAAACGGTCATTGCTCTGTGCAGTAGTTCATGGTCTGAGTAGAAGGCCAGGGGAAAGTTACATGCAAATATAAAGAGGGTTACTTAGGTCCCACGATATCTTTGAGGAAACCAAGTTTCCTTTTTACCCGTGGAAGTTCAATCTAAGTATATCCGAAATCCAAAGGCACAAAAAGCCAAGACATTGCATTAACCTTTGTATCATACCTCCATTTTTCTGTCAATTGTTAGATCATTTCCCTTGGAAATCTTAGTAGAATTTTGCTGGGCGAGGCTGCTATACATAAGATTTATGCTTTCAGAAGACTGGCTATTTTCAGTCATTCACAACTGAGATGGATCCTCTTCTTAGGAGATAAATTTATTTTCAGAACAACTTATTAGGTTTTCTCCTGAAACCTCCAAGTCCCCAATTTAAATATTAATTAACTAATCTAATAGCTTGGTACTTAGCCCTGACAATGTTCTCCATATTGTGGGGTTACCCACTTGTCTGAATTCCTTCTTTCTAGGAGTTAAAATAGAATTGGGAACAATAGGAATTTCTTACAAATTTCTTGTAAATTTTTCACAATATTGTCTTGTTTATTTTTAATTGGATTCTCACAATATTCATTGTAGAAAGATTCTGTCTTCTTTAAAGAATAAGAAAACCAAGAACTTAAATGACTCCCCCAAACAAACCAACATAATTTAGAATCTGAGCTATGCACCCCCCCGCCTGACAAACAAACAATGCTCATCAGAAGTTATGAGTTCTAGTCCTTTTGAGTCCATCATGCATGACTTCTCTGAACCTCAGCTCCCTCTTCTGCATAGTGTAGGGTCAGACTGAGTTCCCTTCCAGAGTTTGACTTCTATGGAATGCTATAGGCCTTTATCACTGAGAGTTTTGATGTATTATACATTTGCTTTTTCACTTGAGGACCAAGTCTTCATTACCAGGTACAGCGCCTGCAAAATGAAAATTAAAAAGTTAGTAACTGTGTAGAATAAAGTATTGTGCAGAGCTGTTTAAGTATAACCAGGTCTCTAGAACTATTTCAAAACATTTTGGAAATTTACTTTTAGCGCACTATGATACTATGTTTTCAGGTGCTAACGATGTACAAAGATGCAGGTCAGTGAGGTATTTTGAATGTTTTAGAAAACTCATTCAGGGTTAGAACCTCTCCATTTGATTAGATATCTAAAAGAAGATTCAAATAGATTTACCTCAATTGGACAAAAGAATATGTTTACTTTAATATTTTAGCTAGAATTTCACCAAGAGATCAGACACTTGGTTTATCTTTAATATCCTTTTCCAAGGTGACCCTGTACAAGTGAATCTGATCTGTTTGCAAACAGAATCACATGGTAAAAAATTAAGGGTGTCTTTTATAAGTGTAATTAATGAGTAACAAACCTAACAATATAATAAGGGAGACCACATATAATATCAGTAGTAATTGTAGACATGACCAAATCCAGGCAGCCCACAAACTTGAGGGATTTATGCAATGACAGAGATATTGAGATATCTCTTGTCCAAAGCAGAATCCTCCACTGTCTGCAAGTCTGTGACCCTCCCTGCTGCACTCAAACTTCTCCAGATTGGGAATTACATCTTATTATTACTCTTGTATAAATCCCTAGAGAACATCGGCTCTCTGTAAATGATTCTCTTTAAAAAAAGTAAATAAATATACTCTCTGGTACTACCTTGGCTTTATTAAGTCATACCAGGGAGAATTCATCACCTATTTTCTTTATCTCCATGCCTTCCACAGAGACCACACCACCTTTGTTACACATAGTATGTTTTCTGGAAACACCGAGAAAATGAATGATTGCATCGAGGACTTTATTAGGGGGGGAAGGGTTGCAAAGATGAGATATCCATTTAAACCAGGTCAAGAAAAAATAGGCTTGCTGTAATGATATAATGAGCTCAAAGAAATGAAGTATAGCTAAGTCATATGACCTGGAAGTGGAACCAGAAACTTCTTCCCAACTCTCCTTCCCTCCCTCCTCCATCTTTCCCTCCTATCCTAGCTGCTTAAATTAAATTCTAGGCTTCAGTTCCAGGTTGCTAATGCTGTCATTATGCAAAATACCATAAATGGATTAGCTTTTATAAAGTGGGGTTATTTGGTTACAAAGTTACAGTCTTAAGGCCATAAAATGTCCAAGGTCAGACATCAACAATAGGATACCTTCACTGAAGGACGGCCAATGGCGTCGGGAAAACCTGTTAGCTGGGAAAGTACATGGCTGATGCCTGCTTGCTCCCAGGTTGCATTTCAAAAACGGTGTTTTCCAAAATGTCAGCATCAGCTTCCAATGGCCATCTTCAAAATGTGTCTCTCAGTTGCAGCTGCATTGATTTCCTTCTGTTTGTCAGCTCTTTTATATGGCTCCAGTGATTTAATTAAGACCCACCCTGAATGGGTGGGATAAGACCTCCCTGGAAATTATCCAATCAAAGATCTTCCCCACAGTTGATTGAGTCACATCTCCATGGAAATACTCCATCAATAGGTTCCAATCTAATCAACACTAATACATCTGCCCGCACAAGATTGCATCAAAGAACATGGCATTGGGGGAGTGGGGCACAATACATCCAAACTGGCACAGCTTCCTACAGAATTATACTATAAGTTGATTTTTTCCTGGTGTTTGCAAATGTTTATCATGGGTTTATTCCAATCTTCTTCTAAAACATGTCTCCAATTACGGTACTTCTGAAAGTAGAGAAATAGTATCCTTTGATTAAAAAATTTTAGTCTTAATCCCAAATCCTGTCTACACAAGTAGAATTAGGGATTCTCCTGCATTCTTGAGTGAGTGGTTCATTCTAGCAGGCAAGAACTTGGTATTTGGAACTGAAAATTCATATCCTTCAAGCTCTGCTCCTATTGATAACAATAAACTGAATTTTTTCATTCACAAAATAATCAAAACAACACTAGGTTTAACAGGCTCTGTTCTTCCAGCACCTCTTCTGAGATTATCCATCAACCAGGGATTTCAGAATGAAAGTGAGAGAATAAATCACTTATTCCAGAGAAATAATAATAAATGACTCTTTAAATGAGTATATTTTATTAGCTTTTAATTTTTTCAAGCATCCATGTGGTTCCCAAATAAAATGTCCTGCCTTGTAAAATGTTCAGAGACCAATAATTATGAGAACTATCAGACTAAATTACCGCCTCTCAATGGCTCCCCATTTTAGCCAAGGCCCCTTTGACCTCAAGTAACAACAGAGACCCAGTCAAGATAACTGAAAATAAAAAAATAAAAAATGGTCATGGTAGGGTGTAATAATGAAAATGAAATAAAATTAGAGAAGGACTCTCAAGAATTCAGGGCAGGAATTGTGATACAGATAAACCTCATGGGAGAACAAAGACCATCTGAAGCTACTCTCTCCTTTTATTTGAAAGCACATGTGCTCCCTCATCTAAGTATCTTTATCTCTTTCTATTCTGATTTTTCTGTTTTCCTCTGAGCCTATGCATCAGACATTGGACTGGAAGATTAGAGTGCAAAAGTGAGTAGGACATAGTTCCTGCCCTGTGATCTTAGAGATGAGCTGAGAGAGACAGGTAGATAAACACACAAGAACTACACATTACCAGAGGTGTTGTGGTGCAGAATATGCAGAGGGGAAGGAAGACTAAAATGCAAGAATGTTTAGCTCCATCCAGGAATGACAGTTCTAATAGGTTTCAAGGAGGAGGTGATATTTAATGGCAAATCTTGGAGATAAATTGGCATGGTACAAGACAAATTATAGAAGTAGGCAAAATCCAGATCATGGATGTCCCTTTATGACATCCTAGGAAAAACTGAGGGGACTCCACGATCCAATTTGCATTTTAGAAAGGTCATTCCAGAAGAAATATGGGAAATGAGTCGGAGCCAGGCTAGGATTGGTCGGGAATCCCAAGAGTCTGAAGAGCAATAGTCTAGCAAGAGAAGAGGAGGACCCAAATCCTGGAAATAACGAGAGAAAAAGCAAGTTGAAGCCTACTGCCTCTGATGACTGAAGCCACAGAATTCTGGGTATGCTTAGCAGGTTGATCTGCCCCAGTCATAATCACCTGATACAGAGCTCCTTGTGTCTGGAAAGGATGAGTGTTTTATTTGTCTTCTTAGCTCCAGACTTGTGCATCATCTTTCTGATTTTCAACAATATGATAAAGTTGTTCCCATAACTCATTCTCAGTCTCTCCTGTTTTTTCTGCTTCTCTCTGAGCATTTTATATCTCCCTTCTCTCTTTCTCTGGCCACTCCATGAATTGGGTAGTCCTGAATTCTAGATCCCAATCTTCTAATACTCCATTGTTTGATGCCCACAATTTGGGATGATTGTGAGGGAGCATTGTAACCAGAGTCTATAAATCCAGGATTGAGATCCAGTTCTGATGACATTCAGTTGTGTTATAATGAGGAAACCTCACTTGGCCTCAGTTTTCATATTTGTTAAAACAAACAAAAAAAGAAGCCTGAAATAGATAATTTTAGGGGCCCTTATGGTTTTCAAAGTGCTAAGACTGTAAGTCAAGAAATACCATGCTCCTTGAGTAGGGACCTGAGTATGTTTACTGAGAGACTGTTTGGTGAAGTAGAATTTTGGAACCCAAAAGACCTGAACTCCAAGCCTGGCTTACTACATTCTATCTTCACTTAACTTCTCTGAGCTTCAATTTCCTCATTTGCAAAATGAAGCTAACACCCATATTGCAGGTTTTTGTGAAGATTACATTAGGTAGCCCACAGAACATCTTCCAGCACAGTATGTGGCATGCAACAGACAGATAATCAATGGAATCTATTGCTATTATTACTTTGAATTAAATTCAATAAAGAATATTCAAATAAATTCTGATGAGCATATTCATTCGTAATTCTGATGAGCCTATCAACAGCGTGTTTTATTAGCTCTGAGTTTGTCACTCAGGACTCAATTATTTTTATAAAAGATTAACTGCTACAACAATTTAGCAATTCTCCTTACTGTCATGATAGCAGTAATACAAAGTATTGCTTGTTTACATTTTATATTTCCATAACCTTGTTCAATATACAATGATACAACTAGCTTAGTATTAAATGTTTTAAAGGTAATAAAAATCAATCTTATTTCCCCTCAGGCTTTTTGGATATTAATTCAAAGGTGTTTTGATTTAGGTTTTCCAAATAGCCACATATTTCTGTAGCATTGTAAGAGGTGATGCTATTTTCTGTAATTTTCTAAAATGAAGTGTTTGTTTTGTATTATTTATAATAGCAACCTGATTTGAAGTGAGACCAGAGAAAGAAAAATAAACTTGTGTGCACTGTAATTTGTTTTGAACTGGAACATAGGATTTATTGAATACCACAATTTAACTTGCTGCATATACAAATATCATTAGGAAATAATGAAAAATCACACACACTCCTTTGTTAGGGAACATTAAGATAGGAGTAAGGGTAACCAGGAGCATATAAGCTGAGTCAAATGGCTTCTTCCTTTACCAAAAGTTCTGGCAAAAGTTCTCCAGAGCAGAGGTGTTCATTCACTCACTGAGTCAGTACACACCAGCACCTGGCCTCAGGTAAGTTTTATCATAAATAATCTGTTGCCAATAGTTACTGAAGTGTGGACAGAATGTACTTTGTAAAAGAAATTGGAGCTATGATGTCAGCCTTGTTCCCAGTTTCCATGCTTTGCTTGAGTGGAAGAGAAATGAACAGCATCTACAAAGGAGAAAGAAACAGCATTTATTGAAAAGCTATGTACAGATTTAAGTTATATGAATGCATATGTGTGTAGAAAAATATGAAAAGGTAATGGAATTGTGCTTAAGATGTACCTGTATGTTTCTAATTTTCCAACAATAAAAAATATATTTCTTGTGATAGGGATTTTAGTGTTTGCCATAAATCCATGTGCTCTTCTATATTTCTCAGCCCCCATATAACTCAATAAGGTCATGTGACTTTCTCTCACCAATAGAATACTAGCAGAAATGACATATCACTTCCTTTTTTAGGTAGCAAAGGGTAGTGTGCTTTCTACCATGTACTCTCTTCCATTTGTGCTGCTAGAAACTCAGGATGTCTGGGTCCTTGTGTTGACAAGAGCTACATAGAAGCATCACCAGATTTGCATCAGCTGTGGCATAAGCCTTTTGTTTGTGTCTAGCCACTTAGAAATATGGGGTTTCTTTTTATTGCAGCGTAGCCTAACCTATCCTGATTAATGCATTCGTATGGTTCTTAATATTTTCCTATTTAATGTCCACAAGTCCACTTGAGACAAGTGTCATTATTTTTATATTATATATGTGGAAACTGAAACTTGGAGAGATTTAATAGCTTTCTTGGCTAGGGAGCAGTCAAGTTAGAATTTAAACCCAGCTCTCATTAAACTGATATATTTTTAAAGTAAACTATTTCTTTATTATGTCATATATAATATGACTTGCATGTGAATAGAGCTACTATTTTTGCATTGAATTTCCACAGTATATGAAAAAAAGTGATTCCTTTTATCCCTTTTTATCCTTATGTTTTTCAATGTATCCTTGTTATAAATATCATAAGTAAAATCTCATTTTATGAGGAAAAAAATGTCCTCACATAATCAGAGTTAAAGTTTTGTCAAGATACTCTAACTTGTTTCCAAATATAGCAGAGGACCCTCTGATCACTCAGAGATGTCTTTTCTCATGGGTTGTTCCAATTAAGCTGGTGTCAACTTGGAACAAATTTGTGGTAGAAGGCTTTGTGTCCTGGCTACTTAAGGTTCTGGAAGAACTCAATCCTTTGCTGAACAATTAATAAAAAAAAATTTTGAGAGCCCATCATTTAGAATACACACTATGAATTTAATATCAGTAGCATCTGAATTTGGGTTGGTGTTCTAGTAATAGAGATAGAATGACAATAAGTTCTCTCCACATTTATCTCTTACAGTCAACGTTATGTTGTTTCCAAGAATTTATATATGGCTCCCTACTACTGGGTAACCTTAGACAAATCCCTTTAGCTGAATAACATGAGTAGGTACACAGTCTTTCAACCTTATCACCAGAGCTTAAATACAATGAAAAGTGTATAGATTCTTTCATCAAAAATTTAAGGAAATTTAGCCTGGCTCTTCAGCTTGCTAAATTTTAATACCGTCTCCTATAATGTGAGAAACAAAATAAAGCTCAGGAATGACTATACCTATGAATCTATAGTTCAAAACCCAGTTTATTGCTTCCAGATACAGGGAATTGGTGATTTGGAATGGTAAAAGTCTCTGTTCACACCTAAGAAAGAGCAATAAAAGCAGTATGATGATACCTGTCTCGTAAGACAAATACTAAAATATTTTGTAGATTTACAAATACAGAAAAATAAAATCGCATGTGAAACACAATCAGAAGATGACACAAAATATGATAAAATATGCAGCAATTATTGTCCTGCAAACAATCAAAATCCTAAAAAAATGCATCTGTACTACATTAGTTACCTGGCAATGGCTACTGCACCTCTATAGACATTTTAAAAATTCATTACTCCAGCACATTGGTTTTGTACAGATTACATTAGAAAATGTAGAAACTAGAGTTTAGCCAAAGTCCTCATGGATGCTTTTGTTTTCAGAAAGTTGTTTTATTTACAAACATACACCCACCCACATATATATGAGTTTTCATTTCCTCTTCAAAACCTGTAGTGAAATGCAAAAAAGAACAAGCCAATATCCACACTTTCAAGAGTAGTAACCTTTTCTTATATTTAGTTAACATTTATTCTGTGTCAGAATGATTATTTTAGCAATGTGTGGAGAAAAACATTTAAGAAGGTTCTAGAAAAAGGTTATCAAGTAGACATATCAATCCATAATAAATTTATCAGAATGCTATTCATCTGGGTTATGTTAATCTTTTTGTCAAGATCATTCAAGTTTATTCTAATATATTTTTGCTGGTACTGTTAATTGAATATGTAAAAACATCTAATTATTTTAACAGGAATATCTTCCAGTCGCAGGACAGATGGAATCATGCAAATTACTACAGTGACCACAAGGTGGCAAAGTATACAAATCTACATCATTTAGATGGGCTCTTCCTAAAAAAATGTTTTTGTCTTTCAGCATGGGGGATGGGGTTGGGGGGAGGGGCTTCTTTTATGGTTAATTGTCTCCTAGCTAGACAATAGTGAAATTATACTAATTTCTCAAAATTTGTTAATTACTCCAAATTCCTGGTTCTTGAGATGAGTGTATGCATCATGTTACTATTTTAATTTATTGTAAATTTTTCTGCTTTAAAGCAAAATCGAATTTCTTAAATCTTAAATGTATATTTTAAAGGCAAAATTATTGGGTCCCACTTTCACAACATTTTAAATGCATTTGATGTGTATACATGAGTCAGTCAGAAAGTGGGTGTTAGTGCTACACAAATTCAGAACCATGATGTGATTAGATGATTAGTACTAGTTATTACAAAATTACAGTTATTTATATTTCAAAAATTTTTGGTTTAGAGAAGCTAGATTATAAGACTTCTTAATATTGTTGTTCTCAAAAACTCTATACTCTGCCTTCTCTTTTCCCTTTAATGTACTTTTTAAAAGTTCAACCAGTTTTTAGCAACCTAATGCACAGTAATAACTCTTGAATCTATACCTGAAGCCCTGCTCTCCTGAGTCCTAAACCATGAAATCTAAATTATCCATGTGAATATGCCATATAATTTATATTTAATACATTTAAACTGAGCTCATTATCTTCCTCCCCAAACTCCTACTCCTTTCATCTAATTTCTCTACCTTAGTGTACGGTAATACAATGGACTGTGACATTCAAGGCAGAAACCTGGTACTGCTTAATGTCTATTCTTTTCTATCTCTGTACACTTCAGAATCTGGTTCTTGCCCATTTCTTTGGTCTCAGCCCCTGGCATTCTCCCATGCTTTTCCCCCCAAATTATCATATATTCTCTCATCCCTCAGTGCCTTTATCATCTGTGCCAGTTTGAGTGTATTGTGTACCCCAACTGCCATTATCTTTGTGGTCTTGTGTGGGGCAGACGTTTTGGTGATGGTTGGATTTGCTTGGAATGTGCCCCACCCAGCTGTGGGTGATGATTTCAATGAGATGTTCCCATGGAGGCGTGGCCCCGCCCATTCGGGGGTGGGCCTTGATCAGTGGAGCTATATAAATGAGCTGACTCAGAGGAAACTAAGTGCAGCTGGGAGTGATGTTTTGAAGAGGAGCAAGCTTGCTGGAGAGGAACGTCCTGGGAGAAAGCCGTTTTGAGGCCAGAGTTTTGGAGCAGATGCCACCTGCCTTCCTAGCTAGCAGAGGTTTAGCGGATGCCATTGGCCATCCTCCGGTGAATGTACCCGATTGCTGAGGTGTTACGTTGGACGCTTTGTGGCCTTAAGACTGTAACTGTGTAGTGAAATAAACCCCCGTTTTATAAAAGCCAATCCATCTCTGGTGTTTTGCATTCTGCAGCATTAGCAAACTAAAACACCATCCTATTTTTTGTTATCTAGCTGGTACTCCTGGGGGTATACATTGATCTAAGCTTCTAGGAAGCCATTTGGCAAAATGTATGAAGCATCCCAGAAAAGCCATCAAAGAGATGGTTTGTATAATATTATTTAAAATAACAAAAACAAAGAAAAACAAAAAACAAACAACAAACAACAGCAACAAAAAAAACATAGAAACAACTTAAAGAGACAAAACAGAGAAATAGTAAAATAAATTATGGTAAAACTCCTAAAATATTGCACAGTTAAATGATATTTTCAAATAATTTTATGGTTTACAAAAATGTTGATAATATAACATTAAGCTAAAAAAAAAGTGAAGCTAGAATAAAACTATAAAATTTTATCTGCTTCATCTTCCCTAATGAAGAAAGCTCAGTTTAACCTTCACCTCTAGACCCAACTAAATTGAACCCCCGTTTTCAGCATTATTAACATCACAGCATTTAGTGCATTGTATTATACTTATCTTCCATTTTATTTAATCTCTTTCTCACACTATTACTGTTCCTAAACATATAGGCTATGGACCACTTTATCAGACTCACCTAGGGTGGGATTTTGTGAGTGTGTATTTTTTTTTAAGAAATTTAAATTCCAGAGCTATAGAATCTAGCCTAGACCTGGAGAATCAGAATCTTTGGAGGTGAAACACAGGAAACTGCATGTTCCAGCTCTTCACTACAGTCAAGCTTGAGACCCACCTTCACTCTGACCTGAATTTATTCTCAGTCTGCCTCTCTTCACTCACTCTTTACTGGTTCTAATCTTTGACTCCACAAAATGAGAGATCATCTCATGAAAAACCTCTTGCAGCATTTCAGCAACACTCAAAGGTAGTTTCTCAGTTCTCATCTTTGTGCCAATAACTTGATGCATTAGCAAGAAAGTCCTCTTTAGTTCCATAGACACAGGGCTGTGGTTCTCCAGCAGGGGCAATTTTGCCCTTCAGAAGACATTTGGCAGTGTCTGAAGACATTTTTGGTTGTCACAACTGGGAGGAGAAGCACTGTTGGCATTTATGGGTAGAGGCTAAACACCTTACAATGGACACAACAGCCTTCCACAACAAATATTAAGGTAAGAAATTTTGCAATAACTCTTCCTTGGCTTCATTAGGGGATCTTTAGACCCACTGGTTTAGCACCACTACCTCACAGATTGTTAGGATTAGTTAACGCATGAGACGTAACTAGGACACTGACAATACATCATGGCTACTCTTGGCCCCCCCCACCCCCTTCTCTATACTCCATCCCTTTTTACTGCACCACCCATTACCCCTCTCCCCCAACATCTCCCAAATGACTGTACCTTATTCCTAGAGTGATCACTCTAGAAGGCACTTTAAGGACCAGTCAAATGAAGCAGCCATGCAGCAAGCACAGAATAGAAAGTAGGGCATAAGATACACCTGTGTTGTGTCACAACAAATGAGTATAGCAGAATGAGGAGAAAGGATTCTGCTATGTCAGGGACAAAGTCACTGGAATGAAGCAGATGAGGGCCTGCCTCAATCCCGTCAATCTCAGGACAACAGAAGTAACCGTGCCACGAGGATTGGCACCATGCAGCTCCCTAGCAGCCAGGAGGCAGATGTCTAGAGAAGGACTCTAGGAGGTTCCTAAGGCGCAAGCCTCACTTTTGAAAACATACGCAAGACACCTCCCAGAGAGTTCACGAATGGATTGAAATGACTCTGGAGCCAGGCCACTTGGTTCATACCGTGGCTTGGCCATTGAATAGCAGCAAGTCGTTTTATTCTCTTTATTCTTCAGTTTTCTCATTGGTAAAATGGGAACGATAACAAAAAGCTTTTATGAGGATTACATGTGTCAATGCAAGTAAAGCACTAACAGCAACTGGCACAGAGTAAATACTAAGTAAAAACTGGCAAATGTTACCGTCGGCCATAAGTCAGGACTGAGGATCTGGTGATTTGGTGGTGGCTGGTAACCCACTGACAACCTGTGTGGGATAGTGACTTTGATCACCTTTCCTTGATGTAGTCTCAGGAAAATGATGAGGCAAATTATTAAACTAAGTTAAAGCCAGGTACCTTTGGTCTAAAATAGGACACTCCCTAGAGACATTGTTTATAATTCAATTGAACAAATTTGTTACATTTCAGTAACTGAAATGTTAAAGTACAATTATATCCTCAGAGAAAGGTCTGAAAGAGATTAGTCTCAAACTGAATGTTCTAGACAAAGCAAGATTTACTGTTCCAGCTTTTGTTCTTTAAATAGAAACTACCACACACTTTTCCCAAATGAATATTAATGAATATAATTAAAGGCACTTTATGATAGTTTACTGATTTACTCTGAGGGTGGCTGACTATTCTTTAGCCCAAAACCTAACTTAGATAAGTAGGTATGAAAAACCTCATGTTTCTAGTGTTAATTATCTTCTGATATAAAAGCTAATTAATTTTAGTTTGATTAGACAATCAGTTAGAAATTACTGATATTCTGATATAATTGTGATATTGTAGGTGAAGATTTAAGACCTTCATATTCTTTTACCCCACCCCCATCTGCAAGCATATCAAATTGGGACTTCATCCAGAACATGAAATAGCATTATCCTATAGGAATATCTGTTGCAATTCTCCAAGTGAATTTAGGTAAGTCTTAACTCTTCAAATATGGATCTCTTAACTCAAATTTAAAATTGGCAATAATTATATTTCATTAGTTTAAACCTGACTAATTTGTGACCATTCAAAAGGGCTCAATTCAAATCAATTTTACATTACCAATGATGAAAGTTTTTGCTAACTGTATCAGTAATCATAAATAATAATATAAAGAACATTCATAAGGAAAAAATAACCCAGTCACCATTCTCATTTCACTGGTATAATTCATTTAATAAATTGTTAGCTTTGCTAAAATTATTGTTTATGCTAAAATATAATCAGATTTTCAGATCTTTTCTTGTTTCATATTTCTCCTAATTTCATTCAATTAGTGAGATTTTACTAGAAAAGTTAACTTTTTTACCAACTCAGTTCATTACCCATTTTCTTATTTCTAACGCATTGATTGTAGTCCTGAAAAAGATGTGCCCACATCGTAATCCTTTGAACCTGTGAACGAGATCTTCCTTGGGAGGTCTGCAGATGGAATTAAGTTAAGGATCCTAAGATGATATCACCTGAATTAGGGTGGCCCTAAATGTGGCGATATTTTTCCTTATAAGAGATACACAGATGAAAGATACAGAGGAGAAGGCTCTGTGAAGACTGAGGCAGATTTGGCGTTTTGCAGCCACAAGCCAGGGAGTATCTGGGGCCACCAAAAGCTGGAAGAAGGAAGGAAGGACAAATCCTTCTCTAGAGACTTTAAGTGGAGTGTGGCCCTGCTGACACTTGGTTTCACCTTCTGTCCTCCAGTGTGAGAGAATACATTTCTGTTGTTTTAAGTCACCAAGTTTGTGGTAATTTAAGGCAGTGGCCCTAGGAAATTAATGCATGAAACATCTTAAAAAAATGCATTCAATAGAAGAAGTTTGGTTAAATATTTGGAAGTTTGTTTTTCTTCTTACAGGTCTGTTAGTATCAGATTGTACTCCTTTAGAAAGAATGTTTACGCTATAATGTTAACTGAATTGTTTACAACGTAGATACAAAACGTTTATTTCTTGTTGAAATTTGCTGCTTATAGATTATTGGAAGATTGAATTTGGAGCAATATTTAATATTTGTCTTCTAAGAGTGGTTATCCACATGATTCATCTTTCCCTGTTTCAATAATAGCTTCATTTTGAAAACAGTTTTGGGAGAATCAAGTTTTAATTCAGGGGGCATTTTATCCTTTAATTGCATAATTGACTGTCCTAATGACTCTAGCTGTTGGGGTAGTGAATGATGATTCCTTGATGGATCATTCTGGTTTAGAAGATGAAAGAGTCCACCAAAAGACCCCTGGCTCCGCGGCAATCATATCCCC
Source organism: Choloepus didactylus (assembly GCF_015220235.1). Lineage (NCBI taxonomy): Eukaryota > Metazoa > Chordata > Mammalia > Pilosa > Megalonychidae > Choloepus > Choloepus didactylus. The sequence continues at coordinate 163,795,741 of NC_051310.1, forward strand.
TCTCCTCCCCACCACATCACAGGATGTGAGTTGGCAGGAGATGAGGACAGGAGAAGAGAGAGAGAGGGAGAAAGAAAGAGACGGAGAGAGCAGAGATCCTCTGCCAAGGGAAAACAACAGGAATTGAGATGTGAACTGCTAGATTGAAAGAGGAATGAAGCAGCTTATGGAGCCAATGAGAAATTTCCACAATTGATCAGGCTAAAGAATTTCCAAAGATAACAGGGATTTCTAGTATTTAATTTCATTTTGTCTGCTGTGATGTAACCCCATACCTTTACAAACAATACAGTCAACATTTATTAGATGCTACTGTGTACCAGACACTTTACATGCATAATTTCATTTTATCCTTGAAATGGTTCTTTGAGGCAGGAACTATTATGAATGCCAATCTTCAGTAAAGGTTTATAACGCTTGCCTCATAGAATTGATTATCTGGCTGAAATTAAGGGCTATGTTCCACATTTGGGTAAATGCAAATGAGAGAAACACAGGAGAGAGCAAAAGAATTTTTTTACAAGCAAGAAGAGATATTAGACTAGGATAAATATCAGGCTACTTCCCAATCCCAGAAGATCCTCAGAGAAACATGTTTCCCACCTTATAAAATGAAATTTACTTAATTTTTAATGATAGAATGGCTCAAGTAGACTGAAAGACTTGAGTATATTCAGGCAACTGATAGTAGAGACTATGAACTGACATCAAGGGGTGAGTTACATGACATGCTACATAACTAATGACTTATTTTTCTTCTCTGTATTTTTTGACTATATCATGATAGTATTTTGACTACAGCAAATCAAGACATTTATGCTTTACATTTTTTCCCAATCATTTAAATATTTTTCACTTTTCAATATTGAGATTCAAATTAATTAGGACAAAAAAAGGAAGCCTGAAAAAACCATTAGTTTCAATTAGATAGAGTTTTCTGATTAAATGTTGTAAAACTTTGTCATAAAGTACATTATCTCCATACCGTAGACAGTTCCTTTAAGAGTACATTTAGTGTTTGTGCAATGCATTATCTTATATTAAGATCCAACTCTGATCTTAATATAAAGAACCTCCAGAGAAGTTGATTGATTGTCAGGTTTCACCAGTTAAAATAACCAAACAGTATTTGTTTATGTGGGTAACATTAGTAGGTATTAGTTGAGCTGATTAAATTAGAGAATAGGGGCTGCTTGTCACTGACTGGATTGAGCAGGAAGGAAAGTAGTAAACATGAGCTAGGATGTACTTGCCTAACACTTCCTCTCTTTTATCTCTATTCTCTTTTACTTTGCAAGAGCTGAGAGTACCATGCAATGGGGCTCTAAAATGACCGCCAGTTCTCTGAGAAACTCCAGGTTGGCACTTTGCCTGGTCTCAGTGGTCTTTCCCTGCCACAGCAGCTTTAGGGCTCTTAGTTATGGGACTTTCTTTAGGTGCTTACCCTCCAAGGTTAAAATTTGAAAGAAAAGAAATAAGTATAAATACCAACTTTTGGGCAGCTTCAAAATTAGCTGTCTTGATCTTTCTCCAGGTCTTTGTGTCTTACAAACACACTCAACCTTACTTAAAACTCCAAACACACATTTAAAAGTGTAAGACTCATTAAAGGATGGAAAACATGTCAGGAGTCTATGTTCTTTTTGGCATTATTTCTTTTAAAAACCAAAGGTGATCGCTGTGCTTTAGTGCAGTGCTTCTCAAACTGGTTGTTTGCAAATAGTTTTTGTTTGTTTGTTTTTGTTTTTGTTTTTTTAAGTTTCCAATCCCATAGCATACTTAAACTTTTGTAAAGATAGTAAAGCTCAATTATTAGAAGAATAAAAGAAAAAAAAAGAGCAATAAAATACAAGTCCAGTTTTCTATTACATTCAAAATGTAAAATTACTCTATCAGTTTATCACAAAAATTCGGAAAACTCTCAATCTCTTACTGTGTTGTGGCTCGAGAACAGTTCATAGATCAGCCCCAGTCCACAGATATCACTTTATGTTTCACTACTTTAGTGCCTTTAAAGGTGCGTTAATCTTATGGATAAGTGAAATCTACTGATTTTTAAAAATTAATATATATATATATATATTTTGTAACAGGGGCTGATTGTTATAGAAACTTCCTACTCTCTACACCCTTTCCACTTAACTTTAGAGTTTAAAAATCTGGGGAAAAAGGAGAACTGTGTGAATAAGTCCTAGTGACACATACATATTTTTAAAGGATCATTGGGACTTTAATGTTTCGATTCCCAGAATCTTTACTCAGCCCTTTTCAGGAGTAGTAATATCACCTCTTTGCTAGCTAATCTTTGTTCTATACTTCGCGTAAGCTTGTAGCAATAGCAAATATACTCAGAGCTCTCCCATAGATGCAAACTCTTATGTAAACTGAAACAAAACAGAGAAGCAAATAGAAATAGAAACCTGCCTCTGGAGCAAGACTGCTTGGATTCAGATCCTAACTCCACCAGTTATTAGCTAGGACTTTTGGCAAGTTACTTGATTGATATCTCTGTATCTCAGTTCTCTTATCTGTAAAGGGGAAATAAATAAAATACCTACTGTATAAATCACCTGGGGTTATAGCAAGGGTTAAATGTGATGCTTGAGTTTTCAGCATGGTAGTTACTTAATAAATCCTACACATTATTATTGTTTGGACATTTGTTTTAGGCTCTGGACTAAAACGCACTTTCAAGATCAGTTTGATGACTAGGATTCAAGAAATCTGAACCTTGGTTTCTGGTTCCAATCAAGTAGGAGTAAACACATTCCATTCTGTCTCTTCTACCAAATGCAACTAAACAACCCAGACATAATGCACAGAGCAGCTGTCTGAGGACTCTGAAAAGTAAACAGTAGCAGAGGAAATAAACCAGAACTTAAAGTTTCATCAAATCAGCAGTGTTTAACATTTTTTCATCTCTTGTATCTCCTGGCATGGATTCAAAGGGAACCTGAAACCTGGGACTGTGTACTCTCTGTGAACAGAAAAAAACTCCAAGACAAATCTTCTATTTCTGGACTGAGGAGCAGGAAAGAGGGCCCCTATATGTCAGAGGGAGTGGGGGAGAAGTCCCCTGCTTATTTGTTTGTTTTCTTTCCTGTTTTCTCCGACCTTCTCTGACCTCAGGCAATCCTGAAACAGTAGGGACAGCAATGGCGATGGCAGAGACTGCCAGCAGGCACCTAACACTCTAGAGAAGGAAACACTTTTTTAGGACCAGAGGAACTGTGGCACCAAGGATGGGAGGGGGGTGCCACATTCTTTATTTTTCTACATATATCCACTTGCCATGTGGCTCTGGAGACAGACACAGTCATAGGAAATATGTGGCAGAATAGGAAAACGAAAGTCCTGAATTTCTAGCCAGAGGACCAGGAAAGGAGACAGATAGCATCAGAGAGATCACAGATGGGAGACAGTTCAAGAAGATAATCCCATAGAGTTGTTTATAAACCCTTGAGCTCAGTCACAAGCCCAGGTTGTATAGTTGGATCTGATTCTAACCAGCATATCAAAGGCTTTGAGAACTAAAATATAGAGATGACTTCTCAGGTTCCAGACTGCCACTGGGTGGTGCACACACAAGCATTGCAAAGGCTTTAAAAACTAAATGGACTTGGGAACCATATCCCACAGATGGGGAATTGGAATTGTAGGGATTTGTGGCCTGAATCTAATAGAATTCATTACTGCTAAAATCAACAAACAAACTAAGCATTCAGTATTCTCCATGGGATTTAAACAAGACCTGGAGCCACAAACACAATATTCAAAATATCCAGCATAAAATCCAAAATTACTCAACATACTATGAAGCAGGAAAATCTCAGCATCATACAAGTGAAATAACAATCAATGGATTCCAATCCTGAGATGGCAGAGATGTTTGGATTATCAGAAAAAGACATTAAAACAGCAATTATAACTATATTTCAAGAAGTTATGGCAAATACTCTTGAAATAATGGAAAGATATAAAGTCTCAGTGGAGACTAAGAGGAAATAAAAACAACCAACTGTGAATTTTAGAACTGAAAATTACAATAATAAAATTTAAAAACTTGCTAGCTGGACTCAAGAGCAGAATTAAGATGCTGGAGAAAAAAGTCAGAATATTATAACACAAACCAATGGAAATTATCCAGTCTGAAAAAAGGTTGAAAAAAAAATATGAACAGAGCTTCAGGAGTCTATGGGAAAATAACAAAAGATTTAACATTCATGTCATTGGAGTTGCAGAAGGATAACAGAGTTTAGAAAAAAAAAGTCTGAAGAAATAGTGACTGGAGCTTTGCAGGTTTTACTGAAGACATAAAATTAGGGATCCGGGAAATCTCAGTGAATCCCAAATGAGATAAATGCAAAGAAATCTATGCAAAAAAACCTCATAATCAAATAAAAAACCTCATAATTAAAGACAAGCAAAAGATCTTTAAAGCAAGGAGAGAAAAACGAAACATCACATATAGGGAAACAATGTTTAAATGGCTGCACATTTCTCATCAGACAGGCCAGGATTTAAAGTGCTGAGAGAAAAGAATTCTATATCCAGTGAAAATATCCTTCAGGAATGGAGACAAAATAAAGATATTCTGAGGTGAATTAAAACTAGGGAATTTGTTGCCAGCAGAGATATTATAAGAGAAATGTTACAGGAAGTTTTTCAGACTGAAGAACAATGGTGTGGGATACTAGAGGGAAACTTGGAATGACAGCAATGAAAGAAGAGGAATAGAAATAGTAAATATCTCGGTAAACAGAATAATTGCCCAATAAATTCTTTAAAATATGTATGATGGTTGAGAGCAAAAATTATAACATGGGATTTATGATATATAGAGATGTAATACATATTTCAACTAGAACATAAAGAGGGAAGGGTAAAGTGACCTTTAGTGGGATAAGTTTCTGAATTCCATTTGAAGTAGTAAATTATTAATTCTAAGTGGACTGTGAAGAGTTATGTGTTATATTGTAATCCCTAACTCAACCACAATCAAAACCATACAAAGAGATAGAGTAAAAGACTAAGCAGGTAACTTATAATGGAACATTGAAAATAATTTAAGAATTCAAAAGAAGGCAAGAAAGAGAAAATAAGGGGACAAAAATCAGAGGGAACGAAAAGAAAACAAATAACATTATAGACCTAAATTTAAAAAAAAATGTTTACATTAAATATCATATTAAATACATTATATAAAATAATAAAATAATAGTTAAATAAAATTATTTTAAAACATATTAGATAAATATATAAATTATAGCAATTATATTAAATGTTCTAAGCAGTGAGTTAAAAAGCAAATATTTTCTTAATGCATTAAAGAAATAAGACCCAACCATATGCTGTTTATAAGAAATGATTTTTGAGAATGTTCTTATTCATGGGAAATATATATGTGAATTACATTGTTTGTTCAAGGATGTGTGCAGCTTTCTCTCATATGTTCAGAAGACAGAGCAATAGATGATGCATGACAGATAGGGAGGGAGGGAGGGAGGGAGGGAAAGAAAGAAATGGTGGTGTGACAGGATGTTAAAGTTGGTGGACTGGGATATCGGGGGAGGGGGGTCGGGGTATGCTGGAGTTTTGTGTATGGGGTTTGTATTGTTTTTGCAACTGTTCCTGTAAGTTTGAATTTATTTCAAAATAAAAAAAAAGAGAAAGAAATCATTTTTGAATATAAATACAATGATACATGTAGGATAAAAGTAAAAGGATTGAAAAACATATATCATGCAAGCACTATCCAGGAGAGAGAGAGAAGAGCTGAACACAACCACTCAACAACAGCAGAATGCATATTATTTTCAAGTACACATAGAATGCTTTCAAGGTAGACCATACCATCTTGGTAATAAAAAAAACCTTAACAAATATAAGGAAACTGAAATCATGCATACCATATTTTCTGACCATAATGGAATTAAACTAAAACTTTGTAACAGAAATGCAATGGAAAATCTCCAATAGTTGGAAATTAAAGAACACACTTCTAACATATCTGTGGATAAAAGAGAAAGTCTGAAAGTAAGTTAGAAAATACTTTGAACTGTACAAAAATTACAATTCAGCATTTCAAAAGTTGTAGGATATAGCTAAACATCTGCTGAGAGGGAAATTTGTAGCATTAGAATGTTATTAAAAATATAGAAAGTACTCACACCAGCAATCTAAGACTCCGTCTTCAGAAACAAGAAAAAGAATAAGAAAATAATCCCAAAACAGGTAGAAGGAAGGAAATAATAAAGAACTATTTAATAAACTTTAAAACAAAAAAAGTAGGAAAAAAAACAGTGAAACTAAAAGCTGTTTTTTTTTTAAAAGATCAATGAAATTGATAAACCTCTAGCTAGACTAAAAAAGAAAAAGGAGAGAAGACAGAAATTGTCAAAATAGGGAAAGAAAAACAAGAATATCACTACAGACTTCTTGGATTAAAAGAATAACAAGAGAATAATACAAACAAATCTGTGTGCATAAATTTTAAAACTGTGATGCAATAGATCGATTTCTTGCCAGTGCAACAAGGTAAGAATAAATGCATAAGATTGGAAAGGAATAGATAAAATTATCCCTACTTGCAGATGATTCTTTGTAGAAAATACAAGACATATACCCCAAGCTCCTAGATCTAATAAGTTTAAGACAGCAGAACAGATAATTATCCAAAGATATGCCAATGGAAAATTAAGACATGAAGTTACTCAACATCATTACCCATAAGAGAAATGCAAGTGAAAACCACAATGAGATACCACTATACTCCTATTAGAATCTGAATGTGGTTAAAAGGGGGAAATGTTAGGTTGTATATATGGTAACAGAATAAAAATTTTTAAAAAGATTCATGGAACTATACTACACAAATAGTGAACCCTATGTCAAATTGACTATAGTAAATAGCACAGTTATTAAAATGTGCTTTCATCAATTGTAACAAATGTTTCACACCAATGCAAGGTGTTAATAATAGGGTACTAAACTGGAATCCAGTATTTTATGTGTGATTGTTCTATGAACCAACATCTTCTCTAATAAAGAACAAAGAAAGAATAATTCAATTTTTCAAAGGTGACAATTCCAAGAGCTGATGAAAAGATAGAGCAACTGGAACTCTTATACATGCTGATGGGAATTAAAAATGGTTAAGTCACTCTGAAAAGTTTGGCAAATTTTCGTAAAGTTAGCAGACACGCATCATATGACTCAGCAATCTCACTCACAGGTATTTAACTGGGGAAGTCATGGACACACTCAGAGGTCACCTCCCAGCTCTCACCTACCCACACCCTCCTTCTCCCCTCTTGCTTGTTTGTGTGCAGGTGTTCAGTATGCTTTCATTTTGCAAGAAATCACAAGCAGTTTGGGGGACACATAAGATTTCAATTGTGAAAAAAACAGGCAACCCAGAAATGAAATGGCCTAACCATACCATGAACCTAAAACTGGTAACAAGCAGCCCCAGCTGTTTTTCAGGGCAGAAACTCTTTACAAAGGTTGCTTGATGCATGCTTTTATATCAGTGGTAGGGTGTCCCGTCCCCTTAAATTCTCCACTCCACAAGGTGTATAAAAACTCAACACTTGGGCAGTACAGGTGTCGCTCAACATTGACAGGGGCCAGCCACAATGGGACCTCTTCCCCTGCTCTTTTAGACTCTTTGTGCTGTGTAACAAAGTAAAGTAAATAAAGCAGTCATTTTCTGAAAATCTCTGTTGTGCCTGAGCCTGTGTTCCCAAGATGCACTGTGAAGTAACTCACTCCACATTAACCTAGAGAAATGAAAACTCATTTTCACACAAAAGCCTATACATAGATATTTATAACAGCTCTATTCATAACCATCCAAAATTGGAAACAATCCAATGTCCTTTAATAAGTGAATTGATAAACTGGGTACATACATACAGTGGAATACTACTCAGCAATAAAAAGGAATGAGCTATTGAGTCACACAACACAGATGAATCTCAAAGGCATTAAGCCAAGAGAAAGAAGCTACCCTCAAAAGGTTATATACTCTATGAATCCATTTATATGAAATTCTGGAACAGTCAAAATAGTAGGCATGGAGATAAGATCAGTGTCTGCCAGGGGTAAATGTGGAAGAGAGTTTGAATACAAAGGACCTGCACAAGGAAGTTGTTTGGAGTGATGGGATAGTTCTGCATGCTAAATGTGGTGGCAGTTACACTAAACTCTATATGTTAGAATTCATAGAAATATACACCCAGAAAACCCAATTTCACTGTGTGTAAATAAAAATATACAATAATGAAGGAATGTGAACACTTTTACCTCATTTGTTCATAATTCATTGTGCAACACTGGAAACAAACTCCAGCCATTTAATATATCAATTTCCCTGGCTTAGAGGGCTAGGAAATTATTTTGTATTGCTGTACTCATAGGATTAATGAGATAATGTTTGTGAAATGTTTTGAGCTCCTTAAAAGGAAGTTGCTATGCAAATATAGTGTTGTTATCATTACCCAGGCAGTATTTTTTTTCTTTTGCTTATTTGATGAAGTTTATGATCATCTTCATTTTTCACATTATTTTTAATGAATTGTAACAATAAAATGTGGTAGCCAAGATAAGAAATGAAGCACATGTGTTAATGAGGCTAAAACTTTGTAATTAGAATCTGAAATATCAGTCTGTCTAAAGATAATTGGCTCTAATGATTATTTCTCTATGTATACAAGCTACAATTTTATGAAGCCTAAGTGTGGCTTGTTCGCCACAGTTTTGCCTATTGAACATACTTCAAGTTGCTGTCTCTTCAGAGATGTGCTTAGCTTATCTGGGTATGTGAATAGCGGGAAACAAGTATGAGGAAGAAATTCACATCTGATAGTGAAAGAGTACTTTGTCTTCAAAAGGAAGCAATGAGAGCATAGTTAGCTTTTTAGACTCTGCTTTTGCTACCTTTTTTGGCTTCTTAATCTCTTTATGGAAAATAAACATGACTGAAAGATAATTGAATTTCTGAACTCCAAACAAAAATTTCATAATCACTCTCTTGTCGCTTGGTTAAGAGCAAAATAAAGAACTCCACCAGTCACCTGGTTAAAAACCTCCATAGCCTTCTACATATATGGGGACTAAGTGTCAAGACCTCTTCTCAGTTTTTGAGGCCTTTGATAATCTAGCTCTACTTAACCTGGGCCATGTTATTTTCTGGGTCTCCCTCCATATTAACCCTCTAGTTCATCAGGTCCTTCTCCGCTTTGCTTGCGGGTTCATTCTTCTTATTTTTACTAAACTGATTCCTCCTGCTTCTCTGCCCTAATCTAGGCATGAAGATTCTTTTTAAAAATACATTTGTTATAGATTTTACATGAGGCCTACATATATGGATCAGACTATGATATTTACCAGTAACAATCCTAGTTTCTGTGGCATCTAATAGTCAACCGATACCAGGCAACTATCTTCATGTTTATAGGCAAAATTATGAGGAGAAAATAAAAATAATCAATTTGAATCTCCTTGACAATTGAGATCATTAAGTATCCAAAGCTTAAGAAAAGCTCAACCACAGCTCTCAGACCAAGTCAGGCTAAATAATTTAAAAGTAAAAGATACAGTGGTTTTAGATACATTTAAAAAACCAAACAGCATAATATATGAAGATTCACCTGTTTTCTGGAGAAAACATATTTTAATTCATGATTATACCATTTCCCTCATATACAAAACAAAGTCTGCAGCAAAGTTCACAGAGTATTTGGTAGCCCAGATTCACTCAAGGAAATCATCTGTTTTCAATAGGTTCTGGACTTAATCCATGACACGAAAGAGGTCCAGGAAAGGACGTAACTTTTCCTTTTTCAGGACAGCATTTGTCTCAGAGAATTACAAAACAAAAAGAGAGTTGACAAAAAGTATGTGTAATTGAAACCTGACTAATATTCAAATTAAACCATGGTTTTATTATTTAACATTCATAAAATCTATGAATTGGAAGATAAATTAGAATTCATCTTGTCTGGCTTCTTGTCTTACTAAAGAAATAAGAAAATGAACTTCAAAGAGGTGAAACATTTCTTTCTAAGTCCTGGCTTTCATATCTGTGGCTCAGGTATCCATGGAATACCTACAATTATCACTGGAATAACACTTTCTTCATTTTTTGGAATGCACAGCTTTTGTAATACTAAGAAATTTAAATTTATCTTGTAGACAACTGGGAGTGGAGTACTTGAAGATTTTAGAATATGTTGAGTACAATGATGAAAGCAACTTTGGGGAAGATAAATCTGGCACTGGTATAGCATAGATTGGTGGGAGGAAAGCCTGGAGGCAAATATTCCACTTAGAAAAAATCTACAATGCAGTTGATTTAAGAGCTAGAGAAGTTTATTGACTACCTGAACCCAACTCACACACAGATCCATCAGCAAAGGTTAGGAGACTTACTGGCTCAAAATACTTAAGCACAATCTCTGACGTGTTGAATTTGAAGTCATGGTGGCACCTCTAGATAGAAATATTCTAAAAATTCATGTAGGCACAAAACTGGATTATAGAGTGTTTGGTGTGGCCAATATGGATTTGAGAGGGTTGGCTAATGTTATATTTGAATTCATGGAAATAAATCATATCAGAGGGAGAAAATAATGAAATAGAAAAGAAGAAATCCTTGGAAAAGGCATATAGAGGTAGGGGAGAGGAAGAAATTAACATCTGTTGAGCTGTGATGTATGCCAATAAAATGACTATGAATTTTTAATTACTTCTGTTACATAGCCATCCCAACAACACTCTAAAATAAGCATTGTTGTTGCCATTGTACTCCTGAGTAGACTAAGAATCAGAGACTTTAGAGCAATTTGTCCAAGTTCATACAGCAAGTCATAAAGTTGAGATTTGGATCCATGTTTTCAAACTCCAGAGTTCATGCCCTTTCCAGTACCCTATCTTATTTATTTTTCTATCAAAAGATGGGGAGGCAGGACATCAGAGGTGGAGGGCCATAGGGAATGTGGGCAGTCATCACAAATGATTTTTCTTCTGCTATGTTCCCAGGGCCTAACACAGCTCATGATATGCAGAAAGTGGTCAAAAATATTTGTTGCCTATCCAGCTCCTCCTCCTCCTCCTCCTCATCAACTGATAGCTTGTTCTGGGCCAAATATGTGCTAAGAGTTTTATATTATTCCATTAAATCTCTCCCAACACCTTTAAAAATGTGAACATTTACATTGCTTTCATGGTCACCCAGAATTGAAGCCAATGTATGTCTGTGTCCACATTTGGGTTTTTAACTTCCATGCTATATTGAGAAAATCCTTCAATTTAGAATTCGAGGTCACTGATGACTCTTGAGAAAAGAGATTTTGTGATGATATGAATGAAGATAAGATTTCATGAGATAAAAACATGGTGGCCAAAGGAAAAATAACTTGAGAAATTTGGTGTACAGAGAAAAGATAGAAATTAGATATTTGCTAGAAAGAGAAGCAAGATCCAAGTTTATTGGTTTATAGTGTTTTATAGTGCTTTGTTGAAGATGGGAAGCTGAGTTTGTTTCAAGTGAAAGGATGATAGTGGGTGGCTACCAATCTGAGCGGGGGGTGGTGCTGCTGGTGGTGGTGGTGGGGACTATCTCAAAGGAGGCAAGAAAGGAGCAGTTGAAGTATCAGGTAGAAGAATCACTCATCCTTGGAAGTGATAAAGAAAAATTCTTTCTCTGAACCTGCAAGAAAAGTCTGGAGCAGAGAGAATGAGAAACACTCAACAACTCCAACTGGGGGAACAAGGGAGGAAAACATCTCAGTGTGCTGAAGAAACAATGCAATATAGTTACCCCTGGTGCCAAATTTTTATATGTAGAAAAACAACTTGGCAATCTGTCCATGAGCAGGTTTCTAGAAATTGACCGAAAGCATACAACAAATTGAGAAGCATTTATTTAAAAATAGAAAACTAACCCCAGTAAGAACAGTGGAAGTCTATAGCCTTTTAGCCTGCTTCCATCCTCCCCACCCCCTCAGCCCTGTGGCATGGTGGTTCTACTGGGGTGGGCAGGCCAGGAGGACCAGGAACCTAAAGGCTGGAGTGGAGTGAAGCACGGAAAAACCCATTCCCAGGTTTGTTGCCAAAAATAATAACAATCTCATTGTCAAACAATCATGGAAGGCCAACATTGCAGCTATCCTGAAGTTGCAATACTTGTTGGGTAATCAACAGACAGGCAGATCTGTCAAAGACTTACCAGGCAGATACAGGGAATGCTTCCATATATTCCTGGCAGCTGAAAGGCTACAGGTATGTACATGGCTGCATGTACACTCAGAAAAGCCTGGAGAGAGCCTTCGCTATAGCCTTCCCTGACTGAAGGTGAGACCTTGCATGCACAGAACGTAAAAGCTGGAGAAAGTTATAACTACATGAACCCAACCCATACACAGATCTATTAGCAAAGGTTGGAAACCTTATTGACTGAAGGTGCTTAGGCAAAATCTCTGACTTATGATTGTCTGGTCACTAAATCATGCTTTCCCAGAGGTGGACCCTAGGAAGACAAACTTAGAAACAAAATAAATATTAATAAAAAAAAACAAAAAAACACAAATGAGCAGAGACATCAGCAGCTGCATGATGTGGAGGAGACAGTCTTTACATGGAAATAAACTAATAAACAGCAACAGTAACTCCTGGGAAGATCATAATACAGAGTTGCTACAATATATTACTTAAAATGCCCAGTTTTCAACAAAAAAAAATCATAAGACATGGGGAAAAACAAAAGAAAAACCTCAGGGAAGTGTGAACCACTTACAGGAAAAAAAAGCAGTTACTGGAAACTGTCTCTGGGTGGAGGTGGGGGGACATGTTTTGGATTTGGCAGACAAAGGCTTCAAAGCAGCTATTATTAATATATTCAAAGAACTCAAGGAAATTATGTTTAAAAAATTAAAGGAAATTATGGTAACAATGACACATCAAATTCAAAAAATAGATATTAAAAAATAGTAATAACAAAAAGAACCAAGTGGAAATTCTACGTTTGAAAAAAAAAAAAAGAAAAATAAAAAGCTCATTAAAGGGGATTAAAGGGGCTAGAGCAGATTTGGGTGAGCAGAAGGAAAAAGGAGAAAACCGGAAGTTAGGTCAATAGAGATTATCCAACATAAAGAAAAGAAAGAAAAAGAATGAAGAAAAATGAACAGATCCTCAGAGACCAATGGGACCCACCAAGCATATCAACTTATGTGTAAATGGGACCCAGGTGTAGAAGAGAAAGACAGAGGACCAGAAAAGTATTTGAAGAAATAATGGCCTAAAATTTCTCCAATTTGAAGAAAAACCTTTATCTACACACCAAGGAGCTTAACATACCCAAGTATTACAAAACAAAAAGTGATCCAAACTTAGACACATCATAGTCAAACTGTTGAAAGACAGACAAAGAGAAAATATTGAAAGCAGCAAAAGAAAAATGATGTAACATGTTCAAAGGAACCAGAGTAAGATTGAAGGTTATCTCTCGTCAGAAACAATAGTGGACAGAAGGCAGTGGAATTACATACTTAGAATGCTGAAAGAAAAAGCCTGTTAACCATGAAATCTTTTTCCAGCAAAACTTTCCTTCAAAAATGAAGGCGAAATAAAGTCATTTCCATATATACAAAGACTAAGAGAATTTGCTGCTAAAAAGACTGAGAGAATTGGTTGTTAGTAGATCAACTTTAAAAGAAACACTAGAGGAAATCATTCCAGTAGAAAGAAGGTGACATTAAGCCGTACCTTGAATCCACACAGAAAAATAGAGGGCAATGGAAAAGATAGTTAAATATAAAAGACAGTATATTTTTTTTCTTTCTTCTTTTAACTAATTTAAGGGATAATTGCATAAAACAATAGTTATAAACCAGTTTTGGGGAGCTCATAAGATAAAGATGTAATAGATATGGCAACAGTAACACAAAGGAAGGTGGAGGGAATGGAGTTCTTTGGAATATTACTGGAATTAAGTTAGTATTAACCTGAAGTAATCCAACAAAGGAATTAAAATGTTTCACTCAAACTATATCTTTAACACAAAAGAAGTTGGTAAAGGAGGAACAGAGGAACAAGAAGGGAATAAGTATAGGGCAAACAAAGAGCAAAACGATGACTAGGAGTTGGCAAGGCAAATGGGGTGGGATGTAGAGAACAGTTCGTGCAGTAGGCCTTTCTCCTCCGGCTTCACCATAGCTTCAAATGAACCAGTATTCAGTTCCTTACATTAGGTCTAAACGGAGGGAATGCAAAACTCAATCACTTCACAGAAGTAGTCATACTTAAATGGACTGGATATTGGGTGCAGAGAGAAGGGGACAGATGGCTTTCTTGTTCTCATTCATGTACTTAATTATACACATTCAATAAAATGGGTGACCATATATAGTCCCCATCAGAGTGATTATTCACTAGACTCAAAAATGGTATCTTCTTTAGGGACAATGAACATATCAAAAGTGCCACTGATCAAAATGTTTCTCTGCACTAAAAGCAAGAACAGCAGCAATCGGCTCTGATGGTCCCACGCATATGGAGAACAGCAATTTTCATGGCATTTTGGGTAGCTGATAATGTCAGCATTGAAGGAATATTGCCTCTGTGACAATGGCAGAAGACATGTTCTTCCTAAAATAGGTTTTTTTCCTTTCCTTATTTTTGTCAGAATCATAGAAGGTACATCCCCTGCATCAGAAATGTTGGTCTCCCTCTTGCGTTGAATACAGACTTTTGACCTGCTCATGTAATTTATACTATGATATGCCACTGATGTGAAGTCTGGGCAACTTTATTGCTAATGTTCAGCATAAAAAAATGGGTGCTGATTCACTAAAATTTGTTTCTTTGCATCATCACTGATATTCTGGGTGGAAGACACTGGCATGACTTTTAATGGCCCTCTTTTCTGTGGCCATTGGCAGTTACTTTCTCTTTCCTGTTGCCTGATAGTACTGAAGAGTAGGTTGTGTCATTATCATTGGCACATATAAATCCTTTTCACATGGCTACTCTGTTTACTATAAACTGCTAAAATAGTTGGTAAGGTTGCCCCCAAAGACTACAACCATTATCTTTCTCTAGCATTCTCTGTTGTTGTCCACTTCATTCTTGAAATTATATTTCCTTGATTTCCATAATATAACTCTATTCTGATTCCTTTTCAATTTTCTTTTTATTCTGACTGATCCTTCCACATTGATGTAGCTCAGTTCTCTGCCATAAGATCACTTTTTCCCCTAATTTTATTTGTTTCTCCCCAGGGATCTGAGTCATTCTTATCTACATTTCTGGATTATTTGATTTCCAAATCTACACCATCTATCTCAAAATCCTTCCCTCAACTCCAGACTCATGTCTACCTTCAGGAAATCTTGATCTTGGTGTCCTATAGGAATTAAAAATTCAACATGTTCAAAATGACCTCACTCTAAGAGTAACTTCTCAATCTGAGTCATGACCCAGGACTCATTCTCGACTCCTCTGTTCCCTTTAAATTCTACATTGATTCCATCTATTAGTTTCTCTTATATGTCCCTCTTCATCTATCTGCCTACTTATCATTGCTGTAGTTCAGGCCTTAATAATCCTGCACGTGTTATTACAATAGCTTAGCTGTTCTTGACCTCCATTTCCCTGGTTTAAGTTAGTCTCTGCATTGCTAGCAGAGTGAAATTGTTGATGTTGCTTGCTCTTGCTTTAAAAGTCTGAATGGGTCCCTGTAACTCATACGGAAGGAAGCCTCAAGCACCTTAGGATAATATACATGGGCCCTCTGACCTAACAAATTACATAATCCATGTTCACCTAAAGTGCTTTTCCTATCTTCATGTTCCTGATATAAAGAACTACTTGTGTGCATATCACAGTGCTCTTTTCATCTCCATGTCTTCATTCAAGTTGTCTTTTCCTACTTTTGGTCTGGTGTATGCCTACTAGTTTTCAAGCTCTGCTCAATCATTGCCCTGTTGTTTTCCTCTCTCCACTACTGAATAAACTGTTCTATGTGACCCCTAACCTCATACCTTTACATAATATTTTTAAAAAGCATCAATACTTTATTATGTTTGTTTATATTTAATAGACACTAAGCTTTTTGGGGGCAGGGAACATGTCTGATTCTCATTTTTAATCTCAGAGCTAGCAGAGCGCTGAGTAGCAGAGAAGTTCAATACATTTTTGCTGCATGAATAATTGCCTAGTAAGTGCTTTTATAATGCAGAGTACCTGGGAAATGAGGTTCCCAGTTATTAAGGGTTCTAGGCTTCTTTGATAATGTTGGGTATTATCATAACTTTTTATCCTATAATTCTTTTAGAAAAGGAATTGAATACATTTAATATTGAAAGGTAGGAATAAACAGATAATTTAATTTAAATTATGATCCTCTTTAATTTTATATTTGTACATATTCAAATGGCAAGATTTTAAATGTTTTCACATCCCTCCCCACTTCCTGAAATTGCTTACTTAGTCTAATGTCATATAAAAGGTGCCAGTTATCTTCCTAGGCCAGGCAAGAGTCACTGTCCCAGTGGCAAGATTAACATATTCTACCTTGTCAATTTGTTGGAATGCTGTAAGAGTATATAAAATCAGTCTATGTGCTTGTGCATGTATATTTATTTGGGTATGGACATATACATACACACCTTATACCCTAAAGATAAGCACTACATTAAAGAGTCTAAAATTTAGAGAAATATTTGTTTAAAATTCATTAATAATAGAAAACAGTAACCAAACATTGGAAATACCAACTATTCTCACCCATTCCTCAAAGTAGAAATATAGTCTTGGTCTTAAGATGTCCATTTGCTTCTTACATTTTTCCAAAGTACGTATTTCGTAAGTCCCTTTTAATATTTTCAAGTGTCTCTCAACATTTATAAAATTCTTCCTAGTATTTATTCCAATTTCTTTCTGTTACATAGCACATCATTCATCTGGCTACAAAGGAAAACAGCTCAAATAACCCACTTCTTTTATCTAAAGTAGATAAGTCCAATTTTAGCTTTCTCTTCTCTGGGGAAGTTCAGTTGGCTTTCTCTTTAGCGGTTATTTTCCAGGACTTATGTCTTTTGTAGTTTACCACAGAATCTTCTTGTTTAGATAAGACGCAAAGAAATTAGACTTATTTTTCTAGAAAAGGCCTGGTGTCCACTGACTATATCAGGAAGAATCATTGACTGCTATTTGCAATGATCTTACTTTAAGCCTCCAGGTATCCTGTTTGGCTTTTGGTCATTTTCTCTTTGAAAGCCTTCTTTTCTCTCACAAACTAGATGACATGCAACACACTTTGAAACATACTGCACTTTGAAACAGACTTTTTCAGCTTCAGAGCTGATAAGGCCAAATTCTAGATCATGAGGCTTTTTTCTGCTCCATGAGCAGAAACTTCCTGTAAGTGGCCTAAAAACAACGTATACTTTAAATGAAAACAAATCACAGTCAGATGGACACATATTTTGACAAGAATATTTATTTGTTATTGAAAAATACACAAAGGCAAAAGGTTGCTTAGCTGCTGATTTTCCATAGTACAGCAGGCTATTGTAACAAAGGGGGAAATATATCTGTCATATACGGCAGTTTACACTTCTAAGGCATTTAGGCTTAAGAGCAGTAGGCCCTGCAAGCCTACGTGCATTTACTTGAGTTTCAATATGTGAGGCACACCAGGCAGGCAAAGGATTTGAAACTATTTGGTAAAACTCTTTCACGCATTTGTGTCTTAGGATTGGTACATCCATTCTCCCTCAAACAATATTTTTTTCCACATGAGATTTGGAGTTGTTCATAGAACATTGGTAATAATCTACTCTTCAAGAGTTTGCTTACAATGACAACAACATGAATTGGACAAGCAGAACAGAACTATTTCATGGACAGGTTCTCTCTCTTACTCAAATGAGGCTCCAGTAAGAAAAACACTGATTTGCAAAGGCACAGTGGAGACAGGTTTAATGCATTAAATATAACATGAATCATTCACAATAACAAGTTTGGTGTTTCAGGGAACTTTTGTTAATACAACACAGTTGGTCACACGAAATACAAATGCTTCTGTTGATTTGTCTTGGCAACTCAGATACATCAACAGTGCTAACAGTTTAACAGCTTTGTTCTCATCTGACAGAAAATAATGGCAGTTCTGCAAGGCAAATGTTAAACCTGACCGTATGTATTTATTAATTCCACAGTGTTTTGACAGATTATAGGGGATGGAACTCAGAGGATGCTGACACGCTCACTGAGGGCCTTCATCTCTGTTTCTTCAGTCTCTGGACTGTCACTGTGTTTAGCACTCAGGCTGATCAGGTGTGTGGGGTACTCCAGCCCCTGCTCGCCTGCAAACTGCTCCCACCGTGAGTCATCGCTTTCGTGGGTGATGTAGCGTTCCCCGATTTTGCATTCCAGCTCCCGCAGATCTAACCAGGTCTGATAGTCCTGTGGAAGAAATTTCAAAGCATTACCTTCGAAATCATTAAAATTCATTATGTTGTTTTGTATGTTGTCACTTCCCACGGTCTATGAGTTACCCTTTCTCCTTCTACTCTAACAGTGCTGCATCTTTCATGAGCTCACCCTGAAAGGGCAGCACCAGCACCAGTACCAAAGCCATCCTATGTGCCTAACCTTTGCAAATACATATAAACATATGATACCATGGATCCAAGCGTGGCAATTAATGCTTGTTGCTTGACTTCAAGCATTAGGAATGTCGGCATTCCTCCTTTGAACTTTTAAGTCTAAAATAACCCTTCAGTATTTCAGGGTAATATAGGTATTGCTTTACTAAACTTTAATTTCAATGTGAAAGTAACAAATATTTACGAGAATACAAGCACACGCATATACTTCCTATTTGCCATGTGTTTGTTCCAGGACTAAAAGCCTAAGATTTAAAAATATAGCTTGCAAATGAGTACACTGCATGACCAGATGGGCATCTATTTGGACATTTATCAGGATTACATATACAGATGCTTTGAAATCTGGTCCTCTGAGTTCTGTTATGACCCTTGTTTTTTTGGTTTTATTTGTGTGTCTGTGTGTGTGTGTTTTCTTTCCTGTCAAATTTTCCTGATAGAGAGATAGATTTAGGAGAACTAAGCTGTTATTAAATCCTAAGAAGTTGCAAGCATTTTGGCAAACAAATTGATATTAGAATCATTTACATTAAAAATGCTGAGAATATTTTTTACATATCATATCAAAATCCTATACATATTTAGAAGCTCATCCAATAAAGAAAATACCCAATGACTGATTTTTACCTGTAGCCAAGGATGACTCAAGGTCTTATCCACGCTATAGCGCTTTCTCATTTTTACTTGCAGCAAATTATTGATAAGATCAATGGCTGAAAAATATTAAATTATTGGTAAAAAGAGATGACAGATCTGGACCATATGCATAATTCATTCACAGTTTATGTCACGTCTGCCATTACACACATTTAACTCCGGCACAGTTGAAATGGGTGCTGGAACTTGAAGAATATTCCTCTTGAGAATTCTAAAACTGTGGCCTTCACTTCATCTTTGAATCCTAAGAAATGAATTTAGAAATGATTGTGGAGGAAGGAGTGTTCAAATATATGGTGAGACAGTATGACATGAATTTCTCTTGGCAGGAATTTTTTAAAAATATACCTCATTTTACTATGCCTGCACTTATAGCAGGATAAAATTAATATAAAAAAGAGAAAACATTTAATTATTTTATTATAAACTGTGTTAGAAGCTGAATACACATAATAGGCCTCATAGTCTTAAATTAATTGACAGATATCTGGGCACTATGTTTATAGGAAACAATAAAGCTCAATCTGGACCATGTCTCATGATAAACTTGAAGCCTATAAACTAATGGTCCAATATGTAAACACTATTGTTTCTTAAAATTTTACCTTGCTTTTGCTTTTAAAAATAACCAATGAATATCAGTCTTCATTGTTTTCCTACGGAGAGAAAGGCAGAAATTGTCTAATGAGAATTACCATAAGAATTTAGAAGCGCAGTCCACTGATCCCAGCACCTGCCTCTGGCAGGCTTCTAGTAGTGTAATTTGGGAAGACTGAGTCTTCTAGTTGTTTAGAGGACAGGCTCCCATTGTAATCATAGTATTCAAAAAGTTGGTCTCCTCTATTAGAGTGGGAGCCCCTTGAAGGTAGAGACTGTGTCTTAATTGTTACAGATTTGCTTATATATGATCAGCATTCACAAAATACCTGTTAAATGAACAGAGGGCTCTCGTTCATCTATCCAGCATTTGGTGAACAAAGTTTTCTTTATCAGCTATGACCTGCCTCAAAATAATCAGAGGGCAAAATCTTAGAATTCTCGAGTGTCCTCATGTAGTAGCCCCATTCACCTACATTTAAGTTCCCTTCTCTGGACTCTGGCCCCTTCAGGCTGTCTGATACAACTAATATTACACACAGTACTGCACAAGCAAGTGAACTGAGGGGTCAGAATCACATTCTATCTCATTTTAATGCCCTGTCCAATGCTGATCAGCATTCTGTTGACCTTATAGCCACAGGACCATTCCTGCCTGGCAAAGACTGTGGCTCTATCCAAGAAAGCATAAACGTTTCTCAGGTTGTATTCTGGATTATTTTGGCAATCCAATAATCCATATTCTCATTTGCAGTTTATTATTTATTAAATGTACACTTCCCATGCAGTCTTGAAATAACTTCCCATATTTCTTTCATCTTAGCATTTTCTTCTTAAAAAAGAGCTTAGCAAAATTTGCCCACCTAATAGAAACAGTCACATCTCACCGGAGAGAGTTCCTTTCCACTCTTAAACTATCCTGGTCATTACATCTCTGGAGAGATGGATCTTTCTAACAAAAATGTTAATCAAATAGGTAACTGGTAAAATGATGAGAATTAACTTCCTCAGCTTCCCTAGCCACCGTGTCCTAAATACAGTGGCTTTAACTCCAGTATTTTGGTCTACATAAACCCGTATGACCTGAAAATACAGACTGTCTTATGCATCCAGAGGTGACCTGGCACAATGGCAGCTTCAATTTAATCAGAATGAATCAGAATCCTTCTCATCATCACGCAAAGAGAAGTGATTTCCATAGTCATTGAATAATCTAGAATTGTATCTCTCTGATACCAAATTCCAGGTATTTGCCTGCACTAAAGGGCTATCCAAACAAACACCTAAGAATTTTCTGACCGGACAAATTAAAAGGAACTGCACATATTCAAATGCCTTCTATGACTATATACTCTTGCTTTAGCTGAGATACCTGAGAAAATACTGTACTTAGTACAATTTCAATTTCCAAGCATGTGTTCTCAGAGAGCTTTTGAAAGTACAGTTCTCCCAGTGAACTATGGATTGGGCATGTGCTTTAAAACATTCATTCACATGATTTACTCACTGGTGAGTAAAGTGCACCTTCCATTCTTGCTGTTGTGAAGTCACACAGCAAAAATGGTGGACAAGGTGTGATGGGAAAGCTTATGTGCTACTGCAAGTGTGTCACAGCATTATACTTTCCCAGACGCTGCAGGGAATAAATACATGTTATTAATTCACTCATTCTGCTTTGAATTCTATAATTCTGAAGGCAGGAATACAGAACCTCAACAAAAAGGTCTAGTTTGTGCCCAAATGGGCCCCAGCAGTGAACCACGCTGCCTAATGGGGAGGGAAATACTGCCAGAGGAGAAACTGGAAGTGTCTGAAGGGAATGGAATATGTGAAGATGAAAAACTGTTCTGCCAAAGGAAACATACAACCAAAGCCTGACTAGAGGCTCAGTACCCGAGTGACCTGAATAAGCACACCAAGGCACTGACAAGTATTTCCAGGAGAAAATAGTTTAGGATAAAAGGAGGTGATTAGAGGAAATATGTGTGTATGTGTAAATAAAAAATATATTTATTGTGCATGTGTATTTATATGCATTTAGATTGCACACACATACACACAATTAGCTGTGTGGTGGCCATATCCTTAAGAAAATCTGACCCTTAAAAGAAGGGATTCTGCAGTCACATGATTACAATGGACCCAAGAGTGAGACAAACCTTAGGCTGACAATAAAGTAAACTATATGAATTGGAGGCAGTTCAGGGCAAAATACAGAGTATTCTCAAGACTTGATTTCAACCATCAAGTTAGATTCCACAATAGTTCCAGTTCTCAGAAATAGTGACTTTGCAGCAGAAAGGAGAAATAATTATTAAATGTTGGGAACCTGGGATTACTGAGAAAATAGGTCCATCATTAGTGTTTGAGGGCTGAATTTTACTTGTCACTGCTTCTGGAATGCTTAAAAGAGATCAAATCTCTTCCAATCCAGCATCAACAGTACCATCCAAAGTGCCTTTCATTAAATCTTTGTCTTTGTTTTTTTAAAAAAGAGATTCTAAAGTTTTTTTTAATGTTCTTTTTATTGGCCATGTCTGAAGGGCTACAATACCCGTGTGTTACGAGTTCCTCATGTGTATGTATCAATCACTCATTTATCTTTTCATATCTGTTGGCAATGAATTAGGAAAGAAAAAAGTTAATTAATAAAGCCCTGGCCCTGAAAAAGCTCCCAATCTAGTGGCAAAAGCAAATTGCACACACACATACACACACAGATATACAATGACAAAATGCACCATTTTGACCTTAAATTAATATCCTGTTCAAAGTAAAAATGTTTAGCACTTCTGAAATATAATTAGCCAGGATCCTGGTGACTATTTCTAATGGGGGGAAATAGTCATTTCTTATGTCAATCATGTTGTGTGATACTAGTGACAGGAATTATTTTCTCCTATATTGAGCACAAAGTTCTCTTTTTATAACTTACCCTCATTAATCCAGTTTATAATCTTGCTGCAGTAGAGAACTTGACCCTATTCTGTATGACAGTTCTTTAACTCTTTGGAGAAAGTGATAATTTCCCTTAGGCTCACTTTCTACAATTCCTTCAGTTCTCTTCCAGGCTCCCCTGTGTTCCCATACAGCCTTATTTTAATGGTCAATCATTTTTTCAAATTCCTTGTCAAAATGCAATGTTCACTATTGACTAGAATTTGCCTCATAATTAACTGCTAATCTTATTTGAGCACACACAGAAACCATATAGCCAAGATTGAAGATTTTTTTTTTATATTTTTCATTCATATTCTTATTTAGCCAAAGTAATTTTTTTTAGAACTTTGCCTTATTGCAACCATTTGTAAGTAGTTATCATTTTAATATAACTGTGTTATATTAAATTTAATATAACTGTGTAAAAGGAAAAATGGAAGCTTCAAAAGGTTATGAAACTTGGTCAAGGGCAGACCAAGACATATAAACTAGGTTACAGAGCTGAGGCTGAAACCCAGGGTGACCAGCTCCAAATCCTATCCTCTTAAACTCTACGGCATGTAACAGACATATTATACCATGGACTCATTATTAACTGATATATGTGCCAAGAATTTACTAAAATTTTGTTTTTTTCCCAGTCTTTGTCACTTTAGCTAAACATTTTGGTATTCAAAGCCTGTTCTGAATATGATATGATCCCCTATGATATTGGCTGATCCTCCTAGCTTTCTGGCTCCTCCAAATTGAATAAGCCTGAAAGCTATGCATTTATGCAGATTAGTCAGAACCTGTTTTTCAGGACAAGCATAATCACAGGGCTTGATGACTCTATCAGAGATCACCGTCCCAAATGCCATGCCTGTTAATTACACTTAGAGCAAGGCTGATAGACCAGCATTGCTTCCTCTTAGGAGTACGCCCACGCAGCCCACATTTTAGCACCTTCTCCAAAAGCTATTGTGGGAGATTTTGTCAAACGCTTTGTTATAGTCAAGACACACGAGTCCTTGGTATACTGGTTCTACCAATCTGGCAAATCCTATTTAAAAAGAAAACATGGTTATCTGGAATACTTAGAATACTAAGGAAACTAATATTGATTAAAATTAATTTTAGTCATTTCCTTCTAAAGATCAGGATTTGTTTTCCAAGTGTTTGCCAACCATCTATTCCACCATTCATTTTAGAATTTTGCCAGGGACCAACACTTTTTGAATGATATCAGAATCCATCCTTTACTCCTTACAGGAATATAGGAAGTCAGACAATTCCAGCCTGTCTCAAGTACCCTGGTATCTCTCTCTCAATCTCTCTCTCTCTCTTTCATTTTCTATGATTTTTTAAAAATTAGAGTGGTGCTAAGAGCACATCTGTTAGCTTCTTCAATATGCAGTACATCCAGTTCTGAACATTTATTGCATTTTATAGCTGCCAGTGAGTGCCCTCTTGTGATACATGCATGCCCTACCCCTCAGTGCTATCTCCCAGCAATCTTCCAGCAGAGACCTGTATGTCACCACCAGGTATAAAGGAAACAAGTCAAGGAACGGGGGAAACCAGCAGCAAAGGAGCAGATACAACTAGAAAAACTGGGCAGCCACATCAGCCCCAGAAGAGAACCAATGATCAGGAAAAAACAGTTCAAACCAAGGTTTAAACTCCAGTTCCAAATCTCAAATCAAGACTCAGAATTCTGATCTAGAAGGAATGTGGCAGGGAATGCCTTTGGAAGTGCAGAGGGGAGGGATGCAATGGGAGAGAGAGGCACAAATTGGGCCATTCTATGCATTCCTCTCAAAGATGAAGCAAGGTAGAAATGGACCATGGTCTGGCTGGGAAACAAGAAGGAATGAAGGGAACTGCGGCAGAATGAAGGTGAGGTGAAGGGTGGCATACTGGCATAGCAGCCGGACAGGATGCTGGTGCCCACGGAGGGAAAGGGTAGAGGAATGCAGAAACTCCAAGTAATCTGGAGCTCCATGAAGATCTGGAACTCATGGGCTCTAGATTTCATAAGTGTTTGGAGGCATCTGGATCCCCAGGAGAAAGGCATATTGGGGGAGGTAGAGAATGCTTTAGAAATTCCTGGTAACTTATACCCCCTATTACAGATATAGCAAAAAAGAAAATATCCCAATACCCAGACTTCATGGAGTGAGGATTACTGCAACATAGCTCGTATTTCAGCAGTTTTGGGCCATGAACAGTTATCCAGATGCTGTTTTAAACAGCTTGGGATAGGCTTATGGACAAAGCAATGCAGGGAATACAAATCCTGTACTTTCTCAGGTTATATTTTTTTGTCCACACCCTCTCCCTTTATTCTCTTCCTGAAGAAAAAAAGGAGCAAGCTAGACATCTGCTAGTTCCTCCTTCTCTTTGAAGTTAAATATGATACCAACTTTTCCAATGAGCAGTATGATTATTTTCTGACTGTACTTGCCCATTTATTCTGGGAGTTAGCTTTTCTAATATTCCAAGAGCTTTGTTCTCTTATTCATCCTTAAGCTCACCCCACTCCTATCTTGTAAATAAATAGTCTTAAATATGAGCTCTCTGAACATCTCTCAGGACAATGTTGGAAGTCTTTCCTTTTTTTCTTCTTATTGAATCTTTTTAAACAATTGTATGGCTCAATTTTTAAATTTTAAAGAATACCTTATCTCTCATGAGCACAGGGTTTTGTGCTTTCTAAAATGTCTCTAGACATGGGTTTAAATGAATGCTTCCTACAAATTAAAAGAAAACAAAATCTAGTTTTTGAAGTCTAGTGCTCCTTGTTTTTCCTTTTTTTTGCTGTAACACACTTTTGGCTAACACAGTTAACTTTCCTCCTAACTTCCTGCACAGAAATTTCTCTTGTTGCCCCATCAATTGAGAGAATAAAATGTCAGGAAAGTGAAAAACATTCTTTTTTAGCAGAATGGACTTGTAGCAGGTGTTAGGATAGATGACGCTCTGGGTAGCTTGCTCGCTAGGTGCAAAAGTATACCCGAACAAAGAAAAAATTAAATAGTATATGAAGGTGCTAAAGGAATTGTTTTAACAGGAAAATACGAAAAATTGTTATAGATTCCATTTTCGTCTGGTATCAAAATAAAGAAGTATCTGGGACATCATAGAAACTATATTGCAGTCGTTTTCCATTTCAATGCAGATAGCAAGGGTGTGGACAGAATGGGGGCCCTGTGTGTGTGGAGGGTACATTTGCGTATGTCATTGCTGTGACTTAACTGAAGGGCATCCAAAGCTTGAACAGAAGCCTACAAAAAGAATGGTGCAGGGCAGATATGAATACTTAATAGGTCCTTCAGGTTGTATATCTCATTCATCTTCCATTTCTCGACTTTATTTCCTTTTATTATTTTAGTACATGTCTGTCTCCACCACCCCACACTAGATTATAGCTCCTTTATGATCACACAGATTACGGTTTAGTCATTTATGCACATACGTTTCATAAATCTTTTAAGATAAAATACACCACTGAATGCATTAGAATAGTGGCTAAATAGCACTTGGTATATTGAAAACATAATTAGAAATTTAAAGGGCCATTTTCTCAGCTCCCAGTTTTAATAGCCACATTGTGTGCATATGATTTGTACATTTTGGCTAACAATATTTCTGGATGGTGGGCCATCACAACTCTACAGAATGTAACAGAGCATAAGATCAATGCCTTCTAATAGAAATTCGGAATGATCTGCAATACACATCATGTTTGTTTTACAATGTTTATTTTACAGAAGGGAAATTACCTGTGAAGCCTCAGCACCAATCTCTTTTGTCCAGACACATATTTTCTATTATTTTTTTTAATCCTGACTTCTCCCCACCCTCAAACCCTTTAGGTACATATTCTGGTTATGCAGCGGACCCCAATCAATTTCCAGGCCCCTTACCTTCGAGGAAGTTTGCTCTTTTTTTTTTTTTTATCTTTGGATTCTGCCTCACTGCCTGTCACAGTATAGCACTCAGTACTTCTCCCTTTGGCTCACTTCGTGCTGATGGTAGATTGTGTGTTTATTTAAAAAATCGTTTACAACCCTTCACATTCCAACTCTCAACCCAGCATGTTGTTGCCGGGCAACACAAACCTGGACACTCTTCTCAGAGGCTGAAACCAGGGGCTGTAGGCAGTAAACAAGGCCACTGGAAATCATCATCTCACTCGTTCCTGAGTCAATTACCAGACTCCAATGAAGTCAAGATCTTCACAGACTCCAATCAGGTGTCTTTCCTTTTCTAGTCCTTTCCGCCTTAGAAAGTTATTCTATCAATGGTTGCTCCTTTTTTTAAATTAAATTTCATTTTCCCCTGAAGTTTAGCAACACAATCTTTAAAAATCACGAACTGTTTCAACATAAGCATACAATAGCTCACAAACTGATGCCCAATTGATTCAAAATTTAAAGCAGAAATCAAAATATTTACATCATTCCGATCATGCTCAATTGGAATTTTTTTCTTTTCATTTCATATTAAAATCCTTTGGAGAGGATTTTTGTTGGCTGCTTGGTTGGATGTTTTAAAAATACTGATATTCATATTAAAGGGCCAAGTGAAGATTTTAGAGGAGGCACCTCCAGGTATCAGTGTTTTTTATAGTGCCTCAGGTTTTTCTAATTTATACAGCCAGGTATGAGAACCACTGTGCCAGGCAGTGCCTCTCGGGCTTTTAAATGCAAATGAATCATCCAGGGATCTTAAACCAAAGATTCTGATTCTGTCTGGGTGAAGTCTGATATTCTGTAATTTTAATGGCTCCCTGGTGATATCAATCAGACTACATTTTGAAGTAGTAAAGGGCTAGAAGATGTGAGAACACTGAGACTAGTAATAACTGGTTTAATGTTGGGCCCCAGAATAGATGGATATAAACATAGAGAAAATATCTAAACACAGAGAAAGGTATCTGTCCTCAGTCCCATCTGGTTCAGTATTCTGGAATGAAGACAATGATGGGTTTCAGGATAACTTAGGCTCAGAAGATTCTGAGAAAAACAGCAAACAAGCGGGATTACAAATGAGTTCTAAAATAACTACAGTCTAGGGCAAAGGGCCATGCAGGTAAGCTAACATTTAACAGGAACAAATGAAACTAAGGTCCCTTGTCCCTTAAAAAAAAGTCTAAGCACAGAACTGGAAAACTTGGCTTATCAACATATAGAAGAAAGAATTCAGGGTTTTAAATCCACAGTAAACTCAATATGAGTCCACTTATTGCCCCAAAGCCAATGTTACTTTATGTCACGCTAAAGGAAATGTGTTACCTACAATGAGGGAAGTGGTGGCTTCACATTATTCTTAACTGAATTGTTAGAACCATGGGTCAGATCTTTTGAATGAAAAGGAGTGAGAGTCTTTGGACTACAGTGCACAGGAGGGCAAAGGAAAAGTTGACTGGCCTGGAGAAGAGAAGGTTCGTGGGACACATCTTGGCTGCTTTCAAACCTGAGACGAGCCTTTATTTGGAAAACGGATTAGACTTGTTCTACCAGTGAGAATAAGCACAGAATCAATTTGCTCGGTATGTTAGGATTGAATTAAGAAGAACTGGGCTTCCTCATGAGGCTACATGTTTTCCACCACTGAAGCAATTCAATAATATTCTGGGTAGCTGCTTAGTGGCTTTGAACTGGAGAGGAAATTCATGCATCACATAGTAGTTAGACAAGATTTTCAACACCTGCATTTCGAAATACTTTGTTTTTGTGAAAGAAAACATACAGAATATTTAACTTTTGTTGTTCCTCTACTCTGACATCTCCACATCTATTCAGATGTATATTTCAACTCAACTATGATATATACATTTGGAAGTGAAATTTTAGTTTTATAATTGGGATATGTAGGAACTATTTCCATGTTGGGGGGCAAATAAATGGCCAATTTTTGAGTGCTTGCAATGCCAATGTTCTTACTAAACTTCCTTCTGAGAAGTTTCAATCTAAAAATGTGTATTTATTAGAGAAAATTACTTGCTCTCAAAAAAACAACGCTTTTACTGGTGTGATATTTTTCAGATTTTATCTCATCTGGATTTTGAAATACCTATATACATATACTTAAAAACTCACTTAACTAGCAGATATTTTTAAAAATCCTTGAATGTTTCTGGATCATAATTTACAAGTTCCTTATTATTGAATAAAATGCATATTTTAAAATTAGACACAAGTAATTCCAGAATTTCAAGTAGAGGTCGTTTAAAAATTAAACTCCAATGGAGATTCTGAGCCACATAATGCGCTTTAGTCTATCAGTCTTGACTGAATTTCCTGGCTCCTTGTCAGCATTTTTAAGTAGATCACTGGCTAGTCCACTTACATCCCCTCCATGCTGTTATGTCTGACAGTGGTGTTAATATGTTGACAAATCAATCTCTTCATTAATATTCAGCAGGCTTGCTGGATCTGCAAGCCTCATAAACTGTTACAAACACAGTTTAATGATTAAAATGACAATTGTCTTTCTTTTGTTTCTCAAAGCGTTGGATTTCTGGGTCTCATCTACCCAAGGCTTATTTTCAAAGGGGTTATTTTTTGTTTTGAACAATATGTAGCGAAAGAGGGACCTACAGCTGGTTCCTTTTCATGGCAAAGTGCTACTTCCAAGTTAAGTGTTTAGTATTGGGAACACTGTTGGATTTTGAAAACATACCATGTGATAATGGTGATAGGCTTTTATTTAGCTTTGCTTTGTGTTTGTACTGGCTGTATTTTTCATCTCCAGTTTCTGGGGGGAAAAACATAACTGTGACCAATTTTATTTGAATTTACCAAATTAATTTTAAGTAACATTTAGATGCTTTGATAACTTTAGTGGCATATAGTAGCAATTCTATGCCTTGTGATGGCAAATATGCCGCACTGTACATAGATGTCATCAGAGGTTTGAGACCAATTGGAAGAATAAATTACAGCATGCTAAAAAGAAGAGCAGAAACAGTATCATTAGGGTGTCGGAGTACCCAAGTGGAAGAAACCTGTCACTGGTGAACCATCACGATTTGATAATTAGTATTTCACTAAAGACAAGCTTTAGGATTAATGCAAGGACATTTCCTTTTTATATAGGGTATGTCAAGGCTTTCTGTAATTCGTGATGATACCAAGTAACCGTGTGACTGAGGCTGAGCAGTAGCAACGCAGCAGGTGACTTGGGAATAGGTGCTTCACCTGTGAACACAGAAATTGATCTTCTGTCTGTAGGGGTTGAGGGCTTGTTGTGAGACAATTTCCGAGACTGCCTCTGTGTTGATTACTGCCTGCTTGCCTCCCTAATGGCATATAAAGGCACATCAAAACTCAGAATGAAAAAAACATAGTAATTTCTCTGGTGATCTTCATGATCCATTACCAAGCTTCCCCAAATTTACTGTACTTCTCTAATTGAACACATCAATTCAATATGATGATCAAAATGTACTGTTACTCTAACAAATGCTTTCCCAGCACTGCAGGTTTGTCATCATTCCCCTAGTAAAAGGACTTGCATTAAGGCAAATTATATCACATTTCAAACATACAATCCATGTCATTTGATCACTTGTGTCACTTCTCATCTTATTCTAAAAATAAATTTTGTGGAAAACAAAAATATATAGAAAAGAACAATTTAAGATGGGTTATGATTTTGAACAGTTGAAGGAATGTAGGAAAAGAAATTTTGTTTGACTTTCACACTTGAAAATTCTCCTTTTTGTGGGCATAGGTTTAGAGACTTAAAATTACATCTTTTTCATCTGTTCAGTCACACTGCAGTGATTGGAACTATAGAAAAGGAAATGTAATCCTATAGCTTGCCAGTCAATAATACTTATTTATAAAATATTATACATATTGTTTGCTTAAACTTTTAGACGACTTTTAGATCATGTGGAAGAGTTAGGGTTACGTAAATGATTGTGTTCCATTTATTCCTGGTTTCTTCTTTTGCTTCATGTATTTTTATCCATTTTTTTTAATGAATGTATCATATGCACATGGTAAAAAATCTAATTCAATCAGTAAGAAGAATTCAAAATAAAAAATAATGAAACCTCTTACCTCATTATTAGGTCCATTTTCCGAAGATTACCTCTTTTAATTACTTAAAAATTTCTGATTAACTTTATACCTCTAAATAATAAACCAATATCATTTATACTTGATTCATTAACTTTATACCAGTGCTACACAAAGTGTGGTCTGCAGATCAGTGCCAGTCTGTGAACTGTTTGCGTTTGGTCTACAGTGGGATAGGTATAGAATGTAGGATGAAGTTTAGAAACTTTTCTAGCTATTTGACATTGTTTTGACATTTTTACTGTATTTAACAAAGTATTGGTCCATATGCTGGGAAATTAAAAGAATAAAACAAAACTGGTCCTTTACCATAGACAGTTTGAGAAGAACCACTTTAAAACCTAATCATTGATTCCCTGCCATAAGGGATAAGGAATTACTTCATTTCAATTTTCTCTACTTTACTGTCCTCATACTTCTCATTAATTTAGTTGTATTAAATTATTGTATTGGTTACCTCTGTTCTTTGAACAGTATGTGGAACATCGTAGGGGAAACATAGTTTTAGTTAATATATATATTTATTTTAAAGTATTAGCTCTTATGATTAAAAATACAACTAACACTATATCTGAAGGACAATGGGGAAATACGCACAGAATCAGTTTTTGATATCTGTGAGAGCAATAGCTTAGTTTAGTGTTCAGCTGCCCTCTTCCCAAACCAAGACAAATCCATGGCTCACCCCATACCTGCCTCTATAGGTTCCTTTCACATCTTTTATCTCATTCAGGCTTTACAACTTCATGATGGAGGCAGGAATCAGCACCCTGTTTTACAGATGAGGAATCAAAGCTCAAGGAAGTGATAGCTAATTGGAATGGCAGATAGGACGAGATCCCAAACTGCTTGACTGCTGGCTGGCTTTACTCTTGACTTCAGAATCACAGAGGCTCGTAGGGTTTTATTTCCCTGTACCAGGACTCTTCATGGCCCTGGTGTGGTTTAAAGTACCTTGAGACTGAAAATTTACTCATATCAGTTGTAACTTTCCTTTGCCGGATACTAGCTTGCTTATGTATTTGACAGATCTCATGTGTTTCAAATTTTTGGCACCAGCCCCTATTTCAACTTCAAATGAGGAAATTATTTGTTCTTGACAGGGCCAGAAACTACTACCTCAGCTTACGTAATGACATAACCTAAATAACTTTTCTTTATATTCAAACATGAGTTCTATTCATACACCAGCAGATAGAAAGCTCAACTGTCATTCAGTGCCTTGGTTAGCAAACAATACAACTTCTCTGTCTCAAAGGCAAGGACTAATCAGACGACAGAACTGAAGAGAGAGGCCAGCTAAGTTCTAAAGTGATAGATGAGTCAGTCTACATCTTCCACCCATGCTGGTCTCCGTATCACTTGGTTTGAATAGTAAGAAAGTTTCAGTGCTTTGACATATCTATAATCAATGCATACATCTTCATCAAATATAAATGCCTTTTGTAGCATCATCCTGCATAATTCTCTTTCTGAAATGCCATGTCCCTTCCTTTTCATATTTTAGTGACTGGTCAAAGTTTCATTTCCTCTGAATATGCTATTCTGACTAGTCAAGTCCACAGTGATTCCCTTCCTCTGAACTTGGAGACCCCAATTTTATACCTAGCTAACAATTCAAAGACATAAGTTATAATTTTTCAAAATTCATATAACTCCATCTCCCCAACTAATGCTCAAGTTCCTTGAAGAACATTTTATGTTCTGTCCTCTACTTTCATGTTACCTGCAGTGCACGTACATTGTGGTTGCCCAACAAGTGTTTCTTGACCCACTGGTATCTATGTCTCTAGTCTTTATTACCAGCGATAATTTAATGTCCACAGTCTATAGCTATTCATTCCTAAGTAGGTTATAAGTAGGTTATCTCTACATAGCAAAGCCTGCAGATTTCCACAATACTCTATTATACTACAGAGGGGGCATCATTTGTTTCTCTACTCTGAGATAATTTTAAACATGTGAAGGTTATTTTGCCTATGTCTCCTTCCTGGATGACAGGAAAATGTGTGATTGGCTTCAGGGATATTCCAGTTTTGAATTCTGCTAGGAACATCAAGCTATTTTATTGGATTTCTAGATTAGAGGTTTAATGCATAAAAGTTAACCATATTTAGAGGTAATTTTTCCTAACAAGGGTATTATCCACAAGGTTATTTGATATTATAATTTCCTCTCTTCTGCCTCCTGGAAAAGAAAAAATATTAAACTTGACTAGCCTTTGTTTGAATTATCCTAAATATTTAATTATCCTTTAGTATACATGATATTTCTTTGGTAGATCAAGGATTCCTTTAAGATATATCCATCCATCCATGATTTATAACTAATTAGAGGACATTCAAGGTTGTCACTAATGGTAGCTCAAAGCCTTGATAATGGATAGCTCTTGCCATTTAATATCAACAGTAGTCTGAGAACTTAATTTACCTTAGGTAGTTTATACATATTCTTTTCCTATTTCTACAAAACCACATGCAAGAAAAGGTGTCAGACAAGAGATGTTTAACTATGAATGTATTAGCCTGTTTAAGTGGAGACAATGTGAACAAACTTAGAATTAGACACTGCCTGTAAACTCGAAGAGAAGGAGCACAGAGTAGTGGTTCAAGAATGTAGGCTCAGACTATTTGGGTATAAATTCTTGCTCTGCTGCTTACTAGCTTTATGGTTTTGACCACTTATGTCACTCCTTTTGTCTCAGTTTTCTCATTTGAAATACAGGCATAATGTTAAAATCTATCTCATGGAGTTGTGAGATTTAAGTAAGCTTATTATCCAAGCAAAGCATGCTCATTCCACTGGCCAAGAGTTCCTTTCCGAAACACTGACTGCCCCCACCATTTTTTTAAAACTCTCTCTTTTCCGTTTCAGAGCTCAGAAGTTTTATTAAAAAGAATATAAACCTAAATAATGCAACAGTGCCAAGGTGAGCTAACCCAAAGATGTGTATCAGATATGTATCAGATATACAGATAAAATTATACATAAGGATGTTCTAATATTGGTATATTGTCATTACAACAATGCATAAATATTTACAAGTTTTAAGGAAATATACCAAAATATTATCAGTTAACAGTTTCTCTCTGGTTGTTTCATTTACCTCTTAATATATATTTCCCCTTTCTTCTGTAATATATGTGCTTTTCACCAAAACACATTTTCTCCATTTCTTCAACTTCTCAACCCACCTCAATCGAGCTGAGTCCCCATTCCACTGGATACTTCACATTGAGCACTTATGAGATTAATAATAATTCCCAACTGAATTCCCAATCCTTAAGAACACTTAAGGATTAAACCATTATAATGTTCAAATGGAAGGTGTTACCTTCGTGAGAGATTTCCTTCCAGGGATTTGGTGGATACATGAAAGCTGCATTCTGGATTTGGTCGTGTATGTCTTCATCTTCATTAAATGGGAATGTGCCACTTAGGCTTACATAGATGATGACCCCAACGGACCACATATCTAGAGAGCGATTATAGCCCTTGTTCCTTAGAACCTCAGGAGCCAGATAGGCCGGGGTGCCCACCACTGATCTCCGGAAAGACTTCTCTCCAATGATCCGGGCAAAACCAAAATCACAAAGTTTCACCTGTTGATAATAACAGTTTGCAGAAATGGTAAGTTCATAGATGGTGTGTCTGTTTGTCTTAGCCCAGCTCTGCCACAGATAGCTATATCACTTTTACCTAAAGTAATATGGATTACTCATGGTAGAAGTAATAGCTATTTTCTGTTTTCTGTGCTTAGAGACAGTAGCTTATGTACTGACACAAAGAATATGTTTTTATTCATAAAAAAGATCATCTAATATGCAGAGAGTTAACAACAGAGTGGTATATGGAAAAACTACCCATTACATATTAAAGACTATATTTAATAGGAATATATTACCAACAGTACACTAATACTAGGGGTGAATAATTAGCAGTTGATAAGAGCTCTGGGATGTTTTACGTTATGATAATTGTTTAAAGTTGAGAGTGATGATGATTGTACAACTAAGTGAAGATAATGTAAGAAACTGACCATTTATCTTGGGATAGAATATATAGTAAATGAAATTAGGAACCCACTACTTAACAAATCAGGCTCTTGATTTGAGGCTTGCTCTTGTGAAACTTAGGGTTGTAAATGGAAGGCTTAGCCTTCCTATAACTATGCTTGAGAGGCACCTCCAGGGAACCCCTTTTGTTGTTCAGATGTGGCCTTCCTCTCTCTAAGCCCAACTTGGCAAGTAAATTCATTAACTTCCCCACCACAAGGGACATGACTCCCAGGGGAGTGAATCTCTCTGGCAACATGGGACATGACTCTCAGGAATGAGTCTGGCCCTGACAGTGAGGAATTGGAAATACCTACTTGACCAAAAGTGGGAAAAAGAAAGGTAACAAGCTGAGGTCACAGTGGCTGAGATCTCAGAACGAGTTGAGAGGCTATTCTGGAGGTTTCTCTTATGCAAGCTCCAGACAGACATCCCAAATGGCCACAGTATGCCATGTCCTTACCAAAAGTGGTCCCAAATACCTAGGTCCCTACTTGAGATTCTATAAAAGATTCACTCACTAAGTTTTATATTTCAGAAACATAAATCCACCAGAGTGTTCCTATGCCAGACAAGTCCTAAAACCCACAGGCAAAAGCCCCCTTTAAGAACAACAATCAGATGCAGCCCCTCTCCCCATATTGTCAACACCCCCTTTTAAAATGAACAAGTTAGGGCACTCACTGCCTAGACACCCCTGAAGATGGAGAAAGAGATTAAGTGAGAGGAACAGGTAGCAACAAACAAGATAAGATTTAACAAAGGTCTATGAATACTGAAACTTTATATAAATATATATATATATTTTAGATGCTGGGGTGTTGGAATAGCTGGAAGGAGGTAAATGACATGGTGGAACTATAACCTATAACATTCTGTGAAATTTGCTCTACAGCTACTCATTGAATTGTGCTTTGAAAGTCTTCACCTTTCTGTATATACCGTATATTGCATAACAAGGAAAGAACTGGAACTGTGGAACTGTAAACCTTAGCTATTTTTTAAATTACCTATATAACTGCTTGTTGAGCTGTACATCGAAAGTTAACACCTTTCTGTATACATGCTATATTTTACAATAAAGGAAATGGTTGAAGTTGTGGAACCATGACCCATGACACTCTTTGAAATTTGCTCTGCTAACTACTTGTTAAATTGTACTTTGAAAGTTATCACTGTTATGTATATATGTTAAAGTTCACAATAAAAAATGCTTTAAAAAAAGATCATCTAAACACATGAAAATAGTTATACTTAGAAATGTGTATTGTTTCACAAAGCAGGAAAACATTATGCAAATCATTGAGGTAAGGGATTTAACGCAAAGGCTTATTATAAGGAAAGGTTGAAGAGTAAGCACAGGGACACGTCGTGCCACCGCAATAATCTTCAGAATTAACTCTGCCTTGGCACCTCCGCAGGAACTGAAAGAAGCAGGGAGGTGAGGGAGGACAGCCACCCTGGTCATGACATCTCAAAGTACATGGTTCCCTGGGGAGAGATTCTGTTGTTGCCCACCCTCTGAGTTGAGGAAAGGAAGAACATTTGTCCATATCTCCGAGAGCAAAACTGAAGTTTAATATATTGCCCAACATGAGAGGGTTGGCAACAGATCTGGCACTCATATGGCTTTTCACTCTCAGGCCAATGCTTTAAGTACTGGTCTAGGGCTGCCAATTCTTCAGGACCTGTACAAATCAGAAGCTTAAAAGCAGAAGGAGAAGGTATTGTTGTGTATTATTAACACAAGCTGGCCTGAGAAGCCAGAGTGACAAAGCAGCAGTCCCAAAAATGCACCAAGGAAATGAATGGATGAAAAAAAAATGGGTAAAACATGAAACAAATAGAGGTTCTGAGAAAAAAGGGAGGTGGCAGAATGCTGCATGGGAGCTAGTGATGCTCTCAGCTGGCTTTTTTCAGAGATGTTTTTATACTTGCCTGAGGGAAAGGATCAGCTGATGCCAGCAACACATTTTCTGGTTTGAGGTCACAGTGAACAATATTTTTAAAGTGAAGATGCCGCAAAGCCACAAGTATCTATAAAGAAGAAAATTACCAAAATCATTTAATTTCAGTCTAGTTGTTTGTTTCAAAATTAAAAGGGCAAGTGAAAACCCTCAATGAATAGTCAAAGTTTCTTTATACTCAAGACATTGCTTCTAAGAAAAGTTCAACAGAAAAAGTAGCATATTGTGGCATTTATACCACAACAAAGACAGGTGCAGATAGAGGAATTTGATAATAACTAAAAGAGATACCCATTTTTGAGTATTTTTAAAGAACCATGACTTTACCACTGTACCTTTTAGAATTTTGCAAGTAGCTTTAATACAGATACCTGTATACATCTTTCTAATTTGGTATGTTGGACCTGGATAACATAGATACAAATCAGATAATATGATAAGCCACTAAAACCTTTTCTAGTGCAGTTTAAACTTTGGAAGTGGGTACTAAACAAGGCTAGAAAACTGTGGTTAAACAGTGGTAACATTTGATATTAAATATTATCTTTTTTTCTATCTCTAATTGATTTCTTACCTGAGTAATTAAAAACTTCGTTATGTGCTCTGGCAACCTGCCCTTTTCACTTGACAAGATCATCTCCAGCATGTCTCCATGGAGTTTTTCCATAACAACAAACACTCTTTCAGGCGTCTCAAACATACACTCCAAATTTACAACACCAGGGTGATGAAGGTTCTATTAAAGATAAATAAAGCACTTGAAGAAAATGAGTTTTTTGATTCTGTTTGGCAAGCTTACTGATTATACAAAACTGTTCAAGTTAAAGCTATGGAGAAACCCACACTTAAGATTTTTTTAACACCTCTAAATTCCACATGTGCTGCCTTATATTTTTGAAATTCTAATGTCTCCAAAAAATACATCTTTACTTTCTATGCATAATGAAATTATTTTTTCCATGCTAAAAATCCAAGTTCTAGCACAGTGAATTGTTAATTAGGTTTTAATTAGAATACCATATTGAGAAATCTGCAATTTCTTAGGATCATCTCCCATATTAAGCCTGCTGTCCTAAATAAGCATAGGAGGCCATATCTACGCAATTGGTAAACATTTGAAATGTAGTGTATCCTATGGCCCTGATGAAGCTCCTTAGTTAAAACCTTTGCCTAGAAGGGCTCTGCTACTGGAAGCTGAAGGAGTTTGTTACTGAAGCTCTTATACTGAGAGATGATCACCAGAAAAATAACCAAAAAATAGTTATTGAGTTCCTGCTTTGCTAGAACCTCATGCTTGGTAGTACTCCTGCATGGTTCTCATGGTTCTCAAGCAACCAAAAAACATTTCTGCAATAAAATAAAGGCTAGTGATTGGTAGGCTGCAGTTTGCATGACATGTTAATTGTCACACATGTCAAATAAAAGTACTCTTAACATTAGATGGTCCTTTGAATAATGCTTGAGACTAGGTATTTTTTGTGTCACCAACAAATCCTTGGATCTTTTGATTTTTTACTATTTTTTTTTCTGTGCACACCAAAAAAAAAAAGTTAACATTTCAGAAACCATTTTGTTTTCCACTTATATTTCAATGAGAAACCAAAAGAAAAATCATTACGAGCAAACACTATCAAAACAAACAAACAAAAACAAGGACTGACTTAAATGCACTAATAGTTGAACAGAGGAAAACATCAAATGCTTTATTTTTAGAAAAAAAAAATCTCAGCAAGAGATAAAACTGTACATAAAATGAAATTTTCACAAACAACTTGAAACCTGAAATGGTTTGCTATCCAGAAAGCTCACAGATGGATGCTGGGTGGTGAGCAGCAGAAGGGGTAGTGGGTGAATCTACGTTTTCGTAGTTGCTCTATGTGCCACCCATTTCGAAGGAGAGCCTGGCAACAACTGAATACTGTGTGAGGCTACAGCTTGCTGTAGCTCCTATGATGGTAAACTGCCTCTCAGTGTCCTTTCACTGTTTTGACAATTTTGATCTGCACCTCAGACACCCAACGGGTCTTACTGATTGTGATGCCTTGGTGTCTGATAAGGCAGCATAATGTGGTCATGGAATGGCAAGTTTATGAACAGTGTCACAAGATGCCGCACTTCTCCTCTATAGCCTTTCACCTCTGTAGGGCTGGGGTCACTGGTCATGAAATTGGTCAAATATGGCTACTTCAGGTAGATGAGGTCTCCAAAGTTGCTCTATCCTTGTCAGAGCTGAGGCACATGAAGAGAGGGTCGTGTGCTGGATTGAATTGTGTATCCCAGTTGGGACATGTTCCTAGTCTTGGTTAGCATTCTGGCAGGTGTGGACCCAATGTAAACAAGAGCTCTTAAAGATGTTCCTTCTGTAAGGTGTGGGACAGCTGAATCAGGCTGGGCTATTAATCTGGATTACTGGTGTCCATTATGAGCAGAGTGAAAGTCAGATGGAGAGGGAAGCCACAGGGAGCAGCAAGAAGTTGGAAGTCCATGGGAACCCAGAAGAGAAAGAAGACACTGTCATGCCATGCGCATTGCCAAGTGCCAGAAAAGACAAGGACCAAGGATCAAAGCACCAGCAGCCAGCACCAGGGTGCCATGGTCTCCAGGAAGAAAGCATCCCCTTGCTGATGCCTCGACTGGGGACTTCTCCTAGCCTCCAATCCACGAGCCAAAAAATTCCTGTTGTTTAAGTCAACCGATTGTATGGTATTTGTTTTAGCAGCTAGAAAACCAAAACCAGTGGGCTTAACAAAGACCACTGCTCTTACTTCATTGTCTGACTGCCTACAAAAAAGACCAGGTATCCAATTGGCTTTGACTTATGGGAGCCTCTAATATGATTGTACATATCTGTTTTCTATGCACTATGGCATACCAGTGACAGCACTGTTCACACAATTGGGTGTTTGAACATATCTCCTGCCACCTGAAACAGTGCCCAGATTATCTCATTTCCTTTTTCTTATATCCCCTTTTCTGATAGAGGAGACACACCAACTGGGCAAACTACTAGGCTCTGGGTGTCCAGAGGTACAGCTATCCTCTTTCGAATCAATGATTATAGCAGAAGCTTCAAGGATGACATTAGAGTGTCCTGCCTGTGTTATGATTCTCCTGGGACGAGTCCACTATGAATGTAACATGTGTACGTTCCTCTTTAAGCATCTTCTTAACTGATTCTTTTTTCTACTTAATCTACATTTAAGTTTAACTCAACAGTGTTATTGGAAGTTTGACTTCTCTAAATGGCCAAAGTCTCACTGTCTGGGTGGGAAGCAGGAGCACTGAATAAGAGAGGAGCAGACCAATAGAAGTAGGCAGCAAGGCAAGGGGACCTCCTATGTGTGGGCAGCAGAGAAACCAGAAGGTGAAGGAGGAAATAAAGGTTAAGGGAGAGTGACCTCCAGGGCCCAGGGAGGGCAGCAAAGGTGCTGTAACTGTTCAGCCTGCTGTTTCTGTTCATCTCATCCTAGGTTCTGAAGGCTGTGGGACAGGGTGGAGGAGAGAGAGGGGAGTCAGCACACTTCCTGGTGATAAATGAAACTGGCTTTGGAACATGACGACTAGGAAGCTCTTCTACTAAATTATCCCAAATATATATGGACTATCAACTCTCATGTGTCTCTTGCTGATTCCTCTAGGTACAAGAGTTCTTAACGGTACTGCAGTCTTTCATTCAATAAATCCCTCTTTCTTTCCCCCTACTTTACAATGTCATTGGAGGATTTCCTATATAGAGAGTAAGACTTTAATATATGCTTATGTAGGTGGTGTATGGGAAGGATTCAGCAGAGCATTCACTGTCAACTATTTTGCACCATGCTAATGGCAGGTTCTGAAGAACTCAACAAGTGTCCTCCACCAACACCTTCATAATAAGGACAAGGGAAAATGTTTGCTATTTTCTGATAAAGAACTTAAGAGTATATTTAGGTATACAGATTTTTAAAAATAAATTCAATGAAGGTATCAGACTAAGGCCACATTTATACAACTGGTAAAAAAAAACGTTTTTGAAAAGTTTAAACTCATATGCCCATTGCACCTCTTGGTCTTTTATGCAACCCTTTATGTTTTATAGGCTTCCTGAAGAATACATTGGGTGGTGTCTGAAATATCTTTCCAATAGCAAACAAATTTTACTTTTTTTTAATAGTTCATAGGTTGGCTTTTAAAAGTTTATTATGTATGGTTAAGACAAGGTTATCATAGATGCTTGCTCATGAGCTATAATTCTTTGAATTGAACCAAATGGCCAAAAACTTTTTATATTTGACAGTAACAAAAGAAAACAAAACAAAATGTAAATATCCAAACTCTCTACACTGTATTTAAGTCTTTCTTTGGCCCAGAGAATGTCATATTTGAAGATAAAATAGAGAAAAAATTCAAGCTATTATTTTTCTGTTATCATGTATCATTCATATTAACATTTTAATACCTTAACAACACTCTTAGATAACCTTCAACTAAACTGGTCCACATGACTTGTTCACAGTTTTAATTTTTCATATAAAATAGGAAATAGTTCTTCAACTATTTCCTCCTAATGTCCAAATAACTGAATTAATTTAAAAATGGCATGAAGACTACAATATCAACTATGGCTCAGCAGCATGCAGAAAGAAGTTTTGCTAACTTCTCAGGCTTGTCTCAGGAATTCAGATAATAAATCTCATGGCAAAGCAAGCTAAATCAGTGTACAGAACTCTTTGGCCATCTGCTCATTGCATTTAAGTAATTTAATTTTCAGGAAATGAAACATTTGGTCAAGTACAGGAAATAATAGTGTCCATTCACACATAACAGATTGATGACATATCCATGGGGTGAATACAAGTAATTTTTTCAAAGTCTGGGAGGAAATGTCATTGGAGATCTAGATAACATTTTTCCTGATCCAAGTTGCCTAGAGAATTTGTATATAATCGATGGAAAATAGTCATTAAAGCAGAGGCTCTAAATTAGGAAGAAACAATAAAAATAATAATAAAGATGTAAAAAACTTTAACTTTGAGTTTATATGTGCATTCTATTTATACTGTGAGTTTTTTGGATTCCTATGTAAATAATATTTCATGTGTACTTCCATTCTATAATTTCAATAGTGTTGCTTTTTTTGAAATCTGAAGTTGAGAATCTACTTCAAATATTTATCTGTGATAAGTTAAAACTGTTGTATTTTTCTTTCTTCTTTTCCACTTTTACCATCATTATAACCAACATATGAGAGGTGGGAAAGAGGAGAATTAGGCTCAACATATTTTCTAACAGGCTATGGAGCAATGCAGCCTTAATATGGGGACTTCTGACTCCCTTTCTATCAAACGACTAAAATGCTCTAACTCATACAGAGACAGGAAAACATGAAATTTATATTTCACAATAAAAAAAATGTTAAAAAAAAAAAGAAGTGATGAGCCCGGGACCTAAGTTCTAATGGAATGTAGGGCAGTGAGGGTGGGGTTGGTAGGTAACTTTCTTGGAGGCGCAGCACTAAGGCAGTGGCTCTGTGGATTCTTATTCCTGCCCATGTGCCAGGGTTGAAAGAAGTGCACATTATCCTCTCCATTTCTAATCACAGTCTCTTACAATTTGCACTTAATTTAATAGTCCTGGAAATCACATTTACCTATATAACCTTATAAAGAGGATACAGTGCATAATTCCCTGACAGATGCTGAAAAAGCATTTTGTAAGAGGATGATTATAAAAATATGTGTGAAAGATAATATCCAAATAGATATGGTAAGCTCAGATATCTCCCCTGAATTCCAGAATCTTATATCCAACTGTCTTTTGGACATGTTCACTTACATGAAATATGTCCAAAAATATAATTATTAAATTTCCATCCAAACCTACTCTTCTTGTGTATCTTCTCTAGGCAAACGGCCAACAACCCATGTCAGAAACCTGGGAGCCATGCTAAATTTTATTTCTCCCCCACTCCTAACAACTAATTGGCTTCTAAACCTAAAAGCATATACCTCATTAGTGTCCCTCACACTGACCCCTCAATTTCATCCTCATCATTGCTGGTTTGGATCAAGCCCTTATCATTCCTTTCCTAAAGAGCTGCCACAACCTCCCAACTGATCATGTCTCAGGTCTTATTCTCCTCCAACCCATTCTTCAGAGGACAGCCACTATGATCTTCCCAAAGGGTGACTCTGATCGCACCACTCTGCTTCAAATTTGTCAGGATTTGAAATCCATCAGAATCACCACTAGCTTCAGGGTAAGGTGTACCCCCTTAGCAAGGCACATGAGGCTCTTCACGATCAGCTCCCTTTCCCCTACTCCTGCCAAATATATCTCCAGGTTCTCTTTTACTCCCACATAGCTACCATTCTCTATAGCCCTAGTAAACCATTTTCAGAATAGGCCATGTACTCTCTCTCCTTTTTTGGGCTTTCATACCTACTATTTTCTCAGCTGGAACTAGCCCACTTTTCCTGGTTAGTACTGTTTTGCCTGACATGAAATGCTCAGCTTTGAAGCAGCTTCCACTGATTCCTTCAGTCGGTCTTGGATGTCCCTGTGTTCTCAGTCCTTGGTGCAATCCTCTTTCTTTACAATTATATTCTAT
Source organism: Choloepus didactylus (assembly GCF_015220235.1). Taxonomy (NCBI): domain Eukaryota; kingdom Metazoa; phylum Chordata; class Mammalia; order Pilosa; family Megalonychidae; genus Choloepus; species Choloepus didactylus. Next base: position 163,839,295 of record NC_051310.1, read on the forward strand.
TTGGTTACTGGTGAACCTATGTGTTTTACCTAAAATCTACTAGCTCCTTAAAGACAAGGCCTATATAATTTTCTGTGTCAGTGGAAGCTTAGTGCCTGGTACATTATTAAATGTCCAACACAAGTTTGTTAAGTTTGATTGGAAGATAAAAGAATCCCTATATCTCCTTACTTTTGAGTAAATGGACTATATTCTTTAAGACTTAAATGACTTTAGGGAAGAGATGCTAATACATATCTGACATATTTAGTGACAGGAAATTACATCAAATACGATAATGCTGAAAGCCTCTCTTTAGAAAAAACTACAGTACATGACATTTTTCATTGTGAATTCACATGAACCTGCTACTAAGCATGATTAGTAGCACTACCTCATGATTCTGATGATGAATAATATGATGATAAGTAATGATTTTTATGATAAATACCAAAAATATGAATGTGAATATCCCAGATGCCACAAAATAATTTTCTGAAGTCCCAAGGGACAAAGATAATCTCCCTCCCTTCAAAAGTATGTGAGTTTTGGCCACTGCTTTTGTAAAAATGCAGTGTCTTTGATAGGAAGAAATGTGAAATTTGTTTACTAGCTATGTGGTTTGTACCCATTTTATACCTAGCTCTTATGAAGGAGATACTCCTAGTTCACGTCATCCTCAAAGGCCACTGGGAGACAGTCATCAGCAAGAAATAAGCTCAGTGACACAGTCGAAATATTCTCTTTAAATTACTCCTTTCCTTTCATGCCAACCCGAAGTCGTTTTACATAATTTACAGAGTTTAGGAAAACCCTTCTATGATTTTATTATTGTCCCCAGGATGAGAAATAAAGAATGAAAAGGGGCTACACAAGGAGTGAGGGTCGGGTCACAGTACCCCACCACAGTGCTTAGAAAAGGCCTTTCAACTCGTGCTTTTCCTTAGTTTTTGTTGTAGTCCCAGCACAGGTTTGACTACAAGGAAAGCCCCAAGACCTGGAGCATAATGTAAGGAGCACAGGCTCTGGAAACAGACTGCCTGTTTGAATTCCAGCTCTGACACTTCCCCACTCCTGCCTCAGTTTCATCATATGGACAACGGGATGATGATAATGTATCTATCTTGTCCCATAACTAAGACTTCATTATTTAATATATGCAAAACTACTTGGAATAGTGTCCAGTATATAGTAAGGGTTACTTATTTATTGTTACTGAGCAGATTTTCTGTTACTTAAAAAAAAATCTAGGTCAAATTTCCCTTTTTATGGAAAAAGGCATAAGATGAAACTTCCTTTTGCCTTTTACTTAACAGAGGTTATATCAGGTTACACATGAACTGCCATATATACTTGCACCTTTCAGCTTGTCTTCCCTCTTCTTTCTCCTTGCTGTTTTTTTTGAAACTGCACTCACTTTCCCACTGAAAAACCCCTCCCTTTACTGGCCTTGCAGAAGTTTCTAGTTCCTTTGTTTGAGCTCCCATCTCTTTATGCTTATTCAGAAGAAACATGCTGCACTGCAAGGAAAGTTACCGTTTCTTCTCCCTTTGCAAACCTGCTAAAGCCAGCTCTGGCCAAGTCTAGCCACCAGGGCATGCACAGTCAGGAGTAGCGCCAACCTAAAAAGTTACCTTTGCCTAATTATAATAGTAAAAATCACACCTACCAAGCAGGCTGAGCCACCATCTTCGAACATGCGTTGCATGAAGCAGCATGATTTGGAACTATGCATGCTCCACTTAAGACTGCCCCTGAACCCACATCACCTCACCTAATTTTAACCTAATCCCCTAGAACCACATACCTGAAATCACATAAGTATCTCAAGCCTGTCAGCTTAGGGAAACAGATCTGAGGTTTACCTCCTGTTTCCTTGATGAGCCGCTCACAGTAAACTCTTTTCTCTTTTCTCGGAATAAACTTGTATCTTGGTGTCATGATACTGACCTTTGTGTATGCTGGTCAGTGAGCCCACTTGGGGCAGTAACATTTTCAAACCTCAGTGATGACAGTGATGCTTCTGCTGTTAGGTCAGTCAGGCAAGGGCTGCATGTTGGACCATATCAAAGCCCTTCTGGTGAGAATGGAGACCATTGACTTGCTGCATGTGACCGTGTTCACAAATTATGTTCAAGTGACAAAAAGTCTGTAGACTTTTAAAGAGGTTCACTCTTTGGTCACTATTTTTTAAGAGGCAGCATATTTTTATAAATTTCACCTGCAAAATCTTAGACATACATATTGATATTAACCTAGAACAAAATAAAGCTAACATATACTCTCAGAAGAATAAACACACACAATGTAATGTTAACAAGAGTAGTTGTAACAACCCACCCTCCTGGGAAGGGAGAGGTATCACTGACTGACATTCAGGTCACAGTCAAATTTAGCCCATTAGACTCTAGGAACTGGTGAGAGGTTTCTGCTCATACCAACCATCAGAAGTGGAATGCAATTTTATTTTTGTTGTGGCACTAATTTACACAAGTTGACTCTGGTTTAATTTGTTCAACAATTTGTGGAAAAAATAAGTTAAAACATCCCTATCAGCTGCTAATGATAATAAATACATCTTGCCCTGAAAATAAGAAGCAGAGTCAATTTTTAGGCAGCTAGCATATAATGCACAATTTACCACTACTTTTTTCTCTCTTAAATTAGCTATGAATTCACACATAGTGTTTTCCTGTATATCCTATTAAGTAAAATTTAGACAAGGGGAAAAACAAAAGGATCAATTCAATATTTTCTCAGCAAAAACTAACTTGAAGACTAAAGTATAGCTTCTGTATTCATGAACATTCATAAACCTATCCACACGCTTCTCTCATTCTTCACTTCATCGATTGTGGGACTGCTTCACTCTAGCTTTAGATTCCAGAGTTGCTGCAGGTGAATGATAAACATGATCAGTCCTCTCCTTTTCCTATAAAATGAGAAGGAGCTAAATGCACAGGAGAGAGGGGAGTATGCAGAAAACAAAATAACAAACACCCTCTGGTTATCTGTCATGTTGTTTCCAGCCTTTCTGGTAGAACTTTTGACCAGGTATGAAAATAACGTAAAAATATGTGATATTTTTTAATGATCACCAGGAATTCCTGTTAAGATTAGAAGTATGAATGGGAAATTTTAAAAACAAAATCAAGAAATCCTAAACCCATCTTCTTGGTGTCAGGCACTGAGATTTCAATGGTGTCAATGTTTGATTATGGCTGAATTTGATACTATAATTTCTGGTGACAGAAGCAGCAGCTGACTTAGAGAACTTTGGAAGGACCCTTACACAGCAAGGATCTTGTACGTATTCTAGTACCCACCCATTCCTACCTCCCAAATAGGGCCAGAATTTCAACTAGAATTTAGGCAAAAGAACATAATACTTGAGAATCAGCAGCAAAGGCTACAAAGACAGACAATTAATTACTGATTAAAAAAATCAATGCTAGTAAATATTCCACCCATAAAGGATGATGCCCTTCCCTCTTTGCCATTACTGGGTTTGTGTTTTGGGGAAAGGCAAGAATAAAACGTATGGCTTGTTATAATAAATAAAATAGAAATTGTAGATCACAGTATATGTATTGTATAATAAAAGTTGAAAAAAGACCAAATATTGATATTTTTTTCTGTTTGACATCAAATGTACACAAATGAATACACATATAGAAAACATTTTCACTTATTATTAATCTAACCTGTTGGAAACATGAACACATAATCTAGTCTTGGCTTTAGACTTCAAATATAATGTTTAGCTTATCGTATCACTGTAGTCCCGTCTCTCAGTTTAGATATCAGCACTCGACAAAACATAATCTTCTATAACAATGATAAATTATCTGGGTAGACAATCCTTCTGCTGTGTTATATACTGGATAATGGGAACTGAAGTGAGTATTTAAGGTCTATTGGACAAGGTCAGAATACTGAACACTGTGCACCAAAAGATCACATGCAAAGTTTTTACATTCGTATAAGGGTTCTGTGGCCAAGTATGTTTGTTTAATGGGTGTATTCTTAAAATTAACCAGGTTCTTAATTATGGAATTTCTCAGAATCTTTAATAAGTGAAAGACTGTGTTCATTTCACTTACAAGATGTAGATGACCTGGCAGTAGTACCCATTTCCCAAACTGTCTTAAAAGAGGGGGACCTTTTTTTTTTTAAACCCCCACTTCCATTAAACATTCTATATATCATTTAGTTTAGTTCCCCATTCCTGTGTAGCAGGCATGCCAAAGCAGCACAATTTATAATCCATAATAAAGGAAACCGAGTGCTGGAAAAGATTTACTAAAAAAGGGAAAAATTTTGACTTGAAATCTGGCCTTTTCACATGAATAACTTCTAACTTAATGCAATACCTATTTGGCAATTTTTCTAAGTTCATTTACTCTTTCTTGTAACATATCCTTGATTTCTTCTCTTAATTTTAGGCATGTACACATAATCTATAGGCTTTACTTTTTAAAACATGCAGTAGACAGAAGATTACCTTATACCTACAAAACATGTCTTGCCTAAAGACAAAATTTCATGAAAATTCATCAAGCAATAAAATATGAAGAAAGATTTGAAGAAATATAGTAAACATATTAGATGAAATAATAAAGTATAACCTAATCCTTCAATCTAGCTAAAAGAGAAAGTTCCCCAAATGTGCATAGTTTTTGCTAGAGAAAGAACTAATTTTTTCAGGATTAAAAAAAGTACCAGTTTGCAAAAATTTTCATTTTCCCACCCACACTTAGCAATGTTATTATCTGGTTTTCTATCGTGATTATCTCCTCTACACCTACTCCTGATCATCTTTATAGACAAAGAGAACAATGCCATTCATCTACAAGATATATATTTAATCTTTCTCCAGAAGACAAATTACCATGTGTTTTAGGCAAAAAGGGATGAAGACAAGGAATATTTTATCATTTTATTGGCATGCTATGCAATTCTGTATCCCTGTTTCTTCCGCTGTGGCTAAATAATTTGTTCAACAAATATTTCCTGAGTGCCTATTGGTTGCCAGGCATTATGTTGGGCATTTTCAACCCTAACCCAGGTTTTTTAAATTCTATTTTATTGAGATACATGCACATACCACACAGTCATCCAAAGTGTACAATCAACTGTTCACAGTACCATCATATCGTTGTGCAATCACCACAATCAATTTTTGAACATTTTCATTATTCCAAAAAAAAATAAAAATAAAAGCAAAAAAGAATACCCAACACATCTCATCCCCCCCACCCCCCACCCCCTATAATTCATTTGATTTTTGTCTCCATTTTGCTACTCATCTGTCCATACACTGGATTAAGGGAGTGTGAGCCACAAGGTTTTCACAATCACATGGTCACACCATGTAAGCTATATAGTTAAACAACTGTCTTCAAGAATCAAGGCTATCGGGTTGCAGTTTAACAGTTTCAGGTATTTCCTTCTAGCTATTCCAATACACTAAAAACTAAAAAGGGATATCTATACAATGCATAAGAATAACCTCCAGAATGATCTCTCTAATCCATTTGAAACCTCTTAGCCATTGAAACTTTATTTCATTTCTCTCCCACCCCAGGTTTTGAATCAATCATGTTCTTTGTTGTGGTGAAATTATGTTTCTTCTAGTTTCCTTATTTAGGGAATTCAACATCAAGATATCTGGTCTTCTAAACTTGTTCCTAGGAGCTAGATTTACAACCCAGTGGTAGCAATTCTAATACTATCTAATAAGTATGGAACCTTTACTATATGCCAAGCACTGCTAAGAGCTTCATTAAACTATCACATTTGATTCTTACTACATTCCTACAAAGTTTTTAGACAAGGAAGGTGAGGCTCAGAGAACTTAATTAAATAAGTTGACCAACGTCACAGAGTTCTTAAATTACAAGTCTGAGATTTGAATGCAGGCATTCTAACTCCAGAACCCAGGCCTTTCAAACACTATGCTATATATTGCCTTGAATCTTGCCTTGGACTTAAATCTATTTAGGATGGGGGGCCTGCGTATTCTAACTAATATATACTTGAGGCATTCTACTTCTGCTTACTTCCCTTGGTCTCATAACCTGTCTCAGCATGCTGTCTAGACTGCTGAATACTGCCTGTCATCAGTCTTCCCAATACAGTGTCCCTCTACTTGCTATGACATCCATTTTGACAATTTGCCTTGACAACTGGGATTCCATATCTTCCTGACTGGTTAGGTTTCCTACAGCTTGTTCTATTTCTAAACCCACATACCACACAATATTGTGTTGTGTTACCAAATCCCCTCCCAATCTTGAGGTTCTATAAGTTCTCACTCTGAAATGTTCTCTGAATTCCTTTGAGCGCAATGTCCAGTTTCCCCCTCCCCTGCAGGGCTTAGCTTTTGAGACTTAATTTTATCTGGAGCAATGAGTGACTATTCTACAAACATCTCCTCCTCATCAAATAACATAATTTTCTCATTAGAGCCTAAAGTGTAAGAGCAACAATATGATTATGCAAAAGGTATTATAACAAAGGCCCTGAAAAAAGAATTTAAAAAAATAGACTAAGTTTTAAGATAATTTTGTCCAATGTTAATCCAGTATTTGTCATATCTTTCCTACTGTGCTCTTCATTGTGGAAATTGGAATAAAATAAGGCCTTGCTGAGACCCTCAAATTGCTTATAATCTAATTATTGCATAAAAATAAATACTAAAGTGCTAATTTATACTAGAGGACAAAGACAAATAGGAGATATGGAAAATAATACAGGATAAATAGTATGGGAGGTTTGTTGGCTTTTAAGATCAACTTTAACATACATAATCCAGACTTGGAATTAAATCCCGAGCAATGGTCAGAGGTTGAGAGTATGATGGGGACAATGAATGAATGAAGATCTGTGTTGGGGAGTAATGGAGGACACAATGAATAGGGAAGATAGGGCCCAGTAAAATCACCCACGGTGCTAAAATCAGGGAAAGTTGTTTGGGTTTGATAAAATAAGAAATAGGACTACTAATCTAGGGAGGGATAAGACGTGCTCTTCAGGATGGCCAAGGGAAGGAGGAGGGCCTGGGAGGGGGGTTGAGGATGGTGATGGAGTGGGGGAAAGGAAGGACACACAGGTGTCAGGAATATCACCTGTAGCAGTAATCAAGGCATGAGTTGAAAATGTGCTCCCAGCTAGTGGCAGTGGACATGTTAGGGCTGAAGTGAAGAGGAGTTTGTAGAAAGAAATAAGAGGAGAAGGACATTTTGACAGCCACTACTTGCTGAAAATAGCCACTTAAAAAGTTTTCTTGCCTTGAATCTTCCTTCTCTATATGTCATTCCCAAACATGGATCTGATCCATAAGAATTCTTTTTCAAACTGTTTCGATAATTCACAATTTCTCAGGCGTAATAAAATCCAACTGACTTGGCACAATATCAAAGGTTCTCCATGAACTCACACTAAACCCGTTTCCCGGTCCTACTGCACACTCTGATCCAGCACAACAATCCACAAACTAAGAAAGATTAGCAAGAAATATTTTGTATATATTTCAAAGATACTTTTAAGAAAAATTGTTTTGTATCTGTAACTGTACTGTCTGGAACAAGGGGGTATTCAATAATTATGCTTTGAATGAATAAATGAACGAATCTTAATAGTCCATAAATACTCTTTCTAATACATATCCGAGAATATGCCTGTGGTCTGAAAATACTCCTTTGCCAAGTTTCCCTTCACAACTGACTTTCTCCCATGTTATGAAAGGAAGGCATGCTTCTCACACATCCCAAATCTTACTCGGGGGCCTTGCTACGACTAGGAAAATCCGCTGGGAGATAATAAAGGGAAAATTTGAATTACTGTGTTGGCATGGAGAAGTGAATGACAAGAATGACTGGGAAACCAATCTTTTTGCAACTCAGTTTCTAATTCATGCCTTCAAAAAAATTAAAGGAGGATTTAACAGTATAAATTAATACAGGATTGAAAAGAATTTTTGAAATAAATCACTGAGTCATATTTCTGGATTTAAAACTCTACAAATGAACAAGTTTCTCAGCTCCTACATAAAAAAAATAGGAATAAAAGTGTCTTCAAATCCTGTCTCATTCAAACAATAAGTACTATTCAACTACCAATTCATGAACTAATTTTAGAAAATTACTCATTAAAGAATGTATTTCCAGTAACATTTACTTTTTTAGGTTTACTAAATATGTAACACAATTTACAAAATATTTTCTTCCCAGATAATTTTTTTACTAATAATAACTGTAATGAAAACATAATTTAGGAGAATGAAAAAAAAAATTTTAGGTCTTGTAGTCAAGAAATTTAAAAAATATATACTTGTTTTTAATGTAGAGAATTATGATAGGGAGACTAATAAAAAACTTTCAAATATAAAAACACATAACAATGGGATTGAATTCTGTGACAAAAGTGGAATACAAATACAGTACAAAGAAAGCCAAAGGGTTGTAAATATCCTATTGTTAAAGAAGAGGCTATTCATGTATTTTTTAAAAATGGCTGATAGAGGGTATCAGATGTCTATAGTATTTAGATTCTAATAGATACATTTAAAAGAATGATACATGCAGTTTTGTTTTCAAATACCAATATTTCCAATGCTTTGGAAAATTACACCTCTAGGTGTTTTAAAACTCTTTAACCTTTTGATAAAATCACTATAGATGTCAGCTTAAAAACATGCAAGCAGGTACAAAGTTTTTCAGAATTCTTTACCAGAGAAGTGAGGAAAGAATGATTGAATACCACTCTCCTAAACTGATCTAGAGTTTTCTACTCATTTTTCAAGGAATATTTATATTGCTGGAGGTGTCCCTCAGCCTAGAAGGCCCTTTCCATTATTTCTTTATTATCAAAGGGTTTTGAATCTTTCAAGCTTTCAGCCATGCTATAATTTCTTTGAAGTTCTCCTGGATTGCAAATCCCTGGCCTCAGTCAAAATCCATGATTTCTTACACATGCTTCCACAGGTATTCTGTCTTGTGGCTAACTGTACCTGACTGCCTAAATGGATTATAAACATCTTGAAGGGTACCATTTACTTTTTTATGCTCGAGAGGCCCAGTAAATTGCTTTGAATAAAGGAAGTACTCAAGAATACTGTTGAATGATTTATTATTTTTATTAATTGAAGCAAAAAGATCCTTGCCTAGGAAACTGAGAATGATAGCAAAATAGAATAGTTATGTAAGAGAGTATCTTGTGGGAAACACACTTGGATGAAGCATTTAATTTTAGGCTGGCTGATTGGGGTAAGAAGGCAGAGCAAAGTTGAAATGTTCTAAGGTCAGAAATACAAAACTGGAGTGCCAGGGAAAAACCAGAGCTCAAGAGATAAATTAGGGAATGGCCTGTGAAGAGATGATAGATGACTCTTAAAATGGGGGACTTCATTCTGGGAAAAAGTCCCAAATACACATAAATCATTTACAGGAATGGAAGGAGAAAGAATTTCAGGAAGAAAGTTGGAGAAACTAGCAGAGAAGGAGATGTCGGTTCTGGTAAATACAGGGGTAAGTGAGGAGAGGAATCAAAAAAGAGCAAATGATAAAAGCATCTGAAGAACAGAGATTAGTCAAGTGGAGGAAAAGAACTAAAAAAAAAAAAAAAAAACAGCCAGAGGGTGATAGTTGAGCAAAGTTAGAAAACAAGCATATTGCAAAAAGGGCATTATACGTTTTCTTTAAGAAGGGTAGGGGGAACAAAAGACAAAGAGGCAAGAGAAGGGAATATATGAATAATAAATGGAAGGGGCCAGAACACAGGTTTGAAGTATGTGGCATTGCAAAGAAGGATGGATTGGACTGTTGCTATGAGAGGAAATGAGACAAATGAAGGCCACATTTTTCTGTTTTGTTTTGTTTTTTAAGGCAAAAGAGACTTAGTAAGAGAAGTACCTCACAATAGAGAAACCAGAGTGGCAGGGGTAATTTAAGAAACAAGTGCAAGATAATACATTTAATTTATGGCCAATAAAATTCATCTGTATTTTTTTTTCCTTTTCATCACAATATCTAGTCTTTTATAATTGCAAAATTATACATGTACATATGTATCACAAACAGAAGCTCTAGTATTGTTCCTTATATCGATAAATAAAAGTTGCTATTCAAGATAAGTAGAAACAAAATAACAGTATATCATTGAAATTATATGCAGATACATTACCTTAAAGCTTTTTATGTGTTATGATTTTGGAATAGTTTAGAAATTAAAAATTAATGTTGATATGATTTAAAAATTAAATGATATTAAATATATCATATCAATATATTTACTCTGGATTTCAAATTTATAAGTTTTCTAAGTTATAGCTGCATCTTTTTATAGAGGTCAGTTTTTGTGATAGCCTTAATAATCATATTTTTGGTTGACATGAATATTAGGAAATGGTACCTAATTTCAAAGTTACCATGCTTTTTATCAAGATACAAATTTCAAATTAAAATATAAATAGGATCATTTATTAATTTTATGAAATAAGTTTAACATAGACATTAAATAACATCCAATGAGGGCTTTCACAGAGAAAAACCACACATAACTCTTAACTAACCAACTGTGATGGTTAGGTTTATGTGTCAAATTGGCCAGGTGATAGGGCCCAGGTGTCTGGTCAAACAAGCACCGGACTAACCATTACTGCAAGGACATTTGTGACTGGTTAATAAACCAGAAGGTTGGTTTATTAAATCATCAGTCAATTGACTGCATCTGTGGCTGATTAAATAAATGAAGGGCATGTCTTCCACAATGAGAGAAGTCAATCAGCTGGATTTAATCCAATCAGTTGAAGACTTTTAAGGGAGAAGAGAAAGAACCTTCACTTCTTTGGCTAGCCAGCATTTCCTGAGGTGTTCATCGAACACTTTCATTGGAGTTGCCAGTTTGCTGCCTGCCCTATAGGGAGGACTCGTGCATCCCCACAGTTGTGTGAGACACTTTTAAAAAATCTTATATTTACAGGTATCTCTTGTTGGTTCTGTTTCCCTAGAGAACCCTAACTAATACACCAACCAAGGAATTAACCATTAATAGCAAATGCAGTCTAGCATTTTGCTATCTGGTTGGAGACTATGTGTATCATCTTATGTGAAAGGATGGTGTTTCTGTACAATTTTAATTAATCCATTCAACAAATATTAACTGATCACCTAATATGTGCCAGGAACAGTTTCAGGTATTGGAATACATTAGTAAACAAAACAATGATATCTGCCCTCCAGACCCTATATTCTAGTGGTAGGGTGGTTGTGGGGGTGGGGAAAGGAACAGACAACAAATATAATAAATAAAATGCTATTATAAGTTAGAAGGTGGTAAGTGCTATGGTAAAAAGAAAACATATATCAGAGTAAGGTGAATCAGGAATACAGAGGTAGAGCTGGGGCCAAAAGTTTAGATGAAGGGCAATTTTAAATAGGATGTAGGGTAGCCCTCAGATTCATGGCGATTATTTGACCAACGACTTGAAGGAGATAAGCTTGAAATTCACTGTCTCAATTTACTGAATTTAATCCTTCCTGAAGGGGTGATAGAGATGGTGATGGTAAAAAAGAGTTCAAACAATTTTTGGTTTGTTTGTTCTTATTTGGGGACATGATGAGTTTCCTATATTTAATGAACATATTTCAAAATAATTGGCAGTTTTATGATAATGTACGAGGTTCTGAACCTGACAACTGCATATAATTAAGCTAAAACCAAAAGAGACTCATTTGTATGGGTTATGTGATTGAAAAGTCAAACATGGAGGTATTGCAAACATTCACCTAAAAGTATAGCTGAGTGACACAAATGAAAGACTCATGACAGCAAGCACCTGTGTGTCTTCATTTCCACTGCATTCCATGGACCTAGAACAGTCCCTGGTTTGTGACGTACATTCAATAATTATTAGTTTAATGAATGAAGCAAAGAATGGTTGGGAGCAGTGGGAATGGGTGATAAAGGTGAGGAGCACTTTTGAGCTTTCAGGTCATAATATGAGAGGTGTTTGACTTCTTCATATGCTCAATCTAACCAAACTTCTTTAAAGAAATATCACATTATAACAAAAATTTGCCAAATATCTATTTATTTCTAAGCCTAGATAGAGCTGTTGATTGGATCTAATATTCTAAGGAGGAGATGGGAAGCAGTTTATGCTAAGTTGTATTTTATTTTCCTATTTCACTACACAGCCAGCAGCTGAGAATGTGTTGACAGGCTCTGGAGAGCCAATTAAAAGGAGTAGACGCAGAAAATGAGACCCTCAACATCCAGTCACTCATCTGCAATTGCAATAAAATGTAGACTGATGTAGCTATGTTAACCATGAAACTCTCCCCTTTCATCTACTCTAAGGAAGGACAAATGCTAAATCTGAAAGGTAACAGGCTGCAAAGGAATCTGCCTCCGGGAGACCAGCTGGGTGTGGAGACAGGAAGAGCAGGAGACCAGCTTGGGGGTATGTCATTTACAGAGTTTTCAGATGCCATTTACTGCTCACTGTTGCCAAGAATAATTGTATCTTTTTTGGTAGCTGATTAGCAAACATTAAGCTATGAATCGATGAATAGATATCTTAAGTTTCAAGGTTGTCTTCTTCCTTAGGAAAGCAGAGAACACTGTGATATCCTCCACTTTACCTTCATGGTCTAAAAGCACAAAAACACCATCTTTAGAAATTCTGTGTTCAGAAAAGTCATATGAACATTGTTCAATAAAACTGTGAAATAGAACATTATGATCAGCTTGCAAGACGAGGAGAGAATTATGGAAGTTATATAAAAACGGGTATTTATCAGCAGTCTAAGTAGTCTAGACTAGATAGCTATGTTGCCTGCATTTACCAAACAATTGTTTAATTTCCCTTTGGTCTGCGGAAAAAGCTTTAACAGTGACAAAGATTACATACACCACAATACCTTTTGCTAATAAATTCTGGTTTTAAAAATGGAATGTTATCAATAAGAGGAGTTAGGTGCTATGCTTAATCTCAAATGAAAGTTACAGTGAAAGACAAAGAGGACGTTAATAAAATCAAGATGAGCCAATTCTCAGACTTATATTACACATTTACCCGATAACTTGACAGTGATGAATGTGATACATATAATTACCACAGCATAAAGGAGGAATGTTTATCAAGGCAAGGTCACTTATAATGTAAATCAAAATGTTCTCAGCATGTCTACTATGGGTAAATGCTGAAACATTACTGATATTATGAGTACATCACAACCTAGAATTAAATACACAGTAAAGAACAACTGCCATCGAGACCCAGGAAGGATACTACAATTTGATGTTTGGCCCCCCTTTTCAGTTATTGTAAAGTGTTCTTAAATACCTTCATCACAGATATTTGGATAACTTTTCTTTGTTTTGCAGAGGTTAAGGTGGAGATCTTATATACCCCAAATGAGAACCAAGGAAGTACCTGCAGAATTGCAACCTCATTACGAAGCTGGCTTTCTTGTTTTGTTGGAAATCTTAATTTGTCAATGATTTTAATAGCTACATCTCTTCCCGTTTTACGATGTTTTCCTTTAATAAAAAAGGGAAACATTAGCACAATGTTATTATATATCGTCCATGTTAGAGAAAACCAAAATTGACAAAGACATTTATAGAAACTATAAAGATGTTTCACTGAATAAATTAACATTTCTGAAGAGCACTGACTTACATCCATAAAAGTTTCATTTCTTAGTTCCATTATTCTAAGTAAAAAATGTGGTTTAAAATTAGCTACAATTCAGAACACAAAACAAATGGGCATTAAAAACTGTATGTAGCAATGGCCTGATGTCTTCTCATAAACAATTTGTTCCAGAGACAGGATATTAAGCTACTGAATGCGGGAAACATGCATGCCACCAGCAACACTTCTCCTTAAGAAAGTATCATTTTAGAATTCTGATAAACTAATGTAAGAGTGTTATAGTGGAAAAAAATTGAGTATTGGCTCTGTCACTTACTTGCTGTCTGAACTTGAGTAAGTCAGTTAATCTTTCTGAGTTTTACGCTCCTTATCTTTAATAGTAGGGTTGTTGTAAGGAATAGATGAAATAAGACATGTACGTAAACGACTTATGCAGATAATTGTATACATGCAAAAATGTTAGTCTTCACTGTCTTCATTATCATCATCATCATCATCATCATCATTATCTTCACATGATAGGCTCTTTACATACATTTTCCCATTTAATTCTCCCAAAAAAACTTATCTGGGTCTATAGAGCACCCTAAGCGCTTAACTTTTACAGTGCTATAGTGTAGTAGGTATAGAATGCAGCAATGTTAACTGAACCTGAAAATGGAAACCGTGGTGACCTAATTACTCACATTTTCTGTCACACAGAAATTCACTTGAAATTTCAATATTTCAACATTTGCTGTTATAAATTTTGTGTTCCTTCACCCTACACCCCACTCCAACCATTCCCTCTGACTCCTTCCCAACTGCTTTCTTTCACTAGCACATTGCCTTGTTTTTATTTTCTCTACTTCTTCACATCACTCTTTGCTCTCTGACTCTCTGCAATCCCTATCCTGAGTCAGCCATTTTACAGCAACTGCTCTCTAAAGGCTACATATTCTTTTGTTTCTACTTTTCGGTCAGTATAGTATTTGACCTCTCTTCTGAGATTCTGTTCTCATTTGCTTCGTCTCACATGTCTAATCTTAACTTTTCAGTCTTCTTTGTAGAGACCCTCTCCTATGTCTGCTCCTCCAGTGTTTGATGTTCCCACTTATCAGATACCTGATGGTCTCTTCAACCTCATTTCTCACCATGGCCCCATCCCCAGCCCCACACTTGGTGCAGTTAGCTATATTTTCCATGCTCTGTCTACCATGATTTTGTTTTTTTTTTAATGCAATTATCACACCGTGTAGCAATAATCTGTCTAGGTCTTGGTCTTCACTACTATACTGTTATATATGATCCTTAACTGTGATTATAAAGAATTCATTTTAAGTTGTATAAATGTGTAGGGCACTAGAATGATTCTATATTGTTCCAAAGACATGCCAGCCTCTAGAAGTTGCTTCAAAAAATAGTCAGTTTTTTTAAATGTTTTCTTTGTTTCCAACAAAAGCAGAATAATAATAAAAAAAAACATTTGAGAGTTTTACATTGATCAAAATTATTTTGCAAAATAGAATAGAACTTAATTTTCTTTTAAATAAAAAGCACAACAACAGATGACAAAATTGGGTGGGGCATTGTGATTATTTCAGAGTACTCCCACCTCACACAAAAAAAGATAATTTGTTACGGATTTATTGAGGAACTAAAAGCTTTGGCATCATTCATAGGGCAAGTAAACATTAACATTTAATGTCTTTTAAAGACTTGAAAAAATGTGATTGATTGATCTGGCTATAATCTAAAGTAGCACAACTTAAAATAGTAAATTCACTGAAGGGCTAGATAATAAGAAAAGAAAAGGTAAAAATTTAGTATTTCACTACAAAATTTTAAAAAGTTTAACCTTTAATGATGCAAATACATTATTAAAGATATTAGAAAGTAAAGGGTATTTTCCCTTAGTCACATATATGAACTTCTATAGGGTTCTAATCAAATGTGTTAGAAGAAAATGGAACTCATGTGACTGTGGATTATTACTATTTGCTTTTTTCAATATGTTGTCTAAATGAACAAATTGCTCCAGTACAATGTATGGAAACTGTCAACATATAAATAAAAGAAGTTTTTCAGTAGAAATTTTCTCTTTCAAAACAGAAATATGCCAGTTTTCCCATTAATAATAGGAAATGAAATTTTTAAAAAGGCAGAACATACAGAGAGACACATACTTTTCCTTGATGTTTTTCCTGAAGATGTTACTTTTCTAAATAGAAGAAGTTAAAAATTTAAATTAAATAAAAATATTTAGTGATTTGACTTGCCTCCATAAACAATTCCAAACTGCCCAGAACCCAGTACTTCATCTGGAAAGATCTGATATACTGTGCTGATGTCCTATAGATTCAAGTTCAATGATAAACAAACACATGAACAAAATATTAATCTTCAAAAATAAAATAGTAAGTATTTTAAGTATAATAAAACAATTGAATATCAAATACTAAATGAAATTTGTCACATGATTATAATATTCAAAGTACACTCATTCATTAATATAACATTGTCATATTGAGAAAACTTTTCTGACCCTAAGTGGTAGAGGTTTTCTAATGTGCCATCAAATGTATTTCAATGGAGAGAATAAAGCAAAACTATACAATGACATTTACCATAAATATTCAAAAGGGGATTTGCTTATTGAGATGGCTATTTAGAAATTTCAGGTTAAATAATCATGGTTCCCAATCACATGTCTGTGTAATTCCTAATTTTGTCTGTGAAGTAGCTAAGTTCTTCCATTTTCAACATTTCTGGAGGGAACATGTTCTAAATATCTACTCTTTTCTCTTTGAAATGAAAATTGCTGTATAAAGCAGTATGCTTTAATCTATGTTTTGCAGTCTGTAATCTGATGACCAAACTCACAAAAATGTAACACATATTCTTATCTTATTTTATCCTGTTTTCTGCCTGTCTTCCATTCTTATACTCTGACTTTATCCTTGCAAAAAAAAACACAGTAAAAAAAAGTCCTTTTAAATTCAATCCTATCCTCTGCATATCCTCTCCACTCCTATCTTTGCCTCTGCCATTGTCCTTGTCCCCTAAAAAGACAACAAGTTGTCTCCAACCTTTGATCCTTTCAGTGGTCATGGGGTAGGTTCAATGCTGTCTGGAGACTAGAAAATGGATTAGACACCCCTCCAATATTCTGAGCTCAAGCTATTCCTTCTGTTAAATAACAAAGTCCTCTTTGGGTTTTCACCAATAACTCAAAGGCTGACCCAGAATTTCCAGTGGACAGTAGTGGCCAAATACAGTGAATGACTCCACAGCTGCCTGGAATTTCCCCCAAAGCCTATCAAGTATCTTCTATTTCTCATTATCTTCTCAGGCTACGTAAGATCTGCAAGAATGTGTGCTGTTTAGAAATCCTTGTGATGCACAACATGAAAATTCATCTAACCCTCACTATAAAGTTTACCTAATTCTCTTGAATTATTCTCTGGTATTATGTAAATCTAGCAGAAGTTGCAAAACTATACTAGCAATGAACAGAGTTTTATGGAGTTTATACTTGGAAAACTAAATTCAGATCAGTGGTAACTAATGCTGTAAACTGCTTTCTGTTGGTCACAGGTATTGCAGGAAAATAGGATGAGAGGTCTGAGTTCACAAAAATATGGTGGGAAAGGCCTGAATACTTTTTGGCTACTTGCTGCAGTGATCAAGTTTGACAGTAAAACAAACATATAACAGGGTATAAAATGTTTCATAATATGTCTGATCTCTAATTCTCAAAAACTGAGCTCAAAGGATAGAGGTATAAGCAGAAGTGACCAGGTGGTTAGCATGTGGACTCATAAAATCTGATTTATTCAGATCTTAGGGGTCACCTTGATATGTACAAGTGACCGTAATGTCATGTGGAACTCCTTGTCATATGACATTACTCCTAGGTATCAACCGAGGAATGAGAACAACTGAATGTTCGAGCTACTTATGTTAATTAAGGAATTTATTTTATTTTATTTGGTATTATTTAACATCAATCATACATTTCCACACCAAGCTGGGAAAATATGAGAAAAATCAGGTACTACACCATGATTGTATATCTGAGATGAAAAATAGATATTTAGCCCTGTGCTAGAGAATTGTTTACAGAAAAGTCACTGAAAAAAAATCCATGTAATGTAATGATTCTAAAATCTTATGGGAGAAAATATCCAAATGGATACTACTTTGTCTTCTGAAAAATACTGAAATATTAAAATTTTAGGTAAATAAAAATATATTTTATGAAGCTCTTATTTAAAAAAAAAGTCCAATTACCCAAATTTTATATTAATGAATACAATACTCACCACATTTTCCTGAATCTGGCAATTTGATACTGAAATACTCAATGAAATATCTCCTAGAAAGACATGTTAAAAAATACACACAAACACACACATACACACACACAAGAAGTCAGTGAGAGAGGTAACAGCCAAATAAGTTAACACATGCCTACCAATCATGCTGCTGGACCATTTTAAAATAAATCATAGCAATTAGGTTTTACTTAAACAAATCTCTATTAGAATATTCCTTTCCTTTTAAAATTACAGAGTCATTATGTACTTGGTTTTGAAAAATACTTTACCAGTTTAGTATAATGTTAGGAGTTAGATGTGGTTTCAAACATTGGTTCTGATACTTCCTAGCACTGATACACACTTAGACAATTTAATCTCTCTAGGGTTTGGTTTCCTCACCTGTAAAATGGGCAAATCATTGAGGTTTTACTGGTTGAGGTTGTATTAAAATAGAGATCTCATGTGAAATGCTTGGCACCAAAATAGACATATATAATACATTAATATCTATGTTCAC
This sequence comes from Choloepus didactylus, assembly GCF_015220235.1. NCBI lineage: Eukaryota > Metazoa > Chordata > Mammalia > Pilosa > Megalonychidae > Choloepus > Choloepus didactylus. The sequence continues at coordinate 163,857,758 of NC_051310.1, forward strand.
TGTAGAGGTAAATAAATCAAAAAGCAGTAAAGACCAATGGATAAAACACTGTAGTGTACAAAACAGAAGTTAGTTCACAGGCTTCATTATTTTGCTGAGTTTGAAATTTAAAATAATATTTAAAAAAAAAAAAATCCCTCTAAAATTCATTTTTTCATTCATTGTTAATACTCGGTCCTGGCTGCATTTTGGTAAAATCTATCTCATACTACTAAGAGTATGAGATTTTCCCTAGGATAAATGTATCAAGAGTTACCAAGTACTCTGCACAGAGTACCATATTAGGAGGTATGGGGGAAATTTATTAATTCAGATTTGCAAATAGCAAGACTCTGAAATTCCAGGTCAGGCTCAAGCTGACTAGGTTACTTTTTCTTTTACAAACCAAAAGCTCTAGGATTCTGGTTTGGCCCTAATAATATATAGGCTTTACATGAATTTGTTAAAATGTTTAATATAAAATAATAAAAACAACAGAATAGGATAATTTACGGAATAAAATTTCCAATTATGTCAAGAAGCTTTTATTTAGAGATCCTGTGTTCTCAAGTAAACTAAATCATTCCCAAGGAGGTTTTCTTCATTCTGCTCCCTGGAAAGGCAGGACATATATATAATGCATCAAGGATAGGGAGATGTGTGAGGGTCATGCTACAGGTAGAAAATGGGCAGACTCACTGTGCGAGTTCGTTCCGGAGCCCACTGATGGCCCCTTGGGGATGACAGGCATGAGGGCATACTGGATTGCCATCTCCCACATTCTGGCCACATCTGTGCCAACGCCACTGGTGATGACATTGCTATTGGGTGGTGGGCTGGAAGGGTTGACCACATTTTCTCCCACGTAATACACTATATTTGCTGTAGTGATTTCAAAACAGTGAGGGTTGGCCCCATTAGGAATTAATGCTGAAGTTTTTGCTGGTTCCAGGGATAAAATTTCTGATAAAGGAATTTCCTATGGAAGAAAGAGTATGTTTAATGCAGTTTATTAAAAATGTATCAACTTTCAAATAAAATTCCAGGAATATGCAAGAAATGACATTATAAGTAGCCACGATTTTTTCGGAAACACACATTACTTAGCAAAATTGTTTAAAAATGTTTACTATAGGAAACCATATCTCTTTTTTCTAGACAAGACAGGTGATTTTCCCCCTATATTCACAAGACGAGAATAAATATTTTTAAGAATAATGATTTTGCATTTCATAAAATCCAAGAATTGGAATGCAAATGGTAATCTTTCTGTGAGGTAGAATAACAACACTTTTTAAATGCATCTGGGTACAAGTGGCTATTTTAAATTTTTAATGATTCTTTAAGACAATGAAAATGAATCCTATAATTTGATTCTATACCTGTAAATATAATAATATAACTAAATGAATAGTTTTAGTGAGGAACACACAGAGATTTGTTTAAAAATAGTTGTTTTTGAAATTATTTGCAAATTAAAAAAATAGCCGCATTGTCCTTCAGGAAGTATAGAGTGACTGAGAAATAACTTTTAAAATAAAAATTTTAATTTACAAATAATGAGGTTTCTTTCTTTTAGAGCTGTGTAAAGTAGCCAGGGAGAATCAGATTAACCATCCCAATTCTGCATTACATTTGAAGGGAGAAGTGTCTACCGTTTTTGCTATGAATTTCTTTTAAATGTATTTTTAATTGGGTGATGCATCATCCATATTAAATCCATATTATTTAATGTAAAAGGACAGAATGAAAATTGCTGTCAAATTTTTCTCTAAAGGAAAATGCTTCTTATGAAAATTATCATGGCTGATGCATGGAGAAGTCATAAAATGTTTCTTAACCCCACTGATGTACTGCAAGGCCAAAGATGCAAGAAAGCTAGATGTAGAGGCTCTCAGGAATTCACTGTTAGCTAATCTTTTGTGACCTCACATTTTCTGGTTAAATCACTCACCTCCTGAAACTCTTAATTAAGCTCCTCTCCACCCAACCCATGGGGCCAGAAGTGCTCCCCAGGGAAACATGAAATTCACAAGTGAATTACAAAGTTACAACCTGATCCCCCAGAAATTTGTAAACTACAGAAAAGGAAAAAACATATCTCTTGAAGCAAACACAGCAACAGTCATTTCTGTGACTACATATTTTGTGTTTCTGATATCCTACATTCCCATGAGGAAGCAAGAGGGAGCACGAGACCATAATCAAGGAAAGAGCCACCTCACCTTGTAGTACCTGCTTCCTGTGTCATTTTGAAAGAGGGTAATGCATTTGCTATCCAATCTCCAATAGTGCCGTTTCCGCTGAAAAAGAAGATCAGGATCTTTAAAAACCTTTAAAAATATCCAAGATTAATAAAATCAAAATGTTTTTTCCAGCCAGGGGCAGAGCATTTGATGGTGGAAAGTATATGGATTTTGAATCAAGCAGACCTTGTACTCAATTTCAGACTCTGGAAGTTGACTATGTAGCAAACATTTTGAGATAACTTTCTAATCTACAACATAGGGCTATGAGTAATAAATGGGTTCGATGTATTAGCACTTGGTGCAGTGTCTGGTATCCAGTACATGCACAGTAAGTAGAAGACACCATTTTAAAATTTATTTGAGTACTTGAAGAGCTAAAGGTGGATTTGTAGTCTGTACTAAAATAAAAAGGTTTTACCAGAGATGTAATGTTTATACATGCTCACTGTTTTGGAACACAAGATATGTCATGATGATCCAGCCACGGATTCTGGCTTTTATCAGGGACAGAAGAATTCTGAATGTTACAAAAGAGCTAGGGAATATTATGTTGCATGGTTGAGTTTATTCCATTGCTTCAAAAAACAGTCAGGGGAATACATCCAGCAACTCTACCTTCTCTTAAGCTTACTGCAGATCTATCTTCTATGATTTGGTGATTAGGTCTTTGTTCACTCTAGGTATGATTTTACATATTTTAAAGTGTGTGCATGTGTGTGTGTATGTTTTCATCTTTTTAGACCAAAAGCCAATATTATTATTGGTCCCTTCTACAACTACTCTTAGATCAGTTAAATGCATCAAATATACTTGAGACATTTTGCACCATGTCTAGGAAGAATTAGATGGTGTTCAGTTGAGTCCTACAATGAGACATTAACTCCTTCTCCAGCAGAAAAGGTTGAGAATACAGACAGAGTGATTATATCATAGGTGTCTATTTATCTAAAGGAACGATGGGATCTTATAGAGAGGAGGTGATGAAGGAAACACTACCAGTGACTGAGAAATGAACTTATCAGCAATTGTTAACTAATTTAACAGTAAAACATGGATCACATTTCTTCTCTCACACACATATACACAGCTGCATCCATCAATTATTAGGAAGATTTGAAATAGTGAGCAGACTCACTATATGAAAAAATTAAAATGTGCTGTCTTTGATTGAATAGTGTTGAATTACTACGTTCCTGAATGCATCAGTCTATAAGTGAACATGACGACCTGAGAAGTATGTAACAGTTTTCATTGTTGTCTGCCTTCCTAAAATGTAGTGCTTCACTTAAAATTCTGAATTGCAGAAGAGCGTTGTGAAAGCACACGCTGTAGCTTTCATGACGGCTATAAAATGACAGACACACACTCAAATTGTTTGGCAATCATTTCAAGTAATAGAGGTAAATGATGTTTCTCTGACATTGCTTTCTATATTCTTTTCTAACTCGGTTGCTCGCTCAACTCCAGCTGAGATCCAGAGATCTGTTATGTGCTCCACCTGACCCTATCTCATGGCTGTTCTGAGATTTCCTCCAAGTAACTCAGACATTCCACAGTCCTCAGAAAGCACTAGCAACTCTTGTAATTAAAGATGAGAGAGAAGCACTTGCTGCGGATCTTACCAGCGTGTCCTTGCTGGTGTAGTGGACCATCCACCCTTCTTTCATCACCGTGCTGCTTTTCCTCTTCGTGTGTTTGACAGACTGCACTACTCTCATGAGTGGGATATTGTTGCTTGTTGAAGGACTTGAAAAGTCAAAATATTTTAGAAAGGAAATGTTTTTAGATACAGATCTTCTTTTCATGCATAAACCTTATTTCAGCTATTACAAAGTGAAAGCCAAAAAAGTCATGTCCCATTTTTAGTGAAATATATTGTCAGAGCATGATGGTTTAGAATCTGTGTTACTCTGGAGTGATAGGCACTTGATACGTACATTTCAAACATCTGAGGCAGGATAATAAGCACCTTACTTTACGGGTTGAACTATATGGTGTTCAGTATTCAGATAAATATCATATTATTGTCAGAGTGTACTGAGGCCACTGCACTCAGAATCACACAAGGATGCTTTCTTGATTATTCATTACTGGAAAAATATTAATCATGTATAGATTATATTATCCAACGTGAATTTTAGTCTCTCTGTATAATTTCATAAAAATCAGAATCTGTCATTTAAGCTGTCATTTAAATAATGATTGCTTGTGGAATTATGTTGATCCTAAATCTCTTTTTCTTTCTCCTTCCTCCCACTCTTTTCTCTCTTTCCACATGCATGCATGCATGCACACACTCACTCCCCAAAACTCTTTAATACTAACAAAATGCATATCTTCAAAAGACAGTGGGGGCATAAGACTAATATTTTCCAGTATATTTTAAATGTTTATAATGCTAATAAATAGAAACTATTTCAGATTGTTAATGAATATGCCACTTGTAAATGGACACAAAAGTTTCAGTTTACTTTATAATATAAATCAGAGGTTGGCAATCTTCTGTAAAGAGTTAGATAATAAATACTTTTGGCTTTGCAGAATACTTAACTCTGCTATTGGAGCACAAAAGCAACCACAGACAATAAGAATAGGTATGGCTCTGTTCCAAATGAAACTTTATTACAAAACAGGTGGCAGGCTTGATTTGGCCTGGTGGCCATAGTTTGCTGATCTTTGATATTAAAAAAATGGACTCATATAGTAAACAAAAAGTATAAATAATTAGATCATAAATGTAAAATCAGGCATAATTCTGAAATATAATCAAGAACAGTGTGGTGCAGACATAATATGGCATTTGTAATAGGGGCCAACTATAAAATAGTTGGCATCAGCTGAGATTGATCCCTGATCTTAATATTTTTACAAAATTAGCTTTGCATAAATAGTAACTTAGCAATAAACTTCTGGATGACAAATATGAGTGTGTCTCATGTTTAAAAGCAAATGGGCCAATGTATGAGGCAGTGCCAGGGAAGGATGCAAACTATACTTCTCCATGGGAATCTAGATCTGGTAACTCCAATCTCTCATCTGCAGTGTACAGCTAATTCATACCCAAATTAAACATACACTTTGAATTTCTGTTGTAATATTAAAATGTCAAAGAGCTTTAAAAAGCAAATAGCATGTGGGATTCCACTGTTTGCTTGAGACTGGCAGTGCTGCCCTTACCTGATGGTTCTGTTGGAGTCCTCGTGGTCTTGGTCTGGATCCTGCATCTCTCCATTGTCATTCTGGCACTCTGCCATTGCCATCTCAGCATCTTGGACCATTGCCTCTTCCATGTCATCCATCAGCCCACTGTTCCTTTCACTGTCATTGTCATCACTCCCTTCTTCCATGACCACGTCAGAATCTGCCCCAGGGCTGAGCAAATCTAGAAAATTGTTTTGCAGCCCTGAAGATAAGCCTGGACTCCTGGAGCCAGGGCTTAAAATAAAGTTAGGCAATGCAAAAACAAATCAATTGGAAGCCCTAAAAAGTCATGTGAAGAATTTTTCTTTTCTTTTACTTCATTTTTCTTTTCTTTTAGTTTGTTAGTATCTAAATTTATGAGAGGGTGAGTATATAATTTTATAGGAAGATATTTATTTTTGCCCCTAAGAATAAGACCATGAAAAGGTGTGGAAAGCTCTGGAAGGAAGTCAAGGGTGGGACAGGAGCAAAATGCAATGAGGCACAGTAATACCAGGCAAGTGAAGAGGAAACTGATCTGACTTCAGTAGCACACCTCTGGTGGGAAAAATATATATACGGGAAGATAGGGAAACCTTCTCATGCAACAGATTCCAATAAATTAAATTGGTCACCTAACCAGTAGTTTTTAAATATCTAAGATACTAGATATTTGAAATAATATTGGACCCTGCCATTATGCATTTATTCGTTATGCAATAAACTATAATTATGTACTCATGCAAAGTACTTATTTTAAAGTTAGAAAACGAATTGATTAGGAACAATAGGCTGCTAAGCTTGGAAAATGCAATTTCAATGTAAATAACAAGATCAAAATTGTACTGTTTCTCCATGGCTATGGTTATCAGGTATACACTGACATTCTCTGGGCCTGAAAAAGTCAACACCTCATGTCACAGAAGTGGGAAGACTGCCAAGCTTTCAATTTTGACAGATAATCCATGAGACTCCAAGACAGATGCTAGTAATGGAATGTTTTCCTGGAGTGCACTCCCTTCTCCAGGTACATATTTACGTTACAGAGGAAAGTTCTAGAGCAATGACAAACATTTGTTCTTCAGGTTTTTAGCGACAAAATTATTCAACTTGTTTCTCTGTTCTGCTATAGCCATTATCCTTCCCAAAAAAATTGAAAAACTGATAACAGACTGAAGGTATAAATCAGTCCACTATCTACAGAAAAAGTAAGACTGGGATTCTAAAGTTAAATATTTTGGTAGCAACCCATTAGAGACACATCCTGGGAAGAAGATGTGAGATGCTATTTTTAAAGGATCTAACATTTTTTTAAGGAATCCTTCAAAGTTAACTTATGCAGTCAGAGTTTTTCCAAAGAGTATATATATATATATACACACACATATATATATACATAGGAAGAATTAAAGTTGTTTTTATTGTTAGAGATGCAAATAAACAATCACGGATATGCTATCCAGTTGTTTGCTTAAACACACACTGGCCTGACGATAACTGGGAATTTTGTTGAAGGATTTACATCATTAGTCAGTTGACTGCATCTATGGCTGATAAAAGACATGTCTTAAAGTGAGATTGAGAATTTCAGAAGTTAGAAAGAAAATGTTCTGCTGCTTTTTCAGCCAGCCAGCTTCTGCTGGGGAATACAACTTCACCTCTCTTGTAGTTTCCAGCTTGTATCCTGCTCTACAGAATTTGGACTAACCAACCACCATGGTTGTGTGAGGCAATTCTATCTAACACATTGATATCTATGTGTTAGATAATTCTATCTAAGACATAGATAATTTCTCCTCTTGGTTCTGTTTCTCTGAAGAACCCATCTAATACACATATATAATCCAATTAGTAGCTGGATGGAGGAAGAAAGTGGGTGATCATTTCCTTATGGGCCAGCCTCTGATTCTTCCTTTCCTTAGCCAACTGGGGAGATCACTTAACTTCTGTCTCAGTGTGTAGAATGAGAAGGTTGGTGGAAAGAGACCAAGAGCTATACCTTGTGGACAGTCCAACCGTATCCTCACTTCCAAACAAACGAGGATAGGAGTATAAAATAAGAGAACTGGGGAAGAAATTTTGGACATTCAAGCTTTCAGAACCAGCTGTTCACAATGCCAAGGTCAAGAAAGCCTCTTTGGTTTTTAATCAAAACTCAATGAACTGGAATGAGTGCTTTTCTACTGTAAGGTAGAACAAACTCAAACCATAATTTGCCTTGGGTTGGGTCACAATATCTGAAAATAAAAAAATAAAAAACTCACTGGGTCATAATCATCACATCTTCTAATAGGAAGAAGAGTGGACACAACTTTTGATCTTTTACCTACCTCCATTAATGGTCACTTCACCAAGGCAATTATTTGGTACTTTCGGTGCACAGCGTTTATGACAGTTGAATCTGCAATCTAATCACGATGATTTCATAACAAAACAAAACAAAAAACAAAAAAACAAAAACAAGATCTCATCAGAGGGAGAAGTTATGAAATAAAGAATAGTAACTTCAGGTAGATGAGTGACCAAATAAAAGGCTCAAAGTGTGGCTGGTAAACATTTGTGGCAAGCTCATTTTTACTTACCTTTGCACTGCAGGCCCTGCCTGAAAAGTCCCTTGAGAAGCTTCTTGCAATACTGGCACACAGTAGGTCGGGTGTAGGAGTGGATGACAAAAGTGTGCGGCACTTTAACTTTAGACAACAAAATCTTGTCGAGCTGAATTGGCCGTCCAATGTATGACTGAGAGTTTGATCTCTTCTCTCGGCCAATAAATGACTCCGATGGAGACTTCTGCTGTATGTTTGAAAAACAGTAAAGTGTGATAAGGATGTAAAAGTCTACTTGGTCTACATTTTTAATGTTTTTAAAATTTCATTTTGTTTTACTATTTTAATTAGTTTTAACTGGTGGTTTGATTCTTAACTTAATGAGAGATACAAACTAAAATTACCTTTCTGTTAATTGATGTAATTAATCCTCCCTTTATTTCTTATTTGAGTTACTTCATTATTATAGTTTGATGAAAGAATTTGAGATAAGAATATTTGAATCTAATTTCAAGTTTTCTCAAAAAAACTTCTATGTTTTTAAAAATTAATGGAATTTGGTGATAAAATTAGAGGTAACTTAATTAGTTTTAATACAAGAAAATAAAGTTGAAAGAAAACAAAAATGGTCCTTATTCTCACTGCAGATACTACCTTGCTGACATTTTCTAAAGTATTACATGTACTTGGTTAGAAAATGTAAGTGGTTTATCCTACATGGTACTTCATCTGAAAAATGTCTAGTTAACTTTCCTTTACCTCAAGAAAAAAATAAATGTGATTTAAAATCATTCCTCAACCTTATAAAAGGGCTCCAATTAAACTGTCATTTTATATTTGAAAAATTTAGCAACTAATGATTATACAAGGCACAAGAATACTGGTGTTTGGGTAGTAATTACATCTCTATAGACTTTGCCTTTCATTTTGGAATTATGTAATTACTACAATACACAGATTAAAAAATAAATTAATTAAAATTAACTGTGCTTTCAATGTTTTTGGACAATTTCATGGTATCTCAACATCTGGGACATGTACTTGGGAATCATCAGAATAAAAGATGAGTTAAATTACTTTTTAATAGTTATTATAATTATAAGCTCATAGTAGTTTCCCACCCTGTAGTAACCATTGTGTTAGAAGCCTTACAAGATATATCTTGTTTTCCACATTTTAGAGTTGAGGCATCTAAGCTCATAAAATTAAAACAAATTCCTTTGGGTCAAATGGTTAATAAACAGTGTAGCCAAAGCTTGAGCCAGCATTTATTTGCCTCCAGAGCCCCTGCTCTTTGTGCTGCATCATTTTGCCTTTCTTTATATAATTTATTAGCAGAAATTAACTGACCAAAAAAACCCAAACATTAAGATGAATAAGCACCTACATTTATTTATACAGTAAATACAATCAACTGCTTTTCTTAATCTTGTCAATATATATTAATAACTTACCAGTGAATTTCTAAACTGGATGAGTTACCAACCAAAATGAGAACTAAATCAGATTTACACACAATTTCTACTCATCTTATTCCCTATCTACATGGAAAGGTAATGCCATTTATTACCAAATGGGGAAATTTTGATTTGCAGGTTCACTAGCTGCAGTAAAAAGAAATTTGAGATGAGGCGCTACATAGGAATATTATATCTACAGTTACATTTACAATGCCATAAAGGAAAATGATAAAACGATTATTCTGAAACATTCAACTCGTATAGAGAAGCCCCGGTTGTTTATCACAAGTTAAAGGTTTGCCAAACCAGATTTATGAGTATGTTGAATAAATTCCTTCAATGGAATTGAAGAATAATTAAACCCAAAAGGTTAGGTCCCTACCCCAACTGAGGGGTTATTTTCAAGCACAGACTAAAACGAAACTAATATTTTTCCATAGTTGGAAAGTTTCAACACCCACAATAAAAGACCTGATGTCACGCATTCTTTGCAGACTTAAAATGTTCTTAGTTTTGGAAAATCTTATAAAAAACTGGCCAGATCTCTCGTCAGTTGTTTTTCTTAATTTAAGATACCTAATTTGAGGTTGTTTTAATAGAGCCAGTTTGACATAGGAACATTTAGTATACTGCAGTAGATTGAATTACGTACCCCCTAAAAAACATGTTCTTAACCTTAATACTTGTCCCTGCGTGTGTGAACTGCTTTGTAAATTATACCCTTTGAAGATGTATTATCAGTTAAGGAGTGGACTCTTTTGTGAATAGGATTTTCTAAGATCCTATTTAAGTGTGGCCAAACTGAATGATGCCTTATTAGAGTGGAAATGCAGACAGCAGTGAGGGAGCCAGAAGTCAGTTGAATCCGGAGAAGCAGACACAAGGAATGAGGGATCGCCATGTGCCTGCATGGTGGGAGGCAGAGATGCAAGCCAAGGAACCCCAAAGATTATGGCAAGCCAGCACCAGGGTGCTGCAGACTTTAGGGAGAAAACTTGGCTTTGCTAATGACGCCTTCATTTGGGACTACTAGCCTCTAAAACTACGAGCCAATAAATTCCTGTTGTTTAGGTCAACACATTGGGTGGTATTTGTCATAGCAGCTTGGCTTGATAAACGAAGACAATATACCATAGGGTGGATTCACTTAGAGAATCCAGAGGAAATGTGATAATCTGAATATTTTCTTCTCATCCAACATGGTTATATTTAAGCAAACTCTGCTATAAACTTTAAGAACTAGACATTCTTGAGACATCATGTCATTTAGTACATTCAGGGCAGAGTTACATAAGGATTTCTCAAATATTATGTGAATTTAGGGAAAACAAGGTTGGTTGGCACTCTGTGGCCCAGAGACTGCACTAAGAACTTACTCAGGCAATGACGGGATTCACACAGCTACATGTGTCCCTGGCACAGATTAATCACTCACAAACTCCATATAGTGTCAGAAACTAAGCCTTTAAAAGCATTAATAAAGAGTGCCCTCCTGTCATGCATGACATTTTAAAAATTAAAATCAGCTAGCAATAAGACCAGAAATACTTCTCAACTAATTATTTTGAATGTGCCCTCTATTTCTAAAATGAAAATTAAAGCTTGAAAATCTTGAGGCAGGGCATAGTCATGGTGACTTCTCAGGTGGAAACTGATTTACTGCTGAAAAGGAGGTTGTTTGAGTTGTTTAATTTTGCTAGATAACAAACAACATGGGGAAAGGGAGAATGGAGGAGCTTTTTGAACTTTTGTTTGCAGGACTATTATTTTCCATGTATCTGGGATTATACATGCAGACATTTGTATGTGTTTTTCCCTATCATGAGGCAAATCAAAGATGCCAAGACAGAAAGGAAGACTAAGTCACTCTGGTGATTTTGTTAAGTGCTTATGGGATATTTATACATGCTTTCAATCAACATGTAAAACAAAGCCTCCATTGATATACAACAGATTCTTAAAACAAAACAAATCAAAAAGCCCATTGCCCTGTAACATATATTTATCATTTCTACATATATATGCTTAAGACCATAATTTCTGTAATCTCACCCACTATTCTTCTAAAAATATATCTAATGATTCAAACACAAACCAAAGCTTCCAAGGGTTTTCAGACTCAGTGACACATTTGTTCATTAATAACCAATATTCATCACTGTTTTTAATAATTATGTGAAGTTTTATTTGAAGGTATGTACACCATAAGGCATAATTACAGGGTATTTTTTGGTTGTCTGACAATATCAAGTTACAGAGCAGACAAAATTCACAAATTGAAAAATTTAAAGGAAATAGATGCTGGAGGTTAAGATAACCTCAACATGAAACTAGACATAATGATTAAAAATCATAATGTTGGCTGAAATAACCAGGGTTTTCTGCATATAACACATCATTATATGAGAGAGATAAAATATCACTTTAATTTTTCATTCATTAATTTACCTCATTTTTTTATTATTTGTATATTTAATTATGATGTGTGCACTACTTTAAAGTTTTAAATAAGACCTTTCTTTAAAATGAACTCTACTAAGGAGAAAAATCTTCTTTACCCATTAACACCAGTGAAAGTTTTACTAGCTTTACTAGATAATGCCAAAATTAATTCCAACTGTTGCTTGCTATTCTGTTTTGGTACCCCGTATTTAGTGAAACTGGGTAATCTGCAGAATGGTTGTTTTATGCAGGAATAGGGAGGATAGTTGAAATACTTTGGAAAGGCAACAGCTACATTTTGTTTCATTCTGCTCCATTATTACATTCAGAGCAAAACTGGCTGAAAACTCGCAGAACAGATTTTAAATTTCCTTCTCTATAATTATGGTAAGCATGACCAGGATGGTGTACTTGTTAAAATTTATATTTTTATATTAATTGCTAGTCCTATGAATTGTCCTTTTTCTTCGTGCATGAGTTTGGGTCAAAACACAGGTGTGGAACTTTTGTGAGAACAGACATAACTGTAAAATATAGTGTTTGGATAGATGCATGTAAATGATGTGATTTGGCAGATTATAGATGAAAAATACAAAGGTCTCTTTTCTGTTCTCAGTGTAAGAAAGCATCATATCATTGATGGGAGAAAATATGGGAACAGAACAATGATGAAAACCAAATATCAAAGCCAAAAGAGATTTTAGAGGTTAAAAACAAGTCTGTGGTTTGGCTGAGCTTCTGTAACATCCTTATACAAATAGTGTTTCACTTGAAATTACTGCCAGAGTTAGAACTGTATGAACTGATCACTCATTTATAAAGACAATGCATCCTGCTTTTCTAGAGATCAAATTTGTTTTATAACCTGGTATGCTAAATTAATGACTCAGCAAGTTTGGAACTTTCCCAGGAAATGATTGCTTAGATTACATAATGGAAACTCCAACTGCTAGCATGTCTTTAAACATTTAACAAGACTCTGAAACAATTTCCCAACAAGGTATATTCCACTTAGCAGTTCAAAATTCATTAGTATAATTAGAAACAGAGAGGAAAAAGTTGCCTTTACTTGTGGTTTGTTTATTGCCACTTAGGTAAAAATCACACATAAATAACCCAAGAGATAAAAGTCACTTTACAAAAAAACATGATTGAAATGAAAACTTTTGCAGTATTAAAATATTCATGTTTATAAACTAAAATTCATTCCTTAATCCCATATTGGGACTGAATTTTGGGAGACATAAGCTCCCCTTGAGTTAAAGAGGAATAGAATCTCTTTATGGATCTGTCTCGATCATTAGACAATAAGCTTCTAAGGGAAGGCCAGTGTCTTAATCCTGTTGTCCTTTATTATCGGGAAGAAGTGCCTGGTATGTGACAAATAATATGCATTGACTGAACTGAACAGAATGTATGTTTTCAAGATGTAAATGCATGGGAATAATGGATGAGACATTTCAATAGAGATTTTAAAAATTCAAGCTTTAATATGTCTTTCCTTGTTGAATGTTATACGGATTATAACTTTGACATATTAGCTTTACAGGGATTCTATTTCAAGAAAATACAATTGGCTAAGGAATGTTTTTTATTGCAGTAGCTCTCACCTGCTTGCTCCTCACCCCTACTTGGCATATTCAACTTGAATATGAAATCTGTGCAGAAAGAGAGGGGTAGCAAGTCAAATGCTTGTGTGCTGTTAACACAAACAGGTGACCCTCAGTGTTGGGGAGGCAATAGGGGATGGTGGAGACTGTATGTAGGCAACTGGAGAGGACAGGCTCACTGTAAAACGGGTGGCTGCTGCTCAACTGCTGCTAATAGCTGCCATGTGAGTACACAAGCCCAGTGTTGCCAGACATTTTAGTTTCTCAAAGGAAGCAGATGTTTTATGAAATAACTCTATTTCTAAATGCTTGCAACTCTAAACAAAGTTAAAACACTGTGCCAATCAACTTATCTGGGGACTCCATGGGGAGTCTGAGACCTTTGAAGTAGATAATGAGAGCAAACACTTTTTAAAACCTTTAGTATATTTGAAACTCTTTTCATAGCACTTTATATGCACTAATTTATTTAACCTCCTGACTATGAGTATTATGAACCCCATTTTGCAGATAAGGAAACTGAGCCATAGAGAGGTTAAATCCTTTGTCCAGTATCACGCAGCTGGTCAGTGGCAGAACTGTGAACTCAGATTTTCTTGCCCCAGATGGTGATACTGATTCCCATCTCCTTACTCCCTCCCAGTTCTCACATTTCATGATATTACTCTAATATGGGAGACAGAAAGTATTTTCTTCCTCTCATTTAAGAGGGAAGACTTCATAGGAGACAATGAGAACAATAAAGTTATAGTATGTTCTATATGTTCTGAGGACAGCACGTGACTCGTGGATGTTTTAGAGAACACAGAGGCCATCTGAAGAAAAACAAAAACCATCAATCAGTTGGCTGCCTACTTTCCTATTCAAGTGTTTTTATACTTAAAAGACACTAGCACAACTGTGATAAAACAGATGAAACTAAACATTAATCCTTTAGTCCAGAATTTTTAAAGGTCTAATATTTTGGACTATCATTCAAATAGATGTAGTAGAATAGAACCTTATGACAGTTCTACTCTATCACCATCAGTATGGATCTATCTAATTCAATAAGTGTTTCCCGTGGCAAATCCTATGTGCAGGTCATATAAAGACCAGTAAATAATGTCTCTGTGCCCAGTGAGTTTAGCATCCAATAGAATTGTGGACACAACATATACCTATTACCATTGATCTTTATATTTGCCATTTCCCTCTTTCTGCATGGATGGTTCCTGCTTATCCTTCAGATTTCAGTTCACAAGTCACCGTCTCCAAGAGGCTTCTGACCATCTTACTTACTGCTCGCTGACCCCATCCAACTACCCTCTATCATACCATCCTGTCTCCTCCAGGGCCATTAAAGTAGCATGAAATTATTGTCTTATTTACCTACTTGTTTATTGGTTTTATTGCCTCCCTTCCATAGAGTATAAGTTTCATGAGAAAGGGATCTTGACTATTTTGTTCACCACTATATCACTAACTCCTACAATACTGCCACACACGGAGTAAGATAAAGGCCCATATACGTGGGGTTCAAAGAAAAGATAAGCCGTATCCATAACAGGATGGAGGTGAGCAGTTATTCTGAAAAGGGGTTCCCTGAAGAAGAGGCATTTGATGTTCCCTCTGAAGTTTATCTTGCTATGCAATGATTATATTGAGTAGTATTAGCAGTGAAAATATTGGTTTAGGACAACCCAGCCCTTCCAATCCTTAGACAGCATATAGATTTCTTTCATATACTCTGAAATCTGTTTATCTAACATAGAAATTATCATCTAATGCCATACATAGTTTTTGCCAGTAAAACATCACTGTGAATGCTCAGTCTGAGAGGGACTACTTTCTGAAGCAAAGAGAAACAATCATCTCCATTCAATGACACTTAACATGAGCATATCATCTCACACAAGAGGAGGCAAGGATTTTCCAGCACGAAGCAGTTCTCTGGCAACAGACAACTCTGAAGACCCCTGGGAAATGGAGTTCACATAGGAACACCTGTATTTCCATACTCTGTAATTCACTGAGTAGAGAGTACAGTATTTGGTGAGTTTCAAATTGTTCAGAGCTATTTTGTTACAATTCTGATTCTACATGCCTTGAACTACCTGCAAAGCATGCCAGATAAATAAGTTTGGCTCCTCAGTTGGATACCCTAAATATATAGCATAAATAAAAGCTAATCAAGTTCTTTTCAAAATAGTGGAAAAGGTTGCAACAGGGCAGGAAAGAAAGTATGTCCCCTGCTTAGTGGTGACAGATGCTGTGTTTTACAGTGGAGAATCCATTTCTTAATGTTTGCAGCAGTTTGTGAAAGCTTTCAAAGTAATAATGTATAAAATCTCTTATTAAAAATACAAGGTGATCTAGATTTGCTGTGTGCTAAAGTAGTCTTAGAAGCTACTTTAAAACAGAAACAAAGGGTGAAGTAAACTTACTAATTTTTTTTGTGATCTACCCTTTGCAGGGAAAGCACCAGAATTGTTGCAAATTGCATGCACTGCATTTTCAAAACATTAATTACCAACTTCCTACAAATCAGAGGACTATTGGGAGAAAGAGAGATGTAACGTAAGTAGGATTGCCTCTCTTTTTATTTGAAGGCAATACAACTTTAATGCCATGCACTCTAAATTTATAATTTTTTTTTAAAAATGAGCATTTCCACTGAGGAAGAAAATAATTTTGCATGTCAACAACTTTTGGTTTGAGGCTTCAAGTATTGGATTATGTGTCTACAAAAAAGTGAAGGGGATGGTGTGCTGATTTGAATCTATTATGCACCCTAGAAAAGCCATGTTCTTTTAAACCAATCTTGTGGGTGCAGACTTATTGTGGGTGGGACCTTTTGATTAGGTTGTTTCCATGGAGATGCAACCCACCCAATTGAGGGTGGGGCCTTTTGATTAGATTATTTTCATGGAGATGTGACCCCACCCATTTACTGGCATCCTCTATGAGAAGATAAAAGGCAGAGACATTTTCAAGAGAGCTCAGAGATGCTCAGAGAGAAAACACCCAGGGACATTTTGGAGACAGCTGCTGAAACCAGAAT
This sequence comes from Choloepus didactylus, assembly GCF_015220235.1. Lineage (NCBI taxonomy): Eukaryota > Metazoa > Chordata > Mammalia > Pilosa > Megalonychidae > Choloepus > Choloepus didactylus. The sequence continues at coordinate 163,874,267 of NC_051310.1, forward strand.
AGGAAAGAACCTATGAGAAGAAATCCAGTTTGCCCCGAGGAAGCTAAGAGAGGACGCCCAGATGCTTAAAGAGAAACACCCTAGGAGAAACAAGCAAGGATGCATAAGAGCTGAGATGCAGAAGCTAAGATAGAAGCCCAGAGACATTTTGGAGAAAGCAATGGAAACCAGAAGTTAACCCCGGGAGAGGCCCAGCAAACTCTGGCCATGTGCCCTCCCATGTCACAGAGGAACCCAGATGCCATTGGCCTTTCTTCAGAGAAGGTATCATCCTATTGATGGCTTAATTGGGACATTTTCATGGCCTTAGAACTATAATTTTGTGAACTAATAAATCCCCTTTATAAAAGCCAGTTCATTTCTGGTATATTGTATTTTGGCAGCTTAGCAAACTGGAACAGACGGATAAAAGATTATGTGGAAAAACCAAGGACAGTGAGTTTAAAGACATACATTCCCATAATATTTTGCCTTACTTGAATAGACAGGGGCTTGGTCTGGGTTTATGAGTTCACTGGAGAGCTGAATGAAATAATGTGGAAAGCATCTTTCCCACTTATTATTGCCTTGGAGCCACCAAAGAAAAGCTGGAAAAGCATGCCAAAAACACAGTCCAAGGCTACAAAAGTCAGAGCTTCTCCCTTCAAAAATGGTCTGTGAGCGTAACCGGAAAGCATTTATAGTATTTTGTATAATTTTGCCTATAACAGTTGTGGTGGTTTGAAACTGTATGTACCCCAGAAAAACATGTTCTCAAATATAATCCATTCCTGTAGGTGTTAAATCCATTTTAAGTTAGGAACTTCCAATGAGGTTCCTTCGTTAAGGTGTGACCCACTTCATTCATGATGGGACTTAGTCCTATTACTGGAGTCCTTTATAAATGGAATGAATACAAAGAAAAAGAAAGCCATGGAAGCAAGAAGTGAAATCAATGGAACCCAGAAGAAAAGGAAGAGACCAGGGGACGTTGCCATGTAACAGAGGAGCCCAGGATCACCGGTAGCTGGTCTTTGGGAAGAAAGCATCACCTTGATGATGCCCTGATTTGGACATTTTCTCTGCCTCAAACTGTAAGCTACTAAAGTCCCACTGTTTAAGCCAAACCTTTTCATGGTATCCACTTTCAGCAGCCTCAGAAACTAAAACAGTCAATGGTGAATGTGAACTTCTGAGTGTGTGCACATGTTGTGTGTATATGCTTTTGAGACAACACAGTAGGAACAAAGACTAAATCATAATGCAATTCAATTTTTTTCAAAAGGGAGAAAATAAGGGACTTTTTCTTTTACCTTCCAAAAATTAACAATATAAATAAAAGCTTTGAGTTTTAAAAATACAGGAAAGGACTATCTCAGTGAAATTATATCTCTTGGTAATATTTTCAGGGCATGGCTACAGATAAATAGAGACCACCAAGAATTGGGTTATTTTGAGAAAGGAGTATCATTCTCAACTTCTGGACACTGTTTCATCTTTCATTTGCTAACAAAATGGCAACGATTTCCCTCTTCTTGAGAAGGGAGGAAGCAATTAATCCGAGCACATGGATGCAAGTATCAGAAAACTATGTCTAATGGATCGAGTAAATTAATGTGCCTAAATACTTCAAAAAACACAGCTAAATATTTTAGAAGCTGAATTATTTCTGGATTTCGTGGAAGTCTAACATGTGGTATCATTTTCAAACTTCTGATCTCCTCTCTCGGCTTCATTATTATTTCTTATACACAGATTCTGTTTCTCTTTTCTAGGTAGGCACATCTATAAGCTCTCAAAGTGAGCATGAGTAACCTTTTTTTCTTGGGCTGCAGCTAGGAGCACTGGAGTTACGAGTGGTCAGGAATTAGAGGGAGGGACTTAGACTTGGCTGGGCCCAGCATATCAGATGAACACAAAAGGCCACTAAGTAAATGCGTTTTTGGTATCAGGATAAAACAAAACTGTTCCTTTAAGAACAATATTTTGTTTCTTACCCCTAGCTTGTGGGGAGTGTTATGGGAGTTGTGGCATCTTGCCTATGGGGAGGGCAAGTCCTTCAGAGCCTTCCTTAAAATCCAGTTGCTGCTATAAGTGCGAGCAAGTGGTAAATGACGCCCCTGACCCTCCACTGGGGTCCATAAAGAACATTCTTGCATTGTCCATACTACTCATCAAATTTACAGCCAGAAGTGTTTGTTCAGAGCATGAATTACCAATTTACATACAATATGTCAGACACGTTCAATGAGATCAGGCAACAGTCGATTAACAGCATATTAAAAGCCTGACAATCTTACTAATTTTACTCAAGGGCTCCTTCACCCTAAACCCAACACTGCACATACTTTTCTGACTCTCAGGAGGCAGAGAATTGTGGGGTGGAGCATTCTTGGATATCTTTCCTCACTGAAAGTATACACTGACCAGGTTTGCACTTAGAGAGCTAGTTTATACAATCATCAGAAGAAATTGTGCAGTATCTGGCAAATGTAGTACATGCATCTCATGGTGCACATTTAACTGGCAAAATGACTTTTTAATTCAGATGAATCACCAGGATTCCTGGAACTCCAAAACACAAAAGGAACAAAATTTCTGGTTCTAGATAGATTTTGCTATACTGGAAAATATTTATTTGGCTAGAAATATCATAGTTTCATTCAGGATTAGAACTAGCACTTTTTAAAAATTATTTACTTATTTGAAAAGAATCTGTTTTGAATATTATAAAGTGTATCAGGATCATATCCAATTACAGATAGTTAATGCAACACTGGTATGGGTTTGCTTGTCTTCAAATTAGTATTTTTAAAATAAACGGAAACAGTGACTGAATTAGTCATTTTTGAGGAGACTTTTAAGGAAAGAATGCAGCCAAGAGATCCTTTTAATACAATGCTTGTCTTAATTAAACATGAGTCAGGAAATCTTTTTTAGAATAATAGCAGTTCATGGCAAAACATTATTTAGAAAATATGCACTCTTACATAAAAAGTAGAGCCGAATATTGTCTGCATGTTGTAAAAACTAAAAGATGCAAAAGGTGAGGATATGAAATTATCAAACACATGGAAAATTTTAGGAATGAGTGATTTATTCTCTAATACTTGCTGTAAGACAGTCTGCATGTTAAGAATAATCAAACTACTAGGCTAGAAGCATTTAATTTCACCAGAAATAAATTTAGTAAAGTCCATTAATCATAAAGCTACAATAGTAGATGTCCCCTTAAAGGCATTAAAAAACATCTTAAAGTAGCTTTGGTAAAGTGGTTTAAATTTTTAAAAATTCTATATGGCCTTTCTAACGTACTTTTTTTAAAAAAAAATGTGTCATCAATCACATCCTGTGGTCACAAAGGGTAGCCAATGTCTTAAATTCTAATTGATTTTCTATCTTGACTTCATTTCCTTTATTTCAAGAAAAGACCATTCTCAATCTTTGACAAGAATATTATGTTTCATCTGCCCACATTGATTTATTTTTCACCAGTCTATATATAGTAAAAGGATGAGTGAAAATGTCTTTGCCATGTTAAAATATCAGTATGGGAAAAGACTTCGAAAACACATATAAAACCTAAAATATACTTCCTTCACAAATTAATAGATGGAGGGTTTATGCCATAATATATAAAAACCCTGAGCAACCAAAAACCAACTCAATAGGAAAAGAGACACAAAGATATAAACATCCTCCAGAGTGTTCCTACGCCAGCCAGATAAGTCCTAAAACCCCGAGGCGACAGCCTCTTCAAGAACATCAACCAGACGCATCACCCTTCCCCATAATGTTGACATGTTTTACAAAATGAACAAGTCAGGGTGGTCACGGCCTGGATCTCCCTGAAGATTGAGACAGTGATCAAACGAGAGGGAGGAGTAGCAACAGACAAGACAGGACTTAACAAAGGATTACGAATACTGAATCTTTATATAATTGTTTTTTAAGTCTCTAAGATATTAGAACAGCTAGAAGGAAATAACTGAAATGGCCGAACTGTAACCCATAACATTTTTTGAAATCTGCTCTATAACCACTTGTTAAATCATACTTTGAAAGTTATCACTTTTCAGTATATATGTTATATTTCACAAAGTTATCACTTTTCAGTATATATGTTATATTTCACAATAAAAAATGTTTAAAAAAAAAGTATAAATGGGCAATTCACAGCAGGTGAAATACAAACAAATGGCCAATAAATAATGAAAAGTTGTTGGTTTTTTCCAATAAAAAATGCTTACTTTGGTAGAGCAATTTCCTTTAACCTATCAAACTAGCAAAAACAAAAAACTTAAAAATGTTGAAAAAACCTATTTGGAGGAAGGGTATGAGGAAATGGAAACTTCCCTACACAGCTGCTGGAGGAACATCAATTTTTACAGCTATCTGGCAAAGTGTCAACACTAAAATTACACATATTCTTTAATCCATTTGGCTTCTAAGAATATACCCTACTCATTTTTTCAATAATATTTATTAAGATGCTACTAAGACTTTTACAAATGTGCAAAATATATATATATACATATGTGTGTGTGTGTGTGTGTGTGTGTTTGTGTGTGCGTATACATATATACTTATTCCAGCACTGTTAAAACAAAAAAATGGAAACAACATAATCAAAGAGAGACTCAGTAAAGGAATATATATGACTGCAAAGGAAAAGTATATTTGTTTTCCTATTGTCTATGTACACAAACTCAAAGAGGGCAGGGAATTGGTCTGTTTTTGTATACTTCTGCACTCTACGGTTATGAACCTGAAAGTGTAAAGTGACAAGGACATGCTGAAGGTGGAGCAATGACCAGGATGGTTTCTATAACCATCCTGCTACTTACACAACTGCCACTAAAATATTTCTCTGAGGAAAATTTGATCAAATTTTATGCACAATTCATCTTCCAAGTCATTTATAAAGGGAAAAGTCGGTTACCTTTTTAGCAAACTAGATCTATACAAAGTTCATGAAAACAGCTTATACATCAAATGCATCTTATTTCTACCAGGAGCTATACTGTGAAAGCCTGGCTGCCTTTAATTTGTACAGCTTCCACAGAAAGTCAGACTTCTTGTCAGTCCCCCTTTAGGCAATCTATTCCTGAAGACAGGATGGGAGAAGGAAGTGAAAAATGCTTCCTGTTTTTCTCTGGCTTCATGTCAGACAATTTGAAGGGAAAGATACTAATTCACTTTTAAAATTATGTCCTGAAGGCATAATTAAATTATGGAACTTAAATTTACAAGAATATAATAAATTACATTTACCTAGTTTTCACCCTGGACGTTTCCAAGAAGGGGGATTTTTGAACATGGATGATCTTTCCAACAGCAGGAATTTACTATTATTGACATGGATTTCTTCATTTTATATCTTCAGAATCAGAAATCTTGGCCTGCCAGTTTTATTTAACCCAGAACATGTTCTAGTTGTGTTTTCATTAACTTCCTTTATTAGAGCCACTTTAAAAGAACATTGTAGAACGGACACAAACCTTAGTATTGGTAATTTATATTTTTATTAAGGGAAATAATAATAATGTCAACTCTCAATAGGCTAGAGATACAAATATAAGCAAAACTAATCATTAATAAGTCAACCGGTTAAAAGAAATCATCATAAGAAGAGCACAGTTGAACGCTCTGCTTTCTTTCACACTTCAACCTAAAAGCCTCTCCTCATTCAGGTTGTTAATTGCTTAGGACAGATTAGAAAATAAAGGCCTATAGTTACTCTTTTTTGGGGGGTGTGAGAGATGGGGGGCTTAACTGAAACCTTTAGGAAGGAAATTTGTGTCTTTTTCATACATAATTTCTTTTTGGATTGAGAGCTTGATATTTCCACCAGGGATACTCTCTTTACTTCACAATCAAGTAGACTGTAATAATACATAAGGATTAAAAACTTCTTTCTTGAAAAATTCAAAAATTCTGAATCTTGAAATGCAGAAACAGAAACAACCAGTTACATTTGTCTTCAGGCGGTCCTCATTTTGTACAGTTCCATGCCACCTGAAACCCTTGCATTTGGGGACGGTGTTTTCACATTGCAGGGTCTGTGGTACTTGGGATCAGGGTACAGTTCCAATATGCATGAATTTCGTTAATATGGCAAAGTGAGGGTTTACCGTATTTTGTTTTGTTTTCAGTCTGCTCAGTTTCATAGAATACACCGATGTTATGCAATCATGTAATCTGAGGGAAAAATTTGATCATACAAACCTAAATCAATTACTCTAATGCCTGCATTGTTTTTGCCTTATTGGATTCTGTGTAAACTAAACAATAACAACAAGCAACAAACAACAACAACAAAAAAACTTGTGGGCTTTCCACTGCTCAATGGATTGAATTCTGAGTTACACTGTGACCTGATTATTCTCAGAGTCAATGCAAATAATTGTTTGATGTCGATGTAACATAATGTTGGTTTGAAAAAGATGGTGAAACATATTCCTAGTGCCAGGTAGACTTAGTACCTACCTCAAAGCCAGGACTCAGAGGAGACTGAAACATGAAGTTGAAAGAGCAAATGCAGGCAAAGGTGCAGAATGAAGGGGGAAAGAGACAGGAAAAAAGCGTTATTGGAGAAAAGCAATGCATATCACTCAATAATGTTTCATATAGATATTTTTAAAAGAAAAAGCAAAATGCTATACTAATCAGTATTTGTGGTCACAGAAACATCTGAGTTGGAAACCACTTTTAAAATTTAAATGGAGCTCTAGATACTAAGTAAAAATTGCAAAAATGTAGTTTACGGTTGTGAGCTGGCAGAGATATAAAAACCAACCAACTCTACCTTTTATGGCCTCAGTGATGAAAGATGGTTCTTTCACCTTGCTGAAAATAAATTATAGTCAGAATGAAGTATTTTTGACCTTTAAATGAAAGACTAGTTTTTTTTCACAATCATTCATCCTCTTAATGGGAAGAGAAAGAAAAAGGTCATCAAAGTAATCAAACATTATATAGTTAATCATCTGCTTGCAAGCAAGAATAAGCTGATAAATAACCAGTATCAGACTTACAAATCTGACAGTCCAATAGTGCATTAGAGTTTTAATAAAAGAAATATTTAGAGTCCTTGTTGCATATAATTGTTTTCTGATGATTTGGTTCAACATTGAAATATATTTCAAAAATAGAAAGATTATTCTGGATTTTTTATTTTTCACATGGAGGATTATCAAAGAAAAATGTAGGAAAATTCATTGTTAAGTAAACAACACACTCCTAGTAATTTATACTGAATATGTTCTTTCTTATCTTTGTTCCCTTAAATTTTGGGTGGCTACTCCACCTTATAATAAGAAACCAAGTCAAAACTAAAATATAGTTGACTCACTTTGTTAACAAAAATGGATCACTGTATTCTGAAATCAGAGAATTCTAGTGTTGAATAAACCATTGCACATTGAAAAGAACCCTATTTTCTATTCTCTGAACCTCCTATATCTTAATTTGCAACCTGTAGCTAATTCATTTTGTCAGAGACATTGGGAAGTGGTATCGATTTAGACTGATGTTCCACCAAGATTGTTACCCAGTAATAACTGCTCTTAAACATTTCAGATTGACAGGAAGCATATGCAGAACTCAGGGCAAGAACTGCTTATTAGAACAGATCCAAACGTGACTTTTGAAGAAAAATCTAACCCTGATTGCAGGCAAACTTATGGGACATTGTCATACACAGCTGGCAAAGCTTTTTCTTTTATGGAGGAAATAAATGCATCTTCTCATTTTCCAAAATAAGACATTATTCATATATATGACACTGGAAGAAGTTCATATTCCTCCAAATAGCTGCACCAAATGCCTTTACTTACGGCTTTCATCAGAATTCAGCTGAGAGCTGTTCAGCTCATGGTATCTGAAGATAGTATATGCAACATGCATTCATTCATTTATTTCTCTAAGTCACCATTTCCCAAAATCTGTTTTTTTTTCCTATAAGATATTCATAGGATTTAAGGAAAAAAAAAAAGTTTCTGTATTTGAATCAGTCTGGAAATGCTTATTTCATTATTCCAAGACTTCAGGGGATCTTAACTATGCTTAGTGAGTATTGGGATCTCCAATTCTTAGACGGACAAAGAAGAATTTCTCAATCTTAGTTGAGCAGGAAAATCTTTTTTGGAGAATATTTTGTGGGAACATCATTTTGAAGAAAAAATTGGGAAAATATACAGCTCTAAGTATTTTATTTTCTATCTTGGTACCAAAGTTAGTCACTAAAAATGTGCATAAGGCACAAAGAAAAAGAGAGGCACTTACTATTTAAGTAGTTAATTGTAATATTACATCATAGTTTTTTTGTTTTGTTTTTTCTCCTTGAAGGAAGATCATATAAATTATGGTTTTGCATCTTTGGTTAAAACCCTTGTAGAAAACAATGTTTAAGATGCAAATGAATACTGTATTTCCAAGGACTTAATGAGGTATATTACAATTAAATTTAGCATCCCAAGGTTTACTGTTTCCTGTTATTGAATAATGTAAATTATGTAAACTCATTTTCTTTTAATTGACTAACAAGAACCTTGGAACTAAGTTTAATGATTAATTGTTAATCATTCTGCTAATTCTTTTCTCAATGACCTGTAATAAAGAACTTGAAGACTTCATGATTTGCTATTTGAATGGTTATATGCTGTTGTCATTTTTAAACATTTTTATTGAGGTATCATTTATATGGCACACAGTGCACAAAATTCCAGGTGTACAGCTCCATGAGGGTTTACATGTGCATATAGCCATGTATCCTCCATCAAGATCAAGATATGGAGTATTTTCCAGCACCCAAAACGGCTCACTACTGCTTGCTTCCAGTCAGCACAGTATTAAGAGGAACCAACATTCTGCCCTCTCTGGCCATAAATTAGTTTTGCCTGACTTGAACTTCATACAGTCGGATTCTTAAGTTTATACTCTTTTGTACCTGGCTTCTTTGTCCCAATATTATTTTGTGAGATTCATCCATGTTATTGAGTGAATCAATATTTCACTCATTTTATTGCAGTATATTATTCCATTGTATGAATACACCACAATTCACTTGTTTCCAATTTTTAACTATTATGAAAAAAGACGTCTAAAATATGGTTGAACATATCTTTCTTTGCATGTGTGCACATTTTTATTGGATATTTATCTAGGAGTGGAATTGCTGGGTCACGTGATATGCACATGTTCAGCTTCGAAGGTAAGTGCCAAATAGTTTCCCAAAGCGGTTGAACCAATTTACAATCCTGGTAGTAATGTTTGAAGCTTCCAGTTGCTCTCTGTCTTCACCAATACTTGTTATTGTCAGGTTTTCCTTTCAGTACTAGCATTCTGGCATAGATATCTCATTATAGATTAAACTTTAAGTTCCCTGATAACTAATGACATTGAGTACATTTTCATGTCAGTCGGCTACCTTCTTATGTGAAGATGTGAAGTGTTGTTTGAGTATTTTGCCTATATTTTAAATGGGATTTCTTTCTTCTAACTTATTTGTAGAGATGTTCTTAATACATTCTGGATGTGAGTCTTTTATAGGATTATGCATTGAAAATATCTTCTCCCAATACTTATTTTTCCACTACCTTTATGGTATATGTTGATGAATACAATCTCTTGAGTCTAATGATGCCCAACTTAACAATCTTCTCCCTTTGTCATCAATTGAGTTTGTTTTAAAAAAAAATGCTTTCCTATCCAAGTTATTTCAGATATTCTTCCATGTTATCTCTCAGAAGCTCCCAATTGATTTAGAATTGATTTTGTATTGTGGTGTAAGGTAAGATCAAGGTTCATATTTTCCATATGGATAGACAGTTGGTCCCAGCAGTATTTATTAAAAAGACCATCCTTTTCTCACAGCAAGTGTTACTCTTGTCATAGTCAGCTGATCTTTATCTGTGGGTATGTTTTTGGATTCTATTCTATTCCATTGGTTTGTTTTTTTGTCCTTGTGTAACACTTGTTGTCTTAATAACTGCGGCTTTAAATAAGCACAAATTCTTCAGGTGTGTTCTACATCAAGGGGTCTCAACCTGGGCACTACTGACATTCTGGGTTGGATAATTCTTTCCCATGGGGGCTTCCCAGTGCATTGACTTCTCTGTGCTTTCCGTCTTGCTCAGATATTGGTCCCACCAGTCCTGAATACCTTAGCTGCTCTAGGATACTTTCAAATAGTGTTTGGTTTTAAATGTCTATCCTGTAAATAATATGACTCTCAGTAACTGTAATTAGAAGCAAGGGTAACTGCTATAACTTGTAAAATCACTATTTGCAAAAATTCAGATTCAGTCAAGGAACTACAGAGTTGGGAAGATGACATGAGAACTATTTTTGAGAGTAATTTTAGCATTAGAATATCAAAAATCCCAATTAATGCAAGCTTATGGAATAATTCAAATATACATATATACATATATGTATACATGTAAATCACACACATACATGCTGCATAGTTACAAAAATATAATATATTATACTTATTGGTGGGATTTATTAATTGCCTTGCACTCACAATTTCACTTAATGAAGGAGGGAAAACACAAGAAACCAATGGAAAGAACTGAGTACAGAATTTTCCTACATATAAAAATGAGCATTCATTTTGGTTATATGTCTAATTTATGCTGTAACAAAATTCAGGTGACATAAAGATCACAGTAAAATATATTTCAAAAAATGAAGTCATTAATACTTTTTAGATACATCTTCAAAATTTATTGGTCGTCTCTCATCCAAGAGAAATTTAACCTAAATGTTTTATTAAACCTTTATTTTTTTCTCTTTATGATTAATAATTTATCATTAATGATTTATAAGCCAAATGATGACGAGTCCCTGTAATAGCCATTTGAGAAAGGAGAGGTAAAAATGGGAAATTTCAAGCCTTAAACCATTAGCCTATTTCAAAATAATGCTTTTCATTTTAAATAATTCCCATAATAGCCACAATTTTAGCTTTGTTTTTAATGTTCTGAAAATCCAAATTGAGCTTTCTTAAAGATACTTAAACCATATCCATAAATTATGTATTTTAGAGCTAATGGAAATATTTTTCTTGCAGAATTTGTCACTCGCACATCACTCTGAGAATATATCGGAACATATGCCAATAACACCAAGCAATAAATGACTTTCATGTTTTCATAAGAACAAATTTCAAATTTTCTCCTGGAATAAATATTCAGTAAAGGAACAAATTACTCTGATAATCCTTAGAGAGGAACATTTTTTATCTTTGGTTTCCAAATTTCGACAATCTACATTTTGCAACATTAATGGATTAGTTTCTGCCACGTGGCCTTATGACCATAATGATACCTCACTTATTTTGTAATTTCACAAAGCTCAGGGCTGAAAGCAAGCTTCAAGGCTGTTGGATATTTGAAGCAGCACTGACCAATCTACAGCACAGGTTCTGAAGAAACATTGTCATTAACACTCTGGCTGCATATTTCCTCCCAGCACATTGTCTTGGATTGACAGCATTATCACATCTTCCCACAGATTTCTCGTGTAAATGGGGAAATGCATAAACAGGAGACCTTACCAGAAGGGGCTCATCCGGGACACTGGTGGAGAGCTCCGCAGAGGCTGTGCGGATGGTGCTGAGACCAGTGAGGGAAACATTCGAGAGTCGTCTCCGCCTCACGCCACTGCAATTGTTGGGGATTTTAAACGCACATCTCTTATGGTAATTCAGGCCACAACCTGGAAAGAGAACAGGTAAATGACTTTCATCAAACATAAATTAATTATTAGTTTTAATTTATGAATTTTTAAAAACTTCACTACTTTCATTTTTGTGAGGCTATTTGGAAATTAAAACTTCCTACTGAACTTTCTGATTTTTTTTCCAATTTGTAAATGATCTGGGTTTGGAATTCTGATTTTATTGGAGGAGTTCAGCAAAAGCCCTAGATACCTAGCTAATAGGTATATATATTTTCAATGTTCTGTGTTATAACAGACTTGGACTTTGAGAGATCTAGCAACAAAGTTGCAAACAGATTATCTGAGCTACTTTTAGCTATCACAAATTCCAATTCCAACAAAAGCAGACATGCAAAGAGCAAATTCATCACCATGCATTATGATTTTTGGACGACACTGGTTTGAATCCTGGCTCCACAACTTGCGGTCTACATGGCCTTGTACATACCACTTCACCTCAGTCTCCCTGTCTTTGAAATAGGGATAAAATAACTACATTGCAGAAGTATTAAGAGCCTAAGTAAAATAGCTCACATTCTGGTTTCCACTTCATAGGTGATCAATAATTGGAAGCGTATTTTAAGTTAGGGAAGCACCATTTTCCTTTCAATATTTCTGCTATTCATGGTTCCCTCATCAGCTTCAGTCTACTACCCAGAATTTCCTTATGTCACAGCAGGTCAGGCAAATTTTCATAAAACTACGTTTTCGCAGAGTTTCTCTATATCACTCACTCCTGATTTCCCTCCTTCTGAGGAAAGAAATTAAAAAATTGTGGTTGGCTTATTTATAGGTCACAAGTGTAAAGGGTTTGTTATATTGCCTAAGAGCTCAAAAAGCTCCCACCAAGCCAAAAAGTACAGGGTATGATTTGGTAATTGTTTTTAGGATTACATTGTGGTGCTCTAGCAACTTGAACTGTGGAGTTCAAAGAGTTCTTTCTAGAGGGAATGGGAAAACTATGATGTTAGTGTAGTAAAGTGGGTAAAATTCTAATCACACAGTTCAAAATCTGTGTGGCCCTCGATGGTTTGATTAACCTCCTGAATCTCTGTTAAACACACATTTATTGATTGTCTACTATTCTAACTTTTGGCATACTTTTGATGCAAATTTTATTTGCAGTCTGTTGCCAAAATATCCAACATGATACAGAGGAGAAACATGGAAAAGATGTGAGGATTGGGTTCCCTGTAGAAAAGCATGTGTGTTGAACACAGCAAATTTAAAGAACTGAACATAAAAGAATCCATGCATTCATGCATCCAACAAGTGGAAGACACTTCTGGGGGAAAGAAGGCACTGTTTGTAGTGAGCACAACAAAAGCAGATAATTCAAGCCTACCTTTGACCTGGTTGGGGAAGACTATAACTTACCTTCACATTTCAGGCCTTGACGTACCAGCCCCCACAGCATTTCTCCACAATGATCACAGAAAGCTGGAGCTCTATATGAATGAACAAAGAGAGCATGGGGACGAATCTGAAAGTCCTCAAAGGTGGCAGAAGCTGTAACAATAGTAATGTTGAAAAATAAGTTGAATGGATATCCTAATGTATAGATAATTAGTATAGAAGTAGGGCCCCAATTCAGTCATTAGATTCAAATTTTCCTAGCACAGCTTCACAAGTGGTGACATATCAACTCCCCTCCTCTTCTCTTCTTCCTGTAGGTAAAGCTTAAAACCACTCTGAAAATAGTCAAAATGCTGGAAGAGTGCATGGATGAAGGGATTAGTCAACACAATTCACAAATACCTGATATTACTTAGAAATATTTTGCTCTTCCTTTCCCTTAAATGAACCTGAATGGTTTTTAAAAATGCTAATGAAAAGAAAAACATCAATGAATTGAATTTTGACAGAGAGACCTAAAAATAAAGTACTTGAAAATGACAATGAAGAGAAACATTAGATGGGTAAAGTCCATTTAGAAGACAGATAAGAAATTGAGCAGATGTCTGATAAACTTCATCAACATACTAAATGGAGGGATTTCATACACACACTGGTGAATTCCAGTCTCTTCTTGGGAAAATAAACGTAAAATCAAATCATACCCATACTAGAGGTACTTTTTGTTCCCCTGTTGCTTATTCTGCATTGCACTCATGTAGAGTATTGTGATCCTTATTATATTAATTATACTCTTCCCATAATATTTTACTATATTATAAAATTAGTTTATGCTATTTTTCAAATCAAGAAACAGAATAGAGAATTGAAAGAAAATACTGCCCTTTTCTCCAAAATTCTAATGCATAGTCTGTTTGGAACTGTTATATACTACAGAAAAGGCCATGTTCTTTTAATCCATTCTTGTGGGGGCAGACCTATTGTGGGTGGGACTTTTTTATTAGGTTGTTTCAACTAAGATATGACCCAACCCATACTAGGTGAGTCATAATCCTTTACTGTAGTCCTTTATGAGAGGATAAAAGGCAGAGACATTTGGAGAAAGCTTAGAGAGAGAGATGTCCAGAGAAGCACAGGAGTTGAGAGAGAGCTTTTGAAACCAGAACCCTGGAGATAAGGACCAGCAGACATCACCATGGGCCTTCCTGTGTGACACAGAAGCCCCAAATGCCAGCAGCTTTCTTCAGAGAAAGTATCCTCTTGCTGATGCCTTAATTTGGCCATTTTTCATGGTCTTAAAATTGTAACTTGTAACTTAACAAATCCCCATTGTTAAAAGCCAACCCATTTCTGGTATACTGCATTCCAGTAGCTTTATCAAACCGAAACAGATAGGGAGTGGTCTTTGTAGACCTATTCACATCCATAAGGCCAAAGTTGAAGCTGCACAGTGTTGAACGGAGAGCACTGTCCTGGGAGTCAGAAAAACTAGATGGAACTTTGCCATTACCTAACTGAGTGACACCTCATTTAATCATCATGAACTGTACTTTCTCATACATGTAAAGAGAATGTTTACCTGATAACTACTTCAATTCCTTAAAGTTTAAATATTTTAGTGTTAGAATAGATCCATGTGCACTTGATTTCATAAGGTTTTATTCAAAGAAAATTCTGGTGAAAATGTAGTTTCCATTCTGCCTCTCTTTCCCTTTCTCCTATTTATCCTCTTGCCTTACTTTTTTTAATATTCACTAAAAGTTGTCAGTGTTTCCAATAACACAATGCCAGGTTTGATGTGTTGCCTTGACTAGGTTATGGTGTCCAGTTGTTTGGTCAAATACCAGCCTAGTTATCACATGGAGGTATTTAGCTGATGGAATAGCATCTACAATCAGTTGACTTTAAGTACAGGAGACTACCCTCCCTAATGTAGGTGGGCCTCATCCAATCAGTTGGAATTTTCAAAAGCCAGAACTCAGAGTTGCAGGGATGAGAAGGAATTCTGCCTCAATAATACACCCTCTAATCTTTCCATAGTTTCCAATCTAAGGAATTCAGACTTAGGGCTTCAACTTCACTTTTAATGAGATTTCCAGCCTTCAACCTGCCCTACAGAATTCAGACTTGCCAGCCCTCATAATCACATGAGCCAATTTCTTTCATAAATCTTTTAACACACGTATATACACACACATATAAACATACATATACATATACACACATATATCCTGTTCATTGTGTTTCTCTGGAGAACCCTGACTAATATGCCATGGAATAAAGGTGTAAAATGAATAAGACATGGTCCTGCCCTCAAGGAACCCACCAGACTAGCAGAACAGAGAGATAAAAACAAACAAAACTTCCCACAATAACTACAAAATAACTACTCTGATAGTTTTATGTGTCAACCTGGCTAGGCTAGAGTACCCATTTATTTCATCAGACATTAATGTAGATGTTGCTCTGGAGGTGTTTTGTAAATATGGATAACATATACAATCAGTTGACTTTAAGTAAAGGAGATTACCTTGATAATGTGGGTGACCTCATCCAATCAGTTGAAAGATCTTAAAAGCAAAAACTGAGATTTCCCTTGAGAAGAAATTCTGGCCCAAGTTTGCAGTGATAAATCCTGACTGAGTTTCCGATCTGCTGGCCTGTCCTACAGATTTTAGCCTTGCCAGTCTCCCCAAATGCACGAGCCAATTACTTGAAGTATGTATATCTCCTCTTGGTTCTGTTTCTCTGGAGAACGCTGACTGATATAACTAAGGCTCAAAGATATGCATTTGGCCTAAGTTACATAGAGAGTAAATGGTGGAATAGGACTATTACTTGTCGGTATTTTGTCCTCCAATCCAGTGTCCTTTTCACCACATTAGTACAGCTTCTTTTCTTCCCTAGCTCTGCCAAGAGATTTAGATCTAACATTCCCATGATGTAGGGAACACAAATCTGAATTATTCCAGGAGGTGCCTTGTATAGCAGGCTATTGGTTATCAACTCACTGCTGAATGTACTTACTAAGTGCTTACCTTGTAACCAAAGTATGCAAGATGTGACAGAATGAATGCTAAAAATATAGGCAACTCATCTCTGTTAGCTAAGTGAACAAAATTACAAAGATGGATCTGAGGTTATCATACCCCTTAGGGCAAGCGATAATAAAGCATGCAGGAGAGTGACTTCTACCAGAAAAAATACTATTGATGGTTCACAGGACATGTAACTGAACCATAATAGGAGATTAAGAATTTTAATGGGTTTTTTTTTTCCTTGAACATTGAATAAAGGTACTTTATTCCAAATCTGTATGATTCATTATTGAAAATTACCTAACAAATAAAAGTTATGATTTTTACTCTATTAAAAAAGTATAGGGAGATAATGAAAATAATAACAAGAATAACAAATATAATTGAGCTCTTACTATATACTGGATACTATGCTAAGAGATTTAGTGTGTGAAGAAGTTGGTAAAAGAGCTGCAGTCAGCTACTAATTTACTAGCCCTTCCTATATGGAGTTCTGACGAATGTTAACAGTCCATAAAAAGGGATTTCAACTGAAATAAGTCCAGGAAATTGCACTTTATGTTCTCTACTCCAAGATTCACAATATTATGGTCGATGCTTATTCTAACTAAATCTGTAAAAAGGTGTGGTTTGAGGACAACGCATCGATTTTGTTGATTTTGTCAAAATATGTCCAGTTTGGGGACTGCTCAAGCCTCTATAAATTTGGTCTCTAATACTTATGTATAAATTTACTTTAAAAGGAAAGAAAATAATTAAAGAAAATACTTCATGCTAACCATTAACTACTAGCATCTTGCCAAAAAATAAAAAATAATAAAAGGCACCCTCAGGACCAAACAACTATGACAATACTATGACAGCAATTAGGTGAATAATTACTGCAGTTTTCAAAATAAGGCACACCAGAATTTGACAATACAAACACCAAGCTGCATTCAGACATTTAAAAAATTAATAAGGTAGAATATAAATAATTAAACTGAAGATTTTCAATGACCACACCCCCTCCCAATTTATGTCAGGTTAGTTTGTTTTTTCATTTTTCGAAAGAGATTAACATTCATAAGCAGCATCTTTGACTTATGTTTAAATGCCATATTTCTAAAGTTCAACTTTAATATTCTCCTGTTAATTTTAGAATAATTGAATACGTTTTTAAAATAAAACCTACCAAGTGTGGTGAGGTTTTACATCCATTTAAAATCAAAGCACAACATCTATTCATTATGAATTTACCTGTTCTGCACCCTGGGGGAAATCAGCATTAGCTGAGTGTATGCATGCCGTCTGGCCTAATCACAAAATTGCACTTCAGAGATAATCACTTAGCACAGGAAAACAAAGTGAAGGCTGTAATTCCATTTCATTTAAATTTTGGAATCAAAATGGACAGAAAAGAATAGGAATATTAGAGTGTCTAGAGATTCCAAGAGAGGAACAATGTGCTATCTGTCACTCTGTCATAATCAATCAGCCGACCTAAATTAAAACCATATGACAGGGCTACAAACTAAGCACAATGGGCCCCTTATACTGGTATTTGTGTCTCTTTGATTTGCTCTATTCACAGTCTATTGTTATGCTCCAGTGTGCAAGAGAGGAGAAAATGACATGCTTTCCTTAGTTTGAGCATTTGAAACAGGTAATTGAGCCAAAACCCTAAGATAATCAGTACTTCTTTTAAAGTTCATTATAAATTGTTGCACAAAATGGAGTAAACTGTTTGGTTGGCAGTACAGAAGAAATAAAGCTTCTGAAGCAAAATAAATAATCTCTGGAGGTCAAATCATTTGCATAATAAAATAAAAGAATGTCAGATTTTCCAAGCTTTTCAGTACTCTTTTCTCTTCACTGATAATTTTGGCAATATGGGCTGGGGAGGGGGGTTATTAACTCTTTCTGGCTATGGTAAGTTGGGACTGATATGGAAAGAAATGCTTAACACATTGCAAGCATCATATCATTCCATTTTTCATAAGAAATTTATGAAGTGGATATTATCATTATTCCCATTTTACGGATAAGAAAACTAAGACTCAGAGAAATTAAGCATCTAGACTCAGGCAGTCCCAACACTAAAGCCATGCAAACTCTTTCAAACAATATAACTCAAATTACTACAGTTCTTTGACCACTAAAACACTATGTATTATTAGCTGCATCTTTATATTAAGTATCTCTATGAAAGGGGGAAAAAACCTGCAAAAAGGCTAAAAGAAGGAAAAACCCAAAGCTTTTAAAAACTAAAACAGAACAAAAAGGCTTTTAGTGGTATTTGATGTAGAGGCAGAGGTAAGTCTGAATCATGGGAAAAAAAAGCTTAATGTTAATATACAAAATGTAAAAAGCTACACTATTCAGTTGATAACTGGATAGTTGGAAAAATGCTCAATATAATCCTTTAGCTGGAAAAAGCCTAGTATAGTCTTTAGTAGCTAGAAATGTTTATTATAATCAAATCACTCAAGTAGCTTTGATTCACTTCAAGCCTGAAAGCCCTAGCTAGTATAACTTTCTGTGACCTAATCTCAAAGTTTACTCTCTGTTCCTAGTTACTTTAACAAGACTTTTCCAGTGTTGTCTGCAGAGATAAGATTACAGTCCAATGCAGGATAGGACAAAGCCAGACATACCATATGAACTAATAAATCAACAATTTCCTCTCCTTAAAGACAAGATCAAAGTCTGAATGGTCAGTAAGAGGAGAAGAATTACAAGATAACAAGATATGCTGACCAAACAAAATGAAGCAGGTGACCATTACTCAATTCTAATGAATCCTGTGACTTTTAATTAGCTTTTTTTTTTTTCTTTTTTTTTCTTTTTTCTTTTTTTTTTTCCTGCCCTCATCTGGACCCTTGCCATTCCTTTTTCTGTATGGGGCTATAAAAGCCCAAATCACCTTTCTTGCTTTGAACTGGACTTGGAAAGTTTTCCTCAGGCTCTTTGTGAATGCATTTACAGTAAAATTCACCTTCTCACCAAGACAAAAAGACTTGTTTCTCTGCTTAAGGTGGGATCAGGTGGACATAACTATTGAAGACCATGTTTTATATGGTAACACATTAAAATTTTGTTTCTATCTTTCCTAGAAAAATGGATCACCTTCAGACTAAAACCATATAGGAAGAGAAAACATAGTTGAGAAGAAATTGAAGTTCAGGAGGGATGGACAAAAATTATCTAAGGGTTTAAATGAATGACTTTCAGTAGGCCCAAATGAATTACATATGATGGCTCAAAATATTACTTTTAATCTTAGGAAAACATTGACCTCAGTATTCTAACAGATTCTTTTTGGGCTTAATGAAATTATTGTAAAATCCTTTTACAAGAATAGAAAATATTCTGGTAAGAAAAGATTAAAAAGGAAAGTAATGAGGAGCATCATTCCTATGTGATATAAAATTGTTCTATAAAAATATGATTTCAAAAGTGTGATGGTGTAC
This sequence comes from Choloepus didactylus, assembly GCF_015220235.1. NCBI lineage: Eukaryota > Metazoa > Chordata > Mammalia > Pilosa > Megalonychidae > Choloepus > Choloepus didactylus. The sequence goes on from NC_051310.1 coordinate 163,893,822, forward strand.
TCAGACAACCCCTTGGATAGAGGCTGACAGGGGGCAGTGAAGGAGGGATCAGTGGTTTTAGAAACTGAACTCTTAGCTATCCTCTTCAAAAGGTGCTAAGAGTCAGGGCTACCAACTTTATCCAAAAATACACTTCAATATTGTGGCTTAAAAAATGTTTTAACTACATTTCTAATTACATCACTAAATTTGAATATTGTAGATATTGTTTTTGAAAAATTAAGATATTCAGTCTGGTTTTACATAATGTTTTATTTATTTTGGACATATTTTTGTTAATTTTGCTAACCAAAAATTTTCGAAAAGAAAAAAATTCCTAAATAAAATTGGATGCAGGAACAATAAACTTAGAAACTACAGTTAAAAAAAAAAATAAGCATGGTGGTTGTGAAAGAAAGAAAGATCAATAGAATAGAATTGATAATCAAAAAATCTATCATATATAAGAATTTAAAATATGATAAACGGTGTATCATAAATCAATGCAGAAGGGAAACATTGTTTAAAAATGATTAACTATTAGAAACAATTAGCTACTTGTAGAAAATGCAATTTAGTAGTTTATCTCCTATCTTTCATTAAAATAATACCTAATGAGTAAAAAGTTAAACAAAAATACCAAACCAGAGAAGAACGAGAAGGAAACAGAAGCAAATGCTTATCAAATTTCTGGAGGGAAGATGACTTTAGAAAGTAAGAGGAATTCATGAAGCCTCAAAATGGTGGAAGAAATCAAAATGGGAAAGGGTCATTAGCATTATCATGTAGTAGGCACTACTGGTTGACTGGCAGTAGAGTCATATTTAGCAAAAAAACTCCCTGGAGGTTTTCAATTGCAGATTGGAACTGACAGAAAAAAGAATCAGTGAATTCAAACAAGACAATTGAAATGCTTCAAGCTGAGGAGCAAAAAGAAAATAATTATAGCAATAGTAATAATAAAAACATAGCCTAAGAGTCCTGTGGAACATCATCAAGAGTTCCAATGTATGCATTATGGGAGTTCCAGAAGAAGATGAAAGAGGACTTGACAGAAGGAATATTCAAAGAAATAATGGCAGAAAACTTCCCAAATTTAATGAATGACATGAATATGCACATTCAAGAATCCAAACAACCCCCAAGCAGGATAACCTCAAAGAGAACCAGAATAGTCAAACTGCCAAATGCCAAGGAAAGCAGAGAGTTCTGTATGCTGCAAAAGAAAAGCAACATGCTATGTACATGGGAGTCCCAATTAAATTAAATGCTGACTTCTCATCAGAAACCATGGCTGTAAGAAGGCTGTGGGACAAAACCCTTAAAGTGCTGGAAGAAAACAATTGCCAACCAAGAACTTTACATCTGGCAATACTGCTTTCAAAAATCAAGAACAGATTAAGACATTCCCAGATAAACAAAGGCTGAGGGAGTTTGTCACTGCTAGAGCAGCCCTACAAGGAAGGCTAAAGAGAGTCTTTCAGACTGAAAGGAAAGGACACTAGACAGTAGATCACAGTGGTAAAGGTAATCATATGGGTAATTATAAATGCCAGTACTATTTATTGTATTGCATTTTTTGGGATGTAACACTACTTTTTACTTCTTACAGGTTCTAAAATGCAAATGCATAAAAATGATGATAAATCTATGGTTTGGGACATACAGTGTATGAAGGTATAATTCATAATAAAATACAACAAAAAGGTGGGAGGACAGAGGGGTATAGTGATAGTGTATGTGTATGCTATTGAAGTTAATTGGTATCAAAGCAAATGTGACTGTCATAGATTTACAATGTTAAATTTAGGCTCCATGGTAACCACAAAGAAAAATATAAAAACTATATACAGTAAGAAATAAAAGGGGACTTTATATGGTACACTTTAGAAAATCAAAGTAGGCATTAATGGAAGAATTAAGGGACAAAAACAGGTTTAAGACTTACAAAGCCCTAACAGCAAAATGGCAGAAGAAAATCCTGCATTGTCAGTAGTTACTTTAAATGCAAATGAATTATACTTTCCAGTCAAAAGGTAGAGACTGGCAGAATTAAAAAGACATTTCTCCAAAGAAGATATGCAAACAGCCAAAAAGCACATAAAAAGATGCTCAATATCATTAGCCATTAGGGAAATGCAAATCAAAACCACAATGTGATACCATTTCACACACACTAGAATGACTACTATTCACAAAACAGAAAATAACAAGTGTTGAAGAGGATGTGGAGAAAAAGGAACACTCATTCACTGTTGGTGGGAATGTAAAGTGGTGCAGCTGCTGTGGAAGACAGTTTGGTGTTTCCTCAGAAAGTTAAATAGAGAATCCATATGACCTGGCAATTCTACTTCCTGGTTTATACCCCGAAGAATTGAAAGCAGGGGCCCAAACAGGTATTTGCACACTGATGTTCATAGCAGCTTTATTCACAATTGACAAAATATGGAAACAACAAAATGTCCATCAACTGATGAATAGATAAGTAACATGTGATATATTCATACAGTGGAATATTATTCAGTTGTATAAAGGAATGAAATTGTGACACGTGACAAAATGGATGAACGTTGAAGACATCACGTTGAATGAAATAAGCCAGACACAAAAGGACACAAACAGTATGATCTCACTGATATGAAATAATTAGAGTAAGCAAAGTCACAGAGTCAGAAACTAGGATATAGGAGCCAGGGTGGGTGTGGAATGAGAAATTGAAGCTTAATTGGTATAGTTTTGGTAATGGATACTGGTGATGTTAGCACAATATTGTGAATGTAATTAACACCACTTAGCTAAATATTTGAATGTGGTTAAAAGGGGAAATATTAGGTTGTATATATGTTACTAGAACAAAAAATTTAAAACAAAATGGCCAAAGAAGTGTATAATACAGTGAAGCCTAATGTAAATTATGGACTATATTTAGGAACATAATTATAATATTCCTTCATCAATGGTATATGGGAACTCTGTATTTTCTGCATGATTTTTTTGTAAAACTACAACTTCTCTGATAAAATATAAATAAAGTGTCTAGCAATACTTTGCAAAGAGGTCTTTTCTAATACCTTATTACTTTAGACAGTGTAGTTTATGTAGCAATGAAGAGCATGGATGTGCTGTCAGTACTTACACCTGGGTCATAGCAAATGTGCGGCCTTGGGTAAGTTACTTCACTTCCGTGAACCTCAGTCCTTTCTCTGTGTAACTGGCTTAGTGAAATTCATCTTATCAGGCTTTGAAGAGGGCATAGAGTGATTAGCAAAAGTTCTTAGCATAAATATTAAGAGTACACATTTTGTGGTTAGAAAGACCTGGATTTGAATCCTGGTTATTAATAATATTTATAATTGTTATTATCATCAACATCAATACCAAGGGAGGGAAAAACTGCTTTTAAGTCTCTTACCAATATATAACACTTAGGGACTAAAGGCTTTAACAACTATTATTTGTTCTCTCCACCACCTCATAAAGAATATGCTTCCGCTCTGAAGGAAATTGCTTTTTCTAGCCACTGTTCTGGTTGACATTAATTAAATGGAGTTAAGTCCATAGAGCTGTGTCCAGTTTCTTCTTTAAAATGAATCAATTTAACAGTTGGGTATTGCAGTGGGGAAAGAAGGGTCACCATATCCTGATGTGACTGAATGACAAATGCCACAGCTGGAAAGAGATTAGAGAGCGTCTCAGGTCAAGAAAGAACATAAATGGTTGCCCCATGTGTCCAACATACAGGAAAAAAAAAATTAAGTAAAAATGTCATGGAGTCAAATTCTAGCTAATGAGGGCAGGCTCTGCAGGCACCCTGAATAGACAGGAAGGAAAGGTCAAGTCTGTTTCTTAGAATGCTCCATCATGTACAGGAGATTTTGTATCTTTAAAAGGATAATGACCTAATTTACATGAGGAGTACCAATATACAAATTGCCCTTTAGGTTACTTACAAAGGGTAGGTACAGTATTCTTCTGAAATGTTCTGATAGGCAGCAGGTGTTCTTGGAGCCAAATAGCTTCACTGTTGTCAAATACATTTGCACATAGAAACACCAGGCTGAGGTCCTATGTGCTTTGCTTCAAGTTCTTTAAGTCTCATTGTACATTTCCTAAAAACAAATACCTACTTTTGGTTCACAAGCAAGACTCTTAGAAGCTGTGAAATCTGTGGGATATTCTCACTCCGAAGAAGCAACAGTTCAACACCTGGGCACCTGCTGTGTGCAAGAGATGTTCTGGCTGAACTTCACGGGCACTGAGAGAAGGGCACTTGCTGCTGAGTGACCCATAGTATTCTTCATGAAGAACGAAGCTGACTCATTTTGGATAATCCACTCTGGTTCATCAAAATAAAATAGCTTTACTAACCGAAAAACTGAGTTTATGCTTTTTTTATTAGACGTAGTGAAGAATAATTTCTATTAAGAGAAAATCACCATTCTTGCATTCAATTTGAGTTTCATCAAGCACATACATTCATGTAACCAACACCACAACTGAGACACACAACACTTTCATCAACCCCTCCAAAATTCCCCAGTGCCCCTTTATAGACAAAACCCTTCCCCACATTCTTTCTCTGCAACCACTGATCTGTCATCTCTTTACAAAACGGTATATAAATGTAGCCTTTTGAGTCTAGCTTCTTTTAGCATAATGTGTTTGACATTCATCCATGTTGTTGTATGCATCAGTACTTCCATCCTTTTTATTGTTGAGTAGTATTCCATTTTATGAATATACCACAATTTGTTTATCCATTCATCAGTTAATCCTCTAGGGCATTAGGCCCGAGGGTAAAGCTGGGTATTGAAAGCACAGGGGATCTAGAGCAGCACTTCCCAGAGCAACAGGCTCCAAAGGTGAAATGAAGCTGGAGAGGAAGTTTAATTGTGATTTGTACAGCTCTGTCATAGCATGGGAACTTTAATGCTGAAAACAATTTCCCTTTTATAGACCTGGGCAGCAGAAAACTTTCAGAGTCAGCCAAGATGGCTTTATTGCTGTTTCTACTTACCACTGGTAACAAAGGGTAGGTACAGTATTATAGTACAGAGAAATCCTGCAAATATTAGTTTTCTCATCTTTGAAATGGGTATAATTACACTTAATTCAAAAAAGAGTTGTGAGAATTATTTAAAATGGGGAAGCATTTAAAAACCATAGTATAGCACTTGGCACATGGCAGATATATTTTTCAAATATGCACATAAAGATTTATAATAATCTACTATTTTTGTGCTATGTATGAAAGTTAACCCAAAATAGATCACAGACCTAAATATAAAATTTAAAACTACAAAAAGTGTAGAGAAAAATTTGGAAGAAAATCTTTACAAAATAGGATTAAGCAAAGATTTCTTTTAGATACAATACCAAAAGTAAGACACATTTTTAAAAAGGGATAAATTAGACTTCATCAAAACTAAAAGTTTCCGGTCTTCAAAAGATCTATTATGAAAATGAGAACACAAACCACAGTCTGGGAGAAAATATTTGCAAAATATATTTCTGATAAAGAAATTGCATCCAGTATATAGAGATACCTTTCAACAATCAATATTAAGAAAATGAACAACCCAATAACAAATGGGCAAAAGATGTGAAAAGACAGTTGAGCAAAGTAGATACATGGATGATATATAAGCACAGGAAATCTTGTTCATTGCAGGTACATTGACTATTCAGTTGGCTTTGGCAATCTAGTTTGGGATCTTAAACACTGTTTATAATATTTTTTCAAACAAAAAATCATCATTCTGCATTGTAAATATTTGATTTTCAAATTAATGGTTTTGGAAACAACTGATTCATATTCTAGAGCTATTTCAGCTGTCTTTGTTTTAGGATCTTATATGACATTTCATCTTTGCAAATGAAATCACAAACTTTGGTACTACTTAAGGGGATATTCTGGAAGATGAAAGTTATCATTTAACAATTTTTTTAAAACTTCTCAAAATAATTACAGATTATGATTTTTTAAATTTAAAATTAACTATTTGGGATAGTGTTAAGATTCATTTTGTACGGCGATATTTTTGAATTATCAAAATGATCTTCATGTGTGTATTAACTGAATTACTTTCAAATTTGTTCACTTACTGATTCAGTACACATTTTGTTCTCATATAGTACCATACTAGCCATACCCAACTTCACCACAAATTTTTCCACTCCTCCTCCCTTTTTAAATAACAATGTCAATATTATTAAAGGCATTATTGGGCTAACTTTATCATCCAATAAAGTCTGAGGCAATTATATAGTGATTTAAGGAAAATAATGTATAAAAAGTATAGGAAAAATTTTAAAAGAATATAGATGTAAATTTCTATCTAAATTTGAAGTGTTGTTTATGCTTTTTTTGAGATAAATAATTCTTCAATAGTGGTAATGATTCCCCAGTGGAATATTCCAGTATCTGGGGATAGGTGAAGTAGTTTCCAAATTACATATGCACCCACTGAGATTCTGATATTGGTCCCTTTCCTGTTGTAGAGGAATACTCTGTTGTGATTGTGCATCATTGCAAGTGTTGAGAGAGCTTACTTTGTGCTGGGCATGAAGATACGGAGGCAGAAAGAACTGTATTGTCCAGAAGGGTATAATGGAGTTCTGGAGCAAGAGCACCTAGGTTTGTAATCCAGCTTCTCTACTTCTTAGCTGTCTGAGCTTGGCCACATTTATTAACCCTGTACGACTCATTTATCACATCTGTAAAATGAAGGTGATTAATATAATAGTAATTCCCTCAGGAACTGCTGAAGTATTACATGTGTATAATGCATTTAGAATAATATCTGGCCATATATGAAGCTCATCATAATAAATGTTTGCAAGTATTTAGTAAATTTTCTTCTCTAACCTCACTTTACAGTTACTGCCAACATACTATGATATTTGTTCTAACAAACTGTCCTTCTAACTCATGCTAATTCATTCTATCCATGTTCATCTTACAGTTCATTTGTTCTGAGGTTAGGATATATGAAAATATTGCAGAAGAGCAATAGTGTGACAATTTTTGGGCTTAGCTTTTATAGAGAATAACTTTTTTTAACTCTACTTCTAAATTGCAAGTTAAGTCCCAGCTAACTTTCTAATAGGCCTTTGCAAATCATCAGTGAAAAGATCTACATCCAGGTACTGGATTTAAATTCCTTGTTTACATTTTGTCCATCTGTTTTGTTTTGATATGCAGAACAGAGCACATAGCCCAGCATTAGATGTTTGTCTCAATAGATATTTTCCCAATAAATGCATTATCTCATACATGCAACAAGTATTTTTAGTTGTCAGAATAAACAAAAATGTATTTAGCAATTACTACATATGATGGCAAGGTGCTAATCAAATATTAGTATGACGATGACATTTTTGTTGCTATTATTTGGTATTACTATCAATTCACTCAAAATTTTTGATGTTCTTAATGTTTTCTTAATGCATTTGTTTTATGTTGGGATTAGGTTCATAGGTTTATTTCAAAGAAACCCAAAATCATATTGGCATAAACAAGATAGGAGACAGGCAGCTAGCTCCATGCTGCTGTGGCTATTGCATGAATCAAGGCTCCTTCCAGCCGACCACTCCGATATCCCTTTGGTTTGGGTTTTCTCCTCATGCTCCAAAATGAAGGTTAATTCCAGGCAGCAAGACAGAGGAAAAGGAGGAAAGCCCACCTTCCTTTGTGAACACTTGCTAGAAGAAAATTACTGCAAAAAAATCCTGCAGAAAATGTGTCAGAAAAAATAGGGGTTCTTATCACTAAGGAAGAAAGAAAGGATGGATATTGGGAGGCAAATAGCTGTCTTTTGACTGGGAGTGTTTTTCATATTTTTCGGTGAACATCAAAATAGGGGCAATTCATGAGTTCAATGTTGATCCCTGCTGAATCCAAGATGCAAGTGAGAAAACTGAGATACTCAAGCAGCAGTGGATGAGGATTAGGCAGATGGATACATAGACAAGTTTAGAGAAAGGTATGGGCTGGAGAGTTAATTTGGGAATCATTAACATAATGATAGCAAATAAAACCAAGAGGTCCTCTAGAACTCTACTTTCTAACATGATAGCCACTAGCCACATGTGATGATTTAAATTTATATTAAAATTTAATAAAATTAAAATTTCAGTTCCTCAGTCAGACTAGCTACATTTCAAATTCTCAAGAGCCACATGAGAATAGTGGTTACCATATTGGACAGCAATGCTCTAGAGAATTTAGCATAGAAAGGGGCACCTTATTGCTGGTATATAAGACAGATATTGAATTTCCTTCACTTACTTATTGACTTCAATTTTCATTTCTATTTTAAATTTTAATATTATTACATTTACTAATGATAAGCTAGCATTTATTGGGCACTCACTTTTAGTCAGGTACTACACTAAGTGCAATATACTATTTATTTCATTTAATCTAAAACACTTACCAAGTGAATGCTATTTTATTACCAACTTTTAGATGAAGAAATTAAGACTTTGAATGTGGAGAAATTAGGCCACAAACTAGTAATGAGAAATTCTGGAGAATAACATAGATCAATCTGAACCAGACTTACACATGGATTTTCCAAGTAATCATATCAACTGCAAAAAAAATAATAATTTTGCCTTTTACTTTTCTAGTGTTTCTACTTCATTTCTTTCTTTTTTAACTTTTTATTTTGAAATAATTTCAAACTTACAGTACAGTTGGAAAAATAATTCAAAACCCATACTGAGAACTCCAACATACAACCCTATCCCAGATATCCATCCAGATCAGCAATTTTTAACATTTTGCCACATTTGCTGTATCATTCTATCTACTTATCCATCATTCCCTCTATCAATCCACCTATCTGCTTATCTACCTACTTCGTTTCTTTTTGTGATGGTCTTGCATTCACTAAGAACTTTCTGAACAATGTTGAATCCTATTTAAGATATCTCTTTTCTTCTTAACCATGATTAGATTGTGTCTAGTATATTCTAACTAAATATCATGCTGCTGATTTGAGTTAGCTATTCTTTATTATTTTAAAAAGAGTATTTTACTTCTAACTTTTTAAATGATTTTATCAGAAATGCATGTTGAATTTCATGATTGTGACAGCCCCTGGCCTGAGCAAAACAGGCCTGCAGACCTTGGTGCACAGCAGTCTGCATGACCTAGGCAGCTAATGTTTACTTTGTAAGCCAGTGAGAGAAAAAGAGTAAATTGTAACTTTAAATGGAAGTAAGCAGGAAATGAGAAACTCTTGGTCTCAGGAAAGAGCAAGAATGTTAATCTAGTCTACCTGCTTCCTGGCCCCCAAGTGTTATCACTCGCGTGGTTATTTACAAAGCCCCATCCTATAATTCTGTCCTTCCTGCACCACCCCCGTGTCACAGGATGCTCTCCCACCCTCAGGAATGTCTTTGTCTTATAACTGGCTTACTGTCCTCTTTCAACTGGTGGCCAACTTCCCTGTGAAAGTGGTACCTGCTCGGCAAGAAAAAAGCCATTTGATTTCTGCTGATTTCTGCCTCCCCGTGAGTAAGCCCCAAATAAAGTTCATGTTTCAGAAAATGCTCGGCGTCTTCTTTGGTCTTTTTACTGGCAAAGCCCCCTCGGGCTGTGGCAATGATCCTATTTTTTATTCCTTTGGCATAATAGTTTATAAATTTTATTTATTAATAAAGTCAATTTATCTTTTTATTCCTGGAATAATTTATTTGGTTATTTTCTAGTATTCTTTTGTATTCTTATGGAGTCTGCTTTTTCCAACACTTTATTTATAGGGTTTTTGCATCCAGGAAGCAAAAATAATATATCATTAAATGCATATGGGCTCTGGATTCAGATATTCCTGGGTTTTATGTCCAACTGTATCACTAAAAAGATGTGGTATCTCAAACTCCCCACAATGCTCCTTTGCCTGGAAACTGTTGTCTACGGACAGGAACGTAGCTTATGTATTGTTAGATCACCAAGATTTACCCCTTATTGTACCCCAGGCAAATTACTTAACTTCCCTACACCTCAGTAAAGTGCTTATCAAGTAGGCTAGTGAACAGTAATTGTTCCAAAACATTAGCCATTCCATTAGAGGACATGGTCTGCAGCTTTCTTTTCTTTTTTTTTGGTGTTCTTTTTCAGGTTTCAATATTACAATTTTGTTAGATTTAGATAATTTTGGAGGGAAGATTTTCAATTTTTTTTTTTTGTATTCTGAAAGATTTTAAATATTACATAGGTTCTTTTCTGTGTTTGACAGAAATTGCACCTAAAACTGCCTGGACAAAATGCTCTTTTTTGGTTGGAGGGGAGGGAGTAAGTACATCTCAAATAACTTTTAATTTCTTTACATCAAAGACAGTATGTGCATGTGTATGTGTTTGTGTGTATACAATCTCCTCTATTTCTACATGAATTAATCAGTAAAATAATGAGCAAATTATACACAAATAAATAAATATATAAGTACTGTGTGTGTGCCAGAGAGTGAAGAGGACTTTTTAAATAAATTCTTACCATCCAAACCATGAAAATTGATAAGACTATTAAAATATATTTCAATACTTAACTGATTTTAATTGTATCTCTGATGAAAATAATGGATTTTAACAAAAATATGCAGATTTAAACTAATAAAATGTGAATACTTGAGCCACAACATAATTAGCATGTCTCACCTGAAAATCCTAATTTTAAATCAGATACTATTTGAAATAATAATAAGCAAGCATTAAAATAAACATCAAAAAGAGAGGACAATTTGTACATTAATTTCCAGCTCTGGGTAAATTAAAATTTATAGCCACCATGAAAAGCTGCCTGCTAATCAGAAGGCCACATGGCATATAGAATGCAACCATTTCCCTTGATTCTTTTCAGTAATTTTCCTAGTTGAAAATGAAAAAGAAAAGCAGCACAAAACTCAGAAATCAAGCCACGTGCCACATATATTTTAAAAAGCTGATGAAAATGAACCTAAAAGTGGAAATTTAAGATGGGAGAGAATTTGATTTGATGATAAGCAGAGAACAGATTAAGCATGTGCCATATGGCAATTTCAGCCTATCTTCCTAAAGTGTACTATAAACATAATATTAGCAGAAGTGATTCTGAGCAAAACATTCAAAAGGTGATTTTGCCTGTAGGATTACTACATTTGGTAGAGCTTTGAAGTTGTTTTGGAAAGACATTGTTTCCAGTGCTCAAAGATTGTATCTGGCCTTCAAAATGTTTTGGCTCACTCCATATTTACAGTAACATTCTCAGGAATATTCCAGGATGAGTAAGCCAAACAAATACAGTATCCTCCACTGCAGTTAAAACAAAGAAGCAGGAGGTTCACAGTCAACCCTCTAGGATTTTAAATTTAGCTGAGGGAAGGTGATAAATATACTAAGAATGAAAAAAACAGCAACAGGTAGACCACAAGACAACATATAACCAAATATCAGAATATAGAAAACAGGCCACAACTATCACATGGATTTGAAGATGTAAGGGCCAGGAAGAGTTCCAGGCAAGGAGAAGAGAGGGTTTACAGAGTGGTTGCTGTAAAAGATGAAGAATAAACCTTGGATTTTAGAGAAATAGAATTTCTCAGATAGGAATATAGTGGGAATAAGGATCAGAAAGGGAAACAAATGTGGGAAGTTAGCGGTACTGAAAGAATCAGCATGATTGCAAGAGAAGGTTAATTTGGCTAAGTTGTAGGAAAGAAAACTGGATCGTTCGTCTGGTATTAGCTAATACCCAGATTAGCATTTCAAGTTGAAGAGCTAGAATGCAATAAGACATAGTGTAGACTCAGTTTAAAAGTGACTATAATTCATTTTAACAAAAAGTATCACATATGCAAAAGAGCACATAGAACATAGGTGTAGTTTAAAGAATAGTAATATTCATAGCCACTGTGCTCTCTTTACAACTGAAGAAAGACAGACATTATTACTACCTGTGAAGTTGCCTTGTGATCCCTGCCCTGGCTGGGTGGATTAACCAAAGAAGTGGCCTTGGTTTGATGAGATTATTCAGCTAGTGTTCAGGTGCATAGAGAGGGAGACCAGAAAGAATCAAGACAACTTTGAGGTCAATAAGCATCCAGGGGGCCTAAACCTCAATCAGAAGGCCAATATGATTCCACTGTTGTTTGTTTTGCTTGCTTGTTTGTTTTTGGAGTTGATTTAGTTTGGTTTGTTTTTGCATGGATGAAACAAAATACTGGTACCACTAACAGAAATGAGGAAGACTGGAAGGTTTAAAGGGGAGTTCCATGTGTTAGACCTATAGTTGAGGTAATGAGACATTTAACTGGAAAAACTGCAGTCAGTGAAGAAAATGCATAATGGAGCCAAGTGAAGGACAGGGGTTCAAAAAACAAGTTTCGAAAAATGTCAGTCAAAGAATTAGAGACTACATGAGCCTTTGGGAAGTAAGAAGTAGGGCAAAGTTAAGATTTGACGCATGAGGGCTAAGAAAGAGCTAGATGGAAGGACTGATAAGAAGTGGAACCACAGGATAAAGGAGAACCAGGAGGAGTCTGTGTCACAACTGAGGAAAATGAAAAGCCTTTGATAGAGTGAATTGTGCAGTCTGAGAAAACAACTCCAAATATTTTACATCAGGTGCACTAGAGACATTTGTGAAAGGAAGTGATGGAGCAGAGTCTAGCCTGCTGGCATCTAATAAAAAATGTGAGAGAGAGCCAGAAAGAGGAAAACACAGGCACTTCCCTACATTTACAACACCAAAGAAATCTCATATGTTTAAGCTTCTCTTATCCACCGCAATTGAGATTTTGAGGTAGCAAAAATCCATAGTGATGCCTTTGGGTCATCAGAATATTGGAAAAATTTCCTAGGGTTTTAGCTATAGAATGATATTCTTGCTGAGACAACCCATAAACTAGTCCTCTGGCACCTATAATATGTTTAAGCTTCTCTTATCCACAGCAATCGGGATTTTAGGATAGCAAAAATCCATAGTGATGTCTTTGGGTCATCAGAATATTGGAAAAATTTCCTAGGATGTTAGCTATAGAATGATATTCTTGCTGAGACAACCCATAAACTAGTTCTCTGGCACCTACAATAAACCCAAGCAGTTTGGCATTCCTAAGCCTCCCTGTGGCTCCCTTCCATAAAGTATGTCTAGAGCAGAAATTTTTGACCATGGCTGTACATTAGAATTAACTGAGAAGCTTCAAATCAATGGAAGGTATATGGAACTGACTTCTAGAGATTTTGAATTAATAATAAATAACGGTAAACCCCAATAGACCCATGCTGCAGGACGCTATAATCAAATTGTCAAATGGAAAAGATAAAGACAAATTCTGAAAACCACAAGAGAGAAGTAATGTGCAACATACAAGGGAACCTCATTAAGAATAAGTGCCGATTTTTTGTCAGATGCCATGGAGGCAAGAAGGTAATGGGATGAAATATTTAAAGTGCTGAAATAAAAAAAAAATCCAAACCAAAAGTTCCGTATCTGGAAAAAACATATTTCAAAAATGAAGGAGAAAAAAAATTAGGGGGGAAGATGATGGAGTAGGGAGCACCAGGACTCATTCCTCCATCAAAACAGTTTCAGGTAGAACTTCCTGAAACAATTATTTTGAAACTCTGAGGCCAGAAGAAAGAACACTGCTCAGTATCCAGGAAAGAGTGAGAGGAAGAGGATGATAAATTAAGGTAAAACCCAATAAACTGCTCTCTCCATGCAGTGGCTACCAGCATCCATCCCCCACACTTGTGGCAGGCCACTTTGGGGTCCATCCCTGGCTAGCTCAGTGGCAAAAGAAAGGGACACAAATATCCTCTTCCCCAAGACCAGGATGAGCATGGCTGATACATGAACACAGGCTTTTGATGAGTGAATTCAGGTCACTGGGTCCTGGCTCTGAGGGCAGCTATTGTTTCAACCCACCCTGGACAAAGGCTGTGGCAGCCGTTGTTTCAACCCTCTCAAGACAGAGGCAGAGGTGGTGGAGACTTAAAGATGCAGTGCTTCCTCAGGACTGTAAGGTACAAAAGCAGAAGGGCTGCATTTGCTAGGCAGGCCAGGAAAGCTCAGATTTGGGGAGATTTTAGAGAATCTCTTAGCAACCTTGTTGATCTCCTCCCCAGGGTACTCTGGAGCCAGTCTGCACCCTCTTCATCAGTCCTGGCTCTGTTTTGGCTGGGAAGGACTGACTTGGGAAAGTCCTCTCTGGGGTGACCCTCCTCCTAGAATTTGCCGTCCAGGCAAAAACAGCTGGAGACAATGAAAGGAGTATAAAATACTACAGAGGCAGACAGTTTGGGATAAAGGTCTGCCAGCTTCAAATATCTGTGAGAGGGAGATCTGTCTCCTGGGGAACAGTGGGGACAACCAAACTCCTATAAACAGGAGGACTCCAAAACAACTAACAAGCAAAAGCTCAGGACATGACAGAGGCCCAGAAAGACAGGGAAAACCATGTACACCGTATTCACTTAAGGCAAACTGTCCAGTTAAGAGGGCTGAAGCTCAAGAAAATCTCTCATCATCAGCTGGTCATAAAACTAAAAATCCAGAAAACACCAATGAAGAAGAGAAGAATGTGGACACAACAACAACAACAACAACAAAAAAAAAAAGCCTTCAAAAAATGATCTTAGAAATGCTCAAGGAGATGAAGGAAAGTACAGAGAAAGAATGAAAGGATATTATGAAAATGACAAATGAGCAATTTGAGAGTAAAGAGATAGAAATTTTAAAAAGGAACCAAACAGAACCACTGGAGTTGAAGACCACAATTGCTGAAATGAAAACTGCCCAGGAGGGTTTCAAGAGCAGACTGGAGCTGGCAGAAGAAAGAATCAGTTAACCTGAAGACAAGATACTTGAAATGAGTCAGGCTGAGGAGCAGAAAGAAAAAGAAAATATTAAAAGCAAAAACAGCCTAAGATGGCTTTGGGACACCATCAAGCACACCCTTATATGCATTATGGGAGTCCCAGAAGGAGAAAAAGAGAGAAGGGGGCAGCAGGAATATTCAAAGAAATAATGTCAGAGAACTTCCCAAATTGAGCAAAAGACATGAACATGGACATCCAAGAAGCTCAGAAACACCAAGTAACATAAACATGAAGAAAAATACACCTCCTGTCATATATTGAAAGAGAGTTCTGAAAGCTGAAAGAGAAAAGCAACATGCTACTTACAAGGGAGTCCCAATTAGATTGAGTCTTGATTTCTCATCAGAAACCATGGAAGCAAGAAGGCAGTGGATTGAAACACTTAGTGCTGAAAAAAAAAAGCCAACTGCCAGCTAAGGATTTTATATTCAGTGAGACTCTCTTTCAAGTATGAGGGATAGATTAAGACATTCTCAGATAAACAAAAACTGAGGGAGTTCATCTATAAACACATAAACAATGCTAAAGGGAGGTCTTCAAACAGAAACAAAAGGACACTAGACAGTTGTTCAAAGCAGCAAAAAGAACAACTTTACAGGTACAGGTAAGCATTTGGGTAATAATAATGTATTATCGTATTGTATTGTTTGATATGTAGCTCCACTTCTTATTTCCTACAGGTGCTAAAATGCAAATGCATAAAAAGTAATAATAAATCTATGTTTTTGGCTATACAATGTACAAAGATGTAAGTGGTATCAAGTTAAAAAAAAATGGTGGGGGTACAGAAGGGTATAGGGAAAGTATTTGTGCATGCTATTGAAGTTAACTTGGTATCAAACCAAATATGATTGTTACATATTTAGGATGATAGATTTTAACCCCATAGTAACCACAAGAAAAATAGATGAAAAATATATCCAGATGGAATTGACAAGGCATGCAGTATGGTACAACACAAAAAATTAAATGAATATAAAAGACCTGATGGTTTTCACGTTTTAAGGACACCAAAAAAGATCATGTTCTTAAAGTTAATCCATTCCTGTGGGGGCAGGCCTATTGTGGATGAGCTCTTCTCGTTAGGTTAATTCTGTTAAGGCAACCCAATTTAAAAATGGACAAAAGTCTTGAACAGATATCTCTCCAAGAAAATATACAAATGGTCAGAAAGCACATGAAAAGATGTTCAACATCATTAGCCATTAGGGAAATACAAATCAAAGCTACAATGAGATATCATTTTACATGCATTAGGATGGCTGCTATTGAAAAAATGGAAAAATATGAGTGTTAGGATGCAGAGAAATAGGAAGACATTTTCATTGCTGGTGGCAATGTAAATGGTGCAGCTGCTGTTAAGACAGTTTGGAGGTTCCTAAGAAAGCTACAAATATTCAACATGGCAATGTAAACAGCTACTGAAAACTTCTCTCCAGAGATTCAATGAAAAAAAGGGCAATTCTGAATTGTTTGAAACTCTGGAGGAGGGTATAGACTGGAGAAGGACCCTGCAGATGCTGAATTGAAGACAGAGAAGAAATATCAGGCAGTAATCTTCTGTCCCAGACCAGCCTGTCCGCTCCCCTCCCCCTCTGTGCAGGAAAGAATCAGCAGTTGGGAACCCTCCCACCAGGGACACAGATTTTAAAATCTCTTATAGCAGTCTGAAGACTTGGGGGACAAGGGAGGACATTTCAAGGCCCAGGTCAGTGAGGGACAAAGAGAATGAGAAAACGTGGAAAAAGACTGTATTTCCAGCCCTGAGTCTGAAAATCTTTCCTCCACCATTGAGGTAAGCAGGAGCTGCAGGATGCTTCCTTTCTTTGGGGATGGTTGGAATATTGGGTCACCTGAGGGATTTTTCTGCCACAGTTATAGTGCCACATTGAGCCACATTTTGGCCAGCAAAATGAGGGCACAGGAATCCCTCAGTTTCAGCTCACCTGTGTAGAGGCAACCTATGCTTGGAGGCAAAGCAGACTCTGAGGAGGATTAAGTTACTGAACAGCACCATCTGCTGGACAGTCTGGAAAGTGCAAAGGAATAGAAACCCTGTTAAAAAGATGCTTCAGACTCTTTATTAAGACCACAGGAGCTGGTCTACATGCCCTGCACAGAAACCCAGCCTGATTTTGGCTGAGAAATATGGACAACCCAACTGTCAAAGTAGGGCTCTAAAACAAACCAAAGTCTTGCTGACTGGCAGAAGAGAGCACCACTGGAAGTCAGCACATCTATATTACCACCCACAATGAACTTGCTGGGGTTCCCAGTGTTTGCCTCTCATCCCTGTGGCAGGCCACAGTGGGTGCCTAATTTTGGGTTAGCAAGAGAAACAAAGAAATATAGGGATCAAAGAAAACCAACAAGAAAACCCAAGGCAAAAGAGAGAAAATAACCTCAAGAATAAACTAATTAAGAAAATCAGATGCTTAGACAGCAAAAATTCATGAGTCACACCAGGAAACACAAAGATATGGCTCAGTCAAAGGACCAAACTAACACCTCAACTGAGATTCAAGAGTTGAAACAACTAATTAAACATGTTCAAATAAATCTTCTAAATCAAATCAATGAGTTGAAAGAAAATGTGACAAAAGAGATGAAGGATATAAAGAAGACACTGAGTGGCCATAAAGAAGAATTTTTAAGTTTGAAAAAGCAAATGGCAGAACTTATGGGAATAAAAGGCACAATAGAAGAGATGAAAAACACAATGAAGACATACAACAGCAGACTTGGAGAGAGAGAAGAAATGATTACTGAACTGAGGATAGAACATCTGAAATCCTACACACAAAAGAACAGATAGGGAACGAATGGGAAAATATGAGCAAGGGCTCAGGGAACTGAATGATAACATGAAGCACACGAATATATGTGTTGTAAGTATCCCAGAACGAGAATAGAAGGGAAAAGGGGCAGAAAGAATAACAGAGGAAATAATCAATGAAGATTTCCCAACTCTTATGAAAGACATAAAATTACAGGTCCAATAAGTATAGTGTACCCCAAACAGAACTGATCCAAATAGAACTACTTCAAGACACTTACTAATCAGATTGTTAATTGTCCAAGACAAAGAGAGAATTCTGAAAGCAACAAGAGAAAAGCAATCCATCACAAAGGAAGTACAATAAGACCACGTGCAGATTTCTCAGTAGAAACCACGGAGGCAAGAAGTAAGTGGTGTGATGTATTTAAGATATTGAAAGAGAAAAACCGCCAACCAAGAATCCTATATCCAGCAAAACTGTCCTTCAAAAATGAGGGAGAGTTTAAAATATTTACAGATAAATGGACATTGAGAGATTTCAGAACAGGAGACCTCCTCTACAAGAAATGCTAAAGGTAGTGCTACAAACAGATAGGAAAAGACAGGAGAATAGAGGTTTGGAGAAGAGTGTAGAAATGAAGATACCAGGATACTGAAAGTGGGTAAAGATCAGGCATTTGATGATGAAGGAGTACAGAATGTTCAACAGGATTGATTGTATAGAACCAGAAATGGACAGCACAATATTGGGTGATGGTAGCACAATACTGTAAGTACACTGAACAAAGATGACTATGAGTACAGTTGAAAGAGAAAGGTTACGGGCATGTAGGACAACAGAAGAAAAGAAAAAAGATAAAGACTGACAGTATAACTTAGTGAAACCTAGAGTGATCGATGATTGTGATTAAATGTACAAATATAAGAATGTTTTTACATGAAGGAGAACAAATGAATGCCAACTTTGCAAGGTGTTGAAAATGGGATGGTATTGGAGAAAAAATAGAATCAATGCAAACTGGAGTCAATAGTTAACAGCAGCATTGTAATAGGCTTCCATTAATTGTAACAAAGGCAATATACCAAAGCTAAATGTCTATAAGAGGGGGATATAAAGGAGGGGTATGGGATTCTTGGCATTGGTGGTGGTGTCTGACTTTTATATTGTATTTTATTTTAATTTTATTTTTTCTTTTGTTGTTTTTTAGTTGTCACTTTTTTCTTTGTTTTTCTTTTTTTTCCTTTTTTTCTTTTTTCACCTCTTCCTCTTTCTTTGTGGAAGAAATGAAAATGTCCTCATATAGATAGTGGTGGTAAATGCATAACTATGTGATTATACAGGGAACCATTGATTACTTACTTAGGATGAAATGTACAGTGTGTGAATAAAACCATCTAAAAATAAATAGAGGGATAGGAGTGATGGAGAAAATGTGGAGAATGGGATATACCTAATCACCACTGGTGGGGAAGAAGAATGGTGCAGCTCATCTGGAGGGCAGTGTGGTGGTTCCACAGGAAGCTAAGCTTGGGGTAACCATATAGCCCTACAAACCTGTTATTGGGTATATACTTGGAAGAATTAAAAAGAGGGACATGAATAGACATTTGCACAGTGGGGTTTATGGTGTCTGTGTTTGCAATTTGCAGTGGATGGAGGTGGCCTAAGGGTGCATCGAATGAGGAACAAAATCAAGAACTGTGGTGTATGCATACAATGGAATACTGAGCTGCTACAAGAGGGAATGAAGTTGTGAGGTGAATGGTCATTGAGGATAGTGTGTTGAGTAAAATAAACCAGAAATGAAAAGAAAAATATAATGCCTCACTAATATGGACTAACTATAATGTGCAAACTCTGAGAACTGAATCTGAGAGTGTGGGTTATTAGGGGAAGGCTTATTGAGGAGGTTCCTAGATTGTAAGCTCTTGCAGCAGTTACATCTGTTCCTGAGCTGTTATGGCTATTTCTAAATTCTGAGATGCTGAGCTCTTTGTGTATAACCTGGTCGGTTCCTGGAACTTTGGGTACCTGTGTGGCACCTGAGACTCAGAGCCAGAGTCTGGCAGTTGTGAATGTCAGCATTACCCCATACAGCAAATGTTAAAAACTCTGAAAAAGGACATCAGATTTCAATTAGAGATATGAATGAAATGGACTTGGTTAGGACTAAGGTAAATCAGAGTAAAGGGTGGGGGATAATATTAACGGTGTTTTAGAGCTTCAGCTTCTGTGTGAGACCAAAGGAAGAAATATTTATTAGGTGCAAAATCTATATTGTTTGTAACACACTCTATAATTTAACTTGTATGGTCAGTTTATTCAAACAACATAATTACATAGAATGTTGAATAGGAAGTGAAATCTGATTGGTTTGTACAGGTTAGCACGAAGCCCTGATACATCCCAGAGTAATTTACATAGAATAAAAATGTATTTGCAAAGCCCCCTTGAGGGAATAGGGGAAAATGTGGAAATATTAAATTTCCCACCTGGGGTATTAATGATATTCTCACAAGCATTGGGGACTACCAGTTTAGAAGGCCAAGCCCTCAATCTTGGGACTTGGCCTTATGAAGTCTGTTACTTCAAAGGAGAGGCTAAGCCTACTTAAAATTGTGCCTAAGAGTCACCCCCAGAGAACCTCTTTTGTTCCTCAGATATAACCTCTCTCTCTAAACCAACTCTGCAGATAAACTCACTACCCTCCATCCTACATGCGACATGACTCCCAGTGGTGTAAATCTCCCTGGCAATGTGGGACAAGACTCGTGGGGATGAACTTGGCCCCGGCATCATGGGATTGAGAAAGATTTCTTGGACCAAAAGGGGGAAGAGAAATGAAACTAAAATAAAGTTTCAGTGGCTAAGAGATTTCAAATAGAGTTGAGAGGTCATTCTGCAGATTATTCTTATGCATTATATAGATATCCCTTTTTAGTTTTTAAAGTATTTTAATAGCTAGAAGAAAATACCTGAAACTGTTGAACTGCAACCCAGTACCTTTATTCTTGAAGACAATTGTATAACTATACAGTTTACACTATGTAACCATGTGATTGTGAAAACCTTGAGGCTCCCACTCCCTTTATCCAGAGTATGGATAGATGAGTAGAAAAATGAGGACAAAAATTAAATGAATAACAGGGAGGGATGGGAGGGATGGGATGTTTTGGGTGTTCGTTTTCACTTTAATTTTTATTCTTATTCTTTTTTGTGTGTGGTAAAGAAAATGTTCAAAAATTGATTGTGGTGATGAATGTACAACTATCTAATGGTACTGTGAACAACTGATTGTACACTGTGGATGAGTGTATGGTTTGTGAATATATCTCAGTAAAATTGAATTTTAAGTAAAAGAAAGAAAGCTAAGTGTAGAACTACCATATGATCCAGCAATCTCACTACTAGGTATATACCCAAAAGAATTGAAAGCAGGGACTCAAAAGATATTTGCACACCAATGTTCATAGCAGCATTATTCATAATTGCCAAAAGATGGAAGCAACCAAATGTCCATCAACTGATGAGTGGATAAATTAAACATGTTATATACATACAATGGAATACTGTTCAGTTGTAAAGAAGAACCTTGAAGATATGTTGAATGAAACAAGCCAGACATAAAAGGACAAATATTGTATGATCTCAATAATTTGAAACAATTAGAAAAAGCAAACTCATAGAGTCAGAATCTAGAATATAGATTACCATGAAACATGGTGGGGATAGGGAATGGTAAATTAAGTCTTAATATGTACAGGGTTCCTATTTGGAATGATGGAAATGTTTTGGTAATGGATAGTGGTGTTGGTAGCACAACACTGTTAATGTAATTAACAGCTCTGAAATATGTAACTGAATGTGATTAAAGTGCAAAATGTTGGATTGTATATACAGCAACAGAATGAAAATTAAAAAAAAAAAATCCATGGAACTTCACGACACAGTGAATCCTCCATTAAACCATGGGCTTTAATTAACAGCACAGTTATAAAAATGGGCTATCATCAATTGTAACAAATGTTCCACACCGATGCTAGGTGTTGGTGGTGGGGTGGTATATTGGACTCCAGTATCTTATGCATGATTGTTCTGTGAATCCACAACTTCTCTAATAAAGATAAAAAATGGGGAGAGATTAAGATATTCCCAGAAAAAAGCTGAGGGAGTTCATCATCACTAGAATGACCCTGTAACAGAAGCTAAAGAGAGTTCTGCAGTTTGAATGAAAAGGACAATAGATAGTAGATCGAAGTTACATGAAGCAATAAAGATCTCCATGGAGAAACCTGGCTGATGTCATCTTAACCAAGGAATAAAATTTAGCATCACCAATAATGGGACCCATAAATGTGACTGTCTCCTGAAGAGATACAGAAGAATGTAGCATACTTCTTTGGTATTCCTGTCAAAAATTCAAAACTCATGAGGAAATATCAGACAAATGCAAATTGAAGATCATTATATAAAGTAACTGGTCTATACTCTTCAAAAATATCAACAATACTAAAGACAAGGAAAGACTGAGGAATTTTCTCAGATTTCAGAGTCTAAAAAGAAATCACAATTAAGTGCAACATGTGATCCTGGATTGGATCCTGGACCTCTAAAGGACATAATTGGAATAAATGGCAAAATTTGAATGGGATCTGTGGATTAGATGGTAATATTGTATCAGTGTCATCTCTAGATTTCGCTGGTTATTCTATGGTAATGTAGGAGAATGCCTTTGTATGTAGGTAATACTGAAGTATTAGGAGATAATGGGATATTATCCTCAACTATTCTCAAATGGGCCAAAAACAGTAACAGTTAGGAAACAGGGGTGAAGGGTGCATCACCAATAATGGGACCCATAAATGTGACTGTCTCCTGAAGAGATGCAGAAAGATGTAGCATACTTCTCTGATATTCCTGTCAAAAATTCAAAACTCATGAGGAAATATCAGGCAAATGAAAATTGAAGATCATTATATAAAGTAACTGGTCTATACTCTTCAAAAATATCAATGATACTAAAGACAAGGAAAGACTGAGGAATTTTGTGTGCTATGTGTGCTATTTCTGCAACTTTCTTATAACTTTGAAATTATTTCAAAATAAGGGGTATAAAAATCATCAAAAAATAGTGGGATTAGCTGGATTATCTAGGCTCACACAATGTAATGCCAATCTCAGTGGAAATATGGAAGAGGGAAGCAAATGAGCCAAAGTCAGAGTGATGCAATGTGAGAAAGATTTGTCTGGCCATTGCAAGCTTTGAGGATTGAAGGGAGGGATGTACCAGGGAATGCAGGCAGCCTCTAGAAGCTAGAAAAGGCAAGGAAGTGTATTCTCCCCCAGAGCCTCCAGAATGGAACGCAGTCCTGTCAACATCTTGATTTTCACCCAGTGAGACCCATTTGGACTTCTGACCTCCAGAATCATAAGATAATAGTTTGGAGCTGATAAAGCCATTAAGTTTCTAATAATTTGTTACCACAGTGATAGAAAATCAATACAGAGAAGCACTGTTCTATACACATTTGCACTTAGTTCTATGCAGTTATTTTGGGCCAAATTTCCTTCTGCAAATAAAGTGCTACTTCTTCTTGTTTGCTGCCCCCTGTCATACTTTCTTGCTTTCAAAAATGGGGAGAACAATGCATTTTTAAAAAAATCCCCAAACCTTAATTAGCCATTGCTTTCATTTTTCCTACAGTAAAACTTTAACTCCTATTGCGTTGCTTTAAAGTCTGCTTCCTGATTCTTTATGACTTTTCAGGAAAATAGGAATATGTGGTGACTTACAAAGCTCAAGAAGGAATAGAAAAAAGATAGAGAGGAGAAGCTAGCTAGTATCCTGGAAAGTTTGTTCTACTTCTGAGCAATCAAAAGTTAATTATATTTGTATGTGTCCATAATAGAAATGAATAATGTTGTCACACTGGGTGAAGGGACAGTTGAATGAGTTGTCTCTATCACTTTAGAAAGAATGTCTACATGGAACCAGCCCTGCCTTTCCTCATACCACCAGTTAATGTACATTTGAAAACTTATCATGATGGGCATATTCATTACACTCTGAGCAATATTAACCAGGCAGAGATTTCTATTATACTAAAATTATTAGGAGGGCACTTAGAAATGTCAAGTAATTATATACTTGGATCTCTTTAATAAAATAATAAAAAAATATATTATCTCTGAGAAAGGTTTCCCTTTTGTAACAGTTGCATTGTTCTGTGTGTAATAACCAGCACCTGCCCTCGTGGATCATAGTTTGTTTCTGCACTTTTGATTCAAATATGCAACATGGCTCAATTTGTATTCAGGAATTCACATACTTAATGGTGGAATGCTTTTAGAAGGATCAGTGCAAGCCAATAACACTGAGAATATGCTGAGAAAATGAGCAGTTAAGCTTTCAAAATTGCTGAGTATGGATGTAATTCTCAATTATACTACCAACGACATTTTCCATAGCAAATGCTACACTGAACCTAAAGATAATGAACAAATGGAAAGTGAGAACTAGCAAAATGGCCATGGATGATTACACATAATTTACTATCCACTGAATTATAAAGTATGAGTGTCTGTGTATGTGACTATTCATGTAATTAAGGATTTAGGTATGTAATTTCACTTACCGTTCTCTGTCTTTCTTCGTCATCTATGTGAATGTCTTATATGTGGGAATATTAACAGAGTTTGGTGGTTTATTTAGCATCAGTGAGGTGAGAATACTGAACTATGTACATGGGTAAGAGAGAAGATACAAATTAGAAGACTTGCTTTTAATGTCTATCTCAAAGAAGGCTTTTTCCAGATCTTTCCCATGCCTGAAAGGATAAATTGGGTTCAGGGTCTCATTTAAATAATTTTACTTCCATTTGTAACTTTCAAATATTTTGAAAAATTAGCTTAGATCCTTCATATAATTAGTACTAGACTAATCTTGAAATAACACTTTCACCGATATCCCTCCCTTCCTTGAAGCTGAATGCCTTTGAATTTCCCACTGTATTACTCATTCAAGACACACTGGATGAACAGCAACTACATGGAAGACAAAATGCTAGGAAGCAGGAGTGGAAGAGGGTGAGGTGGGGATGCTAAGAGAAGAGAGGTAAAGATACGATTTTGGCATTCATACAGCTTATGGCCTAGTAGAAGATATAAAATGTTTACTAACACAATAATGGGTAGAATGTGACAAATACTGTGGGGGAGAGCAAGAGTAACTTCAGGAGAAACGGGATTTCAGCTGGGTCCCGAAACATAAGAATGAGAAACTTAAAAGACAAAGCTAGAAGAAAGAAGGTAAGCATTCTAGGCAGAAAGAAATGCCCAGAATCAAAAAAGTGAAGGGCACTTCAAGGATTGACACATGTTCAGTTTGCCTGGATTATGGAATACCCAAAGGGGAAGTGCATAAGTGTGCCAAAGGGAAGCTGGCTGGTGAGCCAGGACTTGTGCAGAGAGGCTTGGATGTTTGTTTAGGGAAATGGTATTCATCAGATAGTATGAATGGGGAGGCCCTGGAGACTTCCGAGCAGAGCTGGTTCCAGATCATGCACAGGTTTTTGAAAGAATAACAGGACTCATTATGCAGGAGGGACTGCAGAAAGATGAGGATACAGTTACAAAGAGTTCTTGGGGAAAATTGGGTGGTAGCATTGCAAACAAAGGAGAGAAAATAAGAGTGAGCTATAGACTTGACAACTGATGCTATAAGAAGTTACTGATAAAAGCAGTCAAAGACGACACTGAGCCCTTACAACTGACTGGAAACCTGCTGGTACCACTAATGAAGGCAGATAGTCAGCAAGAGGGGTCAGTTGTGCAGGAGGATCGATGGGTTCTCTTCTGGATATGTTGACTTTGAGGGTCAGTAGGCTATCCAAGAGGAAATGTCCAGCAGATAGCTATGAAGAGTGCTTTAGCTGAGAGATTGGGAGAAAGACTGCAATTGGAGACGTTGTCCCATGGGCAGTTCCTCCAGGTACAAGAATGAAAAAATCAACAAGAAGAATAAAGAAGCTAAGCGGAAGTCTTTTGAGGAAGGGAAGAACTGCAGGAGAAGACGAGTCAACCATGAAAAGGAAAGAGTTCAACTAAAGCTAAGAAAGAAGTGATGTCCAAGGAGAAGAGTTTTAAAAACAATATCAAATGCTGAAAAGATGATTATCGAGTAGAATATGGACTAAGAAATAATAACTAACATTTCTTATCTTATTGGCACTATGTTAAACACTTTATATGAGTGATTTCATTTAATCCTGACCCAAAAGCTACAATAAAGTAGGTTTTATCATCACCAATTAACAGATGAGAAAACTAAGCTTTTGGAATTTAGGGAACTTGTCCAAGGATACAATGCTAGTTAGTATGAGGCAAGGCAGCAATGCATCCAGGGCTATCTGACCCCAATAACCATTTTCTCACAGTTAATAAATCCCTTGTGTCCACTTGTCTGTTTGCCTTGGGTTTCCTTAGCTGAAATGACCTCCATGCTTCTCAACACCAGCCCTTGGCTCTGATTTCCAGGAAGTTTCCCTTCCCTCTCCCAATATCCTCTCTTTTGAATGCACATAGCATTTAATCTTCAATGTCTTCTATAATGCCCCAGTCATTTAAGTGTTCTCAAGTTAGGTAGCTGGTTCATACAGGCGGAGATTTATCATGTTTTATTTTTCTTCTGGACCCTATACAGCAATGTTTTATCAATGAGGAAAATGGTATAGTCAGGGAGGAAATGTTTGTTATTAATTAACCCATGTCTCAAGACTCTAAAAGAAATCAGACTTGGACCAAGGGTTAAGTTGGAAGAAATTTTCCCTATTACGTGAATATCATTTACCAAGATGATTCTAAAAGAGCAGAGGGACATTCTTCAGTCTGCTAAAACCTACAGCCCTGAATGAATGATGACTAGAAGGAAAGGCACTGCTCATTGGGTGGGGCTAAAGCCGAATATTCTGAGTTGAAAGTTATGAAAATATACTTGGCTTCTTGTACAACTGTCACACCCTGAGACTGTCAGCAAATTATGGCATACAATTTTTCCAGTGGACTAGCAGTTTAAGTTTATTTTAGAAGGCTTTCTTGCTTTTAATTCCTTCATTTCTGAATTCCGAAAGAATTTTTTTTTCCTTCACACGGAGTATTATAAAAACGGCATTTTCAAACAAACTTTGCCTTTCTAGCCAAAAAAAAAAAAAAGATCCTTCTTTGGAGCAAGGTGGTTTAGACAAACTTAAACATGTAAACCCTTCAGATTCCCCGGCTCACATCCATTCAGCAGCAGACAGGACCAATGTGACTTCCTGCATTTCCTACTCAAAGTGCAAAAGAGCAGTGCACTCACTAGCAACTTGAACTGCCCTAGAGATTATGGACACGTTATTTGTATATGGAACATCAAATTTGATGACTGAGAGAACGTAGGGCTTTCCCCTGCTTGAAGTGCTTGTTTTCAGCTTGTTTAAATATGCTCCACAATTTTCTTACAAATATATTTGAAAAAGAGAATGCCAAACTAAGTACATTTAAAAGCACTGTTCTTTCATCCTCTGCAGTGGACGTTCACTTTGACAGAAGTGATAGGAAAGCACATCCAAACATCTGAAGTTTCATTTCAGCGATAAAAGACCACAGCAATGAAGCTGCTTACAAGTGAACTTTCTTCACATGCCTTAAGATTGCATCATTTAATCTTTCTGTAAATTATCATTGTTTTATCTTTCAGAAATATAACATGGAATAATGTTCTTAAATAAACACTTTTTTTTAACCTAATCTCTAAGACAAAAAAAGTAAAATGCTCTTTTAATTCATAGAAATGAAGCTGATGTGAGAATTCTGTTAAGGCAAGGGAGTACTTTACTTAATCTTGGCTTTGCCTCATTCAAGACACTTTTATTGACTTGAACAAAAGTGTGGACAGTTCAAACTCCTTATCCTGTGACATATACTCTAACATATTTTCCAATAAAAGTTACAAATCTTTGGAGGGAAATAGCTTCCTTCGGTGGATCATTAATAGTTTAGAAAGATGAATAATGATAACTCAGAGAATGAGCACAAGATGTATTTTATCTTCATCAGTATGTGTGTGTGTGTTAACAGTCTTTTTTATGTGGTACTGGACCAGCTAACTATAACTCAAGTTCAGATGTTTATGCTTAAGAAAAAAAATTCTATTTTGGACTGTATAGCTCTCATCAGCATTTAGTTTTAGAAATAGAAAGTTTTTTAACTGAGAATTTCTAACAGTAAGACAGATCTTCATTTTGATGATGACAGCTGATTTGTGGAAAATGTTTATTTCCATTTTAAAGCCTGCAAAGACACACATATAATAACTTTCTGTAGTAAGAGTATTATCAGGGAGGAAAATACTTGAAGCAGTTTTGGATTCAGTTTGCATGATTTTTACAAAGTTCTCCCAGGGCTTCTTATTTACTTTAATATTTTTATGAAGTGGGATACAGAGCTCCTATCCCATGATACCTTGAAACCTTCTCCCTTCTCTCTCCTCCTTTAAATCTGAATACTTCTGGGTTCTTCTTTGTTTAAAGGGAGAATTTGCTCCATAGTTGGGCCGATGATGCCCCTGCCTGATGTGCTTGACTTTGACTGGATTATACTTCCAAGCACTAGGATTCTCATACAAGGTCCCTGGGTGGAGGCATTTAGGGCAATGGCTAAGGAAGTAGGGTCAGTTGGGAGAGGGGTGGAGAACTTCAAGCTGGTGCTCTGCATGTGGCATGTTATCCACTTACCCCTGTAAGTCAGCTGTGACACTATGCTTCTTCAACCCCCTCACTCATGGTGCAGTTCTGATGGCTGAATCATTTTCCTGTTGTCGTACTGGGATCCATATCTATATAATCCCTTAGAATTGGTACCCCATCTTGCTTTAGCCAGTTTTCCTTCCAGAAGTTCAAACCATAGACACTAAACCAGGGACTTTGCTATTGGCTGACAGATGTTCTAAAACTCTAAAGAATGCGTGTTGGATTTTGGTCAAGGACTCTGCTTGTGTGCCATGTAACTTAACTAGCCACTTAACAGCTGTGTGACTGACTTTAGTCAAATTAATAAACCTCTCTGTGCCTCAGTTTTTCCATCTGTAAAATGTGGATGATAACCACACTACTAACTGAACAGAATTATTTTGAGGATTACTAGTAATGTGATTAAGACAGTACTTGGCATTCAAGTGAGCACTCAAGAAGGAAATCTAATATCATCATTCCCATTCTCTCACCTAAGGTTGGTCAATGCTGATGCTGACCATTACATTGAATTTACCATCAGCTGACTGTTAACAACATCCTTTGCAAAACACAATGTTGTTGTCAGGGCCTCCTTCTGCGCAGTTTTTAAAGTTCGGTCTAACTTCCTTCATTTGCCCCAGGCCTTCCTTGACCACTCCCTCCCCAACCCGGGTCCTGTGGCTGCCAGCCTGAGTCCTCACATGGGAGAGGGCACGCCCAGTTCAGCCATCACTACTCTTTATGTATTTCGTGAGGTCTGGCCTCTGTCAACAACATATTTCTTTTCATAATATGGACTTTTAATTTTTTAATTATTAGATAATAAAACTTCCTCCATATTCTTAAAAAAGCATACTTTATTCTCTTACGAGGATACCATCAAGAGCAGCAACATGCTTGGAGTTATTTGACCAGCTGTGCTAAAGCTCAGTTGAAACCAGAGTTTTGGTGAGGAAGAGAAACTGGCTGAAATTAGGAGACAAAGGGGAAGATTGATTAATTAATTGTGTGTAATGATCTCTTCAAAAGTGCTCTCCAAGATAGATACCACCAGAATCTGAGAAAGTTTTGATAATTTCCTCAAGGTCAACAGTGAGCCCTTGCTCACCTAAGACTCCAGCACAGGTTGCTGCAGGGACAGTCAAGACTCTGCCAGAGGAAAGGGGGCCCTGATTGCGGAAAGTCCTTGCTCAGGGTGGAGAAGTGTCTTCAGCTACTACAGCCACTCTGGCATAAGATTCAGTGCTCCATAAATGTCTATAAACCAGAATTCTCATTGTTAAATATGGATTTATATACCATTTGCCTTCTTACCATCTCTCCTGTTGCACAGTAACTTCCTAAGAATCTAATGTTAAAACGAACCCAAACTGGCACAACAATTCACCCACACCTAGGGCTTAACATCTGTCATTGGAATTTGTAGTGGAACACATAAACATGCATTGGAATGTTGGTTCACTTTCTTTAAAACCATTTTGTAACTATAATCTGATTTCATTTGCTCAGCACCTGTTTTAGTTTCCGACTGCGCTGTACCATAAACCTAGTGGCTTAAAACAGCACACGTTTATCATCTTACAGTTCTGGAGGTCAGAAGTCCAAAATGGATCTTACTAGGTTAAAATCAAGGTGCCAGCAGGTTGGATTCCTTTCCGGAAACCTTAGGGGAGACTCTGTTTTATTGCTTTTCCAGCTTCTAGAGGGTGCTTGTATTCCTTGACTTGTAGCCCATTTCTCAATCTTCAAAGCCAGCAGTGTCAGTACATCTCCTTCTTGTGCTTCCAGCTCTCTGGTTCTCTCTTCTGATCCCTCTCACTTTTAAGGACCTTTGTTTTTCCAGTGGGCCAACCCAAATAACCTAGGATAATCTTCCTATTTTAAAGTGAATTGATTAGCAATTTTATTTCCATTTGCAATCTCAATTCCCTTTGCCATGCAAACTAACATATTCACAGGTTCTGGGGATTAGTACATAGATATCATTGGTGTTTATTATTCTGTCTACCATACAACTTTATGAGTTAGGTGAGGGCAAGTGTTTCTCTTGGTATGGATTAAGAAAATGGAATGAGGTAAATTAATCAGTTGCTCTTGGCATAGTTATAGGTAGCGGCAAACCCAGAACTGCAACCTAGTTATATTAATGTCCAGTTTCCCGGACAAGTACTCCCACCACAAAATCATTTTTCCCCAAACAAGCCCCTTCTCTTCTTATTTCCTGGATAAAATAATCTACTCCCATAGTTTAATTACCCTGTATATGCTTAAACTCCTCAAGCCTATCCATAGCTCAATACCTGTCATAAGCTTTAGAATCTGTATTGTCAGCTGCCTATTCCATATATAGTTTGCTCAGTTCACAGGAACCTCCAACATAAACATTTAAAAACAAACTTATCAACTCCCCTCAAAACCTTCTCCTGCCAATTCTCATTTTAATTCTGTCAAATTTCCCACACTTAAAACCGGAATGTCATCCCTGCTTCTTTCCTCTTTTCTTTCTCCAAATATCCAATAACAGACTCCCACACCTCTCAAAATCTGTGTACTTTTCTCCAATGCTGTTGTTAAAGTTATCATCATTTCTTACTTGGATTTCTGCTTCAGTGTCTCTTTATTCCACTGCCAATCTTGCCTCCTTTCCCAATTTTTTCTCAACCCTGCAGCAAGAGTTGAACCAATGCTTATACGAATAATGGTGTGTGGCCTTCCACAATTCTCAAATCTGCTTACCTGTTAAACCGCACCTAACTCCCTAACCTTGGACTCTTCACTCCAGCTTCAATGAAATTCCTTGTGTTTTGTAACACACACACCATTTTCTTGCTTCTGGCCTTTGAGTATCGTTTTCCTACAGAATACCTTCTGTTTCAGCCTCTCATCTGGCTAAATCATACGCATCCTTCAGCTTTCGGCTTGAACTTCACTTGACTTCCCTTTCCTCTTCAGTCTGGGTTGATAATTCCTCATGTGTTTGTGTTACTGAATTAAGCCTGTCTGGTGACTTGTTTGACCTCCATTTGGTTCTAAGTTCCATAAGAGCAGCTACATGGCTGTCTCGATCAGCATTTTATTCTCATGCTTAGCATAGTGCCTGGCACAGAATGGATATTCAGTACACCTTTGGGGAGTAAATAAATGACGTGTTTATATTTAAGTTAGAGCCCAACTTTTTTCACCATAATTCTTTTGGGGTCTTTGACAAATCTAGTCTTCCTTGTTCTTCCTAATCCCTAAATCCCACAGCCAAATCATCAAGGACATGAGGCCAGTTCCCAAGGTCAATGGCTAGTCTATCCTGCCTATTAATGATTAATACAAGCTATGGGAGCTTAAAAAAAGAAGGTTTTACCCTCCCCACTCTCTACCTCAGTGAAGAGTTAAGCCTTCCTCCAGAGTTTTTGAAGTTGCACACATAGAATTCTTGGTAGGATATATGCCAGAACAAGTAGCGTATTAAACGTTCATAGATATTTCCACACTTTCCCCAGTCCCTCGTGGGGGCTTTGCAAATACTTTTTCTTCTCTGCCGAAATTACTCTGGGATATATTGGGGCTTCACACTAAGCCATACAAACTAACCAGATCTCACTCCCAATTCATGGAATTATGGCATGTGAATAAACTGACCATACAAGTTAAATTATATAGTGTGCTACAGAAAATGTAGATTTTACATCAATTGAACATCTGTTCCTTTGGTCTCACACAGAAGTTGAAGTTTTAAAACACAGTCAGTATCATCGTTTACCCTTCAGTCTGATTTACCTTAGTCCAAACAAGTCGTTCATATCTCTAACAGAAGTCTGATCTCTTTTTCAGCTTCTTTAATATCTGCTGTCTGGGGTAATGCTGACATTCATAGTTGCTGAACTGTGGCTCTGAGTCTCAGGTGTCACCAGATACCCGAAGTTCTGGGGACCAACCAGGTATACACAAACAGCTCAGCACCTCAGAATTTCAAAATAACAGTTACAATTCATGAATAGATGTGACTACTATAAGAGCTTACAATCTAGGAACCTTTACAATAAGCCTTCCCCCGATAACATATGCTTTCAGATTCAATTCTAAGGCTTTGCACATTAGAGTTAGTCCATATTAGTGAGGCGTTATAATGTTTGTCTTTTCGTTTCTGGATTATTTCACTCATCAATGTCCATACACCTAGGGGCATACCTCACAACTTCATTCCTTCGAGCCGCCCCTCAATATTCCATTGTCTGTATACACCACAGTTCACGAATCCGTTTATCAGTGGATGTACCCTTAGGCAACCTCCATCCATTGAAAGTTGTAGACATATGAAACTTCCCCACCAGGGAATTCCTGAGATTCTCGCAAGCACTGGGGACTACCAGTTTAGTAGGCTGAGCCCTCAATCTTGGGGCTTGCCCTTATGAAGCTTGTTATTGCAAAGGAGAGGCTAAGCCTACTTATAATGGTGCCTGAGAGTTACCCCCAGAAAACCCTTTTTGTTGCTCAGATGTGGCCTCTCTTTTTAAGCCAACTCTGCAGGTAAAGTCACTGCCTTCTCCCCTACGTGGGACATGACTTTCAGGGGTATAAATATCCCTGGCAACATGGTACATGCCACCCAGGAATGAGCCTGGACCCGGCATCATAGGATTGAGAAAGCCTTCTTGACCAAAAGGGGGAACAGAAATGAAACTAAAATAAAATTTCAGTGGCTGAGAAATTTCAAATGGAGTTGAGAGGTTATTCTGGAGATTATTTTTATGCATTATATAGATGACCCTTTTTAATTTTTAGTTTATTAGAATAGCTAGAAGGAAATACCTGAAACTGTTGAACTGCAATCCAGTAGCCTTGATTCTTCAAGATGATTGTATAACCATATAGCTTATATGGTGCAACCACGTGATTATGAAAACCTCGTGGCTCCCACTCCCTTTATCCAGTGTATGCACACGTGAGTAGAAAAATGGGGACAAAAAGTAAAGAAATAATAAGGAGGCATGAGGGGTATGGGATGTTTTAGGTGTTCTTTTTTACTTTTACTTTTTTTTTCTTATTTTTAGTTTTTTTATTTTTGGAGTAATGAAAATGTCCAAAAATTGTGGTGATGAATGCACAACTATATGATGATATTGTGAACAATTGACTGTACACTTTGAATGACTGTATGGTATGTGCATATATCTCAATAAAATTGCATAAAAACGGAAAAAAACTTTCATGGAGGTATACAAATGTAAAATTTAAAATGTGAAACAACCCAAACAGCAAAGTTTTGTGTACAACTTGAATCTTCCTATGACGGCATTGTGTGCTTGAAATCATTACTTCATAAATTAGCCCCCTTACAATAATTTGGGTAGGTAGTTTTTGGAAGCTAAAAGTCTTTTTAAATGGCATTCACAAAAGATCCCCACTCATTTTTAAAATTCTGCTCGAATGAAAATATAGAAAGTTCCAGCAACCTTTAGTCAAAGTGAACCTATTGGATTATTCATTATCTGCCTTTACAGCTCTCTGGTTCCCAGTTAAATACAAAATTAAATGTCTCTAGAGCTTCAGATTGTTTTAGCATTTGACTTCATTTGTATTTTGAGGGTAAGAGAACTCTGTGATGTATGCACTCGATTTTTATCTGTAAGAACCTTATGGAATGACCATTCTTTGGGTTGTTTTAGGAAAAGGATTGCTTTTATTTAGACAGGGGAGGGAAAATAATTAAAAAATGTGGTGGCCACTGGAAAATGAACTTAAAAATGGGAATGTTTTCCTTTTGTAATTAAAGTTTCTTTTAAATGTAAGTTACCAGAAACCAGTATGCACTCCAAGAGAGTTTTTTTAATAAAGGTCATAGAGGCCTTGTGTAGCAGTCATTCACCACCCTTACCTTCCCCAATTCAGATTACTGTGAATGCTACTCCACAAACACTTAATTCACCCATCCTTCTCTTTGCCTTTTCAAGAAATAAGTGTCATCATGTCCATATAGAGAGTCTAGTAAATAGAAGAGTTTTATGATTTTGGAAGGTATTTGAGATGTAACTTTGCCAAATAACTGCAGTGGTTTGCTCTGCATTGGCTAATATTGTTTAACTCCACAGTAAATAAATTCTGTCTGACAACAAATATATTCATATAAAGGTGAAGTACAGGCCATATGCAATAAAGAAACCATCCTACATGGACTGTCATTTCTTAAATTATTATTCAGTAATACATTGCATGATGTATTTTGAAATCTTCTGTTACTTGGTAATGGATTCTTGCATTTTTTTCAATGTAAATGAGAAACATCTGTTATTTACTTAGAGATAATGTCTGGAAAGCATCTGAGCTAAACAAGCAGTGCAGTTCTGGTGCCCTTACTAATTGGTTAAACTCTAAAGATGCTAGAACTCGTGCTGTCAGAGTTTAATGTTGATATTCAGAAAACACCTCTTCAGAGTCAGAAATTCAGAGCTTCAAGCCCTTTGTGTTCTAAAGCCTATAGGGGTTGGATTTTTGTGGCCAAGGGGTCTTGGGATCCCAGTTAAACCTAATATTCTAATGCTGCGTTTTTGGGTCCAATCCAATCAAACCATTTATTTCTCCAGAAATGCAGCAAATGTGAAGTTTATAAATTATTACTAATATCAATCCCAGTGAACGCAGAAGTCCACAGACAAAATAGCAATGAAAACTACAACAAAGAAGCTGCTATTGCAATTGTTGGATAGTTTGAATTGCTTTACAATCTGTTATAAATAAGGCGGGGGTTTTGATACAATCACAACTGAATTTCAAACAGCAATTAAAATCTTACATAGATTGAACTGCAACATGACATCTGACATGAACAAAAATTAACATCATTTCAAAATCCTGATATTGTTATAATGAGGTCAAGTAAGTGTTAAATTCATATTGTCTTTAAAGATGAAATCACTGTTTAGAGTTTGAGGACTTTAGAGATCATACGGTCTAGCCCCCCACCCTCTAAGGTACCACTCACAGATGGTTAACCAGATAGCTTCCTGCAATGGGCAATTTATTTGCTCAGAACAGAGCATACTACATTTTGGGCAGTTCTTTCAGTAATATTTTCTTTATGCTGAGCCAAAATCTGCCTCCCACTGGTCTTACAAGTTCTCACTGGAGTAAAAAATGCTAAGTCTCACCCTTATTCTATTGAAAGAATCTTCCAAATATTTGAAAATATGCATCAACCCTCACAGGAAACCCTACCTTCTGCAATGTTAATCTCCACCTTTGTCAGGAGTAGATTCTCTAGAATCTTCAAAAGTTTTTAGAGCCGCTGTTCTAGTTTGCTAATACTGCTGGAATGCAAAACACCAGAAATAGATTGGCTTTCATAAAGGGGGTTTATTTGGTTACACAGTTGCAGTTTTAAGGCCATAAAGTGTCCAAGGTAACACGTCAGCAATCAGGTACCTTCACTGGAGGATGGCCAGTAGGGTCCAGAAAACCTCTGTTAGCTGGGAAAGCACATGGCTGGTGTCTGCTCCAAAGTTCTGGTTTCAAAATGGCTTTCTCCCAAGACGTTCCTCTCTAGGCTGCAGTGCCTCAAAAATGTCACTCTTAGTTGCACTTGGGGTATTTGTCTTCTCTCAGCTTCTCTGGAGCAAGAGTCTGCTTTCAATGACCATCTTCAAACTGTCTCTCATTTGCAGCTCCTGCGCTTTCTTCCAAGTGTCCCTCTTGGCTGTAGCTCCTCTTCAAAGTGTGACTCACAGCTGCAGTGAGTTCCTTCTGTTTGTCAGCTCATTTACATGGCTCCAGTGATTTAATTTAGACCCATCCTGAATGGGTGGGGTAACACCTCCATGGAAATTATCCAATCAGAGTCATTACCCACAGTTGGGTGGGGCACATCTACATGGACACAACCTAATCCAAACGTTCCAACTTAATCCCCACTACTATGTCTGCCCCCACAAGATTTCGTCAAAGAATATGGCTTTTTCTGGGGGACATAATATATACAAACTGGTACAGCCCCATTTCCTGGCTTTTGCCATTCTAGCATCCCTCTCTAAAAGACTTACTGAAATTCTTTTAAAATTTGCCCAGAACAGAAAATAATGCAGGTTCTGACTATGCAAGTTAGAGTAGGATTGTTATTCCCTTTGTTCTAGGCTAACCAAAGATCCCTTTAATTTTATAGGTAGGCATGTCCCACTATAAGTTCAGATGGAATATGTATCATCTAAACCCCCTATTTATTTCTGATGCATTTCCGCTAAAAATGATTTGTCTCATTATGAGATAGAACAGACCTTGCTTAATAGTAGTTAATATGATGAAGAAGGCAAAATTTCTTGAGGACTATTTTCCAAGATTCTGCATGAAATGGGATAAAGAGGTTGCATTCTTTGAAGCAACAAATATTCACTGAGCACCTACTATATTCCAGGAGCTGGAAGG
Source organism: Choloepus didactylus (assembly GCF_015220235.1). NCBI lineage: Eukaryota > Metazoa > Chordata > Mammalia > Pilosa > Megalonychidae > Choloepus > Choloepus didactylus. Next base: position 163,930,624 of record NC_051310.1, read on the forward strand.
TACTGAAGATAAATGCGTGAACAAAACAGATAAAAGCTCCTCCCTTTTTGGAGACTGCATTCACCGGTGGAGGGGTGGGGAGGAGATAATACACAAGATGAACTAACACATTATACAAAATGTTAGGTAGTGATAAATATGCAGGTGAAAATATAAAGCAACACAGTGGGGATAGAAAGAGAAAATATAAAGGAAGAAGAGGGGATGGGAAATAACAGAGACTTTTAGACAGAAAAGTTTTAGATAGGGTGGCTAGGGGAAGACTCACTGAAAAGGTGCTATTTGAATAAAAGTAAAGGAAGTGAAGGAGTGAACTGGACAGATACCTGGGGCAAGAGTATTTCAGGCAGGGAAATAGCATGTGTGTAGACTGTGAAGTGAAGAGTGGACCTAGCATGTTCAAGGAGTAACAAAGAGGCCAACAAAGCTTAGCGTAATGGAAATTGGGGGTGGGTGGGTGATGGTCATGGAAATTAGGTCAGAGGTAAAAAGAGATCAGATTATGCGGGGCCTTATATATAACAGTCCCATAAAGACTGCTGACAGAAATGACCCTGAATGAGTGAGATGGAAAGCTAGTGGTGATGTTTGAGTAGAAGAGCAATATCATTCGACTCAGAATTTAATGAGATAATCCAGCTGCTATATTGTGAGTAGATTGGATAGGGCAAGGGCAGAAGCAAGTGAAATATGATGGTAGCTTGGACCAGGTTGAAAACAAGAAGGGAGAACTGATCAGACTTGGGATATATGTTGAAGGCAGAGCTGACATGATTTGATAACACAACAGATGCAGGGTATGAAAGAGAGAAAGCAAAGATGAATCCAAGGTTTTCAGCCTGAGCAAAGGAAAGGACGGAGGCATCATTTACTGGGATGGGAAGAGTCTGGGAGTGGCAGGTCTGGGGGAAACCATGAGGGGTTCAGTTGTGGACATTATACCTCCGAAATGTTTATTTTACTTTCCAAGTGGAGAGGTTGGATATGAGAGTCTGGAGTTCAGACTGGAACTAGTTTTCCTTCAAACTAGAAAGAGTTGAGAGTGAATCTTTAGGGTAAAATCAGAAAAGCAGAAGAGTGCCAGGTAAAGGAAACTGGCACACGTTTCCCAGATTTATAAAAGGAAACAAAAATATATTTGAAAATGACTGACCAATAAACTTCAAATCTAAACTTCTGGTTGTATTGTTAGACAGTTTGAGAATACTGAGGGAAAAAAACTGCTGATTAGTAAGTCTCTATAGTTGCTTTTTAAGTATGTACTGAAAGATAAGGGGAGTAACATGCACATAAAGCATCTTGTTTTCAGTAAACCCATGTCAAAATGTATCAGGCTACCCCAATACATTAAAACACAGAACTATACAAATAAAAGAAAAATACAATATAAACCATATGCATATATATTGCTAATTAATGGAATCACATCTGTCACCAAGAAAGCATCTAGTAATACTCCACAGAATCATGTACTTGGCTTATATATGAGCATATAACAAGCCTCCTCCCCTCAATCAGTATCTTGGATGAAGATGACATGAGAGGTTTGGTCACAAAACTTGAAGTATACAGAAAGCTAGGAAAAGACAGTGTGCCAGTTTGAATGTATTATGTCCCCCAAAACGCCATTACCTTTGATGCAATCTTGTGTGGGCAGACCTATTAGTCTTGATTAGATTGCAATTCTTTGAGTGTTTCCATGGAGATGCCACCCACCCAACTGTGGGTGATAACTCTGATTGGATAATTTCCATGGAGGTGTGGCCCCCACCCATTCAGTGTGGGCCTTGATTAGTTTACTAGAGCACTATATAAGCTCAGACAGAAGGAGTGAGCTTGCTACAGCCAAGAGGGACACTTTGAAGAACACACCGGAGCTGAGAGAGGAGTTGCACATGAGAGACTGTTGAAGATGGCCGTTGAAAGCAGACTCTTGCTCGGGAGAAGTTAAGAGAGGACAAATGCCCCAAGAGCAACCGAGAGTGCCATTGTGAAGAGGAGCTGTGGCCTAGAGAGGAAAGTCCTGGGAGAAAGCCATTTTGAAACCAGAACTCCGGAGCAGACACCAGCTACGTGCTTTCCCAGCTAATAGGTTTTCCGGACACCATTGGCCATCCTCCAGTGAAGGTACCTGATTGCTGATGTGTTACCTTGGACACTTTATGGTCTTAAGACTGCAACTGTGTAACCAAATAAACCCACTTTTATAAAAGCCAATCCATCTCTGGTGTTTTGCATTCTGGCAGCATTAGCAAACTAGAACAGACAGCTATTTGTAAGATATGAGAATCAAGTTTCCTAAATTTTGAAATAAAATTTGTATTACAGGCTAAAGCTGATTCCTTTGAGTCACATCTTCTATAAGTCCTCATTTTTAAATGCCTGTATAATGGGTATGGGGTTTCTTTTTGGAAATTAGAAAATGTTCTAAAGTTAGAGTGTGGTGATGGCAGCACAACTCTGTATTTATACTAAAAACCAGTGAACTGTAAAATTTAAATGAACGAATTTGATGGTATATGAATTATATCTCAGTAAAGATGTTTTTAAAGTGCCTATAAGATCTAGCAGAAAATTTTTAAAAAATGAATGAAGTGGGTCACTTTATATTATTTCATGACATTTTGCTTGAAATATTCAGATCTCTCAATTTTAAGTTTTCTGTTGTTTACTAGAGACACAATTTCAGCTAAATATTTCTGAATTATGAGAGAAATAACATAACAAGGGCAAAGGTTAGCGGTAATTCATGAGGAGCCTCAGAGTCAGGGAGGAAACCATGGGTGACTGTGGTGAGTGGAAGAGTTCAAGACCCACTCGAACCTATTCCAGGTGCTGAGGCTGTGTGACAGTTTCTTCGAAGTTTCAAGAAAACCCTGGAGAACAGATTTTTATGTAAAATTTTTATATTTTAGAAAATTTTCTCTAATTTTCTAGGAAAAACAACATATCTTGTTGGTCCAATAAAACGCAGTTTCCCTGCACTGCTAATTTGAGACCACCTTTTGACACATAAAGAAAATAAAAATCATATCACAATATTTAAATCCAAACTACTATGACCATATAATTTAAAATCTCCCTATATCAGGAACTAATACATATTGCTACAATTTTTGAAAACTATTCTTCTTACAAACTGCTCCAAGGCAGACAGACACTTCTTCTCAACTGGCAAATGATATTATCAACCCAACTCCCAGCTTTTCTATTACATAAGTGAACATATACATATATATTCACAAGATTAAACATTTAATAAAGGTTAAAATTTCATCTGAATTAGCCATTTTCTAAAATCTGGATGATCTGAATCATGCATGCAGATTTGATTTTACTAAGATTTTATATTTAAGAAGCTGTTTCAGGGCAGCCATGGATAAAGAGTATGTTGCCCCATTGCAAAATAGTTTTATTAAAATCTATGTACAAAATAACTTTGGGGAAAGGCAAGAATGTTTTAATATAAAATTTTGTTACATGAAATGGACTAAAGAAAATTTAGGTAATCACACTACAGTTCTTTTTTGTTTCTTTTGACATGATTGTGCTTGAATTTCTTCAGTAACTCCAGCAAATGTATTTTTAACTTTAACAAACAGTAAGCGTTAATGTATTCCTGTTTGACATAACAAAATTGTATAACTCCCACAGCTTTCTACTTTTTTGATAGTATATAAGAACCCTGTAATTTTATGTGCCAGAGAAGACAGAGCACCTGAGAATAAATGCCTCTTCAAATTTGCAGAGCAATGTCTAAAGATGCACTATGCTTTTCTAAAGAAATGTGAGGTCAAAACTCATGAGAAAAGAAGAAATGCTCAAATAAACTTAACTGAAATACGTTTTTCTGATTACACCTTATGTTTCAAATTTTTCTATAAACTGTTATCAGTAGTCACATGGGATCTGTCAAAATGTAGATATTCACAACACTAACCTGGTGTTTCCCCACGTCAAAAATATGGATATTTGAAACTAAGATTTGGAGGAACTGATAAATGACATTTGAAACATAAATAAATATTTCTAATTACTGTAATCTGGATACTGAGATATAAAAATTTTAAATTACTAAAATTAAGTGAAGTAGGCATGACTTTCTAGGATGTTATTTTTCAATGAAGAGAGTAAAGTAACAAGTGTAGTGGTGTTATTTATAAGGAAATGATTTTATAGTTTTTGGATTTCATAAAGCAAGCCTTATCAAACTCTGCCAATCTTTAATAGACTATAATTTTTTGATATTTAAAAAATAATGTATTAAGGAAAACCTTTTATGGTAGGTTACAGTTTGGACTTACTCTGAATTAAATTTCTGTCTTCCAGATTGCCTCTTACTTTTAAATGCTACAGGAAATTCTAATTTTCCTCAATTCCTGCCTAGTTCCCTATTAATGAAATATTTATTATTCTTGAAATTGGGTGTCTGCCCTCCTCATTGTAAGATCTTCATCCTAAGCCTCCACAGGCACCCATTTAGAACCATTTGACAATTTAAGGGTCTCCCAGACACAAATCCATCCAATATGTGACTGGAATGATTGCTGGTTTGTTCTTCTTGACAGCAGACTTAATCATTATCCATTTGCCCTAAAACTAATGGCAAAATCAATAGCAGCCTGGACTCTATAAATAAATCCAGAATCACAAGATGCAGCCTGCATAGCCTTAATAAAGTAGAAGATACTGTGACAAAGTGAGGAAGGCCTTTCCTGTTGAAAGCTAAAGTGCAAATATAGATTCATGTGGCCCAGTATAGCATCTGACAAAGTGCATACCACAGAATAGTATTTCCTTAATTTTCTCACTTAATTTAATGTCATGAATATTTCCATGTCAAAACTTTAGATCTCCTTCATTCTTTTTTTTTTTAACAATTATACAATATTTCATGGCAATGAATATTAAAATTAATTCAGGCATGGATGGGCACTTAGATGGTTTCAAACTTCTTGTTAACATCTTTGTAAGAGTGTTTCTATATGTGAGAGTATTTCTAAGGAATGGGTTGCTAGAAGTAGAAATGCTTGGTCAAAGGGTTTACTTTAAAAAAATTTTAAAGGTACTGCCAAGTTGCCCCTCAAAAGAATTTTACCAAAGATGATGACATGCTGAGGTGTGGAATTTAGTTCATCCTCTTGATCAGCTAGTAAATAGCCAAGAACTGTCTGGAACAACTGTTTGGGGGATTTCCATGACCAGACACACACTGTACACCAGGTTGGAATGGGTGGGAGGGCCGAGATCGCAGGGGCAGACTGTCAGCAAGACTACCAAGCTTGGATGCTGACCCCCCTCTGCTACTGGCATGGCAGGCTGCTTTGGAGTCACTTCCCAGGGGAGAAAAGAAGCAGTCTCTACTAGGAGTAAGGGAAGGAGATCACAAGCAAGCTCCAATTGTGGATTTAATTAACAAATTCAGACTGCTGAATACAAGCTCCAGATACAGATAAACCCAGAGTAAGAACAAAAGGAACCTGGAAGTAGCTCCTCTGCAGAGAGGAGGCAGGGCTGATGAGGAAAAAAAAAAAAAAAAAAAAAGAGGCTTTTGGAGTTGGATGAGCTCAGAATACTGGAAAACTGCTGTGCCCCAAGAAAGGGGGCACATAGAGCCAGGTACCAACTCCGGCTCTTGACTGGCCAACCTGGGAGGCTGGGGACTGGGTCTGAAAAGGATGTTTCTTTCTACTTTTTAGCATAAAGAGAGCAGCAGACTTTTTCAGTTGTCAGCAGTGACCCAGGTAAGGGTGGAGCTAAGGTATGTCGGAGAGACAAAGTAACTAGTTAAGTGAAAGAGAGAATTCCCTGAAGGGTATATCCTCTCCAAGAAAGGGGATGGGCAGGGCCCAGCACAAGTGGCGGCTCTCATTCAGAGAACCCAGAACCCAGGGGCTCAAAAACAGAAACAGTTTAAGCCCATCCTCTACCTAAGCCTCTGCTCAACTATGCCCTGACAGGAGCAGGGTGTGCTGAGAATTAAAGATACTGTACAACTTTACACTGGTGGGGAGCTGTGGATGGACAGTCGCCACCTGCTGGACAGGATAGGAAAAGCACAGAATCAAGAGGTTTCACAGGAAAAACTGGCACCCTGCAGGTCTCCTCCCAAGGGAATCTTGATATTGATTATACCCTCTTCCTGAGTCACGGGCCTGCCCTGTCTGGGAAAATCTGACTGGGGTAAGGTAGATCCTAACTGATCTACATACACACACAGAACAAAACAAAACAAAACAAAACAAAAAACCTTCCATATAGGCAGGAGGGCAAAAAACAGAATAACAAGAACTGAAAAGTTCTGATCAGTTAAACAGAAGCTATGCTAGAGTTGTAGAGTAAGTTGAACTGGATGTCAAAGAACAGATACAGAACAAAGACCTGGGGTTTCCTTGTTGGTTAACAAGGAAACCCCAGGTAAAAGGGAGAAAATGACCTCCAGAATAAACAAATCATGGAAATCAGATGCCTAGACACCATCAAGAAATTACAAGTCACACTAGGAAAAATGAAGCTATGACCCAGTCAAAGCAACAAATTAACACTTCAAATGCTGCACTACAGGAAGATAGGAAAAGACAGGAGAGAGAGGTTTGGAGAAGAGTGTAGAAATGGAGATTATCATATAGAGTAAAAAGAGAGAAAAAAAATAAGATACGACATATAAAATCCAAAAGAAAAAAAGTAGAAGAAAGTACTGTCTTTACAGTAATAACGTTAAATGTTAATGGATTAAACTCCCCAGTCAAAAGACATAGACTGGCAGAATGGATTAAAAAGCAGGGCCCATCTATATGTTTTCTAAAGAAACTCACTTTAGACACAAAGACAAAAATAGGTTGAAAGGGAATTCTTCTATTAATTGTAACAAAGGCAATATACCAAAGCTAAATGTCAATAAGAGGGGGATATAAGGGAGGGGTATGGGATTCTTGTGGTGGTGGTAGTCTCTTCTCTTATTCTTCTGTTTTTTTTTTATTATTCTTTATTTTTTACCTTTTCTTTTTTCTTTGCGGAAGAAATGGAAATGTTGTCATATAGATTGTGGTGGCTAATGCATAACTGTGTTCATTCGGGATGGATTGTATGTTGTGTGCATAAAACTGTTTAAGAAATAAACAGAAAGATACAAGTGCTAGAGAAGATGTGGAGAGAGATATATACCTATTCACTGTGGTAGGGAAGTAGAACGGTGCAGCCCCTCTGGAGGGCAGTGTGGTGGTTCCACATGAGGCTGTGTGTGAGGCTTCCATATGATTCTGCAACCTTGTTATGTGGTGTATACTTGGAAGAACTGAAAGCAGGGACACAAATAGACATTTGCACACTGCTGTTTATGGCCGCATTATTCACAATTTGCAAAGGATGGAGGTAGGCTAAGGGTACACTGATGGATGAATGGAGGGACGAACTGTGGTGTATACATATGATGGAATATTCAGGGGCTGCAAGAAGGACTGAAGGCATGAGGCATGCAACTAGGTGAATGAATCTTGAGGACATTACGTTGAGTGAAATAAGCCAAAAAGGAAGGGACGAATATTGTAAGGCCCCACTAATATAAATTAACTGTAATGAGCAAATGCTGAGAATTGAATTTGAGAGCACAGGTAATCTGGGGTAGAATGGAGGCAGAGACTGGGCAATCGATGATTAAGGAGTACAGAATGTTCAATAAGGCTGATTGTAAAGGTTTCTAGACTGTAAGCTCTTACAGAAGTCACATCTATTCCAGAGTTTTACCTGTTATTTCTAAATTCTGAGATGCTGAGCCCTTTGTGTATAACCTAGTAGTTCCCTAGAAATTTGGGTATCTGTGTGACACCTGAGACTCAGAGTTCAGCATCTCTGAAAGTCAGCATTATTCCATACAGCAACTGTTAAAGAAGCTGAAAAAGAGACCAGACTACAATTAGAGATTTGAATGAAATGGACTTGGTTAGTACTAAGGTAAATTAGAATACAGTGTAAAGGATGATATTGACAGTATTTTAAACTCCAACTTCTCTGTGAGCCCAAAGTAAGAGAGGTTTATTTCATACAAAATTTATATTTTCTGAAGCATACTATATAATTTAAGCTTTCTGATAATTATTTAAACAACATAATTTAATGGAACCTAGAATAGAAAATGAGATCTTGTTATGATGTATATGCTAATGTAAAACCCCAATATATCCTAGAAGATTTTGGGCAGAAAATAAAAAAGTATTTGCAAAAAAAAGTATTTGAGGAGCTGTGGGAAAATATGGAACTATTAAACCTCCCCACCTGGGGAATTCCTGCTATTCAATAGCAAGGGGGTCCCAATTTAATAAGCTCCCAATAGGGGCTCCCAATTTAATAAGCCAAGCCCTCGATCTAGAGGCTTGCCCTTATGAAGCTTTTCTCTCCAATGGTGAAGCTAAGCCTACTTATAATTATGTTTAAGAGTCACCCCCAGAGAACCTTTTTTGTTGCTCAGATGTGGCCTCTCTCCCTATGCCAACTCTGCAAATTAACTCACAACCTTCCCCCACTATAGGGGATATGACTCCCAGGGGTGTAAGTCTCCCTGGCAACGTGGGACAGGACTCCCAGGGATGAGCCTGCCCCTGGCATTGTGGGATTGAGAAAGTCTTCTTGACCAAAAGGGGGAAAAGAAATGAAACAAAATAAAGTTTCAGTGGCTAAGAGATTTTAAATAGAGTTTCGGCAGTCATTCTGGAGATTATTCTTATGTGTTATACACATATTCCTTTAAGTTTCTAGTATATTAGAATAGCTAGAAGGGAGAACCTGAAACTGTTGAACTGTAATTCAGTAGCCTTGATTCTTGATTATAATTGTGTAACTATACAGTTTTTATCATGTAACCAAGTGATTGGGAAAACCTTGTGACTGACACTCTTTGGATCCGGTGTATGGGCAGATGTTGAGAACTGAATTTGAAAGCATAGGTTATCTGGTAATAAAATAAAGACAAAAAAAAACAAAGAAATAATAGGGGGTATAAAGTGTATGGGATGTTTTGGATGTTCTTATTTTTATTTTCAAATTTTTATAGCTTTTTGGAGTAACAAAAATGTTCTAAAATTGATTGTGGTATAACAAGTGTTATTATTCACTCCAATATATGTATAGTTTATCCATGGATTAACACACTGTGGTGACCTCATCAAACAGATGAGACAATAGTAGGAGGGAGAGTTTAATGGGATGACCAAATCAAATCCTCAAATGATCTTTAGGCAAATGGGTTACTATGAAAATATGTTCCAGAAAAGAGGAGACTTTAGGGAAATGAATATTTAAATGGTGACATAAAGAAGTACGATGATTATTTTGCATGTCGTCAGTGGGCAAACTTAAGTGACATAGAAAATTAAGGTAACTATTAAGGTTTGAATTCTTCGAGTCTTTGTTTTAGTTACTGTATGATTATTGTAGGTACATATAAATTAGAACTTTAAAAAATTGATATCCAGTATCTCCTAACAGTTAATGCCATTACCATCTGTCTATCTCAAGCTAGAATGTGTCATCCCTCATTGTCCTCTCTCCCTTAAGTCTCCCAATGTTCACCAAAATTGATATGGTGGCCATGATGCAAAATAAGATGTTTGTTTAATAAGGTAAATCTGAATAAGGAGTGTGAATAAGGTAAACAGACTAAGCATTCTTATATGTTAGAATATTTATTTAAAAAATAACTAGATCTTTAGAAATAAAGCTACATTTACTCCTTCTATGGGAAAGTTGCCAAAACTTTTATATTTATTGCAAGATATATTTTTATGCAATTTATTACCTTTCCCTGTGTATGACTGGGATGAGTTTCCTTAATTTGCACTACAATTCTTGAAAATTCTTATTACTGGAATTTATGGTAAATTCAAACCTAACTAGAAGTTCCTATATCCACTAATTAGCACCTGCTTCAGAACCAGATCAATTTCTGGAGTGAAGTAGTGCCATACAAGTTAGTTTATTCAGTACAGAGAGTATATGCTTTATTATTGTAAGTAATAAGTATATAATAAGGAGCAGGTGCAATTTATTTCCCTAAATAAAAGGAGAAAAATGTTAAAGAAATATTTTACAATTTTTGCTGCCTAAGGACCATGCCTACGTAACCATACCAGAAGGATTTCAACGTATAAGTTTTAAAATCTCACCATATAAAACAACAACAAAAAATGCAAGGAGATGATTAATACATATTTAAAGATAATGAAGAGGGATAGAGTCACGAGAGGGCACACAAAGGGTTTGCAGTGTTACAGAATTTTGCTCTAATTCTTCATTGGAGTGGTTGGTTACGATGGTGTTCACTTGAGTTCACAATTATTATTAAAACTATATGTAAATTATTCTCAAAACTATATATATGTATATATTTATTATTTTTATATGTTTAATAAGAAAAGCTGAACTCAAAAAATTACTGTGACAAGTGGCACTAGCACTCATGTTATCAAATATGATAACATGAAAAAAGTAAAACACAAAAAACAAAAAATACCTACATGGAGTTTTGAATAAATAAGTGAAGAAGAGACACATCTTCTTTACAGAAAAATTCCATTTCATTATATGTGGATACTCTCCCCTCCAGGAGGTGGAGGTTATCTCCCCACCCCCACCCCAACTTGAGGGTGGGCTAGACTTAGTGACTTGCTTCAAAGAACAAGTAGGAGAAGGGAAAAAGGGTAACTTTACAGTGGAGACACCTGGCGAATGCCACCTTAACCAAGTGGTGAAGGTTAAGAGCATCAGTGATGTCATGTGGCTACAGGAATCCCTGATATGTTGTGATGGGAAGGGTACTTCACCTCTCTGGTATTCTTTCTAAACATCCATAACCTCATATAATCATGAGAAAAACATCAGACAAATCCAGGTTAGGGGAAATTCTGGAGGATGCCTAGCTAGTACCTCAAGACTCTCGAGGTCATCAAAAACAAGGAAAGTCTGAGAAACTGTTGCAGACCAGTAGAGACTGGGGAATTATGCCAGCTGAATGTAATGTGGTAACCCAGGCTGGATCCTGGAATAGAAGGAGGACATTAATGGAAAAGCTGGCAAGTTCATATAATGTTAACAATGTTGATTTCTTAGTTTTGACAAGTGTACCATGGCAGTGCAAAATAATGACATTAAGGAAAAATAATTCTGGGTAAGGGTAACTATTCAGATACAAAAAGTTTATTAAAGAAAAAAAAAAAACCATCAGGTTTGGACTGCTGACTCCCTTCCTAGAGTAGTATCATCTATGAAGGCCACTCTGATTTTCACTGATAGAAAGATGCGTTTGCACTTGTCTTGCTCATTCTGCATGTGAAGTCCTCCAGGAGATCAAAAATAGATTTCAACCACTGGACCTGGCAAACCAATACCTCTGCTCAGCACTAAATGTTTGTAAAACATAAAACCAGCAAAGTAGAGATGTAAACATGAGATAATCCCTAGATTTCTGTTGACCTTGAAGGACAAGATGAATCTATTTGGCTCAATATATAACCATTACACATATTTTCTAGGCTATAAGAATTAAGCAAATAGTTTTCATTAGAATTTTATAATCATTGTTATAATAACATGCCATAAAATCTAATGTTTTCTAAGAGTATAAGGCTTACAAGACATGCTAGTGCTATGCCAATTAGTATAAAGGAAAGAAATAGAATTTTACATTGTAAACTTAAGATCACATGGACTTATAACTACACTGCAATGTCAGGTAACTAAGACAGTAACTGAGAGTCACAGCAATAAAACTAGATCCAACAAGATACTATGGAATGAAAGAGGTAAATAAGACAGTGGAATGACAGATTTTTTCCTTCATCAGTGGTTAGAAACCATTACATGCAAAATGAAACTAGGTGCATAGCCTTGTAATTCTGGAAATTTCCCATTCCCAAAAAAACATAATGAATATTTTTATTTCAAATTAAGATCCATTTATGAAGGCCTAAATTGCCAAGGAAAGTATATCAATCAGGAACAAGTATTTGCTGAGTGACTACCATATATCTGGCACTGAGCTAACTGTTACATGGAGTTTTAACTATAACCAGTCCCTGTTCTTCACAATTGTTAACTTGTAGATGTAAATTAAACACATGCCAAGTAAATCCATTTTAGCAAGCTTCTGTCATACTTGATCATTACATCTCATGCCCTGACTCCACAGGAATTAAGTAATTTTTACAAGCCAATTCTCACAAATGTAAATGACTTTTTAAATGTGAAATTCATTTGGTAAAAGACGTTATATGGGAGCAACATTAACACGTAGCCTCATGAATTCCATCCAGACCTTTAAACCCATATGAATACTGAAGTGTAAAAGATAGAGCAAGCCAATTTCAAATTATATGAAGTGACTTTCAGAATAAGTATGTTTAGTCATTATGAAGAGAGATCTCTTTGGATGAGTATAATGGGCAGACTGCTCCATACCAGAACTTTATTGTGTCTTATTGTCTATCACTCCTAAACAATCTGATTGTGGAAAACACAGTGAAACAAGGGATGCTTTTTGCTTTTTTTTTTCTTTCCCAGAATCACAGAATTATTATGAGAGGGACAAAGATCTCTCTCTTCTTCATCTTGGTTTTTCTTTTAATAGGGGACAAATTGCTTAGTCTCATTGAGAATTCCCTGCACAGCTCTACAACATCATGTTCTCAGGATTAACAAATTATAATGATCAAAACTTCAAAAAAAACTTCTGGGTAACATAAAAATAAACTCTCATAAGACCCAGAGTTAGCCAGAAAATTTTCATTTTCTGGAAACTGAAAAGCTGAAATTGCTTCATCACATAAAAAAATGAATTCAGATTTTGATCCAAATCCCAAATCTTGTATTAAAATACATGTAACTAAAGCAGATATTTTGCATGGTTATGTGTTGACTTAACTTTGATCCTAAAGTACGCACTGGTAACAGACTATAGATGTCTCAAATGTACTTAGAGAAGTGGGGGTACAAATACATCTGCTGTAGTTTTGCTCTTTTCGAATACATGTTTCTATTTTACTTCTTCATACTGGTATAATGAATAGTGCCACTGCTGTTTAAGACTTAAAACAGCTGCATTTCTAATTTTGGCAGATTATGAGAGATTTTTATACGGGCTGCATGTTAAAAGCAAATAAAGGACATGGCAACCAGCAGAAAGAGAGTGTGCTGGGCAGATGGCAGCATGAGTTATTGAACTGAAGTGCTATGTGCCACCAATCATGGAACATCAAAAAGGGATATCTGGCAGCTGTTCAAGTGTAGCCTAACCTTTTACCTCAAATAAAACTAATTCTTGCCAATGAAGGCATCAAATAGCCATTCAATAACCACTCTTCAGTTGACTTTAGTTAACCCAGGCAGCCTCCAATGAATTTATTTCATTGATTTTGATGGCATATACAATTCTGCCTTTCTTTTCTTTCCTTCTCTAGGCTCTCCCATTATTCATTTATATATACACATATATATATATATATATATATATATATATATATATGTATATATATGAATATATAGAGCTGAGTATGGAAGCAAGCTGTATATTCTCCTTTTTCCCATTAGTAAGGTGATTATCACTGCATAGGAAAAAGTCAGGAAGGTATGCCAATATGCCCTCATAATAGAAAGCATTCAGAATGTTACTATGTAAATTTCTAAAAATTATATATTTATATATCACATCTGTATAGAGGCAAGTTAAGGAAATACCTATATACTAGATACTATTATTGCCGAAATCATTTTTAATAGTATGGTGTTATTCTGTGACTCATTTATTTCAGTATCTGCAATGTATCAATATTCATGTTTAAGTTGGAGTGTAATTTCTTCAGATAAGCCCCAAATAATTCAGAGTCAAATCTGGCAAAATAAAATAAAATAAAGTAAAATAAAAAGGATAGATTAACTAGACATTTTTTGTGTGTTTTGTAAGCTGATTCACATTAAAATGCAGCATAAACACGAAAATGTCTTACCCTGTTTTCTGGGATTCTTAACACTCAGTGTCCTCTCAGTTTCTATCATACCACTGAGGTCCTAACATGGAAAAAATTTATATACAGGAGCCTGTTAAACCTCCACCATAAGACACAATTAGGAACTTTTGGTTACCCAGTTACCAGAGACTAGAGAGGAAAAAGTCCTGCCTGTGTGGTTTTTATTGCCACTGTGCTCCTTTCCTGTTTATCTGGATGACAGTTTTAATTCTGTCCTCAATTAGAGAAGTAACAGATGAAAGGAGAAGGAAAGGAGAAACTATGGTTTCTGGCTGGATATCCACTTGCCAGATGGTGAAGAGCTGGGCCTCAGGCTAAATCTGTGTGAGAAGAGAGGCTTTCATATGTCTTTCCCTGAAAACCACGGTATGTTCACCGACAGAGATCTATGGAGATTTAGACTCTACTTCTGGAGCACATGACTCAACTTTTCCTATAGGTCTTGCCAGCTGACCCTTTGACACAGACAGCTGTTCTGGTAGAGGGATAAAGCCTCAGAGTTCCGGTGTGGGGGGCGAGAGTGGGGAGGAGCTGTAGGAAAGTTCAGCCAGCACCTCAGGACAGCAGTCTTCATTCCTTCCAGACTCCGAAATGAAAGGACAGAGCCTGAGGACAGGTCCAGGGTCACTACTTATAAGCCCACAGCATTTATGGACTGGTGAGCCTCAGGATAAAGACGAGACAAGGAATACGTTGATAAAGTTAAATGAAATTAGTATGGGGAGCTAATAAAAAGGACTGATTACTAAATACATTTTAGAAAGAAAGGAAAGAAATGTGGGGAGATAGAAAAATGGTTGGGGGCGCTGACTCAAGGTAAAGGGAATTAATTGAGTGGTATAGCAAATCAGTTTCCTTGGTCAAGGTGAAGAGCACAATCCACGAGATGTAGGAATTTACAATCCAAGAACTATAGGGGTTAGGTAGGAAAATAGTTATTCTATGAATTAGGTCTCATTTTACATGAAAAATATTTTGGAAGAAACTATAGTTTGGGAAGAGGGACTGGCTTTCTAAGAAGTTTCACTAATTAGTGTTTGACAAGATGTGGGGAATAGCAAGAGTCCAGATTTTAAAAAGGATTAGTTAGATGATATAATAATAGTATTAGTAATAGATTAGGCCCAGGAGATCCAAGGGTAGGCACTGAAACTCAATTCCCATAGAAGAGCAGTAGCTGAGTTATTATTAATTTATTTGTGAGTTTGCTTATTCCATTAATTCAAGTGTTCATTTATTCATTCACACAACAGTCATCGATTGCAT
Source organism: Choloepus didactylus (assembly GCF_015220235.1). Lineage (NCBI taxonomy): Eukaryota > Metazoa > Chordata > Mammalia > Pilosa > Megalonychidae > Choloepus > Choloepus didactylus. The sequence continues at coordinate 163,945,902 of NC_051310.1, forward strand.
GTGATACGGCAGGTTATAAGGATTCATATATAAAAATATATATGAAATATTTCAAGAAATATGCAGTACAGTGGGGTAGAGGTGAAGCAAAATGATTGGAGACTTCATATTTACCAGGCACCTTGTGTAATGCTTTAGTTTTTCTCATGAAATCTATAGCCAACCCCTATAGATACTTTTATTGCATTTTACAAGTGATGGATCATGACAGGGAAGTGAGGTGACTTGCCCAGTGTTATATAAGAAATAAATGGCAGAGCTGGGAGTCAGACCAGTCTTTGGCTGGGAGTCCAATACATATCAAATTGAAGTTATATGGAAATATGCCACAAATAATATGTTGCATACCTATGAGTTAACATATGTAAAGCACTTAGAACAGTGCCTAGAACATCATAAATGTTATATGTATCTCCTTTTATCATGATCATTATCATAATCATTATTTCCAAAAGATTAACATGAAGGAGATAGTGATATTTATTTTAAATTAAAGTATTAGAGATAGATAATGGAGCAGACTGCAAAACGTGCACACAATTTTCATGGGCAACGGGAACCTTCAGAGAATTTTCCCTTGAGGTTTGCCTTATGCCCCATCCAACCTGGGGGGAATGACTTCACTCTGCCTTCACATTAGGTGTGCTTGGGTTTAAGAAAAAAAAAAAAAGACAGAATCTTTGCACTCTCGTGCCATAACTTTCTGGAGAATCTATTCCACAAAGAGAGAAAGAATCAAGGAAATTATCAGTGTGAGGAAGGAGTGCTTCAAATTTCCATATCTCCATTCAGGTCACAGTGGGAAGAGGTAGGAAGTCTGTGGAAACATTCCAACCTGACTACTCTTTTACGGTCTCTCTTCTTTAATATGGCTTAGTGTGGGACAAAGAAACTAAAACCAGGTTCACTGGAAAGATAGGGATGAAAAGAGTATTAGCATCAATCATAATAAAAAGGAAATGTTGAAGCCACACTTAACATAAACCATACTTAGGACTAAAGAGTAATGATCTGTAATCTTAAATTTAAAATTTCCATTGTTACAAAACCACCCACACAGACAAATGTAACTGAAGTCGGGCAGGAACTGGCACCACTCAGCCTGGGACATTTGGATTTTCAAGAACAACTGCAAAGAAATATAAATTAAGTATCAAAGGTCAAGTCTTTTATAACGTTAATTACTCAAGCAATATGCAGTCTAGGGAGATGCTTTCCATGATTAATTCTACTTTCTTAAAAACAAACAAAACTGTATCTATATAATACTATTCTCTTGGGAAAATAATGTGGTGATTTACTATTACCAGTCTAGGGATTTTTCTCTTCCACCTATATCTCAGAAGGGGATAAAACACTACTAAGTCATGTACCACATCTGAGAGAAATGGACATGATTGGCACAATTCTATATAGATCAGTAATTTATACTTTCTGTAGAAGAAAATAGGAGTTTACTAGAATGTGGTTATCATGTATTTTTTTCTGTCTTATGGCTCAGGTAGTGAATGTTAGACATCGAAAAACATAGTCACAAGGATATCTTAAATCTAAGACTGTTTCAGTTTTGATCAGAGTTGTGAAATTATATGGTACGATCCTGGTTAAGTAAAGGCCCAGTTACTTTATCATTTCATATATTGTACTGTAACCCTATAGAGGAAAGCTTCCATGCTTTTCTTAAAATGCTCACAGGATACATGAGTATGCTTATTAAATATTTATATTTTTTCTGAAGAAAGAGGAGGATAATGACTCTATGATAAAATTCATGTCAGTGGATCCTGTGGCTCATTGGTGGTTTTGATTTTACAATACCATCAGTATTTCCTTGAAATAAAAATTGTCTTACTATAGTAAGAATTCTTTGAACAGATCCTCATGAATTTCTGTCTGCTTGTCCAAATTCGAAGGGCTAAACTGAAATTTTAGTGGCGTGAACAGTAACTGAACACAGAATCAAGCCCTGGTACTACCCCATACTGGCTCTGGAACATGAGCAAGTTAAAATTTGGATTCCAGGGCTTTTGTGATACCTGCCTTCTCACCCTCCAATAGTCCCTGTGAGGGAAACAAAATTAATTATGCAAAGAGATTCAAGAGCTTGAGATATAATGTAAACAAAACTTTCTCTTATATGGGAACACATTTCTTCCTAACTTCTACTTTCTATGGCTTAAAATTTTCCCTTCAGTAAGAAAACCGTGTTCTATTTGTAGAGAGACTATTTACCCCCTCTCAGACCATTTGCTCCACTGGCCCAGAGCAGAATTTCCAGTGTGGACTCTGCTAAACCAAGACATTCCAGATACTCAGAGGGGAAAAAAATATGCTGTGATAAAATGTGTTTGGGAAATTATTCTGGAGAGTCATACTTCACATTAGCATGCACAGAAGTTCTGAAGAGTCCTAAGGTAAAGAATTCCTTATGTTGTTTAACTCAACATTTCTTAAAGTTGTCTGACCAGTATTCTCTTTTATGGTATGTTTTACAACCATGAACTTCACAAAGAAAGGCAGTTTAGAGTGTTGGGAGGGGAAATAATCATAATAGCTTTACTATAATAATTTACTGAGCAGTTGCTATGTACGAATTTCTCCAAAGTGTTTAACAAGCATCAACATACTTTAAGTTTTGAAATAATGTTACAAGGTAAGTCCTAGTGTTGTCCTCCCCATTTTACAGATGAGTAAACTGGGGCACAGGATAATAAAATGTCTTAGCAAAGATGTAAATAGTGAGGAATAGAGAAAGGATATGAACCCAGATGGCTTGGCTTGGGAAATTGTAGTCAGTCATCATTCATATCACTTTCCTTACAGACAGAAGAAAACATAGAATCCATGCAACATTAACACTATATGACACCTTCATCCAGTTTAAGCTCCTTGCTTGATTAAAAAACAAATCAACAAACAAAAAACCCCTGAAGTCCAGAAGTTATGCAAACTTGTATGAAGTCACAAAGGAAATCAATGGAACTACACGGCCAAGAAATCAGTTCTCAGCCACTCAGGGCAGGAACCAAACCATTTGGCAAATGTACATAAGGTAACATTTGGGATGGAGGAAAGGACACTAATCACTCTTAGGTGACAGTAACTCTCCACAGAGTTCCCTTCATTTTCTCCTTCTTCATCAACTATATCTGAGTGTGGTATCTCTTTAATTGTACCTCCAAAATATTTATTGACTTCCCTATCTCATTTTGAGCTCTTCTGTCACTGCCTGAGTATAAACCCACATCACCTCTGCCTGGGATATAGCACTAGTTTTTAGTGAGGCTCTTGATAGTAAGAAACAAATGACCACACAAGGAAACGGCTTTTTGCAAAAGGTATAAAATATATAAAATAATACAGCATAATCTACTGTAAGAATATAATGAATAAAAGTGTGCAGAAAACACAGATTTTCACCATAAATGAAAGAGAAAGGAAAGTTTCAACATCCAGCTATCATTTTAAAATTGTGAATTTATCTGAGAAATTCTTATAATCATTGTTTATTCTCCATTCAACACACACACAAGCACAAAAATGATTATTAGATATAAAGCCAAAAATAAACAAAGTGCAAGCAATAAGAGATCAGTCATGTGAATACAGTCCTGTTGTCGATTTGCTTTGTTATGGCTGAATTATCAGGCTTTGATAGAGACCCATCATGAAGACTTCAGATAAGTTCCATGAACTTTATCTTACAGTTCAGTACCATACACTTGAACTTGTTTTTGGCTTTGTTAAGAGAAATTTCCATTTGTAATGCTTTCCTATTTCATAAAAACAGTAACAATGTTGCCTTTACTTAACAGACAAAGAGAAGTTGTTATTAGTGGGGGGGTGTGGTAGGAACGTCCATGCAGTTCTTTCTCTTTTTTTCTCCTTAACTCAACCCATCCACTTTTGAGAAATCCTTTCCTGGCCTAAGTGTTCTAGTTCCCATAGCCTTGTTTTTCAAAAAGAAACAGAAGGGGAAAAAACCCAGTAAGCCTAGCTAGGATCAGCCTGATTAGTTTTGACTCCCAAAGCTTAGCTGATAATGAAAGGACTCAGCAAAAGATGGCATCACAAGAGAAAATTCTTGAGGTAGTCTCAAGAGACGAGAGTATTTAACCTTCCTCAAGATTCTCTTTTTCAGATATTCTCATATTTCAATACATTCCTATGTTAAAAACTATCCAAAAATGGTACTGAAGAACAAGAAGAGTACTGTTTCACCCAACTCTTCACCTAAGAGGGTAGAAAAGCAAGAGACAAGTCCTCCCAGACTAAAGGGAATGAAGTGTCACCTTCAGGAAAGCCAGGCTGCAAGTAAAGCTAGAAGACAGAGAAGAAGGAAGAAATATCAGGTGTTTGATCACAACAGACTCAGGGCCTAAATGGGTATGGGAGAGGACGTAAGAAATAGGAGAAAGAAACAGAATTGAAAGATGGGAAGGTTTAAGAGAAAATTTTGTTTAACGTTAATTGAGAAAATCCTGATGCTAAGCAATAGTGTGGGAAAGAGCTAGGAGAACACCGTGCCAACAATGTTTTGCTATGTAAGTACTTGAGATCTAAACATAACTGAAAAACTTAAGGTTGAATAACATTGGGAAAGTGGAGCTATGTGGGGTGAGAAAGGGGTTCAAAGGTTCCAGGTTCAAAATAATTAGACTGTTACAGCACGTTAGTAAGAGTTAGAGGGCCCTTTCTTAGCCTTGTGGTGGGAGAGGAGGTGAGGAATGGGTCTGCTCTTAAAATCCCTCTAGTATTTCAGGCTAGGGAGACAGGAGAGGCAGATCAGAAAGGGATGGCAAAAGAAGAGACACCTAAGCACAATGAGGCTGTTGGTTTGAAAAGATGGCGAGGGAAAGCAGAATGTTGTCTCTTGTAAGGAAAGGGAACTCGAGAAGGGTGCATCAAGTGAACTGTGCGGAAAGAGAAGGTTTGGCTCACTGATGCTGGGATAACATACAAATAGACAGCCCCCCACCCCCACCCCACAGTTTGCATTCAATCTGTCTGGTACCACTATAAAGCACTTGGTCATAAAAGTAAAATAGAAAGAAAAATAAATTCAATTTAGGAATGCAATTTTAAAATTTCTCACGTATTTCTGGACTTGCCACAGGGAAAAAAGGACTCACAAAACATAACGTTATTTGCAAAGCAGCCTGGCTATGAGTTTAATATGAATTATGGTAAGAACAGATCCAGTGCATGATTTCCCTGCATAATTTAATTCAGGAAGCCTTCCGTGTTCAGAAACAGAAACCTTACAAAACAGCAGGTCTAGGCACCACTTTTGAGAGGTCAGGTTCAAATGTCAGAAAATGTGAAATAAGTCAAAGAAAAGTTAAATGGAAAACCCAGTCAAAACAGGTGATTTTTTCAAAAATATTAATAAAAAGCCACTAAAGCTTTTGCTTTTTTTGATTTGTTTATTTAGCAATTGACAACCCTATAAAAAGGAGGAAAATAATTACTTTTACCTAAGAAGAAAATTGTTTATAGGATTGGCTTATACAATGAAAGTGTGGCAGCTCCATGAACCTACGTGATCAATAAAGACAAACTGAATTCGGCCAAATCAAAGCAAAGTAAATAAAACTGAGACAAACTGAATTGTAAGCAGTGCATCCAAGTACTGGGTTCTGAACAAGTTGAAAAACTTGAGGAAATGAAGTCTAGAATCATTAAAGCTGATCGACTGATTTCCTTTAAAAGGTGCTTCTTCACTGAAGGGATAAAAGACACATATGATCTGGATTTTTCAATACTGGCACTATTTTAGCAAAAACAATAAAAACTGGACATCTTCATAATCATTTTATGATCATCATAGTATGGATTCCTTCTGCAATTACTCTCAAGCACCCTTTTTTGTTCTTTTAAGCTAAATATATGCATATTCTCTGCATTGATAGGCACAGCCCCACTACTAACTTCTAAATGCTAAACGGGAAATCTAAATCTGGGCAAAGTGGAAATCAGCCATTTCTCAGGGACTGAGTTTGCTTAGCCATGTTCTAGCTTTCAGTGTGAAAGTGTCACATGACTTGATCCGACCTGCTTTAACTCCAAAGCTCTGGTTTCCTCCTTGAATTGGCTTACTCATAGCTACTGGACTTTTGACTCTAATAAGTCAAAGGCTTCCTAGCCTGCTTTTATTTCTTGGCTCCCAGACATTCAGCACATTCAGAGTCCTGCCATCTGCCTTAGTTTCACTGTTGAGTGTTTTGTTTGTTTTTGCTTCTGTCCAAATCAATCAAGGTAGTGAATGAGGTTGTTTGGTTGGGGGGCAGTGGGGGGTGGGGGAGCGGTGGGGGAGGTGGGAGGAGGGGGCGGTATGTGGGAACATGAGGTTAGGAGAAGCAACTGGGATAGTACTGAGTATGTACCAGCCAATTTCAGAGGAAATCTTTTGCTTCCCTTCCAAAAATAATTTTGAAAGTTCCTAGAGATAGAGCTCAAAAATTTCCTATTGGGGCTTTCTATGTTGTTTTAAAAACGTATGTCCAAGAACTCTTCAAATACAAGTCATGTATCTATGGATAGAGAAAAAAGCACACTACCTGACAAGACAACTTCAATAAGATCACCCTCCTGGATATCACTAGCCGTTTTCACCAGCTGAAGGATGTTTTCAGAGGTAGGGTCGTGGCGAAAAAGCAGGATCTTATCATACATTCCATAGAAACCACATTCAGGGAACTGCAAATACAAACACCACAATAGTTTAAATGTCAAAATCCTCCTACATTTAAAATAAAAAAAAACAAATAAATATATGTCTGGGCACAAATACAAGCTAACTGGCAAAGTTTAAATCTAGAATTTTCAATTTAGAACATTAAAAACAAAATTGAATAACTGAATTGAAATTGACAAGACCTCAAATCAGAAAGGAAGAAATCACATTTCACAAAGGCAATCCTGACCAAATGATATTCTAATTAAAGAGCAAGACAGGAGAATATGAGATAAGATTCAAAGAAGTTATTGGTAGTAAGGTGTTAAGAAATATAATGGTTGTGAAGAAGTGTGCATTTTCACAAGATCTATAGCAATCCTTAACCTATAGCATAAACATGAGAGTCAATGTAATACAGTTCTATTACACATACCCATGGCAATTTGTTTGTAAATAACTTCAGTTTTTTGGCACATTTGAAAATAAGAGATGATTCAATAAATGTAGACAGTTAAATCACCACCACAGTTAAGATATAAAACAAGTATACAACAGTTCCATCACTCCCCCAAAATTTCTCTGTGCTCATTTGTAGTCAACCTCTCCACAGACCCTCAGTCCCTTGCAACGACTTATCTGTTTTCTGTCCTTATAATTCTGCCTGTTCAAGAATGTCACACAGTACAGAATTTTGAGTCTTGCCTATTGCACTTATCATGATGAATTTGAGATTTTCCCATGTTATTCCATGCATCATTCTTCCTTTTTATTTTTGAGTATTGTTCCACTGTATTGTATAGATACGCCATGGTGGTATATCCATTCCCCAGTTGAGGGAAATTTGAGTTAGCTCCAGTTTTTGGCTGTTACATGTAAAGCGTCTTTTTGTTTTGTTTTGTTTTGTTTTTTTGAAATAAACTCAAAGTTATAGGAACAGTTGCAAAAACAATACAAACCCCATACACAGAACTCCAGCATACCCTGACCCCCTCCCCCGATACTCCAATCCACCAACTTTAACATGCTGTCACACTGCTATTACTTTCCCTCCCTCCCTCTCTCCCTATCTATCATCCATCATCTATTGCTCTGTCTTCTGAACATATGAGAGTTAGCTGCACACATCTTTGAACAAACATTATAATTCACATATACAATTCCCATGAACAAGAACATTCTTTTATGCAATCCCATTAAGTGCAGCTAAGAAGTACAAGAGATTCAACATTGATACAAAGCTCACATTCTATATTTTCTTTTTTTTTCCTTATGTCTCAACTGTGTCCCTTTGAGCCTCCTGTCCTCCATCCTCAGATCCCATCCAGGGTCATCCTTGGCATTCAATTGTCATCTATTTAGACTGTCTTTTTTTTTTTCCTCAATTGTGGAAACATATATACAGCCTAAATCTTCCCATTCCACCCCCTCCCTAGCATTCCATTAGTGGGAGTAATCACATTTAGAATGTTGCAATGCTACCACCTTCTCACCATCCATTACTAGAAATTTCCCTTCACCTCAAACAGCAACCCTACACTCATTTCTTAACTCCCCATTGCCCCTTCCCCCATTTCTCTTAACCCATACTCTACTTTTCATCTCTATGGTCATATTCTCTGATAATTTCTTTGTGTTTACTGTGGGGCTTAAAATTAACCTCTTAAATGCATAACAATCTTGTTTTTCTTTGATACCAACTTAACTTCAATAGGACACATAAACTATGTTCCTATACTCCTCCATTCCCCCACCTTTATATAGTTCTTGTCAAAAATTACATGTTTTACATTGAGTTCAAAACCACTGATTTGTCATTAGAGTTTGTGTATTTTATATCATGTAGGAAGTAAATAGTGGAGTTACAATTCAAAGATTATTGACTTCTATTTGTATTCCATTGTGGTCAGAGAACGTGCCTTGAATATATTCAATTATTATTTTTTTTTAATTTATTGAGGCTTGTTTTATGTCCCAGCATATGGTCCATTCTGCAGAAAGATCCGTGATCACTAGAGAAAAATAAGGGTCCTGGTGATTTGGGATGTAAGATTCTATATACGTCTGTTAAAATTCTCTATATCTCTTTCTCCTTTCTTTGTTACTCTGTTGGTAGGGCTCCCTTTAGTATCTGAAGTAGGGCAGGTCTTTTATTAGCAAAATCTCTCAGCATTTGTCTGTCTGTGAAAAATTTAAGCTCTCCCTCAAATTTGAAGGAGAGTTTTGCTGGATAAAGTATTCTTGGTTGGAAATTTTTCTCTCTGAGAATTTTAAATATATCATGCCACTGCCTTCTCACCTCCATGGTGGCCGCTGAGTAGTCACAACTTAGTCTTATGTTGTTTCCTTTGTATGTGGTGAATTGCTTTTCTCTTGCTGCTTTCAGAACTTGCTCCTTCTCTTCAGTATTTGAGAGTCTGATCAAAATATGTCTTGGAGTGGGTTTATTTGGATTTATTCTATTTGGAGTTCTCTGGGCTTTTATGCTTTGTGTATTTATGTTGTGTAGAAGATTTGGGAAGTTTTCCCCAACAATTTCTTTGAATACTCTTTCTAGACCTTTACCCTTCTCTTCCCCTTCTGGGACACCAATGAGTCTTAAACTTGGATGCTCTATTTTATCTATCGTATCCCTGAGATCCATTTCGATTTTTTCAATTTTTTCCCCATTCTTTCTTTTGTTCTTTCATTGTCTGTTCTGTGGACCTCTAGGACACTAAGTCATTGTTCAACTTCCTCTAATCTTGTATTATGAGTATCCAGAGTCTTTTTAATTTGGCCAACAGTTTATTTCCATAAGATCTTCTATTTTTTAATTTATTCTTGCAATTTCTTCTTTATGCTCTTCTGGAGTCTTCTTTATGTCCCTTATATCCTGTGCCATGCTCTTCTTCATGTCCTTTATATCCTGTGCCATGTTTTCATTCCTTGATTGTAGTTCTTTGATTAACTGTGCCAAGTACTGTGTCTCTTCTGATATTTTGATTTGGGTGTTTGGCATTGGGTTCTCCATATCATCTGGTTTTATCATATGCATTAAGATTTTCTGTTGTTTTTGGCCTCTTGGCATTTGCTTTGCTTGATAGGGTTCTTTCAAGTTGTAAAAAAAATACCACTCTAATTTTTCAGAAATACAAGTTGGGGACGTACACTTTCTCTAACTAACCAGCAGACGGCGTCTGTGAGTTACCTATACCCCTCAAGTCAGTTCTCTTCAACTTTGTCTTTGTAGTGTGTGGGGAAATGATTCTTGTGGGGGTTCAGTTGGTGAACTCAGTTTGGGTGTGTTGTTGGAGCTGTCCACCCTGAATGTGGGGCGTGTGTCTGGGTGGTCAGGGAGGCAAGGGAGCTTTAATATTCAAACCTCCCAGGTGTTCCCGGAGATTCAAGGCTGTTGCAATTTTTTAATTTTTTAATTGGGTTTTTTTGTTTTCTTATTGTTAAGTTTTGAGAGTTTTTTAATATATTCTTGATATAAGTTGCTAATCAGAAAACAATTTTCAAATATTTTCTTCTACTTTGGCTTGTCTTTTCCTTCCCTTAAAATCACTTTCTGAAGAGCAGAAGTTCTTAATTTAGATGAAGTCCAATTTATCAATTACTTCTTTAAGGATCATGTTTTTGGTTTAGTAGCAAATAAATCTCTGCATTACCCAAAGTAACACAGATTTTCTCCTATGCTTTGTCTTAGTTTTCTCTATTTTCTATCACAAATACCACAAACTGGTTTTGGCTCAACAACAGGAATTTATTGGCTCAGTTTTAATGCTAGAAGTCCAAAGTTTAGATATCAGCAAACCTTCCTTTTCCTCAAACACTGCAGCATTCTTGTGCTGGCTTGCTGCAATCCTTGGGGTTCCTTGGCTTGCATCTCTGCCTCACGTCACATGACGATGTCTTCTCATTTCTCTTCAGGGTTTTCTGCTGACTTTCATCTTCTGGCTCTTTATAAGGCCTCCAGTAATCCAGTTGGACTACACCTTAACTATAAAGAATATCTCCAAGAGGTCCTATTTACAACAGGTTCACATCCACAACAGAAATGTGGATAAAGATTAAGAACATGTCTGAATTGGGGTACATAATTCAACTACTACAGCTTTCTTCTATAAACTTTATTTTGGGAGGTTTACATTTGTGTCTTCAATCTACTTTGAAATAATTTTTGTATCGGATGAAAAATGTGGATTGTGGTTTATTTCCTGCACATTAATATCCAATTATATCAGCACCATTTGTTGAAAAGACTATCCTTTCTCTGTTGAATTGACTTGCAACTGTGTGGAAAATCAACTGATGATACATGTGTGGGTCCATGCTGGATTCTCTATGCTGTTTCATTCATCCATGCATGTATCATTTCTCCAGTACCACAGTTGTCTTGACATGTGTAGCTTTATAGTAAGTCTAGCAATCTGTTAACGTGAGGCCACCAACTTTTCTCTTCATTTTCAAAATTTTTAGGCTTTTCTAGTTCATTTGCTTTCCATATTGAGATTGTGAGTAGAACTGCATTAAATCAGATCAGCTTTGGGAAAAACTTAATAATATTGAGTCTTCAAATCTATGCACATGGCACATTTCTCCATTTATTTAAATCTTCTTTGATTTCTTTCATTAATGTTTTGTAGTTTGCATCATACAAACCTTGCAAATTTTGTAATATTTATATCTTAAATAGTTCATATTTTTGGAGCCAGCATAAATGACATTTATTTCAATTTCAAAATATTCATAGAAATGATTGGTTTCCTATTGATCTTGGATACTACAAACTTCCTAAATTTACTCATTAATTCTAGACCTATAGTAGCTTTTCTGTAGATTATTTGGGATTTTATTCAGAGATAATCTTGTCATCTGTCAATAGAGACACATTTCTTTCTTTCTTTCTAATAAGTATGCCTTTCATTTATTTTCCATGTTTTACTGCACTGCTTAGAACCTCCCGTACAATGTTAAACAGGAGTGTTGGAAATGAATATCCTTGCTTTGTTTTCAGTCTTAGGAGGAAGTCAACATCAAGTATGATGTTACCTACAGGTTCTTTTGTAGTTATCCTTTATCACACTGAGGAAATTTCCCTTCTATTCCTGAGAGGTTATATATCATGGATGGATGCTGAATTTTGTCAAGGGCTTTTTCTGCATCTATTAAATGATCATGTTTTTCTTTTTTTAAATCCGTCGATATGGTGAATTACACTGATTGACTTTCAAATAGTGAAGCAGCTTTCATTCATGAGATAAATCTCACTTGTTTTGATGTATTTTCATTTTTATATGCTGCTAGATTCAATTTGCTAGTATTTTTGTTGAAAATTTGTGCATGAATGATATAATTCTGTCCCCCACTACTTTGGATTGTCTTTGTCTGGATTTGATAGTAATATTGACTTCATAACATGAGTTGGAAAAGATTCCCTTGCTTTCTATATTCTGAAAGAATTTGTGTGGAATTGGCATTATTTCCTGCTCTAAGGCTTGGTAAAATTCTCCAGTGAAGCCATCTGGGCCTGGATTTTTTTTTTTTTTTTTTTTGGAGGCTTGTAACTGCATATTCAATGTCCTTATAGATACAGTAGTTTTTAGGTTCCCATTTCTTCTTGAGTGAGCTTTGGCACTTTGTGTCTTTCAAGGAACTGTTCACTTCATCCATGTTTTCAGATTTGTGGGTTTTTAAAGTTGTTCATACTATTCCTTTTATTATTCTTTTAATGCCTATAATGTCTGTAGTAATATCTCCTTATTAATTCTTGATATTTGTAGTTTGTGTCTTCTCTCTCTTGGTTGGTCAATTTGGCAAGAAATTTAACAATTTTATTTTTTTATCAATGAACTAGCTTTGGCTTTCATGGAGTGTCCCTATTATTTTTCTATTCTCTATTCATGGATTTCTTCTCTTATTTTGTTATTTCCATTCTTCTGCTTCATCTTGGTTTAATTTTCTCTTAGTTTCCTAGGTTCTTAAGGTGGAAGCTTAGATTTTTGATTTCAGACATTTCTTACTTTCTACTATGAGCATTCAATGCAATACATTTTCCTCTAAACACTGCTTTCGCAGCATTCCACAAACATTAATATGCTGTGTTTTCATTTTCATTCAATTCAAAATATTTTATTTCCCTTGTGATTTCCCCTTTGACCCACTGGTTATTTAGAAGAGAGTGCTATGTAATTTCCAAATATCTAGAGATTCTCCACGTATCTTTGTGTTATTTATTTCTAGTTTAATTTTGTTAATTTTGTTAAGGTTTAATTTTGTTAATTTTGTTAAGGTTTAATTTTGTTAAGGTCTGAGAATTCGCATAAATTCAACACTTTTAAATTTGTTGAGGTATTCGATGGCCCAGAATATGGTCTATCTTACTGAATGTTTCATGTACATTTGAAAAGAATGTGTATTCTGTTGTTGGTGAAGAGTTCTATAAATATCAATTAGATCATGTTGGTTGATAGTGTTTTTCAGATCTTCTCTATACTTAATGTTTTTTTGGTTGTTCTATAATTTACTGAGGGAGGAATAGTGGAGTCTTGTTATGTAACTGGATCTTTTCCTATTTTTCCTTTAAGTTTTATTAGGTTTTCTTCAAGTATGTTGCAGCTCTATTGTCAAGTGCATAGAAACTATGGATTGTTATGTTTTCTTGGAGAATTCACCCTTTTCTCATTATGCAATTTACCTCATAAAATCTCTGTAATATCTCTGGTAATATTTTCTGTCCTGAGTGACAATATAATATAGCTGCCTTAATGGTCTTTTGATTAATGTTTGCATGGCTTTCTTTTGTCATTCTTCTAATATCACTGCATCTTTATATTTAAAGTGAGTTTCTTGTACACAGATGTATTTGAGTCTTACTATTTTTTATCCCATCTGAAAATCTCTATTTTTAACTAGGGTGTTTATATCATTTACATTTCATGTAAAAGACAATTTAGGCTACCGTCTTACCATCTTTTTTCTATTGCTCCCATCTATTATTTATTCCTTCTCTTCTTCGAGATTATTTCCTGGCATTTCTTTTATTTTCTCTCTGGCTTATTAGCCATACCTTCTTGTTTAACTGCAGTATAATCCATTTACATCAAACACAGGGATCTCACAACTGTATACTTCCATATCCCTTCTCCCTTCATTTGGGCTATTGTGCTGTACCTTTTACATTTACGTATGTTATAAACACAAAAAACACAATGTGAATATTTTTGCTTTAAACAATCGTGTTTAAAAGAAATTTTAAATGAAAAAATTTCTTTTGGATTTACTCACATACTTACTGCTCACATATTCTACACTCTTTATTGCTTTGTCTAGATCCAAGTTGCCACCTAGTATCATTTTCTTCAGTCCAAATAACTTTTTTTAGTAAATATTTTATATGGTTTAAGTTTGATGACAAAATTTTCTCAGATTTTGTCTGGAAAAGTCTTTATTTTACCCTCATTTTTTGAAAGATATTTGTTCTATATAGAACTCTATGCAATAATATTTTTATCACTTTAAAAAGCTGTTCCATTGCTTGCTGCCTTGAATTTCTTCTAAGCCTGTGTTATTTATTCCCCTATATGCAATTTTCTTTCTTCCCTGAATTCATTTAAATTTTTATCTTCATCACTGACAAAACAATTTGAGAGTAATATACTTTGATGTGTTTTTCTTTGTGTTTAGCTTGCTTCAGTTTCACTGAGCTTCTTTGATCTATGGATTTATAGATTTTGTAACATTTAGAAAATTGTACACCATTGTTTTTCAAATATTTTTCTGTCCCACATTTTCTGGGACCCCAATTTTATATAAGATTGATTCATATTGTGCCAGAGGTCAATGACATGCCATTTTTTTTTCAGTATTTCGTTTTCCTCTCTGCAATTCAGTTTCGATAATTTCTATTGCTATATTTTTAGGTTCATCAGTTCAATGATCTTTTCTACTACAGTATCTAATCTGCCAGCCAAGTCCACCTAGTGAATTTTTCCTATTAGATATTGTATTTTTCAATTTAAAAAATTCCATTTCGTGCTTTTATGTATCTTCCATTTCTTTCCACATTATAACAATGTTTTCATTTAAATCCTTGAAAGTCCTTTTCTGTTAAGTCTACCACTTCTGTGATTTCTGGTCTGTTTCTAGTATCTGATTTTAATCCTTATTATAGGTCATATTTTTTTGCTTGTACATATATGTAACATTTTTATTAGCTGGCCGGTATGACAACTTAATGGGATTAGTTGGATTTTTTGTATTCCATTAAAGAATTTTGATAGCTATTTTGGGAGACAGTGATGTTATTTGCAGATTAGTTTCATCCTTTCTAGGTTTGTTTTTTAGCTTTTTAAGGAAGGTCTAAAGTAATCTTCAGGGATAATTCAGCCCTGTTACTAAGGCATGACTCTTCCAACAACAGCTCAACTGAATATTCCAGGTTTTCAACAAAATCTCTCCTATCTGGTTCATAGGAAATCAAATACCTCTCAGAGCTCTGGGGCAAGTTCATTTCATAGCTTCTGAGAAGTTGTTCTTTAACCTATGTTATAGATTTCCCCCTATGCACCCACAGATTTGTATTCAGTTCAGTACTCAAGTGGGCCCCTATGCCGATTTCTTGAGCTCTTTTTTTTTTTTTTGTATAGGTTCCACATTTCCAGAATCCTACCATCAAATTACAGTTGCCTTGGCCACCTCGATCTCTTGTCTCTGACTCCTGCACTCAGACCATTAGGCTCTGCTTGGGTTCTTTCTCCCTGCACTGCAGTCTGGATCCTCCTTCCATGCAGAATATTCAGGTGACTGCACTCTTCCCTTGTTTGTTTCCCTTCTGTCAGTCCAGTGCTGCTTGTTGGCCAACTTCTAAAAGAGGCATTTTATAACTTTTTATATTGGTTTCTATTTGTTTACAGCAGGAGGGCATATCCTATACCAGTTACTCCTTGTGGGTGGAAGCTGAAGTCTCATGTGCTTTTTAAAAATAGAATACTAATCTCATCTACTCAACCATTTGACTACTTAATTCTATGTAAACTACATTTGCAAGAAAAGTAAGTTAAGGGGAATAAGAAGAGGATTTTTAAAGAGATATGGCCCCTATGAAGTCCTCTCAAATTTTTGCTCTCTCTTCTTAATTTCTTTTTCCCTGATGTTTGCCTTCCCTTTCCTACTTATTCAAGTATTTTATAGATTCCCTTTATTATATTTTTCATATCCGTCATATTTCCTTCAAAATTACGGGGCAGTCTTTCACAAATGATATTAATAACAACATCAAAGAATAAGCTAACACACAATCAATGTGAATTACCAACAAGTATTAATGAAGTAATTAATTAGTCTTTTATTCTCAAATATGTCCTATCAAAAGACTATTAGAGAGTCAAGAAGTCATTGTGGAGGTTATTCTTATGTACTATATAGATATCCCTCTTTAGTTTTTAGTGTATTGGAATAGCTAGAAAAAAATTCCTGAAACTGTCAAACTGTAGCCCAGTAGACTTGACTCTTGACGGCGACTGTATAACACTGTAGCTTACATGGTGTGACTGTGTGATTGTGAAAACATCGTGGCCTGCATTCCCTTTATTCAGTGCATGGACAGATGAGTAGAAAAATGGAGACAAAAACTAAATGAAAAATAGGGTGGGATGGGGGTGGAGAAATGGAATGTTTCAGGTATTCTTTTTTACTTTTATTTTTATTTCTTTTGGAATAAGGAAAATGCTCAAAAATTGATTCTGGTGATGAATGTACAACTATATGATGGCACTGTGAATAAATGATTGTACACTGTGGATGATTGTAGGGCATGTGACTATACCTCAATAAAACCATATTTTAAAAAAAAGACTATTATAAATAAAACTTCTCTTAACCCCCAAGGAAACCATGGTGGCCTCTGGAATCTCAACTGCCCTTGTATCCCCTACTATCCCTCTACTCTTTTGCAGGATATTCTTTCTCTGAATTTATGTTTTCTCTTGCTGCTCATGGAGTCTTGAAACAATACCTTACAACATCTATGCTATGCCATAATCAATTTGAGAAACTCTCTTGTCAATCTGACTCCTCAATCTACCAATATATTAGTTTAACAATATTTGTCAAAATGGAGAAATACATAAATTCCATTTAGAGGGGAAAAATTATCCCATATAGAGTGGAAGTGTCAACCTCACCCCTGAATCTCATCAGCCCTTCTTCTGCTCCATTCTTACAGAGACAATCCACAAGTGCAATCTCATCCCCTAAGTCTATGCAAACAGTATTGCAATCTGACTGACCCTTAGACTCTTCCACATGGTGGTAATGGAACTACCGCAGTCTGGATGGACCCTAAGAATGTGTCCACAGACCCTTGTCAGAGAAACTCAGAAGTAATCTACAATCAAATTCTTTTAATTGCAGATCATCTTTACAAAAGAAAAATATCATTTCTGTAATTGGTAAAAGTGCATTTTAAGATTAGCAATGAAATCAAAATACAGATTTAAAAATTATCATTTAGTTTTCAGACTCCAGTTTAAGCTATACTGTGTTAAACTTTAACTGCTAAAGGACTGTTCATGATTAGAATACTAATGCATTTCAAAGTATAGAACATGAATTAACTCACAGATCCTCTTACCATATCCTTTCTAAAACCATGGGTAGCTGATTCTGATTCAAGAGAGAAGAGAAAACTCAAGGGATTCAGTGCTTGGGCTGGGGTGGGGAAGAAAATAAAAGCTGGAGGAGAGATAAAACTGTAAATTGTTTCCCCAAAGGTTGGTTAAACTTTATAGTCTTCTAATTAATTCTTTGTCAGTGTGCTTGTGTGGTGGTTGATGAACTATCTGCCAGCACACCACAATTTCAGTGTGGCTGGCCTCATCCACATGTCTCTTCCTTTCTTCAAGGATACTTCTATATCCCATTTATCCAGGATCCTTTATTTCGGACATCTGAACATCAAATTTTGTTTTGCGCCTCTAAGTAAAACCCTGTGTATAATGTTATCAATGATTTGGTGTTTAATCAAAGCTTTGAATGCCTCACATTCTAGTTACAGAGTAGTGCCAACATATGCTACACATATTAAGCTATTATTTAAAAGGCTAAATTTTAAAAATGAAGAGTGTTATCAATGTTTATTACAGTTGTTATCTTTCCAGTACATAAATTACTAAAGTATGGGTATCACTTCTCCCAAACTCTTTCTTGCTGTTTAATACACAGAGCTTCTCTCTCTTGATTAAGAAGTCATTTAGAAACAGGTTGAAGAGCCCCATAAAGCAGGGCACGGAAGTGAAAGTGGAGATCAGCCTCTCAGGACAGTTGTCATGGTAGCAGAAGCTGAGTGCTCAATTATTTTATTCAAATTGTACTCTTTTTTATTGGGCAGAACAAATATATGCATATTTGCTTTGACTGCTTAGGAAAAAAATTATCTTTTATGTAACATAACGTTCTGCTTGAATAGAAACTATATACAATAAGTCTTTCAAAAGTTGTATTTAAAAATGATGTCTGGAAGGTGAAAAGTGTAAGGGAACAACGTGTGACAACTGAGAAGAGAACATATTGAGGGAAAACACTCATGGAACAACATTCCCTAATTTGGTCATAATCATCTGTTTCTATGTGAAGGTGTGTGAGCTTTGAAATCTGAAAACCCTCATTAAACTAAACAGGCTTTCAGAAAGGCTCAGAGGCTTGTAAACTCAGCTGGAGCTTATTACAAGATCAGTTATGTGTTTCTCAGAGGCTTTGTGGTTGTGAGCGCAAACATCTGAAATAAGTGATTTCAAGCCCTCTCTAAGTTTAAGTCTAACAAAACTGGCCACTGTGAAAATATGGCCAAATATCCCGGCACTGATCCTAAACTCTTTAATTCTACCCTAGGCTGGAAACCTCTGTGAGGCTGTGTGTTTCATTTGGCATTTCTGACCACAGAGCACAATTTACTGTTACATTTCACTATAAATTCGTAGCTGGCCAGACAATGTGCTCCAGAGTAGAATAAATACATGTTTTAATGAGAAGCTGAAATGTGACCTGACCAACATGAAATCTAAGGAACAAAGGGTGCTTTTCCATAGTTGAAGCCAGTCACAAAGGGTGAGGAAAATGCAATACCAGAAACAAATTAATCCATGACTCAGTCCAGTGGGAAAAAAAGAGAGAGTGAGGGAGAAAAATGGCCTGCTTAGGATATGGAAATTCACTGCCAGTTTACTTTTGCTAAAAGGTAAGGATTAAGTGAAAGTCCTGAAATTAAATTGCTCTGTTCAATAGCAGAATACATGAGGCAGATGGATATTGCAATTTTCTCATTCAAGATGATTCCCAAGTCATTTTCCAAGAATTCTTCCTGTCTACAAGTAGTGCCCTGACTGGCCAGCCTTAATGAATGAAGAAATTAAAAAGGTACTATTACTTCCTAATTTGGCCAAAATAGTCCCTAAATATTGTTTCAAAGGTATAGGGACCGTATGGACATTTTTAAATGGTATGATCAACCATTTTAGAATGCCTCAGAAATTGGATGAAGATGTTTCTGCAGCTCCCTTGGTGAAAAGAATTTACATCTTAGTGGTTCTATAATCAAGCTGTAAAGAGAAGGAAGAGTCAAGCAGTTCATGATCATTCTGAAAGCAGTAGATCCTTAGATCAACTGGATCCTTTTGAAGGACGTCATGTGAGAGAAGCAAGACAAAGAACAAGACAGCGATTTAAAACTTGTCTAGGAAACTAAGCCATCCCCTGAATCCTCCCCTTTTAACTACCCTCATAATTAAAAAATAAAAAACAAAAGCAAAAAACAAAACCCTCAGACTATGAATATTTAAGCATATCAGTGAAAAAAAACTACTTAGTAACTATTCACTGAGTATCATATGCATAGCGGTATAGATTTAAAAGAAATTTTATGAGATAGTTCATGCCCACCAAAAGCATGAACACTGGATTTTCACTTACAGCTGCAAGTTACAAAGTATAAATAAAGGAGGAAAAGAAAAGTGAATAGTCTATATTATTGGAGCTATATTTCTGAAATTTGTTCAAATTTGATCATTTCAAATCCTCAAAAGAAGGTACATGAGAAGAATTCCGCGATATGACCCCATAGCTATGTGACTAGTCTCTGAATGTAAATCTTAGGAAATAGAAATCAGAAAAAATAAATTCGAACTTGGTTTTTCCTGCCTTTTCCCCTGCCTCTCTTCCTCACTAAAACACTGCCCCCACCTGAATCTTATGTAAAATTAATGGCATTCCATCATTCAATAACTAGAACCACTATCAAAGGTAGGACTTTGCTATCTCTTAGTGGCAACTTTTGTTACAGATTCTTGATCAAATTACTGATTTCCCGGTCCAAAAGATCTGATTCATGAGATAAATTCTTTATACCTATTTTCAGAAAATATTTTTTAAAAATCCTTTGAAAAATGATAAATATCAAATGATAGTTATTGAAATAGAAGCCTTCTTATACATCCCCAAAGACGTGAAAAACAACAAAACTCTCCACGGTAGGGCTGGTAACACATGGATTCTCCATTCTACTTCGCCGTCTTCTGGGCCACGGCAGGCTGTCCAAATGCAGGCAACCCTGGCAAACAATCACACATTTTGCCTTGCTCCCTCTGCATATCTTTCTCTCCTAGCAGCACTTGCAATCATATGACTCTCTGCTCCACATACCCAATACTTTCTTTGAAAAGGGATGCCTCACACCAGGTGTCTATCACTGTCAGGAATCTTCCAGGTCCAAATTTAGAAACTCAGAAGTCACTCCAGTAATTCCTTCTCTCTCCACAGTATGGCCCAAAACTTCCCTTTCTCATTCAAGACAGACTTTAATTTATTCCACTTCTGCTTTACTAAAGGTAAATCTAGCATCTGATCCATGGACTCTTCTGCTCTGGTTTCTTAACATTTATTTATTTTAAACCACTGTCCTTTTCATTAAGTTAAAAACTCCATTGTTTAAAAATCATTTCCATTCATAATTTTAACTTTGGACCATAGTTTCACCCTTCTACCTCTTTTGTATTACAAGCAAAGAAAAATAAAAGGAAAAAGATACCTGATTAAATAAGGAACATATTTCATCAAAGAGATGCCTGCTTGGCACCTCTTGGAATTAAAGTTTAGGTAAATTTTTGCCTGTGAGATCTCATGGTTGATATACTGTGGGATGTAGAAGCATGGATATAACCTGAACTTATTTAACTTTCTGGGATTAAGGCTAAACTGCAAATTCTTCCTTGGGCATACAAATATATTGATGTTTTGTATCAGATATTGGTTTAAAAATCTGTTTAATAAATTATATGCAGTAGATGTGATTCAATGTGATGTTTAATTGTTGGCAGAAATTGTTCTTCTATTTTAATTTGAATTCTATGTCATCTTTTAAAAAGACAAAAGCAGTAAGAAATAACTTAATAAATCATTAACTTCAATACAGCAACATCTGTGTATCGACATCCTGTAGTTACTTTAAATCATTATTTTGTCATAGATAATTTCTAAGTTTTAAAATAAGTGTTCATGCCAACCAATTATAGGTGGTAATAATTAATGAGAGGCCCACCATTGTTGTATAAAAACATATCATCCTACATTATACCTTCACAGATTACTAGTCAGTGACTGTTATTAGAAACCTTAGCAGGCATTCTGAAATAATTCACACAACAGTAATTAGGTGTGTGGATTTGCAGCTTGAAAATGAAAAAAAAAAAAAAAAAGCCCAACTTCACACTCTTTATCTTACTCTGATTAAAATTATCATTATAGCATACTATAGATTTTATATATTTCATAGCACAGTTGTATATTTGTTCATTGCTTTAATGGATTAAAGATAATAGATAAGTGTACTGAATAAAATGGAGACTATGATGGCAACCAAAAAAGTTTTACCAAAAATTAGGAATCATTAACTTTGTAGACAAAAAACATCCAGGAATTATTTATTTTCTCCCCTCATTTTCGAGATAAGTAAATTGATGTCCAGAACATATTAAGGATTATATCCAAGGTTGCAATGTTAAAGAGTTCCAGAAAATGGGCTGATCCCTGAATGTCCTTGATACTTCCTTTTAGTTCTGCTTTCTTAGAAAGGAAATACAGGAAGAGTGACCCAAAGTCCAGCAAACAGCATTTCAGAACTGAACACCCTGAATATTTTTGTTTGGTCAGAAAAACCCAGGTCCCTAGGATAAAAGATTTTTAATTTTGAAGAAAAGATAAAAGAATCTGAACTTAGTAGCAACTTCTCCAACAAAACCAATGTAAATGACTTAATGAGCTTTGCAAAAGCTCCCTCCCCCAGACCCCCCTAGCCACCTTTAGTTCCTACTAGATAAACAGGTTATTAAAAGGGTGGTGGTGGTGAAGTCCACTGAACGCTGGTTGACAGTTTGAAGGGATCATTAACAAAAGGGGCAGCCTCACACATCCCACCCTCAAAGGACTACTGCATTATAAAAGAACTACAGAATCATTGGTCCTTTAGATGAAGAGACACAGTTATATAGTGTTGAGTTATGCATTTGAAAATATTTCCATTAAGTTATGGAAAACAAAATTGGAAAATAAAAGGTACCCATTTTATTTGGAAAATTTGTACATCTGACTACCATTTTCCCTGATGATAATAAATGAAGTGTAGCTCTAATAGAGTACTGCGGTTTGGGATTGTGGTTTAGATGCATGAGTTGTAATTTTCAAATAAATCAAATGGAATTTCAACATTAACAATGACCAGAAAATGCTAGTATTAATAGCACAGGTATGCAACAAAGTATTTATGTAATCCTTAAAGATGGCACTAATCCTCAAAGAGTTAGGGGAACTACATAAACAGTTTGTCTATTTAATGATGGCCAATTAAAAATAAAAGCAGTCTTCAATGAAATAAATAAACAAACCATCTATCTTTTTAACTGTTACTCTTATGTTCTAATATGTTTGGTTTTTGTGAAATTAATTTTGTTCTAGGCAATTGTTTTTTAAAAGTAATTATGTATAATAATCAGGGACATAATACTGGAGAAGGGTGCAGGAGAAAGGAGAATTGCCCCACTTCTGAAATGCCGAAATGGAAGTTGGGGAGAAGAGTTTCAATGTGAAATATATTTTTCTTATCAAAACTCTATGAATGAGATAACCATAGAGGAACAAGGAATGGGTATGGACACTGGCCTTCGAAATAAAGTTGAAAAGCTGATGTCGTGAATCCAATAATTATTATGAGAAGGCACCCAGATCACCAAGGCACACGTAACACACATTCTTGCTCTCACAAGAGGTAGGTATAGATACATCATGGCACACCACAAGTGCTCACTGTTATTCATTCATTCAACAAAAACTCAGGCACTTTGTCTCAAAATAGAGATATAATGACAAACCAAACCAGACATGGTCCTCTGTTCTCATGAGACTCATAATATAGTAGGGAAGACAAAAATTATATAAGTAATCATGCAAATGAGGGTATAATAATATAGTGAGATTAGAGTTATAAAGGAACAAAACACATTCTAAGAGAGCATGTAACAAAGAAATATGACCTAGACAGTGAGTTAGGAAAGGTTTTCCTGAAGAAATGACTTTTCAGCTGAAATCCAGTGTTAAAAAGCAGCAACTTCTTGGATGGGGGGGTGCTAGGAGTTGGGAATTCCTGATAGAGCAAACATTGTCCAAAAAATCATTCAAGTTATTTTTATCCTTATAAATAATGGTGCTAAGTCTCCTTTGACTACATTATAGAAAAACAATGTTGGCTCCCATATCACCATGCCTTCACACTGCATGATAATCCACAATGTGTTCAATACCTGAGTCAGAATCTGCTATGAAGCTCTAACACCTCATGAGACACCCAGCTACTCACTCATTTAAGAATCCCCTGGACTTAGACCTAGACCTGAGTCCAATAACTAAACATTTCCCCTAGCGAATACATATGTGTAATGAGAAGCTCTATGACAATCAGGTTTGAAGTAAGTCTCGAAAATGTGGCATATGCTATCTCCTTCTTAAAGTTGCACCATGTATATTATTAATGTTAAACTTGTCTCCCAACCATATTTGACACACACATGTAACATATATGTGTGTACATGCATGTACATGCATACTCATATATACGTACACACATTTATTGACTGTCTCCTAAATTAATTGTAAAGATTAAATGACCTAACGTGTAAAGTATTTCCAATAGGGTGAGAATCACAGCAAACACTTTATAAGTGCTTGTCACTGTTATAGTTATCTGATCTTGAGGAGGTTTTCTAGGCCACTCTACTCTTTATCAAAAACTCCAGATGAAGAAAGACTAAGAAGCATTTATCAGGCATATGCAGTGGTCTACTATCCTTGCTTGGCTCCTGTAGCTTCAATACAGCTCACATGATTTCTAATTGGCTGCAGCTAGGTCTTGAAAACCAAAAAGGCTGCATTAAAACTCCCATAACTTACAGTCTGGTGAACTTATGATACATCTAATCATTACATACAAGATATCTTATTTTTCTTCAATTTTAATCTATATTTGGTGAAGAATTTAATAATTACTCATTTTTCTTTTAACAACTCTTGCTTATATTTATTAACATTATGTTGTTTTTGCATTAATTTCATCTATTATGCTGTTAGAAAGCAAGGGCCATAGATTTGGATGTTGGCATCAATACAGTAGAATTCCATTGTTCTGATTGTACTGCTAATGATCATTTGGTTCCATGGATAAAAATCTCATTTCCTGAAAACCAAATCCCCAAGGAACTGGTGTATTTTTTTTCCTTCTTTGTACTGATAAGCAGGCAGTGCATCTGTTTTAAAGAAGCAAAATGAAAACAATTTCTCTCATTTGCTTTAATGCTCTCCAAGATAGGAAAAAAGTTCTTCTCCCCTTGTAAAAGGCTATACAGCTCCAGGAAAGAATGCCATCGCTTGTGCGAGAGCTGGGGGAAAGCCAAAGATAATAAAGCAACCTGCCACCCCACCAGAAGCAACATTTAATATATTGTGCTCTGGGTTCACTTCCAAGTGGCCAGATGTCTTCAGCTGAGCTGACAGACAATAGTAGGCGTTGTCCCTACCCACACAGACCTTTCGAAGCACGTATTAAAAGGACATCTGCAAAGGCTCTTATGGATATCTGTGATAACCTGGGACCTTGATTTAGGTAATTAGGTCATAGAGAAATGCATTATATTGCCAGCATCATTGGCCAATGATCAAATGCTGTCTCTCTTAAAGGCAGATATAGATAACAACCTACAAAGACTAAATCTGAAGAATGGTGAGTGAGAGCAAGTGCACCTGATACCATGAGAGTTTGAATTAAAGGATGAGACACACACAAAAATATATAGATGTTTGTGTTCTTTGTTATAAAGATGAAACCTTATACTGTGACTTTGCATAAAATAGTTTAATTTCTTTCATTTTTCATACATATCAAAGGTAGATTATAAATATAATACAATCTAGGCTATGGGAAATGACTTTCAAATAAATAAATAAATGTTTAAGAAGAAAAAAAGTGGTACCTGACCTGCCAATAGCTATATTAATATCTCGTCACATAAGTTATCCCAGTAAAAATGTGTGCTTTATTTTATCAGGTACTAGGGACAGTGGTGAACAATCCAGACAGACTAAAACTCATGAGTTTAAAGGCTAACTTTTTGAAATTCCTCATCCTGTTCCATTTGTATTTCTGTGATACAATTTGCTTATAATCACAACTTAGTAAAGATGGAAGGAGTCACTGTGGCAAATGTTTTAAGTGTGAGATTTTGAGATAAGTTTTTATTTGCCTTTAAAAGAGGGCAAAAGAAAAAGCTCTTGAGAGAAATATGGCTTACACTGAGATATCTGAAAAAGTGGGCCATCTGAACAGCCTGGCAACTAAAAGTTGACAAAAATCTTTATTTCATTCTTGAAGCAACTGGGAATTCATAGAAGATTGGCTATGTGACTGCGTCATTTCATCTAGATCTGCTCTTTGCACTAATTCTTATACCTTTTCACTGAGAGGGAAAGGGGGCAAATAAAATTTAGAACTGAGGCCCTTTATTAAACATGACTTTTTTTTTAATTTGTTTTACCTTTTTTTTAATTTTATTTTGAAATAGAGTCAAAGTTACATGAATAGTTGCAAAAACAATACTAACCCCATACACAGAATTCCATCATACCCTGACCCCCCTCCCCCGATAGCTCAATCCACCAACTTTAACATGCTGTCACATCACTATTTCTTTCCCTCCTTCCATCCCTCCCTATCTATCATCCATCATATATTTCTCTGTCTTCTGAATATATGAGAGTTAGCTGCACACATCCTTGAACATACACTGTAATTCACGTATGTACCTCCCATGAACAAGAACATTCTTTTATGTAATTCCATTAAGCACAGCTAAGAAGTATAAGAGATTCAACAATGATACAATGCTTACATTCTGTATTTCCTTTTCCTTATGTCTCAACTGTGTCCCTTCGAGCCACTTGTCCTCCACCCCCCAATCCCATCCAAGTTCATCCTTAGCATTCAATTGTCGTCTAGTTAGACTGTCTTTTTTTTTTTCTTTTTTCAGTTGTGGAAACATATATACAGCCTAAATCTTCCCATTCCACCCCTTTCCTAGCCTTCCATTAGTGGGATTAATCACATTTAGAATGATGTTATGCTCTTTCCCACCACCCATTACTAGAAATTTCCCTTCATCTCAAACAGCAACCCTACACTCATTTCTTAACTTCCCATTGCCCCTTCCCCCATTTCTCTTAACCCAAACTCTACTTTTCATCTCTATGGTTATATTCTCTGATAATTTCTTTGTGTTTACTGTGGGGCTTAAAATTAACCTCTTAAATCCCTATCAATCTTGTTTTTCTTTGATATCACCTTCACTTCAATAGGGCACATAAACTATGTTCCTATACTCCTTCATTCCCCCACCTTTATATAGTTGTCTAAAATTACATATTTTACATTGAGTTCAAAGCCATTGATTTGTCCTTAGAGTTTGTGTATTTTTTATCATGTAGGAAGTAAATAGTGGAGATATAGTTCAAAATTATTGACTTCTATTTGTATTCCATTGTGTTTGGAGAATGTTCTTTCAGTATATTCGATATTTTTTTTTTTTTTTTTTTTAATTTCTTGGGGCTTGTTTTATGTCCCAGCTTATGGTCCCTTCTGGAGAAAGATCTGTGATCACTAGAGAAAAATGAGTGTCCTGGTGATTTGGGATGTAAGGTACTATATATGTCTGTTAAAATTCTCTATATCTCTTTCTCCTTTCTTTGTCTCTCTGTTGGTAGGGCTTCCTTTAGAATCTGAAGTAGGGAAGGTCTTTTATTGGCAAAGTCTCTCAGCATTTGTTTGTCTGTGAAAAATTTAAGCTCTCCCTCAAATTTGAAGGAGAGTTTTCCTGGATAAAGTATTCTTGGCTGGAAATTTTTCTCTCTCAGAATTTTAAATAT
Organism: Choloepus didactylus; assembly: GCF_015220235.1. Classification (NCBI taxonomy): domain Eukaryota; kingdom Metazoa; phylum Chordata; class Mammalia; order Pilosa; family Megalonychidae; genus Choloepus; species Choloepus didactylus. The sequence goes on from NC_051310.1 coordinate 163,973,074, forward strand.
GTCATGCCACTGCCTTCTCGCCTCCATAGTGGCCACTGAGTAGTCACTACTTAGTCTTACATTGTTTCCTTTGTATGTGGTGAATTGCTATTCTCTTGCTGCTTTCAGAACTTGCTCCTTCTCTTCAGTATTTGAGAGTCTGATCAGAATATGCCTTGGGGTGGGTTTATTTGGATTTATTCTATTTGGAGTTCACTGGGCATTTATGCTTTGTGTGTTTATATTGTGTAGAAGGTTGGGGAAATTTTCCCCAACAATTTCTTTGAATACTCTTTCTAGACCTTTACCCTTCTCTTCCCCTTCTGGGACACCAATGAGTCTTAAGTTTGGACATTTTATTTTATCTATCGTATCCCTGAGATCCATTGCAATTTTTTCAATTTTTTTCTCCATTCTTTCTTTTATTCTTTCATTTTCTGTTCTGTGGATTTCTAGGGCACTGAGATGTTGCTAAGCTTCCTCTAGTCTTGTATTGTGAATATCCAGAGTCTTTTTAATTTGGCCAACACTTTCTTTTATTTCCATAAGATCTTCTATTTTTTATTTACTCTTGCAATGTCTTCTTTATGCTCTTCTAGTGTCTTTTTTATGGCGCTTATATCCTGGGCCATGGTCCTCTTCATGTCTTTTAAATCCTTTGCCATGTTTTTGTTCTCTGATTGTAGTTCTTTAATTAATTTTGTGAGGTATAACATTTCTTCCAAAATCTTGTTTTGTGTGTTTGGAGCTGGATTCTCCATATCATCTGGTTTTATCATATGCATTAAGATTTTCTGTTGTTTTTGGCCTCTTGGCATTTGTTTTGCCTGATAGGGTTCTTTCAAGTTGTATCAAAAGAAAAAGGATATCGATCTAATTTTTCAGAGAGACAGTTTGGTGACGTACACTTTCTCTAACTAACCAGCAGATGGCATCTGTGAGCCACCTATATCCCTCCAGTCAGTTCTCAACCTTTTTTCCCACATAGTGTGGGGAAATGATTCTTGTGCGTTCAGTTGGAGAGCTCAGCCTGGGCGCGCCACTGGAGTCGCCCGCCCTTAATGTGGGGCGCGCACACGGGTGGCCAGGGAGGAAGGGCAGCTCTCTCTCGGTGTCCCATAAACCACCGGACTTGGCGTAGCGCCCCTGGGTTCTCCAAGCGGATCCCCCCTCTGTGTTCAATTTACAGTTGATGTTCAGTACTGATATCATCAGTATGGATAATCATATAACTAGTTTTAAAAGTCATGTGTGTGTGCCGTCACTCTAGGGAAGCCCTGGGCCTCTTGGCTGTGCCGCGGGGCTCTCAGCTCATTTCAGAATACAGAACGTGTGAGGCTGCCTTTACTGCATCGCCTTGTGGGCTGAGAGCAGCTGAGGTTTTCTCCACAGAGAGCAAGCGAGAGACAGAATATTTCCCCCGATTCTCCCAAGGTCAGTTGTCACCAAAAGCTTCTGTCTGCTTGTTGAGGATTCGCTGTCTGTATTGAGCAGTTATTATTAAAACCTCACTTGGAGCTGGGCTGAGAAAGTGCACGGCGCGGCTTCCGTGAGGGAGGGGCTCCCGGCTCTAGGTTCTCGGCTCTCAGCACGGGTCCTCAATTTTACTTACAGATTTTATGCTGTGATCTCAGGCATTCCTCCCAATTCAGGTTGGTGGATGTTGAGTGTACAGTCACGTTTGTCTCCCCGCTACCATTCCAGGTTATTTACTGGTTTTTTTTTCATTTATGAATTGTTCTGGGGGAGACTAAGTCTTCCACTTCTTTCTATGCCGCCATCTTCCCAGAATCCTAAACATGACTTTTAAAACTAGTTATATGGTTATCCATACTGATGATATCAGTACTGAACATCAACTGTAAATTGAACACAGAGAACCAAGAGAAATCTAGATTTCTCAGTCTAAATTCATAAAAAAATAAAATTCAATAGTTGAGTCTGGAACACGTTAAGAATCAGAACATTTTGTGCCTCACAAAACTTCAAACACAATAATCAAAATTCAGATTGCCAACAAAACATTCAAGACATACGTATTAATTTCCTGGCTGTAAAACAAATACTGTAAGATGTGGTGGCTTAAATAACAGGAATTTCTTTGGCTCATAGTTTTGAGACTAGAAGTCCAAAATTGAGACATCAGCAAAATGATACTTTCTCCCTGAAGACTGTGGCATTCTGGGGCTGGCTGCCAGCAATCCTTGGTCCTTGGCTTTTCCATCACATGGCAATGCACATGGCGGTGTCTCCTTTCTCTTCCAAGTTACACTGGTTTCCAGCTTGTTTTATTTTCTGAGGCTACTCAAAACAAGAAACATGAAATGGGTTGGGTTAAACAATGGGAATCTATGAGGTTGGGAAAATGTCTGAATCAAGGCATCATCAAGGCAATGCTTTCTTCCTGAAGACTGCCTGCTGGTGATCCTTGGCTCCTCTGCCATGTGGCAAGGCACATGGCAGCATCTGCTGGTCTCTCCCTTCTCTTCCACATTTCATTGATTTCAGCTTCTTTCTTCTGTAGCTTTCTCTCTCTTATCTGCATTTCATTCTCTTATAAAGTACTCCAGTAATAGGATTAAGACCCATCCTGGGCCATGCCTTACCTGAACTAACCTCATGAAAAGGTCCTACTTACAATGCATTCACACCCATAAGAATGGATGAAATTTAAGAACATGTTTTTCCGAAGTACATACAGCTTCAAACCACCACATTGCTTCTGGCTGCTCCCTGTGGCTTCTCTTTTCATGTTCAATTTCCTTTGCTTATAAGGACTTCAGCTGTACTGGATTAGGGCCCACCATCATTCATTTGGGGCATAGCTTAACTAAGACCATCTTCAAAAATCCTACTTACAAATGGGTTCACACCCACAGGACCAGGAATTGGGACCAAAACATGCCTTTTGTGGGGAACATGAGTCAATCCTCATTTACAGAATGTTCCTCATAAGAAGTTATCTGTGTTCACTGCAAGCACCCTCACTTGACTCAACTCTAGGCAGGCTCTCTGCCCAGCCTCTGCTCTCCAGCCCCTCTCATAAGGCTGCCAATGACCTTCACATTGCCAAATTCTATAAGTAATCTCAGTCCTCAGAAACATATCAGCAGCGTTTCTCCATTGCTCACTCCTTTCTAACAAAACACTTTCTTCCCTTGATTCCAGAATAGTGCATTCTCTTGGTTGGTGTCCTTCTTGACTAGCTGTAACTTCTCAAGCTCCTTTACTGAATCTCCCTCTTCTCTGCAATTTCTAGATAATTGCTGGAGCCCTCAGGAATCATTCTTCATAGAGCTTACGGTCTCTATAATTACTCTCCTATAGAGTCCCATGATTTTAAATACTACATATACTCAAATGACACAACTTACTATCTCTATCACTGAACTTCCCCTGAAACACAGACTCATTTATCTAACTGATGCTCAACATCTCAGCTTAGGTGTATCTATAAGGTGTTTCATACTTAACATGTTCGCAACAGAACAGACTCCAACTGTTCCTCCTCAGTGCTTCCCATTTAAGGAAATGGCACCAACATCTGTTGTTTAGGCCCAAAACTTTGGAATTATCTTTGTTTTCTCTTTCTCTCTCACTCGGTATATAATCCATCAGCAAATGCTTTTGGCGCTATATTAAGATACAATATACCCTAAATCCAAAATTTGCCACCATCTCCATTCTGTATCTCTAGTACAAGAAACCATCTCTCTCCCAGATTGTAATAAATGCACAAGCCCCCTGCTCCCACTCTTGTCCCCCACAATCGATTCTTTACACAGGAGCATCTTTTTAAAACATGTGTCAGATAACATGGTTCCCTTCATGCTTAGAGTCATCCCAAAGTTGTAACCAGAGCCTTCAAGCTCTCATTCCCTCTACCACTGCTCTCATTTTTTACCACTATTCCTCCACCCCGGCCTCATTACTGCTTTGCAAGTAAGTCATAAATACTTCTGCCTCAGGGACTGTTGGTCTCTCTGCTCAGAATACTCTTTTTTCGATATTCACATGGCCAATTCTTCCATTTTTCTCATGTCAGTTCCTCAAAGAGGCTTTCCCTGACCATCCTAAGTAAAAGAACAGCTCTTTCAACTCAAATTTTGTATCCTGTTTCCATTTTCTTCAGTGCAATCTTCACTATCTTCATGTGATTTAATTGTCTTAATTTTAAAAAATTATTTCTTATCTGTCTCCCAATGAGAGTATAAGCTCCATTAGGTCAGGGGCTTTTCTCCATCTTATTCTTTGTGTATCCCAAGAGCCTACAAAATAGAATAGCACCTGGCACATAGCAGGTATTCAATAAATATTGCCAATTGCATGAATAAATGAGTGACAAAATGCAAACCCTTTTATCTCACGAAAGTTTTAAAGGAAGTAGCTAACTGTTATTTCATTTTCCGTTAACGTTACCAACCCAGGCAGTTCTGAAAACAATCTCATGCTTTTTCAAAGGAGGTTTTACAAACTCTATCTGAAGACATTTTCAGAAATTGTATATAGTTATCTCTGGGGTTTGAAAAGACGATCTCTCTTCATATTCCAATTCATGATTTCATGGAAAGGAATTCCATAATTAAAACATTTCAGTTACCTGTATTTACTGGGACAGGCTGTTCCCCTTTGACTCTTAAAATAAATGCAGTGTTTATTTTTAGAAATCAGGATTTCCTTTCCCTGTAGAGGTTACAGCTCAGAAAAATTTGAACACTCAAATGTTCATGGTGGCCCTGGCAGACTGCTCACACTAGAGAAGCTCATTTCCCCAGCACAGAACCTCCAGATCTCTGAGGGCCTAATTCTCACTTTCTGTATCACCGTGAGTATTTCCACTATTGCCTTATCAGAGTATCTTGATCTTTTCTCACCTAGAAAACTTTAGTTAAACCCTGAATGTGCTTAATAACAAAATCAATAGATAGCCACATGGGCTTTGCTCAGTTCACCTCTCTACTTCATCAACTACTTCTCTCCCCTCTCCCCTCAGTCATGGCTCTTGGGAACCTTCAACCACCAAGCACAGCTGGCCTCAGGGCCCTTGTTCTTGCTGCTCCCTTTGCCCAGAACACTATTCCATCTAATAGTCCTACGGTACATAACATGTTCATTCATGCGGGCGCTGCTCAAATAGCATATTATTTATCTCATTGTATATATGTATATTATCTCTCTATCCACTAAAACATGAGCTCATTTGAGCAGAGACTGTGTGTGTTTGGTCCACTGCTGAATACCCAGTGCCCCGGAAAGGACCAGGATCAGAGCAGACAGTCGATAAACAATAGTTGAATGGATGCTCAATAAATAGCTTGCTTATCTTAACACCCCTTTCCAATTCCCCTCTTTGTTCATGGAATAAATTTTCATTATTTCAGAACCTATTAAGAGGAGGCTATCTTTAAACCTACTTTAGAATATAGTTGCCTTTTTTAGCCCTGAAATGATTCACTTAATTGATATGAAGAAAATTACTCAAATGTAAACAACTATTATTCACAGTTAACAAATGAATATATTTCACTAATTTGTGATTTGACATATTTTAGGAGTCTGAGTTTGTGTCACTACTTCTCTGGAATAATTTCCTAATGATTATCTTCCTACAAGATTCTACTCCAAGTATACTGTAAATAATTTCAATGTAAGTAACTTCAAAGAATTACATTTTTAAAAAAACTTACAAGTCATCTTGAACACATACTAAATCCAATCTACTTTATGTAGCATGTCCATGGCACAACATGTAGTCTGCTACATAATTATTCTTTGTAACATTTTCCCAGTATAAAATATTTAGATTACATTCATAATTAATAAACAGCTATAACTTATTGACCACCTATAATGAGCTATGATTTTGGATTTTAAACTATTTGGGGGAAAATTAATTTCAATTTCTACAACCAACCAAAATACATGTTAAGTGGATTAATAAATTAAACACAAAATAAATAGTTAAATAAATCAATCAGAAAGAAATATAGAAGCATACTTATCTGACTGGGGAAAGTCCTTTATAATCATAAACCGAGAAAGCTTTCTGGTTCAAGACAGCAGTTGAAGCATAAACATTAACATCTCCAAAAATTCTACTGAAAACACAATAATGAAGTACAATGGAAATTTAACTCATATAAGCACTGAACATGGGAGTAGAGAGAACTATAGATGGAACAAAACTTCCGACAAATATCAAGAAGACAGAAATTTGATTCAGTGAGATCTTACATAGGCTCCTACCTCTTAATGTTTACTTGGAGACTCTGTCTCCATTTCCCTCACTATATGTCTCAGAAAGAAGGCATCTTGTCTATACTGTTCACTGCTACATCTCCAGCACCTAAAACATACCAGGCATATAATAAGTGTGCAATAATATTTGTCTATTGCTCGAATTAGTAGCCAGTAACATGAAATTAGATAAATAAATTAAGATGAATCATTTTAATATACTATCATGCCACCTTTAAAATCCAATGCTATCTTTTTACAGCGTGGCTGTGTAATTTTGAATGACTGACACTTCCTTTAACCAGTGTATGGACAGATGAGCAAGAAAACAAAGACAAAAAGTAAATAAATAATAGAAAGGGATAAGGGGTATGGGATGTTTTGGGTGATTTTTTTAAACTTTAATTTTTATTCTTATGTTTATAATTTTGGAGTGATGAAAATGTTCAAAAATTGATTGCAGTGATGAATGCACAACTATATGATGATACCATGAACCAGTGATTGTATACTATGGATGACTATTTGGTATATGAATATATCTCAATAAAATTGCATCAAAAATCCAATGCTATTACATATTAAGTTCTCAATAAATAGGTTCTACATGAATGAAGAAATGAATGAATAGTAGAAAATGAAATTATTAATGCGAGAAATCTGTGACGATGTTCCATTAAGTGGAAGATTATAAAATAAGGTACACAGCTGAGTCCTAATTTTGTTAAAAATGCATGAATTCATAAAAAAGGGACTTGAAGAGAAACGAAAAAGATGAACTGTGGATACCAGGAATGGGATTATGAAAGACTGTATTATCATCTATGTTTTTCTGTATTTTTCAGACTTTCTACTACATGTATGCCCTTTTAATCAACACAGGAGAAAAAGCTATTGCATGATAGAAAGTCTTAGTTCCATTGTTCTCTTGGAAGTACCATGCCATCACCTCCTCCACTCTCTAGACAACCAACTCATACCATATAGTGTGCAAGACTGTAGTCTCATTCTTCAAACAAATATGAAAGAATGAAATAAAAAGCGAGAATAAGGAAGGGTTGGCAAGTTAGAGACAGGCAAGAATGAAGCTATGGGTTATGCCTTCCAGGATATACTTTCTATAGCCTATGCAGAGATGTCTGTGTTTGTGCATGTGTGTGTTTGTGTTGGGGAAGTAGCCTAGGGGGTGGTATAGAGGGGTAACTCTTCCAATGACCTATATTCAACCAACATTTTTGGAGGACTCTTCCATCACAGCATAATCACCAGCTCAAGATGGAATCATGGGAAGGACATGACTAAAGCCAGGCACACTTGGCTCTACTACTTACTGAATGGGTCAATACTGATCCATGCTGCATGTCACCTTGCCTCTGTGCATATGAACTGTGTGGCTACCTGTAATGTCTTTGGAATAGGGCCTGGAATATATTTCAATTTAATTATCATTAAGTAAGGAAAAGAGATAATATGCAATCAGTGACTAAAAGATGAAACCCTGTACCACTAAAACCTCATGTAATCACAACTCCAATATTTACTTTCCTCCTACCATATGCAAGACAGCTTAACAGAAAATGTAATCTCCAGTTGCTGGCACAATTAGTTGGGGATGTACACCACACAGACATGAAAAGTTGCAAGCAACAAAATATTTGAAAAATCTGGTCAAGATCAAAATAGAGTTATCACAGAATCTTATGACCTGCCAAAGGAATTATTTCCTCCCTGTTGCACTGTAGGGAAAACAGGTTACTGCATACATGGTTCAATATAACGCTCCCTCCAAGGTGTGATCAATATTCTAACAAACGTGGGCCCAAGAGAAACTCCATTAATTCCTGTAAAGGAAATCTGTGAAAAATCATCTCTGGATTTTAAAAATTATGATGTTTATGTCAACCCCAAATCATCACACTTTTGTGCCAGGGGAATATGCAATGCAACACAGGAGATATTCAAAGTAATCAAAAAATGTCACTTCATTCAAAAGATCTGTCGCTCAAGAGGGTGGGTGGGCATTTGTTATAGTGGTGGTGGGTTTTACCATTCTGCATCCATTTCTTTTTTAAGGAATAGTATTTTACTTTGTGCAGGGAAAGAATCAGTATTCCATCTTTGGTCTATTGAACGTAAAATGAAGGAAAATTTTCCTGCTTTCGTCAAGGGGTAATGACATGACCTAGACTCTGTTGTGACCCTAATCCTTGAGCCGACTGACACACGGCATGAGATGGGGATCCAGTATTTTTGAGTTCACTGGCACACACTATTAGTTGAATATCCATTAGATTTTTCCATCCCTTCTTTAAAAAAGCCTGACAGTTGTTATCCCAGAAGCTAGGGGAGGCCATATGATCCAGTTCTGGCCAATGAGATATGAGGGGAAGTCTACTGGTAAATTCTGGAAAAGCTTTTTCCTCCCTGATAAAAGGATGAGGCACGAAAATTAAGCTTGCTCACTGCCTTGACCCCTTAGATGCTTTCTGTCTTTGGCCATAGTTCTATAAGGACATGATGTTGGCAGCCATCTTGTGGCCAACTGGATAAAGCCAAGAGAATCACAAAGATATCAACCATGTATCGTGATATTGTGGAGCTGCAGAAGAGACCTTAGAACCTCCCACCACAAATTTGATGTTAACATGTCCATGTAGTTTAATATTGTTAATGTGGATTTTCTGTGACAAATGACTGAAGGCATCTATGATAGACTGATTACTTAAATGGCAGCAATTATTTCCTTCCCTGTATCCACATCCATCCTCTTACCATGTATTTTTTTTTAAGTTTTCAATTCAGTGGTTTTGTAGTATATTCACATAGTTGTACAACTATCACTACTAATTCTAGGATATTTTAATCAACCCAAAAAGAAATCCCATATATATTAGCAATTCTAGGATATTTTAATCAACCCAAAAAGAAATCCCATATATATTAGCAGTCATCCCCCCATTCCCAGCTCCCCCCAATGCCTGGCAACCACTAAACTCCTTTTTGTATCTATAGATTTGCCTTTTCCAGACATTTATCATAAATGTGTCTGGCTTCTCTCACTTGACATAGTGTTTTCAAGGTTTATCCATGTTGCAGCATGTAGCAGTACTTCATTCTTTTCAGACAGAAAAATATTCCATTGCATGGGTGTTACACATTTTGTTTATCCATTCATCAGCTGAAGGACATTTGGGTTGTTTCTGATTTTTAGCTGTTATGAATAATGCTGCCATGAACATTCATGCACAAATTTTTGTGTGGACATATGTTTTCATTCTCCTGAGTAATTTTCTCTAGAAGTGGAATTGCTGGGTCATATGGTAACTCTATGTTTAACTTTCCGAGGAACTGTCAAACTGTTTTCAAAGAGGTCACACCATTTTACATTAATACCAGCAATGTATGAGGGTTCCAATTTTTCTACATCCTCCCTAATACTTGTTATTGTCCATCTTTTTGATTATAGTTATTCGAGTGGCTGTGAAGTGGTATCTCATTGTGGTTTTCATTAGCATTTCATGTGCTTATTGGCCATTTGTGTATACTCTTTGGGGAAATGTTTATTCACATCCTTTGCCCATTATTTAATTGGATTATTTGTAATTTTGAGTGTCCTCCCACTCTAAGGCTGAGATTGGTCATGTGACTTCCTCTGGCCAATTAGATATAGACATACCTGATGCAAGGAGAGGCTTGAAAAGCTCATGTGGATTGGAGCTTGCCCTGTCTTGCTGCTCTTGAAACCCACTACTGGAGCCCATGTTAGTCTATTCGATGATGAGAGACACCTGGTCCAGGCAGGTATCTAAGCTGTTAGTAAGCCAAAGCCAGAGGTGTGTGAATGAGGCCACCATACCCCCAGCAGACACAGCTGAATAGCAGCTGACAGCAGATGCATGAGGGAGGGCAGAGGAGACCACCACCCAGGTGGGCCCAGCCCAAATTGCTGACATACAGAATTATACACTAAATAAGTGACTGTTCTAAGTCATTAAATTTGGGTTGGTTTGTTTCACAGCAAAACTAACTGACACAACTTCCTAAATGATAAATTTCCCTTTCTCAAACTACTTTTTCAGCTCTTCCTTAGATCTTTGAACTCTCCCAAAGCCTTCTGATAAACTCTCTTTTTGCTTAAGTCAGCCAGAATCCATTTCTGTTGCTTGCTAATTCTTGTACATATTGAAAAGAGTAATCATTTAAAAATGGTGTCAGATTCATGAATTATTAACCATAATGAAACAGTAACTAGAAAAATGGTCAAGATCAACATTTCTGCAAAATATAATTCAGTATATACTAGTCAAATGGGAAACTTTAAGGAAAAAGGTAGGAGTCCCATCATGGATCAAAACTGAGAAATACTGTATATTATATCTGTCTCATATCAGCACATCAATGTTCTGAGAGAAGAATTATATCAAAGAGAAGTGTTTATCTTATCTTTTAAACCCAGCATTTCCTAAACTTATTTAAACAAGGAACTACTTTTTTTTTAACATCCTACGGAGTTATCATTCTACAGAACACATTTTAGGGAAATGATGGCCCAGGTAAGTTGTAACATTTATATGCAACAATAAATAACTAACATTTATTGTGCACTTGTGTCAGCCCCTGTGCTGATTTGAAGGTAATACATCCCCCAGAAAAAGCCATATCCTTTGATGCAATCTTGTGGGGCGGACATATTAGTGGGGATTAAGTTGGAACATTTGGATTAGGTTGTTTGCATGGAAATGCGCCCCACTCAACTGTAGCTGATAACTCTGATGAGATATTTCCATGGAGGCATGGCCCCACCCATTGAGGGTGGGCCTTGATCAGTGGATCCATATAAATGAGCTGACAAGCAGAAGGAACTCAGTGCAGCTGTGAGTGACATTTTGAAGATGCGCTACAGCCAAGAGGGACACTTGGAAGAAAGCACAGGAGCTGCAGATGAGAGACAGTTTGAAGACAGCTGTTGAAAGCAGACTCTTGCTCTGGAGAAGCTGAGAGAGGACAAATATCCCAAGTGCAACTAAGAGTGACATTTTTGAGGAACTGCAGCCTAGAGAGGAACATCCTGGGAGAAAGCCATTTTGAAACCAGAACTTTGGAGCAGATGCCAACCACATGCTTTCTCAGCTAATAGAGGTTTTCCAGACACCGCTGGCCATTCTCCAGTGAAGGTACTTGATTGCTGATGTGTTACCTTGGACACTTTATGGCCTTAAGACTGTAACTGTATAACCAAATAAACCCCCTTTTATAAAAGCCAATCCATCTCTGGTGTTTTGCATTCTGGCAGCATTAGCAAACTAGAACAGCCCCTCTTTTAACCACTTTATGTGCATTGGCTCATTTAATCTTTACAGTAACTCTATAAAGTCGGTCATACTATTATTCAAATTTTAGGAAGAGTACAAGGGTCACAGAAACACTGACTACTTGGTCAAGGTCCCACAGCTAGTAAGTGGTACAGTCAGGATTTAACTGGGCAGGGTCTGACACAAAGTCTGCACTCCAGACCACCTTTGTTTACTGTCTAGTGTAAAAGTAAATCCTTCATTAGGTAATAAAGGAATGCTAACCAGCCCCGCAAAGAGAAATACCCCAGAGTTATTAAGAGCATAATAAAGAACTTAACTACTTAATCTAATTCAATGACTTTTTTTTACAGCAATTACATAAGCTGATTCTTCCCTATTTTTAGTTCCATGTTGACAGGAACTAACTACATCGATCTTGCTCACCCTTGTGCTCACCCATGGATACAATGCACAGAACATGATTGCTGCTCAAATACTTGCAATTAATAAATTAATGACTTTACTGGGAACTGGTATATCTGCATTTCTGTTTTTCCATTTCTTTCCAGCCTTAATTCACAGTATTCTCTTACACCCTCACTTGTCATTCTTGTCATAGCTTTCTCTCAGTTTCTCAAACACGTCAATTTCTGTTATTTCAAAGGACTTGGCATAAGTTATCCCTTCTAACAGGGAAGTTTTTAACCATTCTTATGCGATGGTTCCTTCAAATCCTTCATATCTCTTTTTAAAATAACTTCCTCAGAAAGGCAATTTTAGACTGCACCACCTAATTAACCCCCCCCCCCCCCCGTGATTCTCAGGCACAGTATACTATTTGTGTCATCAAAATACCTTTAGCTTGGAATTATCTGTATCTGCTTGTATTCCCCCTAAATGGATGGTTCCAAGTATATGGGTCCCCAGGTTTGACACAGCAAGTGCCCATAAATAATGACTTCATTAATAAATATTAGGTAAATATTTGTATTCATGATGTGTATAAAAGGGGAACCATCTAATGTTTGAGATGCCTTAGGTATATAGGGTGATGATTATTCAAAGTCACTTTAATCCCGTCCTGTCTTAGAAATAGTTCGCACAGATTCCACATACACCCAGGGGTGGGGAGGATAAAAAGCTACAATGCAGCATTCTGAAAAAGTGCTTGTCTGTATTTCATCCCAAAAGGAGGAGATTCCTGTAATACAATCAGTGTGGTACGCTGGAGCTGGATTTAACTGGCTTTTAAGAACCAAAACAGTTAAATTTTCAAAAAATTTGTAAGGCAGCTGTTAAGTTATGCAAATATACATTTAAGTAAATTATACTAAAAACAAAGGTAATAATGCTCAAATATCATTATTTCCAAAAACTTATTACACTTTAGAATTAACTATGCTCTAGAGGTTTTTCACAACAATCATATCTCATGGTAAAAATATCATATAATGATGTTCTGTTGCACATATCTTCCCAACTCTGTATTCAGTGATGTTATACAGGTAGTTTGGAATCAGCTATGTTTGGAGTATTTACACCATGGTAACTGACAAAGGTCAGAGCATGATTTATTATTTTGCTGCTCAAGTCTTAAGTAACTGGTGTTGAAAATATTAATAAGGTAATTAAAATGTGTTGTTTCTTGTCATTGCATTATGAACAGAACACACCAAACAAACAAAAAACTGAGGAAATTATTTCCAGCATTCAAAACTATTATTCAATTCAGCAAAGAATTCATTCAGGTCATTGAAGAACATGTGAAGTTCTGACACATAACTTCATTGTTTCATTTTCGTCTTGTTAATTTAAACAAAAATATCAAGCAAGAGTCATGTCACAACTACCCACATTCATCATTTGCAACCAGAGGTTGTTTATAGACACCAGAGTTTGGAAAAATAGCCAGTTTTTATGTTAGATATAATTGGCTACATGGAATTTACAATAAAGTTATTATATATTTTATTAGTAGTATGTCATACACATTTCATATCATGAAAATTTACAATAATTTTTTTCAGAGAGTTGGTTGTTTAACATTTATCAGCATACTACTGAGTCTGATATAACGTACATCCTGCTTCCTGAGAACTGATACGCTGAGTCAGAGAAGAGATTAACAAATAATTTTCTTCTGAGAGAAAGCTGCTCAACATTATAGGAAAAAGATGGCATAATCAGTGAAAGGAGGGTATAACTTAAATCTGCAGGGAAAATGGGAGTGGGCTTTGGAGCTGAATTTCCAAATACAAGGAATTTTTATTGGCATTCCTCCCTGTGAGTGAACAGTGAACTATTTTTATTGTGTCATGCTGTTTGAAATGTTTGCACCTATTAGAAACAGGAATTGGGTAACACTTTCAAATCTAGACCTTCATTTTGAGGATCTATGAGGGCATCACTGACTTAACATGATACAGTCAAAGGACAAAATGTGATGTTAGTTGATACAGTGATTAACATTAATTTTTCTGTTTGTGTGAAATCATCAAAGAACAACCTACAGTACTAAAAAAATATGTTAAAGGAATACATTTAGAAATGAACTTTTTTGATTTCTTGTTTTTTTTCCATAACCTTTATTTCGTATTGCCAAAATATGTACATGAAAATAAAATCAAGGAACCTAGTAGTTTAGTCACTCCTACCTTTTTCCTCCCAAAGCTGTATTAGGAACAGAGTGTGGGAAGTGTACAGGCTAAATCTGCAGGCTGAGGAAAACCAATCTCTTGGTAGAAAGAAATGATGACAGAGGCTGTGTGGCTGCTTGGAACAGGAAAAAATGTGGCAAAAAAATAATGCAACAATAAATTTTAAAAATATATAGAGAGTAAGAGGGAAAAAATACAAGGGAGAAGTAGCTCAAAATGGTTTAAAAAATTTGCAAAAGGACAGAGCCAAGAAATATGAAGGACTGTATAGAAATATTAAGAGGCACATAAAAGAACCAGGAAGAGAAAAGAGACAGAGAAACCATCACCCTGAAAAAAATATTTGTTATAGGGGAGGAAGAGAAACTTCTAAATATAACACGATTAGAATTTCTGGTTTATTATGCCATGATGAGTATTTCAAAATCCACTTTCTGCAAATGTTTGACAAACCTTTTCCCTAATCTGAAGTAGCTAGCCATTTTCTCTACTTTTTAGGCTCAGATCCTTGAGTGGCTCTCAATTTTATAATTACAAAAGAAGTCAACACCCTCTGCCTGAGGCAGCGGTTCACACAATATTGTTACATTCTCTATTAGCCTACTTTTGATGTTCTGACTTCTTGAACATTCCTGAGACAGCAGACATTTGCCATTTCTGGCTATGCAGAATCCATTCTACCTTCTTTTGGAAATGGTATGCCTGCTTCTTGCTCCTCTTAGCATTGGTGTATTTGTCTCCTTTATCCCTTGTAGCTCATTTCCCTCTCCCTCCCCACCCCAATCAAGCCTTCATAGTGTAACTGGTGTGTACCTTTTGTTTGAATGTGTGCTTACAAAATGTACATTATTATTTTGCATGCATGGATTTTGACTTACACAGATAGCATGATGCAACATGTCTTTGTTCCTCCCCACCCCCAACACAACTGTTTATGATCTGTATCCATGTTGCTATATGCACATCTAATCCATTGTTTCTATCTGCTGCATAATACTCCTTCATATCCACTATATTCCACCTATTCACTTTTCCACTGATGTACACCGAGATGTCTACCCACTCACCATCCATATAAACAATGCTGCAATCAATATTCTGATACACATTTCCTCATGTACCTTTGTGAGAATTTTTTTGAAGAAATACACAAAAAATATTAAGTTACAATATTTTTATATTTTAGTTTTACTAAATAGTGCCACATTGCTCTCTAAGGTGGTACACCAGGCTACACTTTTACCAGCTTCCTAAATCCACTCGGCATTACCCAACTTTCTAAATTTTTGCAGTTTAGTAGGTAAGAGACGGCATCACATAATTGCTTTAATTTGCATTTTTCTAATTACAAAATAATTTGTGTTCATGTACATAGGGGTTTCTTCCTCTATAATTGGCTGTTCATATTCTTTGCCTTTTTTCTATTGATGTTGCTGTCTTTCTTTTGTTGATTTTCAGAAACTCCTTGTATTTTATATAGTGATCCTTTGTTGAGTTTTAGATGTAAGAAATATCTTCACCCACTTAGTCCCATAATTATTAATGTTGTCTGTGGCATCCTTTGTTGAGCAGAAATCTTTTATGTGATGTCATCAAATTCATCAAATTTTCATTTTATGATTGTGCTTTCAAATGTTATTGAAGATGGCCCTCTTCACCCCCTCCATTACAAAGATATTCTTCTAAATTTTCTTCTATTCAATTTATAATTTTAGGGCTCACATTTGGGTAATCTACCTGGAGCACACCTATGCATATAGTATTGGATAGTCACTCAGTTTTCTTTTTCTCCATATAGTAAGCCAATTTTCACAACATCATCTACTAATCAGTCTAGTTGTTCCTCATTGATTTGTGGTGCCCTGTCCTATTGAAATATAAAATTCTCCCATATACATTAGCTATTTCTGAGCCCTTCATTCTTGTCTATTTGTCAGTTGTACCAACACAATGCTTTTTTCACCTTTAAAAAAAAATTACTATGAATTGGTATCATAATATGTCTTAATATTTGATGGACAAATCCCTATGCTTTCCTCTTCTTAAGATCAGTTCAGCTGTTCATGAGTTTTTATTATTTTATAGAAATTTAGGATTTAGTTTAGTAATTTTTCTCAGAAGATCTGACTGAAATTGAGATCAAGTTTAATTTAGGGAGATGTGACATGATTTTGATATTAAATTATGGCATCCCAAGATTATGAACTTCTTATACACATCATCTATTTTTTTATTAAACATTTTCCATTGAAGTCTTGTATAAACTTTGCTAAGTTATTTTTTAGACACATTATACTTTGTGTTGCTTTTATTTTCCATTATAATTTCTAGTTGATTATTTCTGGTAGAAAGAAATACAACTGACTTATTAAAGTTGGACTTGCATCTAGGACCTTGCTTAATTCTCCTAACAGTTCTAATAGTTAGTTAATTCTGTAGGTATTTTTGTAAGATAGATGGCCATTTCATCTGCAAATATAAGCTTTATCACTTTCACTCCAGCCCTTCTAGTTCTTTTTTTTTGCACTGTTGTCCTTTATCTATTATCTTTTTCTTGTTCCAAATCTTATAAAATATGTCCTAAATTTCTCTGGGAAATATAATTACTGTTGTAGGGTTTTTGGGTACATAATATTTACTAAATTAAGAAGGTATTTTTCTAATCCTTCCTTCCAAAGATATATTTTTTCATAAAAAAGTATCAAAACTCATCAAATGCTTTTTTCACATCAATTAAGATTTTTTCTCCTTTGATCTAATAGTGTGATGAATCATTCTGACAAATTATATTAAATATGAAAACAACCATGTGTTGCTGTGATAAGACCTACTTGATCATAATGCATTATTTATAATATACCGTAGGATCTGCTTAGCTAATCTATTATCTTGGATTGTGGTATCTATATTCATATGTAAAACAGGCCTGCCTATAATGATTTTTTCCCATATTGTTCTTATTTGACTTTGGAATTAAGGTTAAACTAGCCTCATTAAATGAGCTGGACAGCTTTGATTCTCTTTCAATTTTCTGGAACATCTTTCAACAACAGGAATTGGTGTTCCCTAAAAGTTTGGTACAATTGACTTGCAAAATCATCTGGCCCTGGGTTATGTGGGTTTTTTGTTTGTTTGTTTGTTTTGTTTTTGTTTTATAGTTAATTGATTTATTCAAGTCCTTTATCACAGCTTGTGACAATTTTGGCATTTCATATTTTTCTGGAAATTGATTCATTTTATCTTGGTTTTCAAATCAGACATTATACTTTGGAGAAGTTACTCTACCCCTATGTCTGGGCATGCATTTTAATCCAACAAACAAACATAATCCTGCTATCTTTATCATAGTCAGTGGCTCAGGGATTGGGTATATTATCGAAATTGATCCAGACAGAATGAAACCCAGAACTTTTGTATGAAGAGTTAGAAAAATGATGTTTTTCTTTGCCAGGCTTAGTAGAATAAGAAAATGAGGCTTGGAGTCAAAAAAAGGAGACTAAACTCTAGCAATGCACTGTGTAGGATGGAGCCAAATGCCAACTCAACAAAGCCAAGATATGTACCCTGGTGACAGAGTTTGAGTCTCAGATAAAATCAAATCTACCTCTGGTCATTTTGGTTTTGTACACAGATAGATTCCCTAGAAGAAAATACTTTTACTGGCTTTTGTCATTTGTATTCACAGGAATCCCAAAAATTCAGTCCTAATACCTTGGCTTGTAAACTTGGGGCCGCCCTGGTTCCTCACTGATCACTGACCTCCTGCCTCCTAGAATGGTGCCTTGCTTTGGCCTGAGGAAAACTGTTGACTCTGTGGCCCCTGCCTTGATATTAGAGACCCTCATTGCTTGCTCTCAAGTAGGCTGAAACAGAGTCCTCTTAAACTTTGGCTGTGCTCTCACTTTCATACCTTGGCTATCTTTGGACCCTGTGACCAACCAGCTTTATCTTTAGTTATTCACCCAATGAGCCCTGGTACACATTTTCCAGGTCCCAGAGTGATAGCTTTGCAGATAAAATAGAGATTTACCTATTATCACACACATCGATCACTTAAAATCAGTAATTGCTCCTCAACTGTGATATTACTATGATAAGAAACAGGAAAAATATATAATGTTTATATATAGTCATATCTATATCTATAATGTTAATACATATTCATTTTTCCTCTAGTAGTTTCTGGCACTCTAAATATCCCATTGAGTTTCCAGAACATATGATATCATTTCAAAGACATATGACAGAGAAACAATGTTTAGATTTCCAAAAGTGACACAAACTGAATTTTAACTTGAACAAACTGTTGTACCAAGCTATGTTTAAAAACTTTACATTTAGAAACAATGACACATGCTGCCAAAGTCTGTTTGAAGTGTTCTTTCTCTGTACTGTGCATAAAGACTTCCTATGTTTTTAAATCAAAATTTACTTGGTGATGAAAGTATATTCAAGATTCTGAGGTTTTTTTTTCCCCAGGAGTTTAAAATATACATATGGTTGTTCATCTCATACCAATTAAACTTGCAGGAATAAAAGCAAAAACAATGAAAAAACTTGGAGGACAGATAGCCCTTTGAACAGAACTTTGAAGAAAGCAAGACACAACTTCCAACAAAATGTCCAATATCTGACCTTGATCTCTATATCACTTTATGGGAATAGAACCAATACGATAACGGGCATTTACATGATTTTAGGAAGGATGCCACTGGTTGCTCCTATGCCTCACTGAAGGTTGGGGTCTTAACCATATAATCAGAAAGTTTGTGGTCCTGTGGGCAAGGTGAGGTGAACCTAGTGGCAAGACCACAGTGGTAGCCCCAGAATTGGGTGATGTGGTGTTGCAGCAATTATTTGAAAGACTCAGGATGTCTCATAAGGGATTGCTCTTTGCCACTGTTAGCTGGTCATGCAATTTATGAAAAGAGCAGCATGGATAGGAACCTATTTCCATGTCTCTTTTAATTTGAATGTCCTCCAGTAGAATAGACCATTTATCTTTGAGATCCCTTATACCATACAAACTCCATGTTTTTAATCTTAGATTTATTGTCCATATATGTGAAAGATTAAAAACCATTTAATTGCAACCCCAAGGTTTTCAGCTATGTAAAAAAAATAATGATAAGTTATGGGCTAAGTGAGTTGACCATATATGATTCTTAATAAAGACCAGCAGTGTCCACATGTCATATTGGTAGTAAATTGGAACAGCTCCATACCCTGAAGTCCATTAGCTATTTCAGCATCTGTAGGTCTAGCACAGTGCCTGGGCATATAGCCAAGCATCATGCCAAACCCTAAAGATTTTGGGATGAAAGACATTTGCTGTTTTCAAGGAGCTTACAGTCTGGAGGAGTATGCAGTATCCACATAACAATAAAGCTAAAAGCAGAATGCTAAGCAAGCACAGATGAGAGGAACCTAGTCCTCCTGAAGCCTTCTTGAAGACTGTCCCCTAACCTTAGTTTTGAAGCTTGAAGTATAGCCAGGTAAAGACAGAGGGGGCACGTGCAAATCTATGGCATTTTATGAGAATAACTAGCTGTTGAGTATGACTGCAAAAAGTCATATATTTTTTTAAATGGCAGAAACAGGCAGAGAATACTCCTTTATTGCCACACCAAGGACTTTTTGTTTTACTGTGGACATGAAGGAGGTTGACTGATTTTCTTTTAATTCAGTTTTATTGAGCTATGTTCACATACCATACAGTCATCCATGGTGTACAATCAACTGTTCACAGTACCATCATACAGTTGTGCATTCATCACCCCAATCTATTTTTTGAACATTTTCCTTATATGAGAAAGAATTAGAATAAGAATAAAAAATAAAAATAAAAAAGAACACCTAAACCACTACACCCCCATCCCACCCTATTTTTCATTTAGTTTTTGTCCATCCATATACTGGATAAAGGGACTGTGAGCCACAGGGTTTTCACAATCACACTGTCACCCCTTGTAATCTACATCATCTTCAAGCGTCCAGACTACTGGGTTGGAGTTTGGTAGTTTCAGGTATTTACTTCTAGCTATTCCAATACATTAAAACCTAAAAAATGTTATCTATATAGTGCATAAGAATGTCCACCAGAGAGACCTCTCTACTCCATTTGAAATCTTTTAGCCACTGAAGCTTTATTTCGTTTCATTTCACATCCCCCTTTCGGTCAAGATGTTCTCAACCCCAGATGCCGGGTCAAGATGAGGCTGACTGATTTTTAAATAGAAACACTGCATGATCATAGATGAAGTTTTCCCAAGATCAGCAGTTATGATAGAGACCAGGCTAAATGGCAGCAATCCAGCTTAGGAATGTTGAGGGCCTTACTGAAGGCAGAGTAACTGGGGGACAAAGAGAAGGGTGTCAGAGTTGATGTGGAGAGTGTAGTAGGTATAAGGGAAATGGCAGACACAGGGCAATTTCAGGTTTGTGGCTTGAGTCACCTGGTTAGTTCACATTGCTATGTTCTGAAATTGAGAATAAAAGAGGAAAAGTAGGTGCAGGGGGGCAAGACAAGGAAATTTCATAGGAGCTATGAAATGCCAGGATGCAAGATTTGTTTCCCGGGTGTGACTCTCCTAACTGCACAGCTGGAAAACTAGTA
The DNA here is from genome assembly GCF_015220235.1 of Choloepus didactylus. NCBI lineage: Eukaryota > Metazoa > Chordata > Mammalia > Pilosa > Megalonychidae > Choloepus > Choloepus didactylus. The sequence goes on from NC_051310.1 coordinate 163,993,857, forward strand.
ATTTTCTGTCAAAATTATGGTTTCCTGAGGGATAAATAAAAATATCTTCTCTCCTTTCTCTCCAAGAGAGGCATAAAAGGATAGAAAAAGAAAGAGAAAAGGGGAGATACTTCAATGAGTATAGTGTGCAATGTTGAAGAAAAAGAGGAAAGGGATAACCAGAGACAGTGGAAAACAGAATAATCATTAGCAGCAAGAGCCAGCCAAACCTTAGCAGCTGTACTGACTTGACCCCAAGAAGGCAACAGTGAGGGTTTTCAAAACTCTCTGACACAGTAAACCATGGAGGTAAAACTTCCAGAGATGGCTGGCAGTTCAGTGGGAGGTCATGGCCTAAGGCTCCTCTTGTTAGTAAATGACTGTTCTCTCCCTGAGTGAGTTGAGTAGAGACAGGAATGACCAGGGAATATTTTACACCTTGTTCCAGTTTGCTAATGTTGCCGCCACGCAAAATACCAGAAATGGATTGGCTTTTACAAAGGGGGTTTATTTGGTTCCGAAGTTAGAATCTTAAGGCCATAAAAGTGTCCAAGCTAAGGTGTCAACAATAGGGAACCTTCACAGAAGAATGGCCAATGGTGTCTGGAACACCTCTGTTAGCTCAGAAGGCATGTGGCTGGCATCTGCTTACTCCTAGGTTGCTTTTCAAAATGGCATTCTCCAAAAATGTCTCTCTTGGCTGCAGCTGCTCTGAGTTCCTTCTGTTTGTGAGCTTTAATAGGGCTCCAGTAAACTATTCAAGACCTGAGCTAAATGGGCGGGGCCACACCTCCATGCAAATAATCTAACCAAAGGTATTACCCACTGTTGGGTGGGTCACTTCTCCATGGAAACAACCTAATCCAAAGATTTCAACCTAATATGTCGGTCCTTACAAGATTACATTAAATAATGTGGCGTTTTGGGGGACACAATACATCCAAACTGGCACACACTTCTTTCTACAGAGACATTTGGCAAATATATAACTTGGGAAGTTTATCTGTAATATCAGGACTTTTTAAATCATATTTTTAAAATGTCAGCTCCTCAACTGGCAGTAAAGCGGGAGTAAGTTCCACAAAGGTGTTGTGCTTAGCCCACATTTTAGTTTTTTTTGACCAATATTTAAAAAATTGGGAGGTTTCATACCATTTCTGATTTTTCTGCAAAAATTAGAAGACCTGGCCACTTGAGGTCCACCTTCCCTCATGGCATCTAAAATTAGAACTGAGAAATGCCAACCTCTTTGGGATAGAGAACATGCCCATTTTAGACCTAAAGCTATCAGTCTTGAAGAAAATAACCCTCTTGTTTTATCAGTTATTTTCCACACTGCAATTATATTCATTTGATACAAGCATATTCACTCGCAGTAGAAATAAATTTTTAAATACAGGGGTACTTATGCTTAAAACACTCAACTTCCATTTATAGGAGTATAGCACACTGCGAAGCAGATGTGTCTCAACATTTGATAAATGTGTTCATCACTCATATGTGGCCATTTCGGTCTCAACCATCATACTGTTCCCTAGTCTAAGGAGTCTGGTGTAACTGTGCTTGTTTTTGAGGTGTCCCAAGATTGTGGTTAACACATGATACTGAGATTAGGTGCAAACACATTAAATACAGAAAGTGCTAATAAGAAAAGACATTCTATTAGGAAGTAAACAAAAGCAGAGGAAAAAAAAATTAATAAAGACAGTGATGGGGACTATTCCAAGTACATGCTGAATTCTTCTAAAAGGGCATGTGAATCACCCAGCACATGAAAAGTTCAGGGCTCGTGCAATAAACCCTAATTAATTTAGAGCTGCAATCTTTCTGTTAGTATGAAAGTAAGCTCCATCACTAGTCTGGTTACATCAATGTATATAAAATGTGTTTTGCATATTCATACTTTAGATAACTTAAATCACTATCATCACACTAATTCAAAGTGTAATAGTTCCAGAAGCCACACAGACTGGGTAGCAACTGCATCACTAGCCTTTCACATTTTCAAGGAGTTTGGAGGTTGTGCAACTTAGTGATACTCAGAATAAGCCGGAGTCATTTCAGCACAAGAAATATGCTTGTGCAAGAAATATGAGAGCCCACAAAGCCTATGGAAAATATTAATAGCCTCAAGCACTATGGTGGAAACTGGCACTGTGTTGTAAGGTGCCAAACTCACGCAAGGGAAACCTGATGCACATGGCAAAATCCCTCAGTGAAAAATTTTAAAAAGCACTTGTACAGCAGATTTTATCCATATATTTTCTTTATGATTCAGAAACTGCATAGTTGTCATCAGGAAAATAGTTGCTATTTACAAAACTTATTTTCTCAACTTTTTTCACATTTAAAGGTTTATGACAAAAAGTTAAAACAGACTGGTTGACCATACGCTTTACTATAATTACATGCAAAAGCTTTAGAAACACATATCCCCCCAGTAGTATTAAATAAGAGGTTATTGTGTCCAGTTAATGGGCAGGAACCATTGTTCACTGTTTTTGTATGATGGCAGTTTTCAATAGTTCTCTTATTTTTCCCTTAAAAAGCAGCATTCCATTCAGCCAACACAAAATTCATTCTTTATTCATATTGTAGAGATTGTTCTGTATTCTAGTTTACATAGTCACTGAGTTATGTCAATAAGAGACAATACACAGTTCAATCCTGTTTGCACAGTGGTTCATCAGAACAGCTTCTAAAATTCAAATTCACATTAAGGTGACACTTAGGTCTCACTATTTGGAATTCCCCTACCTCTCTAAGCATGTTAATTAGAATGCATAATGGTGTATTATTTGTAAATTACGACCTACTAGCTCCAGTCTACCACATCTTACAACACAGGTCAATCCACTCTGTCCTTCAGGCTTTCTAGAACCTTTGTAAGAGACAACTTTTGTCTGCTTATGCTTGGATAGCTTGCACTTTTATAGTTATCTTTTAAAATTTTCTCCAAACCAAACTTTTATAGAATGGGTGGCTCTGAGCATATCTTTGTTATCTAGATTGCATAAAGTTTTACCTTCAATTCCCATTTTGCCAATAGTTTTAAGCAACCAGTATCGAAATCTCTCTACAATAGAAAATATAGTTCCCTGTCTCCGAATGTATATTATGTTAAATATAATTTAAATTTTGAACATTGTCTTGAAGTCATCATGATGAACATCAATAATTACCAGAAGCAACACAGTAGAATATCAAAAGCACAAGCATTTTAAAGTTCTGGGCTCAAAGCACATACTTATCAGGTTATTTAGGACTGTTTGAAACACGGATTGCTTATCTGCAAAATGGGAATAAGAACACATTTCTCATATGGTTTGGGGATGACTTAGTTAGAAAATTACTAGCACTCAAAAAGCCTAAGTCTGCATCATTCCTCTACAAGGCTGGAAGTGCTCTGAGTCTGCTGAAATGATAAGACATCTCCCTCTCCTTTAAATGGCTCCAGACTATTGGACATTTAGAGTTCTCATGCCTGATTTTATTATTATTTTATATTCTCCTGTGCTATAAGCTGGTATCATCACTGGAATCATTATGTTTGCCAGTGGTCTAATAAGTAAAAAGAGGGACACAAAGAATAAGAGGAATCTTCTAGTAGGAAAAAAAGAGAGAAGAATTCTCATCCTTTCCCTGAAAGCAAGAAAAAAAGAGGTTCTTGAAGGGAGATGATGGAAGAAGAGGGGCTATAAACTGATCTGAGACAGTTTGGTCAGCAGCAATTGTCTGACTTTTTGGGTAAATATGGGTAGCCTTGAATAATCAGCAAAACATATTTCTCATGAACTATGCCACAAGTTAAATAAATACCTGTTCTGGAGATTCCTGAACTGCTCTCTATGTCTTTTTAGACACTCCAATGACCCATCAGGAGATAGAATGCTCCTTTGAGTGAAATACAAGAGAGCTGGCAATGCTCTTTTTTTTTGACCTAATGGTAAATGGATGGGTTTGTGCTTTATGATAATTTGTTAAACCACACTTGAAGCTTTATGGACTTTTCTGGTTGCATGTTATATTTCATAATGAAGACAATGTTAGAAGAAGAAGAAAAAGGAGGAGGAGTTAGGAGGAGGAGAAGCAGCCTTGAGTTAAACTCCAAGTTCCTTGAAACCAGTAACCACATCTTTTTCTTTGAGTACACAATGTCACATCAGCTCTGAGCATACAGTGTCTTTTCAGTATGCGCTGAAATGACTATCCAAGAAGCAAGAAGAATAGTATCAGGATATCATAGAATGACACTTGCTCAAAGCAATTTTAGCTTTGCTAATCTTATATACAGCAATCATAAGGATATGATAATGACCTCAAATGTGGCTTTGTTTACATGGATATTAGCCATGAATTTCACCAATTATGAACAGTGTTGACAATATGATAACCAATGCTATGTCCTCCAGATATAATATAGGGAGAGACAATATGTGACTTTTCTCTACTCAACCCTAGCAGAAATGGAAGATACACACACACACACACCCACACACACACACACACACACTCAGGGTACAGGTGAAAGAGAATGGAATTGTGGTTCATATTTATATGGTGATATCTGAAGTGTTCTTAGAGACTTCATTAGTGACGTCAGTGCACAATATATATAATTCTACTGACTTGTTTTGTAAGCACCTTAAAAAAATGTAGTTGTTAAAAATGTGGCTGCCAAAATATAACCCAATTCAATGACTTCTGCCAGATTTTAAGATAATATTTCAGAGGCCAAAGACTGAGACCCTATCAAACACTGAGCTTCAGTTCAGAGTTTACAAAGATCGTAAATGTGGGGGTATTGGGGGAGAAAATAAGAACTTTTATCATAACACTTGTTCAGCACACTGTACATTCTTTGAGATACTTTGGTATCACTCGGTGCACTGGATTTAGAAATTGACTAATCAATCCCTGACTGTTTTGAGGGAGAAACTCTACTGAAGGTTTTTTCCCTTCTCCCAACTGAATTATGTTTCATTTAAAACACACTCCCCATAAAGGAATGTTTAAATTTTTTTAGTTACTTGTAGTTAATCTTGTGCTATTCCTAATTCCAGTTCCTAATTCTCACTCCCAAATCCTGATTTTCATGCTGCCAGACTCTCTTGGAAACTTCTTTTCTTCCCTTACAACAGAAAACCTGTCTAGATTTGCTGCTCCATCTGAGATATCTGTCCAGTTTCTGGAGATCTTGCTCAATCTCCCTTCAGAACTCCAAACCATGTTGCAATCACACCTAATTCACCTCTGATGAGTGCTTATCCAGCTTGAAAACCTTCAGTAGCGGTAAACTCGGTCTGCAGTAAAGCAAGATCTATAATCTGTGCAGTTTAAATTGTAAGGGAGTTCTTTCTTATATTAATTCTCCCTGTAAATAGCACCAGTTGGCCCTTGTACATTTTGGAATCATGCAAAACATCTCTAACCCCTCAAACTCATGCAGATACATCACATATATCTGCAGAGTGGCCTTACCTTCTTATTTCTGTGTTAAACATATTCAATTTCTTTAACTGTTCTTCAAAGGATACAGTTGCAGGGTTCATTACCTTCCTGATGTGTCTTCTTTGACTGATCTCCACTTTGCCAATATTCTTTTCAATATAAAGTGCTCAAACTCCATACTCCAACTGTTTCTATTAATACAGCCTGAACTTAAGCCATTTTTTGGTAGAAATGTTACATTACCTATAACTCTGTTAACAAGCTCCTCAGAATCTCTCACTCATGTACATTCATATTTGAAAAAGTGATTATTTTCAATAAAGCTCTGTTTGGTTTTATATTTGTACATAATAAATGACATCCCTTTAATTTTAGACTATCATTTCAATTGCTTCAAATAGCTATCCTTAGTCAGTCAACTAAGGAGGAAATAAGTTAATGTTTGTTGAGCATCCATTATGTTTTGTAGATATTTCCTTATTTTAAAGATAAAGAAATAGAGGTCTGAAGAATTTAAAGTAAGTTCCCTTGGAATCAGCATTCTTAACTAGTCTATATGACTTCAAAGTCTGTGCTCTACCTCTTTGTCCTTTATTAAATGTCCTTCTACTTTAGATATACAGAATTGACAAGTAGGCCTTCTAGTCTTTACCCAAGTCACTGACAAATTTTGAACGGAGCAGAGCCCAAGGATGGGACCCTGCAACACATCACTAGAAATCTCCCACTAGGAAACACTGACCCATTAAAAAACAGTCATTGGAAGGGTTAATTTTACAACAAAGAGCTAAGGTAACCATTTCCATTAAGCCCGTATTTTTCCATCTTCTCCATAAGAATATCATGTGAAAATGTATAAAAACACCTTACTGAAATCCAGACTTAACCACATACACAGAGTTCCCCACATCCCTAATCAAGTAACTATCCAAAAAGTGCTGTCAAATTAGTATGATATGATTTGTTCTTGGGTTCTGGGAGCTAAGCCATCCCCCATTAATCAATGCCACCTTTCCTACGTGATCATCCCATTTCATTATCTGTTTTGAAATTGTGCTAGGGTTTGAGATTAAATTACCAATTGGTAATTTATACATTCTTGTATTACCCCTTCTGTAAAATTACCTGTGGTCTCTTAGAACCTCTTCAGTTCTTTAAATCTGTGAAGATGACTAATGATCTGTCAAGGTTCCCTGAGCAGAAAATCTGGACTCAAGACAGAACCACTTCATTGCCTAAGGGTTTGCTCTCTATTTCCACATCTCTTAAGGATTCAAATTCCTGTTTAACCTGGTTTGTTCTACCCCTAGAGTTTAAATTCTTTCTCTTTGATTAAAAAAGATCAAAACAAAACAAGTATTTAGTACTTCTGCTTTCTCTTTGTCTTCTAGAAACACCATGTCACAGGCCTCACACATTAGCTTAGTTCTTCCACTTTCTTCTTGCTATGAAACTAGTTTCAAATGCCTTGCCTTTGGCCGGACGTTGTGTATTTTGCATTACCGTATTGCTTTAAACTTTCTGAAACCAGTTTGAAAAAGACTTTTTACATCTATTATAACCATCCTTGGTTACATACTTCTCAGGCCCAACAGGATGTGCACACTGTCTTTCATCTGGGAGCCTGAGCCACTTTTATTCACCGAATTCTATATTTTCTTCTGCCCCCTACACTGGAATCTGTTGACCCTGGGCCAAATGTTAATAGATAAGAAGGAAACTAACAACATTACTGTAACTTGTACAAATACCAGGAAAGGACAGAAGCGCCAACAGATAAGAGACCTGAGAAAAAGGCAGAGAGCTCACAGGGATGCCACCACTGCCAAAAGGGAAAAACCAAAGTGCCACTGGCCGTCTCTTTCTGTACATCCCTGGGTGGTGGCTCCTCCATCCCATATTGAAATCCGCAAATCATTTCTTTCACTCTCTTTTTTTTTTTTTGAAGATAGAATATTTATGGTTCTCAGGAATTTACCCCCAAACTTGTTAAAGTCATTGCCAATATCTTCCCCTATGTGGAAAACAGCAGTGATTTACTATTTCAAACCCTCCGGTGACCTGTATATTTAGAAAAACAACAAATACAAAAACTGTATACCAATGACATACATATACAGGAGAATAGTGGTATGAACTGTTATCTAAGGAAATGCATTTATATTTATATATATGAATATATACATTTATATTTATATATCTGAGTATATATCTATTCTGATCCTAAATGTTTTCCATACCTCTTTATTCTAACTGACACTTAGCAACTGCCTATAGGTTGCAAAGCTCTGCTAAGATAAAATGCTACTTGGATAGAGTAGATCAGCAAATATATAAGGTTATACTACCTCTGCCTTCAAAGGCTGTAAGATTTAATTTCTCATACTGCGGGACACTGATTACGCGCTTTAACTTGGCGGGCCTGGGCTGGGGGACCGGATCCACCCCTGGGGAGGGTAGTGGGTACGGGTGAGTGCGCCCTCTACAGCCCCCCGGGCCTGGGAAAGTGAGGCCGGAGGCAGGCCCCATTTCCTCACCCAAAATATACCAAATGTTAGGAGAGGCTTGCCGGAGGGAACCGCCTTTTCCCCACCCCCTTATCTTGCCCAGACACTCCCCGTTGCCAGCGCAACTCCCATCACCACCGGTGCGCATACATTGTTGCCGGACACCGTTACGGGAGCAACTCTCGCCCCTTTTCAATCAACCTCCGCGCCCTCTCAGAACCAATCCAAGCCTTTAACCCTTACAGCTACCCCGCCCTCTAAACCGCCCGATATAAACTTGTACTCTCCCCTAATAAAGCTCTCTCTCTCTTGGTTTTCATCATCCTAAAAGAAATCGTGTCCCGCCTGTTCCTTTCTCGCCGCCCTCCATACTTGCACGCCTCCCGCCGGGGACCTGGCCAAGTCCCCCGCCTCGCCCTCGCCTCCGGGAAAGAGCCCCCGCCGCCAGTACCCTCGGAGCAATCCTGGGAGCCTAGGATTTAGCAACCGGCCGCCACCCTCCCCCAGACGAATCAACTGCGACCGCAACTGGCGCCCAACGTGGGGCACCTGGAATTAAAAGTCCTCTCTACGCAGCGGTCCAGTAAAACCACCCGCTCGCCCGGACGCCTCTCCAGCTCCCCTTCTCCTCGCCTGCAAAGTAAGGGCCGCCTCTCCCTCGCCGCCCTGCGGAGCCGCCCCTCCCACGCCGCTCCGCGCCCGGGCCGCTCTTCCTTTCCCGCGTTAACCTAACTCTTACCCCCGACTACCTTTCGTCTTCTCTTCCTATATCCCCACATTCCTCCTAACACTCTTCCTCCAGTAGCTTTCCCTCTTCCCCTCCATTACTTTGCTGTGGTCCTCTGTGTCTTTGTTTCTTTGTTTCGCGCGGTGTGCCTCTTTGCAACCGCCCCCCCCCCCAAACTGCTCTCGCTACTAGAGGCTCCCTCTTTAGCTACTACAGGCTCCTGCCTTCCATTCTCACCATCTCCTTCGGCCTCGCTGCCACAGTTTACCTCATTTTCTTTACTCAATAATCAACCCCCCTTTTTTTCTCTTTTCTCACTCCGCTATGGGTAATCGTCTATCTGCACGCCAAGCACCCCAAGTTCGCGCTCTGGCGGGTCTCCTAGACACACATCGCTGTAAAGTGTCTGTCCGGCAGCTGCAGGTATACTGGGACCTCCTGCTGCCCTTTAACCCATGGCTCACCACTTGCCATCTTTGGGACCCTGTTACTTATGATCGCCTTATTGATCGGGTCACCAACGCCATGGAACATGAGAGCAAGCGCTTCCCTCCCGGCTTGCTCCCCACCTTAATAACCGTCCGCTCCTGCCTTCAAGGCTCCCTTCCCCCTGATCGAGGCCCCATTAAATCCAAGGAGGCCCTATCAACCCAGCCAACAGATTCAGACAGCGATACTAATGTAGACCACGATTCGGACACAGAATCCTTAGTCGAGCAAATTAACAACGCGCTCGAAATCGCCCCCCAAAAACAAAGCAATACTAAGCCTCGCCAAGATGGCGAACTTCCTCCTTCTTCTTCCATCGAGGGGAGGAAGTGCTCCGGCGATGACGTCAGCCCTAAGCTGGGCCGGAAACCGCATGCGCTTTACCCCGCCCTTTCACAGGGCGGAGTTAGTCCGCCATCTTATGCCTTGGGCCCCACCCTTTCACAGGGCGGAGCTAGTCCACCATCCTATGCCTTAGCCACTCCCACCGCGCCGCCGTCTTGCGACGCTTGGGGCCTCCCACTTCCGCCTCCCCCTCCGGCGAGCTCCCCCTCGGAGCCGCTACCGGCAGCTGCCGCCGCTCCTCCCACCCTGCCGACTAACAATCCCTGGCTGCCTTCTACACCTCAAGGCAACCCTTGGGGCAACGCTCCCCCTACCCCCACTCCCGCGCCAAGCCCTCTGCAAGCGCGTCCTCCTTTCTCTCGTGCCTTTCACTGCTTTCCTCTTAACCTTACCCCCACACCACAGAAACCGTATGACTGGTATCCCATTGACTCTAATACTATTAAGCAGCTTCGCAGGGCCGTCAAGGAGGACGGGTTGGGTAGCCCATACGCTTCCCAAATACTGCAGGATCTCGGCATGGACTTTTGCATCCCCCAAGACTGGGCCTCGCTTGCCCGTTCCATTCTTAACCCCGGCCAGTTTATTGATTGGCGTGCTCACTTCCAGGCGGAAGCAGCTAAGCAAAGTGAGCAAGATGCAGCCACTGGAGTCTATCATCCCCCCGAAGCCTATTTAGGCACGGGAGCATTTCTAAATGCGTCTGCTTATATTAATGTCCCTGCCACCTTCTGGACTATCCTCAGAGGCATCGCCTTACGCGCGTTTGCCAACTGCTCTGCCCGTCGACCTGACAGCTTTACCAAGCTCCTCCAGGAGCCAAACGAACCTTTCGCCACCTTCGTATCCAGAGTCGAAGAAACCTGCGCTAGAAAAGTTAGCAACCCCCACCCAAGCATTGCTTCCCTTCTAATGGTCATGCTTACCCTCGCCTCTTCTACCCAGGCCAACCCCCACCAGCCTTGGAAGTGGACCCTTGCGCGTTGGGAAGACTCCAAAATAATTCTTTGCATTACCACAGCAGGACCCCCCTCCTTTGTTTTTAATGCCACTGATCTGTTCCCCCCTCCTAATCCAAAACCTATTGGTTATCCAGGCAGCCTAAATACACAAAATTATTATATGTGTCCATCCTCAAATCCTGGAAAATCATACTGCAATTCCCCCTATGAGTACTACTGTGCATACTGGGGGTGTGAAACATTAGCCACTGGCTGGAAACCTTCTGTCCCTGACAAATTTCTAAATCTTACAGTAATCCCTTATACTTGCCTAAACTCAGGCAATCGCTATTTCGACAGGTACCTTTGTCCTAATAGGCTAATGCTCACCGTACAAAACCCTACCGATACGTCTTGGCTCATGGGTCGAACCTGGGGCTTCCGAATTTATCTAGCGGGGTCCGATCCGGGATCCCTTATTCTCATAAAAAAGGAAGCAGCTCAACATTCATCTTCGGGCATTGGCCCCAACAAAGTCATTAACCCCCTTTTTCCACAGCTCTCCAGCCGCACCTCAGCTCCAACCAGCCGCACCTCAGCTACAAACAACGCATCGCCAACCCCACCACCCCAACCTTTTCTGCCCCCCTCTCGTTACTCCTCTCCCCTCCTCGGCCTTATCCAAGCGGCCTTCACCTCAGTGAATTCCTCCAACCCCAATCTTACCTCCTCCTGTTGGCTTTGCCTCTCCACCTCCTCCTCACTGTATGAGCCAGTTGCCTCCAACCTCTCCTTTTCAGAAAACACAGAGGACAGCCCCTCGGAATGTAATTGGAATACCTCTGCCGTCCCCCTAACCTTTCATTCAGTCTCCTTTACAGGAAAGTGCATCCGCCCTCGCTCAAGTAACTCTCCCAACCTCACAGCTTGTGCCGACTACTCATCTCCCAGCAGCTCTGCCAAATTTCTCATTCCTCATAACTCCTCCCAATGGCTCTGCTCCTCTACAGGGCTTACCCCCTGCCTTAACGTGCAAACCCTCAATACAACTAATGAAACTTGCCTCCTAATTGTCCTCATCCCTAGGGTCCTATACCACAGCGAGGAAGACTTCTTCCTCCGCCTGGAAACAACTGCAGCTTCTGCCCCACTGCAAAAGCGAGAGCCCATCACCGTCCTCACGATTGCCTCCCTCCTAGGTCTTGCAGGCGCTGGCACCGGAATCGCTGCATTAGCCAGTCAAGGCTCCGCCCTAACTCACCTCTGGGCAGCTGTTGACGAGGACATTCGTCACCTACAAAACGCTATTTCCCATCTTAAAAATTCTGTCAATTCCCTCTCTGAGGTCGTGCTCCAAAACCGCCGAGGTCTCGACCTTCTCCTCCTCAAAGAAGGAGGCCTCTGCGCCGCCCTAGGAGAAGAGTGCTGTGTATATGCCAATTCCACAGGTCTCACCGAGGACAGCCTAAAAAAGGTCCGAGAGGGACTGGAACAACGCAAAAAAGACCGTGAAGCCACCAGCTATTGGTCCCACATCTTTACCCCCCTCCTCCCATACCTCCTCCCTCTCCTCGGCCCCCTACTAATGATTATTCTAGCTCTCACCTTAGGACCCTACATTATCCGCAGAATTGTCCAGCTTGTAAGGAAACAAACGGATGCTATTTTTTCCTCGTTCGTGCAAGTCCAGTACCAGCGACTCGCCACCTCTGACGCTCCCTACTCCGAGATGACAACCAACCCTCCGCGACCTCACCACCACCGGTCAACCCGCCGACCGCGAGGCCCTTCTCGATCGCCTGAACATCGCACCAACCTCGAGCTCCAGCTTCTCTGAACCTCCAACTTTAAACCCCCCACCCTCGTCCATCCCGCAAGCAGCAAGGCCCCTGTCGAGCGCCCGGGCGCCACACCAACGCCGAGCTCCAGCCTCGCTGAGCCACCGTCAACCCCTTTTCCCCTCCCCGACCTCCCCCCTTCCCTCATCCCTTAGCGGACCTCTCCGGTAAGCTTCTTCCTTTAATTAGAAAAGAAGGGGGAAATGCGGGACACTGATTACGCGCTTTAACTTGGCGGGCCTGGGCTGGGGGACCGGATCCACCCCTGGGGAGGGTAGTGGGTACGGGTGAGTGCGCCCTCTACAGCCCCCCGGGCCTGGGAAAGTGAGGCCGGAGGCAGGCCCCATTTCCTCACCCAAAATATACCAAATGTTAGGAGAGGCTTGCCGGAGGGAACCGCCTTTTCCCCACCCCCTTATCTTGCCCGGACACTCCCCGTTGCCAGCGCAACTCCCATCACCACCGGTGCGCATACATTGTTGCCGGACACCGTTACGGGAGCAACTCTCGCCCCTTTTCAATCAACCTCCGCGCCCTCTCAGAACCAATCCAAGCCTTTAACCCTTACAGCTACCCCACCCTCTAAACCGCCCGATATAAACTTGTACTCTCCCCTAATAAAGCTCTCTCTCTCTTGGTTTTCATCATCCTAAAAGAAATCGTGTCCCGCCTGTTCCTTTCTCGCCGCCCTCCATACTTGCACGCCTCCCGCCGGGGACCTGGCCAAGTCCCCCGCCTCGCCCTCGCCTCCGGGAAAGAGCCCCCGCCGCCGGTACCCTCGGAGCAATCCTGGGAGCCTAGGATTTAGCAACCGGCCGCCACCCTCCCCCAGACGAATCAACTGCGACCGCATCATACACCTTAGCTTCTTTTTCACCTTTTCTGCAAAAATAATGCCCATTCATCATTGTTAGCCCCATGCATCTACCCTTACAATTTTCAGCTCTCACGCACTCCTTAAGAAGTACAATTGATATCAAGAATCTCCTTCACAAGGTTTTATTACAGAAATATCTTAGTGATTAAGTTCTTTATCTTCACTTTATTATGTCTCATTGTTTTGGCTTAATTTTGTGCTTAGCAATTACAATTTCTTGGCATACAGTATCTTAATATTTTTTAATAGTTAAAATATCCTTGTAAGTTTTTCGACTGCTTAAAATATTTTTAAAATAAGGATTGGTAACCAATCAAGATACTTTTCTATTAATCCTTCTGCTAACCATTGTTTTGATACATCTTTTATAAATAATTAGCTGGAAAGAAAACAGAGCAAAGACAAATCAAGAGCATTATATTATATAATTCTATACATCTGTTTCTATGTGACACATAAATTACTCTCAGGTCTGTTTTCCTGATGAGCTATTTATGCTCATCAGAGCTGTTTGTGCTGTTGTTGCTTTTATATTTTGAAAATATAAATAAATATATAAGGTTATAGAATTCAATCACTTCAGGTATATAATTTCTAGAAAGAACAACTTACACCAAGTTTCCATTAGTTTTTTACTGTTGCTTGTTAACTGATGTTTCCTATTCTACAGAAATAAATTGATAAGGGACCATGAGCTGTGAGATATGCCCACACAACCTGTACATAATCCCAAAGTGACTTATTCAAGACCATGTATTTAATAAACACTAACTCTTATGAGTGAGAGACTCATAATTAATTCATTTAATTATACATTAAATTAATTAATTAATTTAATTAATACATTAATTAATTAATTAATTAATAATTTAAGCTATTGTTTATGCCAGTTGAACTTTAATTAATACATTTTCCCGTAAAACAGTAGAACATTTAAGGATTCAGTTTTACATGTCATTAATATTAAATCAGAGAAAAAAAAATAAGTTGAGCGGAAGTATATGGGGAAGGCTTCCCAGAAGAGGTGATATATGAATGGAGCCTTGATAAAATGCGATGTGGGTCAGCTCCTGGGAGACCCGACTGCAAGTTCAGATACCTTCTCTATTTGGATTGGAAGTGGGACTGAGCATGAAAACGGCGAGGGAATGGTAGTAAGTGTGGCATCTGCTGGAGAGGGTGAGATGTGCCTGACCAGAAGAGGTCGTTGCCCTGGAAGGGCAGGATGAACAAGATTACACTGAGCCTAAAGTGCTAGGCTAGAGCTGGAATTTAAAAGAGCATCTCATGACTTTTTCCTTGCTTTCTATTATTAAATCACACCTCCAGAAAGTGCATACATGAGTTGATTTTGTAGTAGGTACAATGAAGAAAAAGAGTAGGAGAAGGAGAAAAGAACAAAAAAAAAAAAGAACAAAAAAAAAAAAAGAGGAGAATGCAGAGAAGAAAAAGCTAATGGAGGAGGAAGAAAAAATTGGTGCTACCATTACGTGAATGTTTCATTCGTAATAATTATAACACCAGGTACTGAGGGCTTACTCTGTGCCAGGCACTCTTCTAAGCATTTTACATGCATGAATTAGGTACCATTACTGTCATCATCTTACAGCTGAGAAAACTGAGGCACAGAGAGGTTAAGTAATTTGCCAGAATTCACAGAGCTATTAAGTGGTGAGAGGATTTGAGACACAGGTAGTCTACATTATTCTGATTTTCTCGTGCCATTTAACTAAATTCTCACAATAACAGTCCATTTTTAGGATGTTATCCCCACTTAAAAATGAGGAAACTGGCTCAGAGAGATGAATTACCTTGCTCAAGATCACAATTTAATATGAAGAAAACAAGGATTTGCGCTCATATCTGTCGATCCAAAGCATCCCAACTTTTAGGAGTATAGAGAGGAAAATTATTTGGGTTTTTCAACAGTAAAGCAACATGATAACAGTAGTATTACAGAAAGATAACTGGAAGATAAATCAAGGGAAAATGTTGGGGAGAAAAAACAAAAACAGAGGTACCACATTTACCAAGAGTTGTTGCATCAGTCATACCTAAAGAAATGAGAAACTTGGTGTGGCAGAGGCCATTTTGAAGCATGAAATAAGATTTGGTGACATTTTGGATAGATGAGTTTTTATCACTGATGGTTCTTAACTGTAAGCAACAGAAACAATTTCTGCTTAGTCCGTGAAGAAAAGGAATTTCTTGAAAGACTTGAGTAGCTTGTAGAACACTGGGAAAATGGGAGGAGGAGGCTGGGAAGTTCAACTGGCATAAACAATAGCTTAAATTATAAGACCACTGGACACTGACACCCCAGCTTGTACTCCCTTCACAAGACAAGACTCTGGCTAGACACTGCCATCATTTCAGCTGTCACTGCCTCCTCCGGAAACTGGGTGGAACTACAGCCACCAACTGCCAAAATAGTTAGGGATACCCCTGCTACACAAGTTCAAAGTTATCTCAGGTCAACGTCCAAACTACAAGGAAGGCTGGGAATGCATTTTCAGTTTCAGAGCTGGCTGAGAGTTCTCCTCCAAAGGTAGAGAAGTCATGGAAACACAGGACGGTCAAAAAGAATGAGCAACATCCCCCAGCCAGTTAAAGTAGAAACATTTACATTCACTTTGTACTCTGTATATTCAGAGATTTTAGCTCAGAGGAACACTTCTGTAACACAACCATAGAACACACTTAGGGACAGTTGTATGTTTTTCCTCTTCGATTAAACTATTTTTTTGTCTTGTCAATAATATCCATATGGTTTGTGTACCAATAGATCTGTAATATATTCCTTATGCTCTAATAATTCCAAGAATATGTAAAAGACATTTGTTTTCTTAAGAGTATATCACAGTGCTAAGTTCAGTTGAAAAATGAAATTCTACTTGCTTTGAGAAGGTTCTAAATAAAGAAGAGATATTATCAGCAATACTCTGAAGCACCAGTGAACATTTCAGAACACTATCAATGCTTCTCTGTACCTCAGTCAAGTGTTCTGTTTTCAAGAGCCCTTGCACTAATATGTTCTGATCTGATTCACAAATGCCTTTTGGGCAATTTACTTTATCTTGAAGACTATTTTCCTTTGATGAAGTCCCCTAAGTTCTAAGCATTACTAGCAGTAACAACAAGAATTCCTTGAACAAAACACAAAATATGATTTTACATTAGGCATGGGAAATGAACCATAACTATGAATCTTCCCTTTGAAAAACTTTAGTATTTAAATGATTTTCTGTTATATTTGGTTTGGGACTCTTCATTGTTTATTTAATAATAGTAAGGATACTATTTATTTTTTTAATAGTAAGGATACAAACTACTTAGAAGCATCATCTAAGTATGTTGCATTTAAAGTTACATATCATAAATGTTACATTTTGCTGACACATGGCTAAGTGAGTAACTAATGGCAAAAGATGTACATTAAGCATACAATCTAATTATTGTTTAGTTTTCATTATACCAGAGTTAATGTAACAGAAGATTCACAATGTATTCAATAACATGTCGATCACATGCTGTAAATAACACTAGGTCTTTGCTGCTTTTTTTAAAAAAAAGAGCTGTTGCCTATCATTGATGAAGGTGTTCATCAATTGACTGAGCTTAAAATCTAGCTCCAGAGGATTTTTTTACCATTTTTAATTCAATTTTATTGAAATATATTCATATACCATACAATCATCCAAAGTGTACCATCAGTTGTTCACAGTACCATCACATAGTTGTGCATTTATCACCACAATCCATTTCTTGAACATTTTCCTTGTACCAGAAAAAGTGAAAAGAGTAAAAAAAAAAGTAAAAAAGAACATCCAAATCACCCCCCCATCCTACTTTTTCACCTAGTTTTTTGTCCCCATTTTTCTATTCATCCATCCATACACTGGATAAAGGGAGTGTGATCCACAAGGCTTTCACAATCACACTGCGCCTCTTTTAAGCTACACTGCTATACAATCGTCTTCAAGAGTCAAGGCTACTGGATTGCAGTTTGACAGTTTCAGGTATTTACTTCTAGGTATTGAAATGCATTAAAACCTAAAAAGTGTTATCTATATAGTGCATAAGAATGCCGGCCAGAGTGACCTCTCAACTCCATTTGGAATCCTCAGCCACGGAAACTTTGTTTCATTTCACATCCCCCTTTCGGTCAAGATGATGTTCTCAATTCCACGGTGTCGGGTCCAGATTCATCCCCGGGAGTCATATCCCACATTGCCAGGGAGATTTACACCCCTGGGAGTCAGATCCCATGTGTGTGTTTGGGGGGGGTGGGGGTGGGCAGTGAATTCACCTACTGAGTTGGCTTAGCTAGAGAGAGAAAGGGCCATGTCTTTAGCTCCTGAGGATTTTGATTCTGGTATCACCTAACTGCAATATCCAGATTTCCCAATCTCTATACTTGTTTTCAATCTCATTGCTCATTTTTCTGTATAGTTTTCTTCACTCATTTAAAATTAAAATTATTTCTAAACTAATCATTATAATACAGAACTTGGAAATGCTGTATCACAGGGTCTTTTTTGCCCATACCATAAAGCTATTACATAGATAAAACTGTTATGATGAAATTTTTTTCATTCACTCACTCAACAAATAGTATTAAGCTTTGACTATATACAAGGCCCTGGGAACAAGATATATTTAGTCTCACATTCTAGACGAGACATAGGTAGTAATCAACCAATTATACAATTTGATTAAATATGTTTAAAATAGTCACAAATATTATAGAGGTATATAGGATGCCATAAGCCCATATAAAATGAAGACCTGATTTAACTTGGGGAAGAGGGATGGGAGAAAAGGTTTCAGAAAAGACTTCTCCGAGGTTATTGTGAAGATTAAATGTTTTAAAAGCACTCAGCTTGGAGCTCAACATATAGCAGCCACTCAATGAAATGATGTGGTAGTGGTGGCCCATGGTTATTACTACATAGGATTAAAACCATTCAGTTCAAGATCTTTCCTAGTCCTCCAAATCAGATATGTTTAGTATACAATGAATAGAATCAGATGCCCTAGGAGAAATTATATGTTGTCTATTGCTTCAGGAATAATGAAAAAAAGGCATTAGAGTTTGTAGTTGCCTTCCACTTCATCATGGAATCTAGGCATCAGAGGCTTAATAGTGCACACCTCACTGGGGTATTTCTGACTCTCCTGCTGCAACTGCCTCATTGAAGATCCAAATAGGAGCTGTCTTTCTACTTTCTGGGGAACAGAAAGGCTAGCGATAGATACAGGCATCTCTGGGCCTACTTAGGTCTCTCATTCCTCAAGTTTGGAGGAAGCCACTGAGAAACTTGGCATCATTGACCTCATCTGTTCTGCCCTCCTGCATCTCTGCATGCTCCTCAGTCATGGCTTGTCTTCAGTTTGGGCCATGTCGGTGAGCCCCAGCCTCAGCAGTCACATGGAAAATCCATGACCTGTTACTGTTTTCATTCACATGTGTGGACACCCAGGGACTAAAATAGGGTGAGGATGGCTTCAAAGAATATGCACACAAAAATAAATATGAAACAGTCTACGTACCAATTCTTAAACATACACAATTTTCTCACCTAAAAATAAACTATTGTTTAGCTATTACCTTCCTTGTAATTGAGGTAAAAATCAGTCTCTGATTTTCCTCCACATTGTCATTTTATCATTTCAATTTAATAACTTGCATTGAGAGATTATAAATTCCTAAGCAACATAGGCGCTTTCATTTATGTTATTTAATTCTTTTTTGAATGGCTTAATTAAGGTACAATTGACATACAGGAAACTACATATACTAAAGTATGCAATTCCATAAACTTTGACATGAATAAACCCATAAATTACCACACAATCAAGATAATGAATACCTGCTTCAGCTTCAACCCAAAGGAACATTTGTCTAGGTCCTCATGCCCCTCTGTAGTCCTTTACTCAGCTCATTCTCCCTGTTGAATTCTGGGCAACCACCAATTTGCTTTCTTTCACTATAGATAGGGTTGCACTTTCTAAAACTTTCTATAATGAGATAATACACTATCTACTCTTTGTGTAGCTTCTTTCACCCAGAAGAGTTATTCTGAGATTTATCCATGTTGCAGCACGTATGAATACTTCATTCCTTCTTACTGCCAAATAGTAGTCCACTGTATGGATATAACACAGTTTTTTTAACTGAGTCACCAGTTGATTTACATGTGGGTTATTTCTAGTTTTGGACTATTACAAATAAAGCTATATACATGTGTATACAAGTCTGGGTAGAGAACTATGCTTTCATTTCTCTTGGGTAAATACCCAGGAGTGGAATGGCTGGAGCATATGGTAAGTATTTGTTTTACTAATTAAGAAACTGACAGACTGTTTTCCAAAGTGGTTGTACCTTTTACACTCCCACCGGTAGTGGATAAGGGTTCCAGTTCCTTCACTGTTCACCAATATTGAGTTTGATAAGTCATTTTAATTTTATCCATTCTAAAGGTTTACCTTGTTTACTTCTTACTCCATGAAGATATAATCCTCATTTCATACGTAAGAAAAGTGAAGCTGTGCTCTTGTTTTTATTTCAATGGGATAAATTACAAAATTTCTCTTGAAAGTATACAAAAATGTGTTCTAATTAAAAATACAAAACTTTAAAAATGTCAAAATTCTCATGTCGATTAATACTATAATTGAACTACCTTTCTATACATTCATGTCACAGCAAAATTAACTAACAACTGGGGTTTAATCTCAAGCATAGAACTAGAACATGAGATAGCATTAAAATGAAATAACTTATAAGGTCAAATGGTCCATGTTTTGTCCTCTAATCCTGTAGAATCATGGAGAATGAAATACTTTCTTAGTAGAGCTATCCAATATTAATATTATTATGAGAATTTCACACATCAATTTATCTCAATTGTTATTATGACAGATTCCTTAGTAAAGAAGACTTATGCAATATTCAATATTTAAAGTTTTAAGTTGAACACTGGGCATAAATTGAGCTTCTGAAATTTCAAGCAGGATGCTGAAATTTGGTGGCCATTACAGTGAACAAAAATGGGGAGGAAATAATTTTGCCATCTCAGTGACAGCAGCAGCCAGGAAAATTGCTAAAATATCATAAATGCCACAATGTGGCATTGTTGAAGTACTGAGGTAAAAAGGAAAGGTTTATTATCTATATGGAAACTTGCTACCAACTCATAAATACCTGAACATTGTAATTCTTGAGAAGAAAGCAATAATGTGATGGGAACAAGACAGGAAAAATAATTCAAATTCACTTAGGAAGGTTTTAGTAAAATAGCCAATGTTAAAATGCTGCCAATTTGAGACTATTGCTTTAAAAAGCCAAACATTCCCCTAATGTTCACTGGGTTACAAGTGATCTGATTTAAAAAATGCATTCTAAAACATACAAGGAAAATATAATGGCTATGAATCAGATTCTTTTTTAAAGCCTTTGCACTTATATCATGAAAAAATTGACAATCAGCAGATTATTAGTGCTGCCAAAATTGAAGAAAGTTCTTGTGGTTAAAATAAAAGTAAAATATGCATAAATATACAAAGGTAACAAAAGACTATTTTTTGCTTTAGGAACACTGTAATTTTATTTAAATGGTAGGTGTTTCTGAGGAACAGAAAATGGAATTGCACTTAAAAATACATCCAATTCTTTACTTCATATATGGTAGCACCTTTAAAATGTTGGCAGGAAAAAATGCCCACAGGAAAAATAAAAGCAGTACACCATTTTAAAATCATCCAAACTCCAATAACCAAAGGAACACTTCATCTGTTCACTTTTTTTTTCCCCTTTAGGTAAATCTGAGACAAGCTCTCCTTAAGAAAATGAAAGCCATTATCAAGGATCAATTTGCTCTAAGGTACCTATGTACCTAAATCCCATATTCTGTAAAGAATATCACAGCTATCTCTTCAATGTGTGTTCTGCAGGAAGTTGGCAGGTAAAAGTATAATTTGGTCTGCAAAAATAATCATGTTCATGAACAGTGGATATTTCTGACTCAAATAGGAAGAAACAAGTGCAAGTTTGGTTTTTCTTTGCTTTTCAAAAATTTCTTAAGCTCTGAAGAACGAAGCAGGTCTGCAGAGACCATGCATCTCTATTGAAGCAGTGAATTTTCAATCATCTATAGCTGCTGTCTACCCACAGAAAGGGAGGTGAAGAATTTGATTAGATGTATTTTCCCTAACCATTTATTACTATTTTTGTCACATATCTAGGTGTATTTTACATTGATAGTAGAACTAAAGATAAACAATGAAACAAGCAAGCTAGGATAATACCTTTCCTTATCATAGCAATTCACAGGCTGTGTTCTGAATTTACTTTCAACACAAGCAAATTTTTACAATGGCCATTTTAAATCAAGCTTATTAGCAGTTTGTAAATTTCTGCTGTTCGCCATGATTAAGTTTGTTTTGTTGCCATAATATGAAAAATATTAACAAATAATTTAGATTTAAATCCCATTTGTATTTCAAGGTTAACGTGCTGATTTTATAAAAGGGGGCTCAAGTTTTAATTTTTATATAAAACAAGAGCCATGATTTATAATGTACATTTTAGTACATACTAGAGTATACTTTAGTATATAAAATTATTGTATACATTTTTAAAGTATGAAATTTTAATTAGTGAGGAAGAAAATAAAGACAAATGGAAATATAAGGCACCCCTTTCCTTATATAACATCTACAATTCTTTGATTTTTTTTGGTCCATTCCTTTCAATCCCCTTCTACATACAGACTTTAAGATATTTATAATCATGGTATAGATATAAAATGTTGTATAATGATTTACTCATTTATTTAGAATGGAGTTGTTCTAATTTGCTAATGCTGCCAGAATGCAAAACACCAGAAATGGATTGGCTTTTATAAAAGGGGGTTTATTTGGTTACACAGTTACAGTCTTAAGGCCATAAGGTGTCCATCAACAAAGGGTACCTTCACTGGAGAAAGGCCATTGGCATCCGGAAAACCTCTGTTAGCTGGGAAGGCACGTGGCTGGTGTCTGCTTGCTCCCAGGTTCTGTTTCAAAATGGCGTTCTCCAAAATATCTGCATCAGCATCCAATGGCCGTCTTCAAAATGTCTGTCTCAGCTCCAGCTAGCTATGAGCTCCTTCTGTCTGAGCTTACACAGTGCTCAAGTAAACTAAATAAGGTCAGTGCTGAATGGGTGGGGCCACACCTCCATGGAAATTATCCATTCAGAGTTATCACCTATAGTTGGGTGGGTCATATCTCCATGGACATTGAACCAACAGATTCCAACCCAATCCACACTAATATGTCTGCTCACATAAGAATGCATTTAAGAATATGACTTTTTCTGGGGGACATTAATATACAAACTGGCACAGGAGTTATTCAATCTTTATTGTACCTTCATAATGGAAATAAAAAATTTAGATAATGGGTTGTCATCTAACTTTTTGATAGCCTGGACTACATACTTGTATAAGCAGAGCAGTCTCTCTCTCTCTCTCCCTCTCTTGTGTGCACACATTATCTTTTATTTTGGAGTTATTTTTTTGAAGTAAATTCTCAAAAGTAGTAGCAAATGGTAGAAACAAAGGCTTGATTACAGTTATGCCCCTCCCAATACACTGGAAGTTTGGTCTCCATACAGTCTTCCAATTTACACTGTATCAGCAATGTAGTGAGTTCACACGCATCCCCACAGATTTTTAGTCATTTAATAATTTAGTAGATGGGCAGTAGCACACACATTTGTTTTAATTTCTATTTCTATAATGTTAATAAATCAAACATTTTCTCTTTAAACTTGGATATTTGTGTTTTCATTTACAGGAAAATTTAGTTTCATCTAGTTGTATCATTCTAATATCTGCCCAATGAAAACTGAATATTACTCATACATTTTCCTTAAGTCCTTAAATAACATCAATACCAATTTTCTAATTACCAAATGAATCAACAGTTCATCAAACCAATTTTCTATAAAATGCATTGATATTCTAAACAAAGAATTTTATTTAGAATTATATTATAGAATCTACATATAGAAGGCCAGAAAATGTCACCCCTAAATAATTATGCTTTCAACTTTTATATCTTTTCAAATTTTTATTATTTTAACATAATTTATGTTTATTTACTTACATATATTTAATTTATGTATTAAAGGTGTAATTTTATTGAATCAAATGAAATATAAAGTTTACCATCCTCTGTATTTTTTTGCAACAACATGCATCAAGTAATTCATGTCCCATTACCTTAACACCTAATTTTCATATAATAAATTCTAATAAATATTTCTAGAATTTCTAATTTAACTTCAACTTTTCTTCAGCATGAGTAGTACTAGTGTAATTCAGAGATTGAATAAACATTTTGGTGAGTCTAAAGTTGAAACAATCAGTATTAAATTGCTTTCAAACCATAGACTTCTTTACTACCATGACATTATAGCCAAATTGGCCAACTAAGGAATCATGGTTAATACAATAATTTTGAAAATCTCCAAACTCCAGACATCACAACAATTTTAATTAACTTAACATAACACAAAATGATTTAAGATGTACATCATTATGAAAATTGGGGACTTTTTTAAGACTGAAAATAAAAGACGGATGTTATGGACCACATATTTTAGTTATAAAATTCAACTTGCTTAAAACAGTTGAATTAAGTGCTTATCTGTAAGTAGGCAAAAGGACAAAGTTTACAAAAGAAGGCAGACAAAACAAACAAACATAATTTACTAACATCATTTTAAATGTCTTAGCTCGTAGTGTTAGTATATGTGTTTCTTCCTTAATTATAAATGCTATACTCTACTTTTATCTATTGATATATAAATGACAGTGGT
The DNA here is from genome assembly GCF_015220235.1 of Choloepus didactylus. Classification (NCBI taxonomy): domain Eukaryota; kingdom Metazoa; phylum Chordata; class Mammalia; order Pilosa; family Megalonychidae; genus Choloepus; species Choloepus didactylus. Next base: position 164,017,881 of record NC_051310.1, read on the forward strand.
ATGCATATTTGTAACACTTTTCTAAACAAATAAATGATTTCTCTTGCTAAATGATATCTCGCAATAGAGTTACATGATATATCATGTTGGTATGAATTAGTTTGTTAGGTAAATAACCTTAAATATGAAATAGCAATCAACAAGTATGAATAAAAATCATTTAAATGTGTATGATGTGCTTTCCTGAATTGAATGATTCTAGTTTGTCAATCTTAAGCAAAATTCTCCAATGTTTGCATATGGAAATTAGTATGAATGTTTAATTATAACAATATCAAAACTGTAAAAATTATTTTCTTTATTTATCTGCTAGACTTTTTTTCTTTTTGTGGATGATGCAAAAACTTTACTATTAAAATTTTTGGATAAAGAACTTCTAATATTGAAACAATGAGTGGTTGGGAGAGAGTTCTAGATTAGTGACATAAATTTGGTAGCCATCAGCCTATAAATGTTATTTAATGTCATGAAACTGAATGAGATCCCCAATGATAAGTGGAAATAAAAGGGACTAAATACTGAGCCCTGTGGGCCTCCAACAAGAAGAGTTCTAGAAGAGGAAGAACAGGGGGCCCCTGCATCTAGGAGGATATGTTGTCTCTAATGCTCTGGGATACGCCAGGCAAGATGAAGTCCAAACATGGACCAATGGACACAGCAACTTGGAAATCACTGCTGAACCTGATCTGGGTCCTGACGAGGGTTCTGGTGGAGTGGTAGAGACAAAAGTCCTATTAAAGTATATTTAACAGACAAGTAAAGGAAAATGAGAGATGATGAGTATAGACAACTCTTGAGTTTCACTGCAAAGGGAAATACAGAAATGGTGCAGAAGCTAGAAGGGAAACAGTGGCCAAAAAGCAAGAGTTTTTAAAATTTATTAATTAATTAATTCTTTATGAAGTTTCCAGACAACATATTCACCTAATCCGACTTAAAAGCTCCAATGAAGAAGGCCATTGAGAATTGATGGCCTGGGTTAACTGGAAGAAAATATTTTTGTCTAGAAATTTTTGACCCTCAATCAGGCCACCCTCTTTTCAAAGTGATTAAAGTTTCAGAGATTCTAACTGCATATCAAAAGCAACAACTAAGTGCTCTTTTTCCTTTCCTAAATAATACCAGAGTAACGGAAAATCCCCTGAGGGACTCTATTCCTGGGACAAGTGAAAATGCAAAGCTGTATCAGGTGGTCCTTTAGGGAGGCTATTAGTAGGCCTTGTAAACAAACTGTGTATAAATGATAGATTGAAATTTCTTTTGGTGTTGTTTGATTGCAATGTAATAAGTTTAATCCAATAAAATAAGTTGTAGGAATGTTATTATTATGACTAGTTCTATTTGATATCTAAAATGTGCTATGGAAGGAATCCTTTACATGTCTGAAGTACCAGAATTATACTGTTAGAGCCTTTGAAATATAAACTATGATCTGATATCCTGCTTGGGGCACACACTTACACCAATTCGCCAGTATGTGACAAGGTTTCCCGGAACACCCCAAAGCATCTCTAAGAGGAGTCACTCTGCACTGAATATAATGGCTAATTAACTCAAACAGGACCCATGGGGGCCACAGTCAGTTGCACATCCCCCACCCTCCCCTCCAGAGTGCAGGGAGTCTCCAGACACTTCCCCTGTGCAGAGACACACAATTTTCCAGTTCCTCCTCCCCAACCTACCTGGGAACTGTGACCCAGGCATGGTGACAATAAAGCTGAAGCAATTGCAATTGCAGCACCATTTACTTTGTATTTCTTTGCCAGGAAAAATGTGGTCTTGAGGGAACTGGTTAATACCAAAGTACAAGTGACTGTAGATGCAAAACCTCTCACTAAGATTTAAACTGAACACACCCAATACGTACCAGTGATAAAGACATTCGATTGGGTACAACAGTAAGTATAGAAATACATATCATTCAAACATAATAGTTCAGGCATTCCAGAAACCATCATACAGATGTATGTACATTTAAACACAACGGATGGCCCTCAGAACATTTCTAAGTTTTTGTGAAAATATGAATGGACATAATAATTAAAATGGACAAATAGCTTTCCTCTTTTGCAAAATTTTGTCATTGAAGACACGTCTGAAATGAAAATTTGCCCCTACAATTTTTTTCCTTTGAGAATTGCACTTTTCTGACAGCAATATGCAGTTCCATGCAGTTCCACCCACTTCCCACTGCTTTTCAGACTTGTGTAGCAGAAGTGCCACCAGAATACACATGCATATTCATAAGCTGTCTGTAGCATTAATTCCACACATGGCAACGTATACTTGCATCTGTGGTTGGCGCTCCTAATTTGCAAAAGCAAATATAATGTGTCTAAAAATCTTGATGAGTGAGTCTTTCAAATTCAAGCCCAGAAAATTAGGGATCCACATATACACAATTCCAAGAAGCAAAAGGCTAAGGTTTACAGACTACCTGATAGAATTCTGTCCAAGTCACAGTGTCATTATATGAATGTGATTATTGTCCATGCTAATTTCTCTAATTTATTTCTATCTATTTCAGATTATAAATATTCATAATCTAAGTACTCTGCCAAGTGTCCTCTTTCATTAGTCTAAACTAAATTGTACTTGCTGTAATATAAATTTATTTTCCCCCATTCTAATTTATGAAACGGCTGAGAAATGATTTGTAATATCTTCTTAAAATAAAGAAACAACTTAAACCTTTTTTTATTCAGAGTATAATAACTTATTCGTTGAAATATTGACAGCAAAACATTTAAATCATCTTCCACATCACTGATCCCTTCTGTTTTCCTTTTTTTTTTTTTTTTTTAAGGTTTTTTTCTTGGGGAGGGGGTGATTAATTTCTACAGTGAGTGAGTCAATCTATTTTCTCTGCCCTGAGTTTTAATTTTGTTTCAACAGCTATAAATGAACAGATTTCACCTTTATTCCTCTTTCTTGGGTGAGGGAATCCCCAAGATTTGGTTGCTACTGAAGCTAAGGAAAGCTCCAGTTTGCTAACTCAAGAGTCTTAAGAAAAAAATTGCACATATTAAGTACTCAATAAATGTTTCTTGAAAGAAGAATGAAAGGATTGCATCAACCTAAAAGTATATAGCTGTTTGCAAGAATCATTGTGGTAGACTTATAATTTCTTGGCAGATTTCAATACGACAAAAATCATTAAAAGGTGAAAAGTTCAATTAACCAAGTAATTATTTTTTACATGGCTAAACACAGGATATTTTAATGAACTGACTATGTAAATGTTGGTGAAAAAAATTGCCTCTCCACCAATATCCTGTAAAATGATTACAAATTACTTTGCTTAAACTTTGAGTTTTTGATTATTTGTGTCAATTTTATAAATCATACCAATGGTTCAAAATTGACACCTGAAAATTGCTTGGGGTTTCCCAAGGAAGGCATATTACCACAGTTGGAACTGTGTCATTTAACACTCATTTTCTTTTCTGCAATAGCAAGGATTAAATATGTTTATTAAGAAATCTTGCAAATGAAGATAAAATATTTAGAAGCCCAACAACTTAGTACTCAGGCAGTACTATCTCTCTTACAGAGTGGCTTTGCAGAAGGCCATGTAACTACAAATATGTTTATTTTCCAGAAAGATCCAAACTTCTCCTATTTCCAATTAACTTGACTGTGAAATACTATTCCAAGGAGAGAGAGCACTGGGGGTAATGCAGAGCAGTCACATTTATTTAAAATTTTGTTCCCAGATTTTTTCCATTTAGATTTAATAGAAATTTGTATTTTAGAGCAAACAAACAAATGACATGTATCAATTGGTCATGATGTCTTTGAGTCTGACAGTGAAATTACTTTTCTACTGAGATCCAAATCCCTGAAATCACTACTCTTTCCTTTTCCATCTTTTCTTTTTTGGTAAAACATTTTTTGGGAATATATTTGACTTGTCCCACTTTATCCACAGGTAAAATTTTGAATTTCACAAACTCTACATATAGGCACATGCTAACTTCAAGTGAAGGGAAAAAACATGATTTGGGTTTGTTTTGTTGATGCTATTATCGGATTTTTTTAAAAACAAAGTTTTTAGCAATTTTATAAATCTGTCTCTGGACACTTATTTCATGCACATCTTCAGATTGTTTCAGTCGTCTACTTTTTCACTCAAGTCACTTAGGGGAACAATCAATTCCCTCACTCCTTTCCTTCCCACTCCACACTTTCTTCCTGCCTGCCTTTTAAGACAACTGCACCACATTCCTATTTTTTTTTTAAAAAAAGATCACTATGTATCTACTTTACACTATAATACACTGTTTTGAGAACTTAAAATAATGCAAAGAACACTAAGGTGTAATATTTTGTCTATTTAATTGTCAGTACCTCAAATCATAAAGTTACCTCCAATGAGCATCAACACGGAATAGAGGAGGAAAGAACAAATTGAGACAACAGTCTTGGGTTAAATCCCAGCTTTTTCACTGTGTGGCTTTAAGAAAGTCACTTTCCTTCTCTGAATCTCAGTGTGCTTGTTTACAAAAAGGGCAGGTAGAGGAAGTAAGATGGCGGCTAGCTGAGACAGGGCGAAAAAAACGCCTCCGTGAAAAACACTAGCTAAAAACCAGAAAGTGACCTAGAATACCGGTTACAGCGTTGCACCAACTGGATGAGGGCTCCTAGCTCCAGAGGGGCCGTATACTTGGTGAAACCAGGAGTGGGCATTCTGAAACGAGTGAGTAAGCTGGCTAGAAGACCCGCAGCCACGCGGCGGGCTGGGGAAGCCAGGGATCAGCGTATGGAGACCAGCTGGCTGTTTAAAAAAAAAGAAAAAAAAAGGAGCGGCTCCAGTAGCAATTGTGGGAACCACGCAGAAAAACACAGCAAGAGGGGGCTGGGCTGGCCTCTTGCTGTCTGGCCGGGAAGATAGCCCACAGCAGATACCCTTGGGTTCGGGGGAACGGAGGGGAGAGCCGGAAGCAGAAAGAAACCCCGCGGCTAGCAGCTGGCTCCCTGGAGGGCTGGATAAACTCCTGCCCGGGGCCGTGCCCACAGCCCAGAGCCCCACCAGTTGTCCTGGAGCTGGGAAGGAGGAACTGTGTGAGGAGGAGGGGGCTGAGACGCCCCGTTGGGCCATTTTTGCTTCGGGCTGGGAGTGCACCGCCGCATGGCCCGGCTTGTGGGATGGCGCGCACTGATGACGTAGCACAGCCTTCCCTTGGCTGAGCTACTGGAGGAGCGCAGCTGGGAGGGGGGATCTGCTTGGAGAACCCAGGGACGCTATGCCAAGTCCGGTGGTTTATGGATCAGCGAGAGTGAGAGGCTGGGGCTGAACTGAAATGAAGGCTTAGACTTGTGCGGCAGTCTTGAATCTCCAAGATCCTGGGGGATTTGAACATTAGAACTGCCCTTCCTCCCTGACTACCCGTACACACGCCCCAAATTCAGGGCAGACAGCTCCAGCAACACACCCAAACTGAGTTCTCCAACTGAACGCACAAGAATCATTTCCCCACACAAAGCGGAAAAAAGGTTGAGAACTGACTTGAGGGATATAGGTGACTCACAGACGCCATCTGCTGGTTAGTTAGAGAAAGTGTACGTCACCAAACTGTGCTCCTGAAAAATTAGATCAATATCCCTTTTTCTTTACAACTTGAAAGAGCCCTATCAAGCAAAACAAATGCCAAGAGGCCAAAAACAACAGAAAATCTTAATGCATATGATAAAACCAGAAGATATGGAGAATCCAACTCCAAACACACAAACCAAAATATCGGAAGATACAGTATACCTCGCAAAGTTAATCAAAGATCTACAATCGAGGAACGAAAACATGGCAAAGGATTTAAAGGACATCAAGAAGACCATGGCCCAGGATATAAGCGACATAAAGAAAACCCTAGAAGAGCATAAAGAAGACATAGCAAGAGTAAATAAAAAAATAGAAGATCTTATGGAAATAAAAGAAACTGTTGGCCAAATTAAAAAGACTCTGGATATTCATAATACAAGACTAGAGGAAGCCGAACAACATCTCAGTGTCCTAGAAGCCCACAGAACAGAAAATGAAAGAACAAAAGAAAGAATGGAGAAAAAAATCAAAAAAATTGAAATGGATCTCAGGGATATGATAGATAAAATAAAACGCCCAAACTTAAGACTCATTGGTGTCCCAGAAGGGGAAGAGAAGGGTAAAGGTCTAGAAAAAATATTCAAAGAAATTGTTGGGGAAAACTTCCCCCAACCTTCTACACAATATAAATACACAAAGCATAAATGCCCAGCAAACTCCAAATAGAATAAATCCAAATAAACCCCCCCAAGACATATTCTGATCAGACTGTCAAATACTGAAGAGAAGAAGCAAGTTCTGAAAGCAGCAAGAGAAAAGCAATTCACCACATACAAAGGAAACAACATAAGATTAAGTAGCGACTACTCAGCAGCAACCATGGAGGCAAGAAGTGGCATGACGTATTTAAAACTCTGAGAGAGAAAAATTTCCAACCAAGAATACTTTATCCAGCAAAACTCTCCTTCAAATTTGAGGGAGAGCTTAAATTTTTCACAGACAAACAAATGCTGAGAGACTTTGCCGATGAAAGACCTGCCCTACTTCAGATTCTGAGGGGAGCCCTGCTGGAGGAGAGACAGGGAAAGGAGAAAGAGATACAGAGAATTTTAAAAGACATATATAGTACCTTACATCCCAAATCACCAGGACACTCACTTTTCTCTAGTGATCACAGATCTTTCTTGAGAAGGGACCATAAGCTGGGTCACAAAACAAGCCTCAAGAAATTAAAAAAAAAAAAAAACATTGAATATACTCAAAGCACATTCTCCAACCACAATGGAATACAAATAGAAGTCAATAATTTTTGAACTGTAATTCCACTAGTTACTTCCTACATGATGTAAAATACACAAACTCTAAGGACAAATCAGTGGTTTTGAACTCAATGTAAAATACGTAATTTTAGACAACTATATAAAGGTGGGGGAATGAAGGAGTATAGGAACATAGTTTATGTGTCCTATTGAAGTGAAGGTGGTATCAAAGAAAAACAAGATTGATATGGATTTAAGAGGTTAATTTTAAGCCCCACAGTAAACACAAAGAAATTATCAGAGAATATAACCATAGAGATGAAAAGTATAGTTTGGGTTAAGAGAAATGGGGGAAGGGGCAATGGGGAGTTAAGAAATGAGTGTAGGGTTGCTGTTTGAGGTGAAGGGAAATTTCTAGTAATGGATGGTGGGAAAGAGCATTGCATTACAACATTCTAAATGTGATTAATCCCACTAATGAAAGGCTAGGGAGGGAGTGGAATGGGAATATTTAGGCTGTATATATGTTTCCACAACTGGAAAAGAAAAAAAAAAAAAGAAGAAGCCAGTCTAACTACATGACAACTGAATACTAAGGATGAACTTGAATGGGACAGGAGGATAGAGGACAGGTGGCTCAAAGGGACACAGTTGAGACATAAGGAAAAGGAAATATAGAATGTAAGCTTTTTATCATTGTTGAATCTATTGTACTTCTTAGCTGCGCTTAATGGGATTGCATGAAAGAATGTTCTTGTTCATAGGAAGTGTATACGTGAATTATAGTGAATGCTCAAGGATGTGTGCAGCTAACTCTCATATGTTCGGACGACAGAGCAATAGATGATGGATGATATGGAGGGAGGGAGGGAAAGAAATAGCAGTGTGACAGCAAGTTAAAGTTGGTGGATTGAGCTACCGGGAGAGGGGGGGTCAGGGTATGATGGAATTCTGTGTATGGGGCTAGTATTGTTTTTGCAACTGTTCATATAACTTTGAATTTATTTCAAAATAAAAAAAAAAAAGGCAGGTATTAATCTTTACATTTCAGTGTTGTTGTATGGATTAGATGAAAAGTTTAAGGCAATCAATGAGTGCTAGTAGTTATGTTAACAGGGTCTATGGTTTTATGTATGTATCCCCAGACCTTAACATTTTTATGGTACGTAGTAGATGTTTCATAAATGTTAGGAAAGCAGGACGGAAGGGAGGGAGGGAGAGAAGGAAGGAAGGGAGGGAGGAAGGAAGGAAGGAAGGGAGGAAGGAAGGAAGGGAGGAAGGAAATTTAAAAAATGAATGAATGATAAAGAATTTACAAAGCCACTGTACTTGAGATTACAGAAAAAACAAATGAGAGTAAGAAACAGCCCCTGACTTCAAGCAATTTAGGCTTGACTAGTAAATAAAGCCAGTTTGAAAATAACCACAATACAAGCATATTAGGAAGGAAACACAGAAGTGAATGTATCTAATGCATCAAGTAATCTAATAATCCTGGTGTAAATTCAGACAAAAGTGACATCCTGAAACTTTTAAAGGGTAAAAAGCAAACACATGATGAATGAGATCAGCTATCCAAAGATTTGGTCACCATAGTAAAAGGGTTTAAATGTGGTTTTGTAGAACTGGATTACCTCACAAATTAATTGATAAGGATAAGATATTGCTAAAATTAAAACAAGGTAACAAAATTGCATCTTTAGGATGACACAGTTGGAGTGGAAAATGTAAAGGAGAGCTGTAATTCAGTCAGTTGGGGTGATCGATAAGAGATTGATACCTGAAGAATCCACCTGTGTCTATGTCAGATTATCCAGGGAAGACACTTTAACAGGTGACTCTATTGGAGAATGAGGGATGGAATCTCTCTCAAGACTAACCGATTCCTCATGCCTTACTTCTGTGCCAACTGAGCAACTTTCCAGTTACCAATCTGCTTTGCAGGCATCTTGCCGTGAAGAAGTAATACCCTAGAAAACCATTATCACTCACTGTGTATTGGTTAAATAAGCATTCTAGTTAATATAAATATTTTTGTGAGTTTCATTAACAGGTGTTTTATCTTCTAGGAACTATTGAAACTCTGACAAGACTGAAAAGGTAGAATTTCCGGAGCAAAATTTGAAAACCAAAATCTGCACTTCAATGAACCAGTTGAGTTTGACCAGCTGGGCAGACCATACATGACCCTCCTCTCTTTACCCCTCCCCAGTGTTGGTCTGTGGGTTGTATCTGTAATATTGAAAGCTCAAAGGACCCAGAAGCCTCAAGGAAAAGATGGAGACACTAAGTATTTCAATGGGCAGAAATTGTGAGGAGATCATTTCCTGTGAAAAGAAAAGCAGAGCTACAGTCAACAACAGGAAAATACAGTATATGTAATAGGTTAGAATAAATAGTCCAGTTTGATGGTATACAAGCTCCATATAGAAGGAGGTTGTAAATGCAAACTGGCCACTCTGGAGCATTTTAAATGAGATTTGGAAAATATATGTTATTTACTTGGTAATAGGAAACTCTTTTTTTTTTTTTTTTTTTTGAGCCAGTGAAAAGAAACATTTTAAGTATTCATTAGGATAACTAACTTGTTAAGAACAAAGTAGATAAATCTGAGAAAGGAGTGACTGATCCACAAAATTTATTGCAACAGTCTAAGCAGGAGGTAAAGATAACCCAAACAGGGAAGATAAATATGATAAAAACAGATGTGAATGTTAGACCCTAAGGAAAGGACAATCTTTGGCATTCACTGAGCATCTGAATGGATGTGAAAAGTGAGGGCACTGGAAAAGTTGGTGCATACTCTAAGGTTTGGCTCACCAAGGGAAAAAGCTGATACAGGGTAGCTGGAAAGATAAAGAAGTCGGAGTTAGACAATTTAAATTGGGCTTACCAGTGAGTGCATCCAGGTGCAGATGTTAAATAATGATATTCAGAGACTCAAACCATTGATGTAAAATGATGTCCAAAAAACAGCATATGAATAAGCGAGAAGCAAAAGAGCAAAGGTAAACAAACATACAAATATTAAGGAGAAAAAAGGAATCATCAAAATATGCTAATTAGTCCTGGAAGTTTGCATGAGAGCAAAAAGTTTTGAGCTGTATTTTTCAAAAGATTGTAATATAGATAGAATTGAAATAAGAGTACTACCTTTTCAGTGGTGATACAACATGGAAAAAAAACTGACAAAATATTTATTAGGCTACTCGACCTGGTATTATATAGAGTGGGGAATTTTCTGGGTGAAGATATAGTATTTGTTTACTTATAAGGATCCAGAATCTCTTATTTTTAAAACAAGTTGAATCTCAGCTTTTCCACAGAACCTTTTCTTTGATTTTTATAACCATAATGTGCAAATATATTAACTTAATAACACAATGAAATGTTTACTCATATATAATTACTAAATTATTGTTAATAAATAAACTGCTTCCTCTATTTCCCTTCAGCTAAAAATGCTACCAACTTCTCAATGGAGAACTTCGTTATATTATGGGGAAATTGACTCAAGTATTTAAGGGCTATTACAGTTAGATGACTGAGTAATCATGCTTTTTTAAAAATTTCATAAATTAAGCAATCTGTAAAATAATATTCGAAATGTTTAAAAGCAATGTTGCTTATGATTCAGAGGGCTCAAAGTCTTGAGGTGGAAACTGATTACAGTAGGATAAGAGTCACGACAAAGGTATGCACACACAAGATGAACATCCTCTGTGGTCAGGAGAGATTCCATAGAGGCAGTGACATGGAGCTGAATCTTGAAGCTATGTTCACAAGGGAAGGCAGCAAAGGAAGGAGGCTGTAATGGAGTCCAGGTCAAGGAACCAGTGACATCAAAAGCCCAGGGGTCTGAGAGAGCAGTGAGTGTTCATGGAAATGCCAACTACTTCTCCTTAGCAGAAACTACAGGTACATGTCGGGAATAGTCAGAAACAAAAAGAAGAGAGGTAGAGAAGATCCAGATAATAAAGTACCCTGATGTCTTGATGAGTTCATGCTCTGTCCAGGAAGGGATGGGTAGGTGCTGGAGGATTTTAAGCAAGGGAGAGACATAATGTGACTTACACTTTTAAAAGATCACTTTTGTAAGGCAAAGTATGGCAGACAGGTGGCATCAAATTTATGGTTCTGCAGTCTCCCTTTGCACAGAGGCAGTAAATGTTTTGGAAACTCAAATAAATTCTGCTGTTTTATTAATAATTATGGCTGCAATTATAAAGAGTGCAAGATAGCTGCAGGACCTGAATGAGTTACTAAGTATATTATTAAGTATTTCATCGTGAAATATTTAGCATTTAATAAGTTAAATCCAATCTACTTTCTTCACAAACATAGAGAGCTGAAGATTTTCCAAATATCTGACCACCAAAAAGACAAACATATGCAAACGGCAAGGGAACAATCTAACAACACTGTTGTACAAGGTTTACAAGAATGTACTGTTCAAAAAGCATAGCCTTTCAGCTAATAAATCCATCACTTTCGGTCCTTTCTTGACAGCTGAAATGTATATTAAGAATCATAATACTAGTCTGATCCTTCTGTATGTCTCTTGTTCAGTGTCTTCCCTTTCTGGGACTTTGTTTCAACAAAGCAATATTTAGAAAACAAGAGCAATGGACATAGCAAATAACTCAAAAGTACTACAAGAGACCCAAATGTGCTTCTTTGTACACCTGCCCCATAGACAATCCCAATTAAGAAAGGGCATCCTAATTTTTAAAAGAGAGTTACCACAGCAACAAAGTGAACAGTTAAAAAGCAATGAACTTAATCAATGCAAGTCATTGCTGGAAAGATTATCCCTCGAGACAAATCTCTCACAGCTAAGATTATTGCTATTTATCTCAAGTGTCTTCTGAAATGGTAAGAATGACTGACTGAGGGCTTTAGATCAATGAGATAATTTTGCTTTTTTTTTTTCTTTCAATGAGCTAAAGCTCCCAGTTGACCTAAGCTGCAGTTTTAATCATGATGGTAATCAATAACAATTACACCCAAGAGAATGTGCCAGCATAGGTTTTCCAGGAAATCTCATAGGGCTTAAAGTGCTATACTTGTAGAGGCAGTCAATATTGTGTGTTGTAAAATAGAATTCAGGTTGGTTTCTTCCTGTTTCCCAAGAGTGGAATCACAGTGCCCTAGACCCAGAAATGTTAGCATAGTGTTTCTCAAACCATAATATGCTTAACAGTCACCTGAGGATCTAGTTAAAATGCAGATTCTGATTCAGGTGGTCTGGGGTGTGGCCTGAGCTCTGCATTTCTTCAAGCTCCCAGGAGATGCCCATGCAGCAAGGGGTCAGTCAGGAGAAAGGGCAAAACTCATGGACATTGGCTGAGGAATGCTTACAAAGAAGGGATCTGACCATGAGAGAGATTTTCCTTCTACAACTTCCACCTAAAACTGTCCTCCTTGAAAAATGAGAAAAATGGCAATATTAAATTTACTTCAAAGAGAAAGAATAAGAGTAGCATTTTCCAAATGTGTTTGAAGGAACACTAGTTATCTGGGATTCTAATAGGTGTTACCAGAAAAATAGGGTGCTAATAGGAAGTTCAGTGGTCACATACCTGAGTTAAAGTTAAGTGATAATGTATGGCTAATCTTCATTACTATGTGCCAGCCATCTCAATACGTACATAACTCATTTACCCATTATAGCAACTCTGTGCAGTAGGAACTATGGGATCGTCCCCATTTTACAGATGTGGAAAGGGAAGCGTGGAGATGTTAAGTACCTTGTCCAAGGTCACAGGCTGCTGGGTGGGTGGGGCCAGGAATCCAACCATGGCAGGCTGGTCCCAAGCCTGGGCTCTAACCTCTATGGTACACAAGCATTTTTCAGTATTGATGGGAAGTGTGAAGCAGCACAAGGTAATATAAGTACATATACATTGCCAATAAAGGGGAATATGCAATGGCATGGAGAGAGGAAAACATAAAAGTTAGGGCAAGACAGAATGAGAGCAAGCTAGAGAAAGGAAAATTAGAAAATGGAAGTAATGTTTGGAGAAAAAATAAATAGATTTAGAAGAGGGCATTGTGGTTGTGAAGGCATCATCCACCAGGGCACAGATGCACTGAATGAAGGCCAATCTGCTTTGCAGATAAACACTGAGAAGAAGAAAGCAAGTCAAGTTGCAGATCTCACCAACCACAAGATGAGAACAGTTTATTTCCACCAAATATACTAAAAGAGCACTCAAAGACAACAGAGTCATGAGTATTCTTACACTAATTACCCAATTTACAGATTATCTGGGCCCCTTGCTGGGTCTCTTTCTTCTTCCTGCAGGATTGTTTGGACGTTTTGCTTCTAATTAGCAGCAACTTTGTGAGAAAGAGTAGGGAGGAGAGATAATGATTAAATCAGTTTATTTTGCTCTTATCAGGGGATCTGGCAATAGGTTTGGAAAAGGGAGGTTAGGATGTGAAACTAATGATGAAAATACATTCTTATTAATACTAGATTTCAATGAACCCTCTTTGCCTGGTCTTCATGATGCTGGAGAAGGAGGCTGAGAGGATTCAGTCTGAGTTACGTAGCTTGAATTAGAAAACAGTCAGCACATCTAGTGAAGTATACTTCAGGTCAGGCAGAACTGTAAACAAAGTAGTTGTTTGGTTAGATGAACACTGGGAAACAGTTCAGATTGTTCAGACAAGCATTAAAACAAAAAATGACCTTGGAAAACTTCTGAGGTTTTCTGATTCCTAACGCAGTGTTTATGCAGAGGGTTTTGTTGTTTAACAAAAACTGGAGACACGGCAATGCCTGTAACTGTCCTGAAATGATCAGATGTGTAAATGTGTTCACGAGTATCAAAATGAAGTTAACTTTTTTTTTTTTTCAGATGAAACAGAACTCCTTTGGCCCCAAAGATTGAAATGTCATCAAAACTGCACTTATTCTTCACCATTACCTTCATCACCACTAGCACTATTGCCTGATTATTTACAAGGCACCTCTATTTGCAGGGTTCTAAGGTGAAGCAATCTAAGTTTTGTTACACTAGTATTTCAACCTACATTCACAAACTTTTCAAATTTTTTTTTATTTTTATCAAAATGTTTTTCATAAGCATGTTTCTTGTTTATAAGAATCCTTCATTGTTCCAAGACACAAATCACATCCCTTTGAATTCCAGATGAAAACACTTTAAGCCTATTTATGATTGTATTTCAACAGACATGTATACACTTGTAACGCAGTTCCAGTGTTATTTAAAAATATACTTCAATAGGTCTTATTGTGTTGATATTAGCATGACACTTAAGAAAATGCTTCCAGATGGCAGGCACCTGCCCCAGCTTTGAATCAGACCCCAAAACCTAGAGGCAGAAACCAAAATGGGGGAAGAGCAACAAACTATATATTGAAGCACCTAACAGTTTTGGCAGCTCATTTGGAACTGGTTTTTGCCAGCTGGGCATTTTGCCATTTCCTTGAGGCAAAATTAAAGTGGAAGATGCAAGGGTTTTATTGTAATTTTCCACCACATATTTATATCATTATGGGTTTTGTGTTGCTCTAGTCCCCACACAGTCTCACTGAATATCTTCTTATTATGTCACTGAGATTTGAAGCAAATATAGACTGATGCAGTGAAAACAAGTGGGCCCTGTGTATAGTAAATGATTGCTGAAGATAAAACTGCCTATCGGGACTGGCTACATAATTTGCAGGGCCCAGAGCAAAATGAAAATTCAGGGCCCCTTGTTCAAAAAGGAGGGAAAAAGTGCTGTGAAAGATATTTCCAATCTCTCTCTTAATCTGCCATGGTGCTTTTTATTTGCTATTTAATGGCATCCTCCTTCAGACAGAGGGATACCCCCCAGGATGAGTGCAGATCTTCACAGGTGCCTGGGGCCTCGCTCCTTATGCACCCCAAAGTGCACACAAATGGCCCCTGGCTGTTGGGTGGCAGCCAGACCCAGGCACTGTGCCCCTGCGGGGACAGGAAGTCAAGCCAGGCATCAGACTTGGCACAGACCCACCACTCCAACCCATGGACAGGCAGGGGAATCCCAGGAATACCGAGGCCCCTCCACGCAGCAGTGTGTTCAGTACCTGCGCCTGGGGTGGGTGACAGTCAACCCCACTGAGTCAAGCATCTGAATGTGCCATCCGCAGACAGCCCAGGTCAGCACAGGATGAGAAAGCCGCAGCAAGGCCCTGGGCTGCCCTTTGGTGCTGCAGGGCTCTGAGGCCAGGTCCCAACCCTCTCTGTGCCATGACCAAGCCCCTGCCAGGGGTGGGGAGCAGAGAGGAAGATGCAGAGTGGAGCCCTGTTCCTAGGAGGTGAGGGAATGAGCCGCAGAGAGAAGCAGAGAACAGCAGAGAAGCCCATCCCATGTGAGACAAGGCTTCAATTACCGGGAGCGTGCTCCATTATCCCATCGGTCTTCACTTACAAAACACAGACTCAAAGATAAAATTTTTCCAACTTCAAGACGCAACCTCAGAGCATTAAACCTTAAGCAACTGCTCTGGTCACAGACCCAAGAGGCTGGTTCTGATGCATATAAAAATTGAGGGCCTCTGCTTACCTTGGAGACCCATACACTAAAATTGTAACAATATAGAAAAGATTAGCATGGTCCCTGCAAACGGATAACATGCAACTTCATTAAGTGTTACATATTTTTATTTTCTACAACTAAATACACACACACACACACACACAAATTAGGGCACATAAAATTGGGGATATATTAATAAAACTGTGGAAACTGGAATAAGATTGGTAGATTTTACATGTCAATATCCTAGTTATGATACTATACTATAGTTTCGAAAATGTTACCATTGGAAGCAACTGAGCAAAGTGCACAGGAGAACTCTCTGTATTATTTTTTACAACTGCCTAATGTAATTACCTCAATTTTTAAAAACGCCAAAGCCTAACAAATGGACAAAGAATAGGGCATACAGGCAATCATTACCAAAGCTACCTATATATAACTTGGATATATTCAGCACATTCAATTGAATATAATTTTGGCTTTGATATAATGTAAAAGAGGAGTCCTTAAAATAATACACAATCTGCAAGCAGCATGTTAACCACATAGTATATTGTCAGGAGGAACATGTTTAGCTATATTTCTCCTTGAAATGTCTCGTACCTATTTAAGACAAAACAAAAACACATACTCAATACACTATCAAAGCACTCTGGAAACTGGAGTTCTCTATGCAAAGGCATGCCTTTATTCACAAAAGGGGGAGACAAATGTATGTGTCATAGCACAAAATCAATTTTACAATTTTAAGTGCTGCGTCCAGAAACTTGATCTGTGCCTCCATTTACACGTTTGTGTTGGTACTGTTACTTAATTTTTACATCAAAAAGACAAACATCTTGCTGTCAGATGCTGAAACACCAAAAGTGTAATAGTAAAAATCTGAATTCTTCACGATTAGGTCCCAGAGTTGCTGAGCCAGGTGAGAATTCTATGCTGCGCTTAGGACTTTGTATGTGTGAACACACGTCCAAAAAGAGGATCAGTCTCGGTACAGTCCGAGGGAAAAGGGTGTGGCCAAATCTGTAGGGCCTCAGAGACAGAGATTGTCTAAAGAGCAGCTAATTCTCCTTTGTATTAAATGAGATAATGAAACAAACCTGCTTAACACCACAGAGCCCAGCACAACGGAAACACACAATAGATGACAGCAATTAATATCGACAACAGCAACCTGTTCTCCCCACTCTAACCTCTTAAGTGCTTGGCACCAACTCTCAATATAGATTACACAAACAATTACCATATCAACGATTTCTTGCTGTCTCCAACAAAATTCATGGCCAAGATAAAACCACCTTTGGTTCTATCCAGGACTTTGCAGAGACCTGATGAACTGGTTAAAAAAAGAAAGTTTGGGATCCAAATTAATTTTGCCACTGCTAACTCCGTACCTTTGGGTAAGATATTGGTTGTTTGTTAGTAAAATGGAATTTGAATTTCAAAGATGAATGAATATTCATTCATTTTGGGTAATTATGTGCTAAGGCATTCAATAAATATTTGTTGAATGAAAGACTGAATTAATGAATGAATGAATATGTACAGACTTCTCTCCAACCTGTTTTTTTCTCTTTACTTGCTAAATTCCCTTTCAGCTTCGTTTTAGAGTTAAACTGTCAGAGTAGAAAGAGGGGAAGCACAAATAACACAGCTCATGACCTCACTTGACCGTATCCTGCTGCTTCACTACATAATTCATTGTCAGCATCAGTCAGATGTAGTATGCCAACAGCTCTGTGTCAGGGTTTGCCGGTGGTGTGGCAAATTACTGCACTTCCATCTAGCCAAGCTTTGGGCCTGGGAGCCTAACAAAAAGCACTTAGGAACCTCCTAAGGCAGGAGAGCATCCTTGGCTGATCACCAATGTCTCCTTGCTAGTGGTGCCCTAGTTTTGTTCTGAAAGTCTCAAGTTCCTATGGATTCCAGACTCCTGACTGGGCCAGTTTACTAAGGAACTGAGCCTCTCCTTGTCCCATCTTGGGTTTTTTGAGTTCCAAACAGATTACCTCTGGGTCCTTACCACAGTCTGCATACCTGATTTCCATATACTTTCTCAAAGGTAGATTCAAAACCCTTTCCACTCAACCCAGGCTTGGTTCCCAGGCTGGCTGCATGCCCTGTCTCAGTGATTCCCTGCTGTCTTTATTACTGGCACTGACACAAATGCAGCTTTCCATCCACTCACCAGAAAAACCTTGGATCTATTATATTCTCTCTTTGGTTCCTTAGCACTCTAAACTAAGTTAATTATATCTCATGTAATTTAATTAACTACATGCAAAATTTTTAATGACAAAGCAAAAAATAGGTAACAGCCAACTTGAATTGTGTCACTATACAAACAGTGTCAAGGATGGCTTAATATTTAAAAGAACACCCATCTAAAAGTAGATGAAAAATGCAGTTTAACATTCATGAAAAATGCCAAGTGTTTAGTGTTTATGCTTAAACTATTTTTCCAAATGTCATTAAAATCAACTGAAGTTTCAAATTCTCAGGTAAATTCAAGCTGTATTTGAGAGGTTTATCACTAATTTGAAAACTAAAAAGCTACAAAAAAAAAAAAAAAGCATACAAATGACCTTTTAATCGTCAAAGAAAAATTAACACAATTGAATGCACACTACTATAACATTAAAAAATTAATCATGATATGGCAAAACTAACAGTAGAGATATCTAAATTAAGTACAATAATTAAAACATATGGAACCTAGCTATTGGTTTTTAAACCACTACTACATCAGTTAACATGAATACCACAGAGAGTCTCATCAATTATAAACATCCAACATTCAGTTTCAAAACGTCCCTAGAGGGAAAATGTTCAGGGCAAGAAGCTAAACATGATATTAGGAAGAAAAATGTAAATACAAAATCCATGCCTTGGCATGAACTCAGGTCTGAATATGAGAAGAGAAAACAGAAAATAGAAGGAAAGGTACTGATAATTAATCATTAATCCAACTGGTACCTAATTAGAGGGCCTGGAACAATTTATAGAGCTACACAATGGAACATCCACTAAGGATCCAGCCTAACGCATCACGTACTGTCTACCCTGTCGGGACAGCTGAACATACTTCCTGCCTTGGGCTCCTTCTCAGGGGACAATAGGATTGCATATACTTTATAAGTCTTTAAGTGGACTCACATAGTCCACTAAACCCTACTGATTGTGCTTCTCATGTAACACGACTCCAGCTCCGGGTAAACTGCAGAAAATATCATGCTCATATCTACCGGTGTTTAAATGGTTTCTGTTTTCTGCATAATAATATTCACTTTTGCATTTACTTAAAAAATTATTTCTACCTTTAGTGTAGGTACACGCAAAGGGAGCATTTTAATATATGGAACAAAGCCATGTGAGCGGTTAATTAAAACTCCCCTTATAAGCTTTTCATTAGGAGTTTATAGAAATCAGCACAGAGAGAAAGCCGGGTTTCCTGAGTTACTACCACTGCTTAATAAAGGAACTAATCATGTGGCCACACATTCAGAAATGACAACAGAAACACGGTGGCACAGAGTTGCTTTATATTTTTAAAGAAATATGTTTTATTGCTATTTAAATCTACAGTTATGGAATTTATTTAACATAATTAATGGAAAAATAGTTACCCATGAATGTAGCATTTTAATAATCTGAGAAGTCAATTTGCTTTGTAAATTCTCATCATTCACTGTTCAACTTAACTTTTAATAGTCTACTGTTCTTGGAAACTAGGTGATTTCTTTTTCTCTTAAATATATCTTCAGCCAAGTCATTAAAACTTTCCAGAAGTCTACATTTAACCTGACTTTGCTTTCTGTGAAGATGTTGGATATAGGGCTTCTTTAGCTCTGCTGACAGTTTTATATTTCAATGGATTGTAAAAGTTTAATGAAGAATATTATGCCTTGAATAAATAAATAATCTATTCCATGTAGCTCTATTATTACCAAAATTGGTCTCCACACATTGAAATGCCCCCAAATTCCTGGCAGTCCAAGAGCTCATGTTTCCTCTGTTGCTGCCTTCGCATATAAACTAACTGAGACCTATTAATTTTTATTTAACTAACACTCACATAGCATTTACTATATTCTAGGTGCTGTTTTAAGTATTTTTACAAGCTGTGACTCACCAAATCCTCATAATAACTTTATGGCTAAGTGCTGTTATGTAATCCCCATTTTACAGATGAGGATATAGAGGAATGAAGAGATGGAGTAACTTGCCCGAGATTATCCTGCTAGTAAACAGCTGAGCCAGCATTTGATCCCAGGCAGGAAGGCTCCAGAGTCCCGCCTCTCCCAACCACTGCTTCCTTAAGACTTCTCACAAACCCCACCTAAAAATCCAATAAAGAGAGAGAGAGAGAAACATTGTAATTGAAAGGGAAAAGAAGAATGTATAGCTTTGTAGGTTTTCTCCCTTCTCAGTTAAAGGCAACAAAACTACTTTTTCAATGAAAAAATTGTCTTCCAAACAAAACGACAAAAACAGCAGAGAAGGAAATGCTATTTTCCAGTTTCTAGGAGGTTATCATAAACAATGAAGAGAGAAAAACAAATTAAAGTTTAAAAAAAAAGTGGCGTTTGACAGTATCCCTTTTACCTCGTTGCCTATAATAATTTGACTGTGCTGTGTTCGGTGGCTGTGCTGAGCACCCTATGGTGTGAAAATGAAAGATGACCATGCTTGGAAAAGAAAAGAGACGCATATTGTAAGCAAGTGTAAATGCACAGTAAGGTCTGAATGTTGTGGAAATAAGCCCAGGCTGCTTCTCAATTCATGAGTTTAGCTGAGATGGCAGAACAGATGACAAACAACAACAAACAGAAACACCATACCACACAATTCTCTCCAATAGTGGGGATAAATATCCATAGCAGTTTATTTAATTTGATGCTAATTTACTTTCTTGTTTAACCATTCTAAATATTTGTTATCTATTAAATATTCATGTATTGTGTTTTAATACCTTCAGGATTTTATTCTCCAAGGAATAAATTTATAAGTACCTGTAAACAAAATAGCACACTTTCCTCAAAATAAAAACAAGAGGTTTTATTCAGAGACTTAATTATCAATTAACTGGCAAAAATGTGAGTCTGGAAGAGAATTCAATCATCTTGGAATATAAAACTTCAAATATGGAAAAGCACATTTCATTTGGAAATATAAAACAACACAGTACTATCACCTGTTCTCCAGCACAACTATTTTTAGGGTGGTTTATTATCAATGAAAACACAATTACAGGCATTTCATTTCTTCCTGCAGTACCATAAAGAGTCTATTTATTTTTGAAGAAAATGGCTTATTCAATCTGCTCCTTTGGGATATTAAATATTTTTGAAGGATCTCCTTTATTTCTGTGTTAAGTTTTATAAATGATATCAGGTTAATGAAACAAAATGAAGCAATAACCATTTTAATGTAGTCATTATTAATATTAGATATGGTAATAATCTATTAATTCTTCAAATCCAACTATTTGTTAAAAAGAAAACTAAATGATTAAACAAAATCTACTGACATGGCAAACCCCCAATAAGGAATGTTCTATTTAATAAAAGAGTGTGGGTATATTCTTCAAAAAGTCAATATCATAAAATAAAAGAAAGACTGTGGGAATGTTCCATATTAAAGGAGGTTAAAGAAACTTAACTAAATTCAATACCTGACCCTAAAATGAGTTCTGTACTGGAGGTGAAAACATGCTGTAAAGGAAATCATGGGCTCAATTGATAAAATTGGAATATGAATGGAAGACTAAAGTATTTTATCAACGATAACTCTGTTCTGATTGATTACTGTTCTCTGCTCATGTAAGAGAATACTTATTCTTAGGAAACAGACTCTGAAGGGGTCAGGGGTAAAGGGTCATTTGATGCAACATCCTCAAATGGCTTAGAGAAGAATTAAAGTATGAGAAAGAGGGAGAGTGAGTGAATGATAAACTGAATGGGACAAAATGGTTAGGTCACTCTGGGTAAAGGCTGGAGGTGTATACTTTACAGTATTTCTAATGTTTCCAAAGTTTCTGTAAATTTAAAACTGTTTCTAAATAAAAAGTTAAAAAAAAAAAAAAAAAAAAAAACCTATTGAGCTGAACCAGGAAGAATTAAATCCCATGGATAGAGCTCACTCATTTATTTACAGGACAAGGGTAAAGAGTCCCTGAAACCTGCCTTAAACTCTTGATCTTATGTGGTAGACTATGACAGAGATTCAAAGCAAAAGACCTTCGTCCACACTGAATGCCAGTTATTTCTCACACTAAGGTCTCTCCAGAAAGGTGCTACTGGATTATTCTCCAGTTACCCAGCCACTCTAAATTCACAACCTCCACAGGAAATTGCTGAGGCACATCCACCCTAAACACAAGGGTTGGGGGATCACAGGCCACCCAGATCAGCCCTGGAAATAAGGCACATCTAACTATCCATCCAGAGGCAACACCTTCCGGCTACAACTCTTCATGATCTGATTCAATCCACACTTGCTTGGTGTCTGCTATATGCAGGCACTGAGCTAGGGGCTACGGAGAGAATGAAAAAGCTTTAGCATTAATCTTAAGGAAATCACAGACTAAAAGTAAAAACCAAACAAAAAAAAGGCATATAATTCTATAATTACAATGGAATCTATGAAACGCTGTTGTAATAGAGGTATATATCAAGTTTTCTGAGAAGGCTTAAGAGAATAAGTGAGACTTCACTTCATTCAGTTATTAAATAAATATTCTTTTTCAGGGAAAGGGACCTTAAAGATGAGTACGTGCTCTCCCAGCTGACAGGAAAAAATGCGAGCGGGGAATTCCAGGTAAAAGTGACTAATAACACACGACAAAGGCATACAGCCATGAAAGTGTAATGTATTTTCAGAGGATATAGTAAGGGGCTCTGTATGGCTGGATCAAAGCATCTCCTTGGGGTGTAGATAATGGGGGACGTCAGACCAATTAGGGCCAGATCCTGAACAACCTCCTCATGCAACCTGCTACGGACTACAACACAATCCTGTGGAGGGAATGGTAGGATTTTTTTTAATCAGGGAAATTTAAGTGATGAAATTTTTGTTTTGGAAAGACAACTCTGGTAGAATGTAAAGCAATAAATTATCAAAAAAAAAAAAACAAAGATGTGAGTCAGAAAGAGTTGTTCACATGTAATTGTAATCATCTTCAGATATGATCAGAGCTTGAACTGAGACAAAACCAACAAGGAAAGAGACATATAAGGTGGCAGACGGGGTAGGACGCAACAACCAACTCAATGTGTATGATGTGAGACAAGGGAGGATGGGGATGGGGAGGGTATGTATGATGCAGCTCTCTAGGTTAAACTTTGGGATAATTAACATGTTGGGGGAAAGAGAGAATTTGAGTTTGAAATTCCAGTGGAGTGTCTTTAGAGATGTCTAATGTAGAATTTAGGAATACAGGAAACACACAGCACTGAGGTTCAGGAGAAAAACTAGGGTAAATATAAACATGCTAGAGCCACGGTGGTGATGGTTAGACACAGGATGCTTCTCTTAGCTTGTATTCTCTAAGAGAGATTGTATAGGTTGAGAAGAGAGCTAGGGATAGATGTTTAAAGATTATCAAAAAGAAAACAAGCCAGGGGAAAGAAAGAGAAAGAGGAGAAGTCAGAGTTATATGGTAACCTATAGTACATGCCTTGAATACAGGGTAGGCACCCAGCAACCACTGTCTAACAACATTCCACCCACATCCACTGAGGCCAGACACTTTGGTCAATCCTGATTATTATACTAGCCCCAGTTTACTGTTCTAGCTGAATAACATAATGACTCGTAAGTTTGGATAGAGATAAAGTTCAAATTAATTTCACCTTCTATCATCTCTCTCCTTACACATTGAACTACAAAATTAAACAAAGGACTTTATTTTTAAATGAAGCATAATCATGGACACACTAGAACCTTCAGAGCCACTTAGGAATAATAAAGCAAAGCAAAGCAAAGGGAAAAAAAAGGTTCACAAACAAATTCTTGAACTCATTCGCCCTCTTTTAAAAATTACTGATTTGCAAAATATGGCAATAAACAATAGTTAAAATAATGCACATGTTCTGATTGCAACATAGCAATGTCAGGCAATTCTGGGTTAAACAATAGGCATCCTACAAATGGAATGCCTTCAGATGCACAGGTGAGAGCATGTGTGCACAGACACACACACACTCATGCACAACCCCCTCAAAGGGCCAGACTTCACAGTCACACCAACCTTTTAAACATTTTGCCTGTATCACCCACAGTGACCACCAGTCTGGTGCAATCATCCATCCTCTTTGAGAAACAGTGATACCTGTAATCAGTAACTCACATAGCAACCAGGTTTTACAATTCCACGAACCTAATTTGTCCCACATTAAAATTCGTTTTCTTTTTAAATTTCATGATTAATGTACCGCCCAGATCTTCAATATTCTTGGCCTCCCAGGTCACTACAGAAAGCAATCTGTTTTTCTTGAAGAAGAATTTGAATAAATAATACCCATCACCTGACTGCAAGTATTCATTACACTTGAGCTATGTAAAATAATCAGCCATAAATCAAGTTTAGTAGCTTTAAAACAAGTGACGTAGGTTTGATTTAAACAGAATCCTCCGAATGGTTTCTTCTTTCCAGAATGATCTGAATTTCATCCTATGTGCATTGCACAATTTCTTTTTCATTTTGTGAATACTTCTCTTGTGTCAATATTCACTTTATGCCTTTCTAACTCAGCAAATAAAGGCTCAGATACAAAATGGCTTTGCCATTTGTCTAGCATGAAATGGAGCAGTAATTATTTTAGTGTTTCAATCTGGACGGTCGAAAAGATGACCTTATGATGAACCTCCTGTAAGAGAAACAGTACTGTTTATAAATAAAATCTCATGATGAGAGATTCTTAGCTTCCAAAGGAAGAAAGCAGTCCCTATGTTTGCGGGCAGTTAATGTTCTGACCTTCACTTTAGGTACATAATATCTAGATTTTCATCAACATTTTTAAAAATGTTGCTCTAAGTACAGAATCCTGGGTTTTGTTCATTCGTGTCTGGAAACTATTCTGTTTAGGGAATATGCCACAGCCAGCTAGGCTGAAAAAGGACATTCTTTTCTCGCTACTAAGATAATACTCCCATAGTTCTTTGTTCAGTCCCACAACATTCTTAAAGGGACATATGACTAAAGAAGATGTTGATATTTCTTAGAAGAATCATGATATTGAAAATATAAAAGTTCTCCAAGGAAATTTAAAATTATTACAAAAGTAAATTATACAAGAGACAAATTCAATATTGGAAACAACACAGATGGGTTTAAAATTCACACTTTGAATTCAAACAAACCTAGATTCTAATGTTCACAGGTTGGGTGACCATGGACAAACTGCTTGACCTCTGGTAATCCAGATGGAAATAACTGAAAATACTATGTTAATAAATTAAGCCTAGCACTTGGTATCTGTAGATATCCACTAAATATCACCATCCTTCTTGGCTTTCCATTTCAATATTATAAATGACAACACCATTAGGGAATTCCATAATTTTCCATTATGCATGTGTGCATGGTTTGCATTTCAATTAGAGGCATACATCACAGTGGGTTTGGTTCCAGACCACCACAGTAAAGTGAACATCACAATAAAGCTAGTGTTCCAGTTTGTTAATGCTGCCATTTGCAAAACACCAAAAATGGATAGGTTTTTAGAACTGGGGTTTATTTGGCTACAAATTTATAGTCTGAAGGCCATGAAAATATCCAAATTAAGGCTTCAACACAAATATACCCTCACTGGAGAAAGGCCACTGGCGTCTGGAAAACCTCTGTTAGCTGGGAAGGCAGGTGGCTGGCATCTGCTGACCCCAGGTTGTGTTCCAGCTCTTCTCAGCTCCTGCGTGTTCTTCAAAATGTTGCTCTTGAGGTGTTTTGTTCTCTCTTAGCTTCTCCAGAGCAAACTCTGGGCTAGTATCTCTAAAGGGATACCAAGTCTGCTTTCAAAGGCTGCCTCCAAAATGTCTCTGTAAGCCGCAGCTCCAAGCTCCTTCTGTCTGAGCATTTATAGGGTTCCAGTGATTAAGACCCATGCTGAATGGGTGGGGCCACACCTCCCTGGTAACATTCAATCAGAGTTCACAACCTAACCAAAGGTGTCACTCACAGTTGGGTGGGTCACATCTCCACGGAAGCAACCTAACTGCAATATCCCATGAGACTGGATTAAAAGATCGTGGCTTTTTCTTGGGGGACATAATATATACAAACTGGCACAGCTAGTCATGCAAATTTTTTGGTCTCTCAGTGCATATAAATATTATGTTTACATTATACTGCAGTCCATTAAGTGTGCAACAGCATTATGTCTAAAAAATAATGTACATACCTAAATTAAAAAATACTTCATTGATAAAAAATGCTAACCATCATCTGAGGCTTAAGTGAGTCATAATATTCTTGCTATTATCCTTCTAGGAGGGTCTTGCCTAGATGTCATTGGTTGCTGACTGATCAGGGTGGTGGTTGCTGAAGGATGGGGTGGCTATGGCAATTTCTTAAAATAAGACAATGAAATCCCCCATATCAACTGACTCTTCCTTTCATGAAAGATTTCTCTGTAGCATGTGTTGCTATTTGGCAGAATTTTACCCACAGTAGAACTTCTTTCAAAATTGGAGTCTATCCTCTCAAACCCTGCCACTGCTTTATCAACTAAGTTTATGTAATATTCTAAGTCCTTTGGTGTCATTTCAACAATGTTCACAGTATCTTAATCAGGTGTAGATTTCATTTCAAGAAACCACTTTCTTGGCTCATCCATAAAAAGCAATTCCCCATCCATTTAGGTTTTATCATGAGATTGCAGAAATTCAATCACATCTTCAAGCTCCACTTCTAATTCTAGTCCTCTTGCTATTTCCACCACATCTGCAGTTACTTCCTCCATGGAAGTCTTGAACCTCTCAAACCGATCCCTGAGGTCTTGGAATCAACTTAATCAACTTCTTCCAAACTCCTGTTAATGTTGATATTTTGACCTCCTCCCACTAATCACAAATGTTCTTAATGGCATCTAGAATGGCCCAGGTCCAACAGAGGAATAATGACCTATGACAGGTATACAGTCTTACGAAATATATTTATGGAATAATACGACTTGAAAGTTGAAAGTACTCCTTGTCCCATGGGGGCAGAATGGATGTTGTATTCAGGCATGAAAACAATATTCATCATGTACATCTCCATCAGAGCTCTTGGATAGCCAGATACATTGTTAATGAGCAGTAATATTTTGAAAGAAATCTTTTATCCTGAGCAATAGGTCTCAAAAGTGGCCTAAAATATTCAGTAAACCATGTTATAAAAAGATATGCTGTCATCTTGCTCCATTGTTCCATCTATAGAGCAAAGACAGAGTAGATTTAGCATACTCCTTAAGGGTCCTCAGATTTTAGAATTGGTAAACATGAGATGGCTTCAGCTTAAAGTTACCAGCTGTATTAGCCCCTAGCGAGAGTCAGCCTGTCCTTGGAAGCTCTGAAGCCAGGCACGGACTTCTCCTCTCCAACTATGAAACTCCTAGATGGCATCTTCTTCCAATATAAGGCTGTTTCGTATACCTTGAAAATCTGTTGTTTACTTAGCCACCTTCATTAATTATCTTAGCTAGATCTTCTGGATAACTTGCTGCAGCTTCTACATCAGCACTTGCTGCTTCTACCTTGCACCTTTATGTTATGGAGACAGCGTCTTTCATTAAACCTCATTAACCAATCTCTGTTAGCTTCAAACTTTTCTTCTGTACTTCCTCACCTCTCTCAGCCTTTTTAGAACTAAAGAGAGTTAGAGCCTTGCTCTGGATAAGGCTTTGGCTGGATTAGGTTGTGGCCGGTTTGATCTTCCATCCAGACCACAAAACTTTCTCCATATCAGCAATAAACTTGTTTCCCTGTCTTATCATTCATGTTTTCATTGGACTAGTACTTTGAATTTCCTTCAAGAATTTTTCCTTTGCATTCACAACTTGGCTAACTTCTTGGCACAAGAGACACGGCTTTCGGCCTACCTTGGCTTTCAACATGAATCCTCCTAAGCTTAATCATTTCTAGCTTTTGATTTTAAGTCAGAGATGCTGACACATCCTTTCACTTGAACACTTAAAGGCCATTGTAGGGTTCAAAATTGGTCTAATTTCAATATTATTGTCTCAGGGAAGAAGAAATCCTGAGGAGAGGGAGACAGATGGGGAGATGGCCAGTTGGTGGAGCAATCAGAACACACAGAGCATTTATCAATGAAGTTCACCATCTTATGGGGGCACAACTTGTGGCACCCCAAAACAATTAGAATAGTAACATCAAATATCACAGACCACAGATCACCATCACAGATATAATAATGATGAAAAGGTTTGAAATACAAAAGGTAACATGAAGTGAGCACATGCTGTTAGAAAAGTGGTGCCGATAGACTTGCTCAACATAGGGTTGCCACAAACCTTCAATTTGTAAATAACACAATATCTTCGAAGCACAATAAAGTGAAGTTTTATAAAATGATGTATGCCTATACTTGCCAGTCTGTAAACAAGGAATATCACAAAAATACTCCATTTCTGATACATGCTAAATAACTGTAACAAGTAGATTCACATGCTTTTATTTTTAATGTGTGATTTTCCATATCCTATCCAAAATTAAAAACTATTCAAATGGAGACATATTAAAGTATAAGCTTGCTGAATAAATGTAAACAAGGCTAATAATTTTTAAATCCCCTGGATCCTAATCCCTTTGGATTGATTGTTCCAAATGACATAACTTGTTGAATGAATACCACAGTATCACTTACTCTGTACCAGCTAGATAAATACTGTTTAATGGGGCACTGTCCCCATTATGTGACCCACCGGTTGACATAAAAAGGAAGGTCAAATCTGCTTTTATAAAGCTCTAGGTAACAGGTCAGAGGACAGAAGCATTAGGATGAGACAATTACAAGTTCTTGATGGAAAAGAAGAAAAGTTCTTTGTCTTTGATTCCCAGTTTTAAAGCTTCCAAAATACCATAGTCGCATTAATAAACACTTTGACTCTAAATGATGAATAGCCACCTGCTGAAGTAGAAGAAACAGGAGCCCACTCCTAATTGGAAACAGCAAGACTGTGTGTATTTTCCATTGTGTATTTTGGCTCTCCAAATGTTCAATTTGAGAACTCTGAGGTTAAGCCTTAGAAACTCCCCCAGTTCTCCATAAACTGACACATTCTTCAGACACACACTGCACACATTCAGTATAATCAGACTACACACAGTTGGAATGCAGTGTTAGAGGTCCCAGTGTTTTTTAATCAGTTTATGTGAATTATAAGTGAGTTATCAGTTACGGTAAGGGTGGAGCAATAATGCATTTGGAAAGTTCTTAAATGGAAATAATAGGACCCAAATGTTCTAACATTCTTTTATTTATTTCAGAGAAACAGCCTCTGTCACACTTGCTACCTTCTGCCAAAGTCTACAAGGATCAAACTTAGTGGTAGCAGACTAAGCTAAATAATGTTTTGTCCAAGTTTCCAAAACAAGCATTCACAATTTTCCATTTATGAAAACTAAAGGTAAGAACTGTATCATTTTGAACAACCACATGATTTGGAAAAAAAAAAAAAAGTTAACTTTCCCATTCTCCTCTAAAACTCTAACCACCATTTTTTAAGTAGCATTAGCATAATGCCGCTTTCCTTCCGTGCTCTCTGAGATATATCATTTGGAAGTCAATTTAGAGCCCATATGAATTTCTTTCTGCTCAAGACCTCATAAGATTCAGGCACAATGTTAGCCTTTCTAATTGTAAACTATATGTCAGATGATATGTCAGAAATATTACTTGAAGGGGGAGAATGACCAGCAGATGCCGCCATGTGCCTTGCCATTTGACAGAGGTGTCCCAGATCACCAGCAGCCTTTCTTCAGGAAGAAGGTATTGTCCTGTTGATGCCTTGACTTGGACATTTTCATGGCCTTAGCACTGGAAACTTGTAAGCTAATAAATCTCCATTGTTTAAAGCCAGTCCATTCCTGCATTGCATTTCAGCAACTTGAGAAACTAAAACAAAAGATGTGCATCCTTTTCTAGGTTTCAAAAGCGACATTTTCTCAGGTTACTTGTGCCATTAAATGTGACAGGTGATTGCTGGTGAAATAAGGATAAAGACCTAGCAGAGTCCAAAAGTGAAAATCGTGTGTAAAAAGATTGTTTCTTTACAACTTCATGAGTACCATGATAAGGTAGGCACAAGAAGAGGTATGTGTGGCAGATATGAGGTCTGAGAAAGTGATACTTGAACTGACGCTTGGCAGACAATGCAAAGTAGTAATTGGTCAGGTTGAGTTCTATCTTTGTGTGTGTGTGTGTGTATGTATGCATTTGTATGTGTACATGTATTTGTTGGGGGTCACTGTCATGAGGCAAGAAAAAGTTCACTCTAATAAAAGCATAAATTTTAATGGGTGGAGGAGTAACAAGTAGATATTGCCAGATCATGAAGGACTGTTTATAACAAGTTTATACCCAAGGCATGGCTTAATTCCCAAAGGGGTAGTCATTAAAAGACTTTAAAGAGGATAGTAACATGGTCTGATTTACATTTTAATTATGTTGAGTAGGATTTTAAGAACTGGACTGTTTCTCAAATGTAACTCTCCAAATTGAACAACCAATATTTTGTCAACATTTAAAAGATGACTTCGTCTTACCAAATTGTGGAAAGCTAAATTATGAGATGAGTTTTTGTGTTGCTCATTTCCTTCCCCTGCTCCATGGAATTAGATAAGCCTTTGCCTTCCATTGCTTTTTTGGGGTTTTATGTTTCCCTGCCAAAGCAAAAATTAACACCTATAGCTGGCGTTTGTTCTCTAAAACCAAGGCTTCTTAAGAATATTATACTAGGCCCTCATAGAATGGGGAGCCACAAGTCATCAAACATTTATTGAGATCTACTATGCTGGTTTGAAACTGTTGTGTACGTCAGGAAAGTCATGTGCTTTTAATCCAGTCTTGTGGGTGCAGACTTACTGTGGGTGGGGTCTCCTGTTCAGGTTGTTTCCATGGAGATGTGACCCCACCCATTCAAGGTGTGTCTTAATCATCTTTACTGGCATCCTCTATGAGAGGATGAAAGGCAGAGACACTTTGAAGAGAGTTCAGAGATGCTTAGAGAGAAAACACCCAAAGACATTTTGGAGACAGCCATTGAAACCAGAATCAGAAGAGAAGCTAAGAGATGAAATCCAGAGTTTGCCCCTGAGAAGCTAAGGGAGGACCTCCAGACACTTAGAAAGAAATGCTCTGGGAGAAACAAGCAAGGATGCACAGGAACTGAGAGAGAGAACCTAAGACAGAAGCCCAGAGACATTTTTGAGAAAGCATCAGAAACCAGAAGCTAACCCTGGGAGAGGCCCAGCAGACTCCGGCCATGTGCCTTTTCCATGTGACAGAGGAACCCCAGATGCCATCGGAATTTCTTCAGAAAAGGTATCCTATTGATGCCTTAATTGGGACATTTTCATGTCCTTAGAACTGTTATCTGTGAACTAATAAGACCCCATTGTAGAAGCCAATCCATTTCTGGTGTTTTGCATTCCAGCAGCTTTAGCAAACCGGAACGCCTAGTATGCTACACATAGTAGCTCATGTAATCCTCACAATTCAGTATGGTGCTTTTAAAATCAAACAAAATTTCTAATTTGGAGGGGAAAGTGTTTGTTTATATGTTTATTTGTTCCTAGCTACTTTGATAATTCTTGAATGATTAAATGCTGTTTTCTCAATAAAATGTTTTTGTCTTCCTCAAATGAAAACACAC
Organism: Choloepus didactylus; assembly: GCF_015220235.1. Lineage (NCBI taxonomy): Eukaryota > Metazoa > Chordata > Mammalia > Pilosa > Megalonychidae > Choloepus > Choloepus didactylus. The sequence continues at coordinate 164,049,092 of NC_051310.1, forward strand.
ACACACACACACACACACACACACACGTATGTATTTAGCCATAACAAGATACCTTCTTTTAAGTAATCACCTTTAGACATGAAGCCCATCATAACACACTCTTTCTCCACTAACACAGAAAACTCACATTTAAGAAAACAGAACCTTGTTCAAGTTCAAACAATTTCCCCACTTAAATCCTTGCATTATGCAAACATACTTCGAACCAGATGTTGTTCCCAGTCACATGCTTTTCTTTTTACTTCACTAAGTTCATATTTACTGCTAAAATATTTCTTTTGAACTTGCTTTTGCATGTCAGTGAAAATAAACATAAGACAAAAAATGAAAGACAACTGATTCACTTATTTCCTCTAGGCTGACAGATTTCATAGAAAGTGCTTTTGTAATAAAAAAATATTAATGAAGTAGCAATGTTTTATGCAGACATTTGCTCCTCTGTCTACTTCATTTATAAATACATTTTAATGAGGTAATGGAGACTACAGAGCTCTGCAAGTGTTCCATTTTCTAACATTTGTTCTGAATTCAAAGATTAGAAACGGCTAATCTGCTGCATTTCGGGGGCTGGTTTATGAATACAGCATTTAAAGCACATTGTTTGAGCATCTGGAAAGCTAACATCTCATAAATAGCCCATCCTCCCAAACATATGATTAGACAATAAGGGTAATCTGAAATTTGTTTAAAATCAGTAGCCATAAAGTAGATACAGTGTACTACAAATTGTCCCTCCCTCTCTCCCCACCCTCTACGCCAGAGTGTGTATTGAAACATGGCTTAATGTGCCTTCGTTTGCCAAGAAGACGTTCAGAGTGGAGTTTGTCTTTGTACAATTAAATTATGTACATTGTCAAATCTTCTCATTTAATAAATCTATATTTAACTGAAATATGTCTAAGAATGAAGTCAAGTCTACCCTGAAGGTACTCCATGTCTCTACCCTCATGTTAGAGATTAAATGCTGTCTTCTCAATAAAACACTTTTTGTCTTCCTCAAATGAAAACACACACGCGCGTGTATGTATTTGGCCGTAACAATCAGCAGACTTAATAAAGGTTATATTTCAAGTAAACAAACTCTACCTTCTAATCAGTACACAGAAAAAAATCACACAAAACATTAATGTTTTAAGTATTTTCCTTATTTCATATCTCAGATATTTTTGTTTTCCAGATTAAAAAAATGCAATCTAACTAATGGTATAGAGAAAAGTATGACGAGTTCATTTTAGGTTAGGCACTAGTCTTTGGGAGCCCTAAATATACCAAACTTGTTGTAATATCCTGAAGAAACTTATCTAAAAGAAGACTTTAAGAGGAAAATATTGTTTATAACTAAAGCATCCCACAATTTATCATAACATATCTGTTTCATGAATTTAGATTTTCAAGTCATTATCTTTAATAGTTGACATTTATTGATTGCTAATGTCTGCCAGGAACAGAGCTAAGTGCTCTACGTGGATTATTTCATATGCTCCTCAATATAGCCCTATTATGTAGGTTATATTATTCCCCCTCCCCCCTCCATTTTACAAATGAGAAACTGAGGCAAAGCATGTTCACATAACAGGCCTAATATCAGACAGCTCCATCACTCATGGACTTTTCAAGTCAGGAAGAAACATGTGAGATGGCCTAATAAAATAATCTTTTTCATACAAAAAGAAAACCAAGGCCCGAACAGTTTAAGATCACAATTAAGTTAGCAGCAAAATCAGATCTAAACCCAGTTCTTTTCACTCATTGTCCAATGGTCAATCAAATGGTTTTTATTTCCTCTTCTGTGTGGGTTTATAATTTTTTACTATCCGGTTGTCCCTCGGAATCCCATTTGTACCCATCCCTTCTCAAATTTGGTATATATCTTCCAGCCCATGCTTTAATCTTTCAATGATTATTTAGAAATCACTTAATATGGTATACATAACCAACATATGTAAATCTGTTAAATTTATGTACATGTTATTACTACTATGTTGCATTGTCATTCAAAATTATGCTTGGTGGGGGTTAGGGTTCTGTCTATCTTAATACATGTATGTATTAACTGCTTTTTATGTTTAACTTCCAGTTATGCTCATCCTATGAATACATCGTATCGTTTTCATTTTTCACCATAGCAAACAATGCTACAGTGAACATATTTGTACATATCTCCTTGGACTTATTTGCAGGTGTTTCTAGCTTCACTAGATGTGGCCAAATATCATTCCAAACTGGTAGTACCAATCCACACTTTCACCCACTGTATATAGAGTTACCCTCATCCTCTCCCCCCAAGTCTTCTTTAATGCATGATGTCAAAACTTATTAAATTTTGTTGCTGGATTTGACATGGTATTCCAGCTCTTATTTTATGCATTTCCCTTGTTACTAGTGCAGTAGTATTGTTTAGATTTCCTCTTCTTTAAATTCATTAATCATTCACTCATTTATCCATTAGCTGGTTTGTATTTTTCTCATCGATGTGTAGGATTTCTTTACATTTTTCTATTATATATGTTGTCTTTTCTCAGGCTGATGACTTTTAGCATTGTTCATAGTATCCTTTATTTTTCAGGGCCTTTAATTTTGAGGCAGTAAAATTTATCTATCTTACTCTCTTTTTTAGCACAATAAAATTAAATTCTTAAAACACCTATAAATTTTATATCAATTTTTAGATATGACACACTTATTTCTAACTTCCTTAGAGAAATTTAAGAAAGCAGCAAGAACTGAACTAATTCCTTCTTTTTACTGGGTAAAACACCCCCTCAAAGTGACTTCCTAAATTCTTGGATATTATGAATAAAATTTATAATTTATCATTTCATTTGGAGTGGAATTATCCTGTCATTTTATAGCCTTTTAAGTAAAAATATTAAAATAATTAGTTTTTATTAAAATAGCATTATTATCTTAACAAGGCTACCAGAAACTTTTTATATGATTATATGTTATCAACTGGTACATGCAGACCATTTTATTTTGTGCCCTGTTAGTACCTGGGTATCACACTTTTGCAAATACACCCTTCTTTGTTTGAGGTCAGTTTTTCTTGCTACTGAGATACCCTAAATCTTTCAGAGAAGTTGATAATACAAGCTGTGTGTACAACTGAAGAATATTGTGTAAGAAAGGATACTAAGGGGAAAAAATGTTTTTTTCCTACAATTTATTATCTGTGAAATACTTCTTTAAAATATAGCATAAGAATTATAAGCGGCTAAAAACAATCTAAACGGTGGTACCTAGATAAAATGCTTGACCCGGACCAGGATTATCCTTTTAGAAATCAAGCAGATGGGTAAATAGTACCTTAAGCAGATCTACACTTCTAACAACCTGCCATTAGTTGAGTAACAAACAAGTTTCTCAATCTCATTTTCGTTCTAGGTAAAATAACACTATACAAAATGATCTCCAAACTTCTCCTTTAAAATAAAGCTGTTAAAATACACATACATACACACACACAACTTACTCTTGAGGGCCAAATCAGCTTTTATGGTAGCTATGAAACTAAAATTTCCTTTTACCATTCAGCTGCCAAAAATGGCATGGGCAACTTCCCTAGTTTAATATATCTACTGAGATAAAAACCATTACTCAAGAACCAAAGGCAGTGTGCTCAGAGGAAATGGATTCTGATGATACCAGATAGGTATTTATTGTTGCTTCCAAATCACAGTACTGAACAGCTGTCCCTTCCGATTAAGTAGGAAATACTTCAGTATAAGAATATGTATAATATAGGATTCTACTTTACAACTGACCACATATCCATTTTCTGAGTTATCTCCAAAAGAACTTTACTTTGGTTCATTTACTTTCCTAAACATCAAAATTGCTATCTGTTGAATTCTATCAATTTCAATTTCATATTTGAAAAAGCAATCCTTTCTCATCCTCTATTTTCTATCCATCAGACCCATTACTGACTAGAAAATAGTGAGGTTAAAGAAGAAAAAAAAAAAAAAAAAAAAAAACTCCCAAGAAAGTAGCTATTCAAACCTCTCAAGGCAAAATACAGAGCAAGGGAAGGCTGCTGACTTCCTAAAGAGCATGTCCTTCTCTATCTTCCCGGAGGGAGATCCTCTCTATAATTTCCTACCCCAATTCTTCCTTAAAAAGTATGGATTATAATATTAAATTTATGTGTTCAGAAAAATTTACTTTGTTTTAAACTACATGAATATTTTCAAAGGGGGTTTCTCAGCAAAAAAACTATTAATGAGTTTTCTCAAATGCGCTGGCTCTCCTAGAGACAAAAGCTGTCAGCTGTTCATTGTTCTGGTGGGGGAACTCATTAATCCAAGTTGTGATTTGGGCAAGAATATAGCTGTACCATTTATCTAGTTTGTTTATGTTGACACACTACTATCTAACTCCCATTTTTTCTTGTTTTGTTTGAAATAGAGGCCTGCTTTTTTTAAAACGATTTTTCCCTTCTAGAATGATTCCATCTAGTTTCTTTCATATAGTACAGACATCACCGATATTACAATAAAATGTCTCCTATTCTTTAACCATAGTCCTTTTACATAACTAAGTTCCAAGTTTAGTTATCCCTAACTCTTAGAAAAAAGCAAATTAACCAAGGTGTACTCTTACCTAATGCTTCATTTCCCAGTTTATATATAATTTACAGATAATTCTTTTTCCTCCCACTTCTTTTTTTTCTGTTTCACAGAATATTGGTGTAACAGATTTATTTAAATGGCAAAAAACAGTAACAAATTACTAACATCTATAGAGCAATTATTATGTATTAGGCTCTGTCCTAAGCATTTTTTGAGGATCATCTCATTTAATGCTCATACATGCTATGAGGTAAATATTACTATCACTTTTTCAGAAAGAAGGAAACTGACTCATACATGTTAAGTAATTAGCCAAAGGTCACAAAGCTAACAGAGTTGGGGCTAAGATTCACACTCGGACAGTGGGTTTCAAAGCTAATACTTTTAAACACTGCAAATTACCACCTTCTATTATATCATGTTCTGCTGAGACCTACTTTTTCTTTGAAGAACTAATTTATCCTTCCCCATTTGTGAGTTTACAATCTGATAAATTAAAACTGATATGCAAAGAAATACAAACAAATGTAAGAACACTCACAAATATGCAAATTTAATTAAAAATGCATCACGTTGAATGCACAAATGTATGAAGGTGCTGTGAACAACTGATGGTACACTGTGGATAATTGTAGGGTATGTGACTATACCTCAGTAAAACTATTTTTTTTAAAGTAAATGAACAATGGGCAGGAGGAGGGAAATGGGATGCTTTGGATGTTTTTTTATTTTAATTTTATTTTTTGGAGTAATGAAAATGTTCAAAGCTTGATTGTGTTGATGAATGTACAACTACATGATGATACTCTGAACAACTAACTGCACACTTTGGATGACTGCATGTTATGTGATTATATCTCAATAAAATTGCATTAAAAAATGCATCATATATTCATGCTGTCAATGCTTTTCCAGTACATCGAAAATAAATTTCTTTTAAAGAAACAGTGGAGCAGTTAAGAAAATGAGCAGCTCAAAACTCTTCACTGCTTTTGCTTAGCAACTTGGTTATGCTGATAGACACTAAAAATAATTTCCATTTCATATTCTATTTCCTGCCTTTATTGGCTTGAATAATTGAAAACTGGATGACAAGTTCAGTTTGTGCTTTTTTATTGAGTGAAAGACTTTATAACTACATAGTGCACTTTGCGTCAACAGACATAAAAATGTAGATTTAAAGAAAGTAGTTGTTAATTTAGGCCCACTCTGATTAAATATTGCTGTTTCTGGCTCAAAGATTCCTTCCACCAGCCCGCACTGACCAGACTCTATAAGTTTATCACCTCTGGGCTTTGCTTTTGAACATGATATTTAAAAATCCAGACACAACCAAAACATCATATTCTTCCTGTGGTCCAGGACCCCCTTTCATATTTTGTACCATCATAAGACTAAATGTAATATGTTAAAAAGAAAAATGTATAATAAAGATGATTTAAAAGGTTTAAACTAAATACCATGGACAATCAGAAGAAAGAGAAACTCCCCCGATGAGAGAATCAGGACAGGATTCATGGAGAAGGTATCACCTATGCCAGGCTTTCACTAGAGCATGAAAAAATTGGAACAGATTGGGAAAGGCGGGACATTTGAAACATAAAAAGAGTGTACATCTAGCCTGCTGGAAAATAAGACTGTTTGGAAAGTATATTGGAGCCGACTTGGGAGGGCTGAGGCTGTACTATCAGGCTGAGGTTTTCATACCCTCTGGTAAATGCTGAGGGGCCTGAAGATTTTGGTCCACCAAGTCTGAAGTCAGAGCAGCAAACTAAGAAAATTAATATAACTGAGAGAAAGAAGGAGGAACCCAGGGAAATTATTACAAGGTTAAGGGCTAAAAAAGTGGTCCCTAGGATTGAGGAGACTGAGGAACTATAAAGTCATGCTGTAGTCATACAGCTCATCAAGAATGATGGCAGGAGACAGGTAAAAAAAGAAGAGAGCTGTAAGCTGGGTATTGAAGCAACCTTGGGTGCTCGAACACAGTCTTAAGAACTCACCAGACTATACTAATGAAGATGAGTGGCAGCAGCTGGTGTAATAGGCTGCTGGAATTGCAGAGCAAGAATGCTGAGAAATTGCATAATTAAGTCTGGACCCAGCCCTGGGGAGCAAAGGTTTACTTACGGATACCTCTTCCTGACCCTCTGTAAGAGACAGGGATTAAAGCAGAAGTGTCATCAGGGGATCCAGATTTTAGGCAAGGGGAGCAAGCAGGAAACGTGAAGGTTCTTCAATAGTTAGCAATAAAACATGCATTTACTCAGTGAGCTGGACAGGTTTAGGATTAAGTTTAGTAGGGATGAAATTAGAGCAGGCCATATGATTCCTCCGAAGTATTCCTAAAAGTCATAACAAAGCCTCAACCATAGACCTATCACAGGGATGATTAGCTTACCTTCTGGCTTTAAGTACAGTTTAAAGCAATTCCATCTAGTTCCTTTACATTCATGGGTGGATTAATACTTAAATGGCCCTAAAAACTAAAAAGGATGAGACACCTCCACACCATAAGTAATTCCAATAAATATATTAACTGTAGAAGAAGTAAAATAAAGGTAACTAAGTACCCTTTTTTATTATGATGACTATGTTTGTGTGTGTGTGCGTGTTTGTTTGTTTGTTTTTGGTAAGAATTCAAAATTGAATTTTTTCCAAAAACAAAAAAAGCAAAAATTTAAAAAAAACACAAATTTTAGGTCCCCTTCCTTTTCTGCAGCCTAAATTACATGCTTAGTCTGCCTTTAAGTAAACTCTAATTCAGTTCAAAATACACAAAGCATTGCACTTTCAATCAACTGATTTCTTATAAAAATTAGCCATTAGCACCAAGGGTGTTTATTCAGCTTTCTTACATGTATTTAGAGAAGCTTAATATTTAACATTGTAAAAGTAAGAGAGGTAATCAAATTCATTTATATAAATCCTTGACTAACTAAAAGCCTACTTTCAAGAAAGACAAATTATAAGGAAATATAATAGCATAAAAGATTTATTTTAAATGAGCACTTATAATCTATGGCTTTGTCATGTATAAACTCAGTCCAAGATATACATTTTATACCTAAAGCTTACATAAGTAAAATCAAATACAAAATAGTCATTAATTACAGCAACATAAAGTAATAATACTTGATGTGAAAATCAGGACTAAAATATTGATTCTCAATCATCAATAAAATGATTTATTTGGGTTTGCCAATTACACTTATTATGGTGTATATATACACACACACACACACACACACACATATATATTGTACACCTACATTTTAGAAAGATTTGACTGAATTTCAAGCATTGCAGTAAAAAGCTTTTCTGATTAATTTTAGGTATGCCAGATTTACTTCATCAGAACAACTATTGATTCTTGATTAGTCAATGTTTTACTATATTAGGAAATAGTTACTTCATTGCTGTTAGCTTTTGGAAGCCATGTGGATTTCTCAGCAGAGCACAAATCTCCCTGTTTGTATTCACATACTAGTTTTCATAGAAGACCTAAGGATGCTTCATAGAATGAAGAAGTGGATTCTGAGATTTTTCTGATGTTTTAGGATTTTTCAGGTAAGTTCTACGGATGGAGAATTTCTAAGGCTTTTAAATATGTGGAAATGCCTTTATTTAATTCTCCCACATAAAAGTTCACATACATGGGAATAGGATTCTAAATCACTTTTTAATATTAGAAATATTTAGAGCAAACATAAAAGTACGGAGTAGAATAAAACAAACATCAATGTAACTACCAACACAGTTTGTTCATTCTTAAATTGTGCCATACATGCTTCAGATCTCTTGTTTATCAAGAAATAAAAATTACAGGTAGAATTGAGGCCTATATAACCCTATCAATAAATTATTTAGAAGTATATGGTTTTATTAAAAATAACTTTAAATATATAGGGTGTTATTTTAGTTAGCCTTTTGTTAATAGGTTTTAATTTAATAGTAGTGTTATCAAAAATGTTGTCTGTATAACATTGGGTGCTTAGTGAGTTGGGTTTATGCCACATTATTTGGTCCATTTTTGTAAATATTTGGTGTATGATTGAAAATACAGCTTATTCTCTAACTATTGGGTACAGGTTTCTATACCAGACTAGTAGCATCAGAATCACTGGGGAAATTACAGATGTAAATCCTCAGGCGACACCCCAGACCCACTGAATCAGGGTGGAGAGTAGGGCCTATTGATCCATTTTAACAAGTCCTCCAAGTAATTTTGGTGGAAGCAAAGTGTGAAAGACACAAGCTTGATCTACTGATCACCAAGAAAAATATGTTGAAGACTCATCTATTCTTTTTGAGGATTTGTCAGCTTCTCCTTGCATTTATGTTCATTGTGCTTTGGATATTTAGAGGCTATGTTATTTGGGTGTACATAACATCTGAACTGTTAAATTGTCCTAGTGAATTGATCCTTTAACATTATTTACAAACCTTCATTGTTTCTAACAACAATTTTTGCCTTAATTTCAATTTTCTTTGATTTCAATACAATACTGGCTTTATTTGGTATATCTTTTTCCCCCTATGTACTTCTGGTTGTTCTGTCTTTAAATTTTTTGTGTGTCTCTTAGGAATAGAATATTGCTGAATTTTGTGTTGTTTTTCAATCCAATACGACAATCTCTATCTTTAAACTGATTAATTAACTTTATATTTATTGTGATTGTTGATATATACTTAGTGCTTTGTATTCACTATAGATTTTTCCCTCTTTTGTCTTCTGCTGGATTGGAACTGTTCTGTATTCCCTGTTATACTTTCTAATGGGTTGGAAATTATACATTCTATTTATGTTTATTATAGCATTTCCTCTAACATTTTACCAAGCTAACTTAACTTCACAAAGTCTAATGTTAATCAGTATTTATATTTCCTCAGCATAATATAAAAACCTTAGAATGTTTTAACTCTAATTGCCTCCCTTATTTTATAAGATTATTTTATAATCCAAAGATTTAGTTGCACATTATTTTTAAGCCCCTCAATTTAATAATTATCATTACTGATACTGTTTTGCAAGCAGTGTTTGCTTAAATTTACTCATAGTGTATTTGGTTCACGTTTTGCTTTTTTTATTTTATTTATTTATTTAATTCTGAGCTCATCTTCAGCAGGGCTTTTTTTAACCTGTGGCAATCCTGTGTCAGATTCTTAAATTTGTTTCATTCACATGCCCCATACATCTCTTTGTGCCAGGACTAATATTGATGGTATTTTCTTAGTTTAAAGGGTATGTGGAATATACAGGTAGTATAAATTCTATCCCCTAACATATGTGATTGCTAAGTCTATGGTAACAAATTTTCTCTGCAGACTTTTTTCCCTATCCAGAGCCCAGGCTGAGAGAGACGAATTTCCTTGCAGCCTGTCTCAGCCAGTAGGCATAACTTTGTAGTCTACCTTGTCACTGAGGATAGAGCTTTTCAAGGGTCTTAGCTTTCCTAGCTTTATACAGCGTCCTCAATTTCAATTCTCTCCCTCTTACAAGCTTGTGTGGGCATTAGAACTCAAGCTACTAGATTATTAAAACATATAATTCTTTTCTCTTTCACACACACACACACACACACACACTCAGAGAGGGCATACCATCCCTCAACACCATCTTACAAATCTGATTTTTGGTCTGCTCTTCATTTCTGATCCTTGACAATATTCTAACTCTCTAAAGAGATCAGCTAAGTATCTCAACTAACATATCTAGATATTTGAAGTAGGTATTTTGGAAATAGAAGAGTTTTAAAATTATCTACTTAGGTATCCATTCTTGGATAAATTAACTGGGACCTTAAGCGTCAATTGTATTTCCCTTAGAACTTTGAAGATATTGCTCCACGATCTTATATAACCAGTGTTTCTAATGAAACACTTTTGATAACTTACTTCTCATTACTTTACAGGTTCTTAAGGTTGACACTCTAGTCAGAGATCAAAAAACTTTTAACCATATTCATAAAAGTTAGCAACTCCCATACATGCATATTTATTTATGTACTAGAGTGTATACATGTACACTATTACAATATATTATGTCACTATAAAACATAGATAAAAATACAAAAAAAGTGAAGAAGAAAGACACCTTCTAATTGTTAAGATGATTTGCCATAAGGAGCAAACAACACTTTTGGCCAGAACATAGCCATTCGTAGCACGACAAAGAAATGCAGTATTCAAATAGGAGGCAGCATACCAATTTAATCTAACTGGTGGTAGTGGCACTACTGTTGTGTTTCCCTTATTAATGAAGAAAAGGAGAACAGATGAGGAAAGCAGCTAGTCGTCTCTGCCTCAAGACTTTTCCGTCGCATCCAAATTTTCAACAAAGCCTGGGGATTATTTATAATTCTGAAAATATAAAGGATTTTTTAAGATACTCAAATTTGTTAAGTGATACCAAAACATAAGTGATCTGTAAAGAAAAAGCTAAAAATTAAAGGGGGAAAAACTAAATTATTTAGAGATTAACTAAACGTTCATTTGTGATAAATATTAAGGATCTATATTACATTAGATACAAAATCCATGTAGTTCCTACCTATAAACATATCTACCAAAATAATTATTCCAAGAACAGTATATTAAGTTATGAAACATATTTTTTGTAAAGAACTGCAAATTACATTTTTTCCATTGAAATTCAACCTTTGCAAAATATTTAGATAAACTATGAATATATGACAATGTGATCAAGATGAATGTAGAATTCTAAAAATATGAGTAAATGGAAGATAGCATAGGACTTTGAAAATGCCGTATTTTATGCAACAGGATATTCTGCAACATTGATAAAACTAATACAGCTGGATAAATCAAAACCACCAACCATAGATCACTTGTCTAGTAAGAGATATTTTATAATACCACAGAAATAATGTCTAAGAATCTGTCAGCGGATTCTTAGAATTTATTGAATCATGAGATATAATAACCAGCAAAAACCTCTATCCTTTTGGAAAAAAAAAAATACTTTCAAACAATAAGCCATGCATCTGTTGTTATTAAATAATATTGGATAAACCCAGAAATGTATTGGTTACCCTACTAACAACAGGCTCAACAGCTTGCTTAAAATTTATAATCTAGAATAGAAGTTTAAAGAATCTATTTAATTAAACAGCTCAGGAGGTTACCCTACCATTTTAAACATGCATACGCATTATAAGATGCAACTTGATTTAAGATTATAAAACATGAAAAGAATTCATCTTAAAATTAACAAAATAAGCTAGATATTTTTTATACCCAACCAATAAAATTTAGTATTTTTCAAAATCTAAGTGTATAAAAGTTCCTGGTTGAATTTATTCATTCATTTATCAAACTAGAATCAACACTTATTGAACACTTACTATGTATCAGGCACTCTCCTAGGTCCTGGGAAAACAAGAATAAACAAGACAAATCCCTAAATTATGGAACTTACATTTTAAAAGGGAAGACTATTAATGAATGAATATAACACACAGTTGCAAGTAGTGATAAATGCAACAAGGAAAAACAAAACAGATGTGGAAAAATAGAGTGTGAGGTGAAGGAGGGGGATTTTGAACTCAGAGGTCAGGGCAGTTCTCTCTGGGTAAGTGACACTTAAGCAAAGGTTTGACTTAAGGGAGGGAGCCATGTGACTATCCAGGAGAAAGGTACTCCAGGAAAGGCTCAGGGAGGACAAAAGTCCTAGGGCTACATGATTGATCTACAAGAAGGAGGACTGGAAAGAAAGTCATAGAAGATGAGTCAGAGAGGCAGCCAGAGACTGGAGCACACAGAGTCTCATGGACCACACTTAGAGTGTTTGAGTTTTAGAGTGAGACGGAAAGTCAATGGGAAGATTTTCAGTAGAGCAAGGACATGATAGACAGACAGAGAGGCAGAGAACAAGCTGTGAGACTACTGCAGAAACCCAGAGGAGAGTGGCAGTGGCAAGGACCAGGGGTAGTGGTAAAGATCATGAGAAGGAGCCAGCGTTAGTATACATTGTAAAGGTAGAGCCCATAGGATTGCTAATGGAGAGGATACGGGATGAAAGTGAAAGAGAGAAGCCAAGCATGACTCCATTGTTAACCCAAGCAACTGGAACAACATGGGTGCTATTTACTAATAAACAGATGGGGAAGAGAAATCAAGAGTTCAGTTTGGACCACTTTAAGTTTGAGATGCCTAACAGGCATTCAAGCGGAGAACTTAACTCTGCTCTTGGGAATACAGTTTTGGACCTCAGTGAAGAGGCTGAGGCAAAAATTAAAATTTGAGAGTCATCACCAAATAAGTAACATTAACCAAGTAGATAGTATTTAATGTCATCAGATGAGAAGTAATCACCCAGAAGTGAGAGTAGATTAAGAGAAGAAAAGAAAGCCAACAGCTGTGAGGTTCTACATTTGAAGGCTGGGGAAAGAAGAGTCACCAATATGGTAGAAAGAAAGTCAATCAGGAAAGTCAAGCATAATGTTGGAGGGAGACATATATACATCAAATTCTACTAACAGCTTGAGTAAGATGTACTGAATCTACAGCACTTAATCAGCCAATATTGAACGACCTTGAAAATAGCAGTTAAGGTTTTTGAGGGTTACAACCAATAGAAACTAACTTGAGATAGTTTAAAACACAACCTGGATATTTATTATAGAGACACAAAGGTCTCACTTGTAGACAGGGCAGAAATGCAGTTGGATCTCAGGATGGAGAAAGTGGCCACCCCACAGCTCCCAAATTTAAACATGTCATACAGCTCCAGCTGCAGAGACATCAACTGCACTGACAATTTCCAAATTCCTAGGAAAGATAATCTAATTGGCCCAATGGGGATCAGGTGTCCAGCCAGCAATTTCTGTGACTCCTATAGTTCGGAGGGGCGATGTCTAATATCACTGGGGACCTGCCCAAGAACAAACGTTCCAGGGATATCCTAACTGAAACCAACCCTCCCTTCATCCTGACTTTAGGAAACAAACAGAATATAAAAAGTTTAAAGGAATTCCATTGTTCAAAGAGCTCTGCCAAGGACATTACATAATGAAATTTCCGTAATCATAATCACCAGCTAATGTCAGGTACAGACGGGAAAATCAAGACCCAGAGAGGCTAAATAACTTATTACATAGCTCACTATGCACAGAGTCTCAACATTTTTTTGCCTCTAACTTTTTTGCAAACTCACCTAAGCTAATTTGGCCATACACAACTACAAGGTTCTTTCTCGTAGCCACCGCCAATAATTAAAAGTGAAGGGTCCAGGTTTCTTTCCCCAGTCTTCACGAGCAGATAAGAAAAGCAAGTCTTAGAGCAAATTTTATAATAAAATATTAATTATCAGTCACATACACTCAGCATACAAACAGTTCTTTAAACCTGTTTATAAGTTCAATGAGGTCCCAGCTTTCTATTCATTAGGGGCCCTGATAATGCATTCCATGCAACAGTCTAGAGAGAGAATTTAGTTATCCTTAAGCAGGCATAGGGCAATAAAAACACTCTGAATTATCAGATGACTGGCTTAGGATTCATGCTTCCAATGCCATTCCTGATGAGCTCACTAGATTCCTGTGCCTATCCAATCCAAGGATCTTGGATACTACTTTTTGTTTCAAAAATAAAAACTCCTTCGAGTACACATTATGCTAATTAAGCCTTAAATTTCACCAGGAAAACCCCTTCTGACATTCATGAGCTAATTAGGAAAACCTCTGGTGCTGAATGGAGAGTTTGGCCATTTGATAAATGTTTAGCTTTCAGAGATGTGTATTCCTGATTAGGACAATGACCACCCTAGAATATAGCTTAGACTGACACAAACACAACATAACACTCTTATGATGAAGTATTTTTAAGTAAATTATATAAATGGACTCCAAAATCTATACTCTTTCTACCACATCTCAATACAACCTGTGACTTACAGATGCAACTTTATGTTTTTCTGTTGTTCCCATGAGCATTTTATAACATATTCCTTAAGCATAACTCCTCCTCATCTTCAGTCCTAGAACACACTTCTGTGTACCCTGTTTTATTTCTACCTTAGATTACAGAATGTGAGACCCGACAGACAGCCTTAAAGACCCTCTTGGATAATCACTTTCATTTATAAACTACGAAACGAAGGCCCACAAAATAAAGGAACTTATCAAAGGTATTGCATTTCTAGTCAGTAGAAGAGAAGGGTCCACACATGGGCCATTCAGAATCCCGCACAGGAGCTTTCTTCAATGTAGTTTCATTGCCTTCACTGGTGATGAAAAAGTACACTTGTGGAAGGATTACCTTTGACAACAGAGGAAGGATCATAAACTATATGCAAATCCATCATAATGGAATCATACTATTCCTTCAGCTTTGGGTTTCACTAAAATATGTGTATCTGGGTGGAGGATGACACAGTAAAGAAAAACACTCCATCCAAGAGTTCACATAACAGAGGGAATAAAGGATGCTGAAACTGGCCAATGGGAAAATACTAGAAAAGCAAAAGTGGCTTCCAGCCTACACAGGCAAAGAAAATCTTTTGCCAAGTCTTCTAGGTGTTCTTCACTTGTGACAAGCAGATCCATTTTACATTTTACATTCCAAATACAGCAACCAGGGTACCACTGCCCCTTCCCCAAACCCATCAAAAAAAGAAAAAAAGGAAACAAGACAAAACGTTACCACAGCAAGTTGCTGAAATACCTGAATAACTGGTGGTACAACCACAACCAAAGATTTATCAGGTGTCCTGGGCAGAAGACAAAGACACTAACGCCTCAGATTTCTCATTGGGTGTTTTTAGACAGAAGTAAACAATCAGTGAAAGTGTCCCCATGGAGTAAGAAACACAAACAGCTGAACAGTGTGAACAGGTAAAACATTCTCTAAAATCTGTGACAGGAGGTTCTATTCATAGTGAACATGAGAAGGACTAACAGGGTTGTCAGCTCAGTGCATTAATTCACTACTCCCTGTTTCTATTCTAAATGCTCAAAAGAGAGGGGAGGAGCTCACATACTACCAAGTCCAGGGCAGACTCAGAGCATCGAGGCCCTAGGAGGCCTCTGAAGATCAGCATCTACAGTAGGAGCAGACCCTGAAACACATCTCTGAGCCTGGTGAGCTGACACAGGAAAAACCACTCAGAAAGAACTCAAGCTGCCAGCCTTTCTTTTTCTCAACTTAGTCCATCTACCTCAGCATACAGAAAAGGAGGAGCCAGGAGCCACTTGTTGATCTTGAGCTAATGTCAACCTCACTTATTTCTGGGAAAATGACGATGAAAAGAAAAGAGGCTTCAGGATCAAACAAATCCGAGTTTGAACCCCAGCTCTATCACTCATGGGCTGCATAATCTTGGACAGATTATTTAGCCTATCGACGTCCTGCCTTCTTTATCTGTGAAATGATCTTATTACACTCCCACAGGATTGTGGTAAAGATTGAATGAAATTATGAATGCATGTGAAATATGCAGCATATTTAGACAGTCAGAAAACACAGTTGTTAGTATCACTGCTTTGTCTTCACTGTTACTGGCTCCCCACATATGCATAGTGGCAGGTCAGATTATCTCAGAACTAACTCTACCCAGACTGTCCTTGACTTGTAAGTCCACCTTACAAAAGGCAGAAAGTTCCTTGCCTGGGCAGCGGACTAAAAGGAAACGTTGACCTCCTCCACCTGGTGGTCTCCCCCCTTAGCAGTTCTCTATGCTCTCTGAGTATTATCATTTAGCTTTGTTATGCTGCTTAAAACCCCAGCAATTAAAGACTCGAGTATCCTCTTTAAAAAATGTAAATATGTCTGTTCTGGTTAGGGCTATGTTCACATTATACATCATTCACACATTCACGAGAAACGGTTTGATCAAACTGCTCTCCTCAGACGGTAATTCGAGGGAGAACCAAAGATAAAAGAGAATGCTGGGAGGCCTCAGAACATTTCTCAGAGGAGAGCAGGGTAGTGTGGGGAAGTAAGACCAGGGTGTTGAAAAAGTCATAGAAGAATGTGAAACCAAAACCAGTTTATTTAAAAATTTGCCCACAAGATGGCTTCCAGGTGTCCAAAAAAGAGGAGGAAGACTCTTCTCCTTTTCCCTCCTACACCCTGGTTTCTTCCTTCTCTGTTTTTAATATTAGAGAAGTCTTCTCTATTCAAATATAGCACAATACATTTTTCTCTAATTGGTTATTATCCTTTTAATTACAAAAAGGTCAAGACTATTAAACCAATGGCAAAGGCCAGTCAAATCTATCTTCTTAAACAAAAGGATTCATTGTTTATACTGACTGTTATAAACAGTAAATCATTTCCCCACAAGGAGAGATTCATACATTAAGTGTTTGATAATTCTTAAACACTTGCATTGAACGCTTTGGAGATGAGGAAGTTCTCTTTTAGAAAATATCTAGATATGCTTTCCTGGAAGAATGAGGTTTACACTTTTCCAGAAGAATGAAGTCTAACTAAATAGCATAGGCAGTGAGTAGCTCAGAAGGGGACATACAGATACTCTTCTTAGCATAAGGTAAGATTGATGATCTACCTCCTCATTGCAAAAACTGCAAAAGAAGAATTCAAACCAGGGTATTCAGACATGCTGCAACCAATTCAAGACGCAATACATTGAGATGTCATAGAAGTTCAAATTTGATCTCATTCAGCTATAACTCAAGAAATTAAGGTGATCCCATTTTAATTATTGCTTATTGATATATTTCTAAGGTTTTCATGTATTATAAATGCCTTTTTCATTTAACAGTCATACCTTACATGTGTTTAAGCATTTGCAATTTAGACAGTGCTTTTATAAATATCCCTCCTACCTTTTGAAGTAGGTTTTTTAATTCTCTTTTTAATAGATAAGGAAACTGAGGCATAAATAATTTAAATGAGACTCCTAAGGTCACTTGATAGGCAGAACTTGCACTCAAATTAGGTTGTTGACTTGTGGGACAATAGACTTTCCACTACACCAACTTTCCACCTTTTCCCAGATCTTTATCTCACCCAATAATGTATTAATTCTGTAACTGGACAGGTTACATTTTCCACATGCACTGAAATAACAGATAAGACTATAATTTTCAAGCCCAAGTAGAAAAGGTCCCCCCTTCTATCATTTACTTTTTAATATTTTTATTAAAAATTATTTCATACTACACTAAATAAGCCAAAAGAAATTCATTTGTAAGCCAGAATAAACTATAAATGACAAAAGCCAGTCTAAATAAACTACATTTGGCTTATAATCCAAGTACAACTTTCACAGGGTAATAGCTGTGGGAAAAAAAAATGGAAAGCAGGTAAAAGGGGCTTTCAGATTGGGGACACTTCTTATGAATAGAATTCATTTTAGACTTGATAATCTCTAATAAGAGATCCCTTAACTTACAAACCGTATCTTGACACATTTTCTAGAAGTTTTTATAACATACATAATCCTACCTTACCTCTTCACCAAGCATTTCCTTTCGGCAGCTTCATTGAGCAAAATCAATTTTGACTTTGACAAAGACAGCAACATTTTAATAACTTGAAATATGCTGCCATTCTTAATTGAGAATTTCTTACTAAGTGGCTGTAGCACAGCATCAAGGGTTTCCTTTTCACTGACCTCTCAAGGAAGAAAAACATACATATTGAGCAAAAGTGGCAGGTGAGAGTCATCTGGGGAGTCAAAATAAAGAACTTATTTTATTTCATACTGTAGATATTTTGGTAGGTCTCCTTAGCTTCTCTTCAACATCATTCCTTTTTTAAATCAATAAAGGAGGTATAAATTTCTACTTAAATCTCCTTACAGACTAAGTTAAAACAATATAGCAAATATAAAAGTACTTTCAAAATAATGGAACTAAACAAGAGATGTTTTTAAGTGAGTGCTTCATCAATATGAGGAAAATATACTCCACTGAAGCTGGAAACAAGTCATCTAGTTTTTCAGCAGTGCTGATGGTTTATCATCTAAAGAAACATAATAAAAGTTGTATTCTTTTGCTCTCATGTGATGACATGCAACCTATTTATTATTCATTCATCTAATGGTGTGCCTTTCCATCTTTTTATGTTGCTCTATTTTTAATGCATTGAGCTCCTCTATGTGTCAGGCTTCCTGGTGTTTGGATGGAATAGCAGTAAACAAAAGATTAAGGGGGAAATACAGATTGTGATTAAGAGAATAATTATAATTACTACTGCAATAGGTTCCATGAAGGAAAAATACCTGGTGCTTTGAGAAAGTACAAGAGGCACTTTAACCTACTTCAAAAGTTTGGTGAAGGCCCCTATGAAGAAATAATGTTTAAGCATAAAATGCTTTACCCCCTGATGTTTGCTCCTAAGTGGAGGATCCAAGGTTTCTATTCAGTAGTTTTATTGACAAACTCTTTTCCTCTTCTTTTCCGATCTTAACTTTAAAGAACTGAAATCACATTATTTTTCTTTGAAATCTTCCATTCATAAGACACGTTTTTCCTTTCTCTCCTAATCTCTCTACCCCCCCCCCAAATAGACAAACAAATAAACAAAAAAAAATTTTAGACTTCAGGACACAATCTCATTTTTAGAATTAAATGTTGAAAGCTAAATGAGCCCTGAGAATATTCCTATCTGTTCTGGTCACAAAGTGATTTATTACAACTGAAAAAAAAAAAAGAATATCTGCGGAAAAGCAAATGAAAATTCAGCAAAGGATATGTGACAATAATTTTCTTGCCCTTTGTTTTCATGTTTGGATAATGTCCATCGTCCCTGAAGAATTGTGTTCTGAAATGCATATAGACTTTTCCAACGAAAAAATTTTAAATACATTAAAGCATAGAGTTTTTCAAAGAATTTAAGGCAAATAATATGATCTCAAAAACCACTAAAGAATAACAACAATTTTAGCTACTTCTGGGAAACAGTGGGGCTGTAAAGAGCAGCCAAATAATTTTTAAGTTCAGAAGTGAACCCTGGAATTAAATGGTATAATACCATTTTGCAACAAAAAGCCTTGACTTTAAAATACAGATGTACAGTATCAGAAAAAGCACAGAATCTATCTCTAAAGCGAGATGCTAAAGAAAATATTTATTTTATGAATTAAGGAGTTGCACTAAATCACATTAATTGGGACATTTTTGTCATTACTGGGAAATGACCAAATGTAAATTCAACTAGTAACATATTAATATTCTTGCCAATGTAATTTGGTCAGAAGACATCTTTATAACTCTACAGAAAGAATCAAAGAAAATATTGCACATGGAAAGTTACATTCCAACATCCAAACAGGAGAGCCTACATTTAAAAGTCTTTAGTTTCCTGAATTATGGAATCTCAACATATCTGCCAGTTAATCCAATTTCTCTTCGTTAAGGTAAACTCTGACTTTAAAAAGAAGGAGAAACTACTGTACTATTCTAAGTGTTTCCAAAGCAAACCTTAGTAATAGCCCATTGGTATAAGTTCAATATCTATTCTTCCCCAAGGACTTTTGGAACTAAAAGCATGAAGAGAAAAAGAAGCAAGACATGTGTAGCAGTTTATTTTTCTTCCAAGAATGCCACTCCTTTTTATCAAGTGTGTTGTCTTTTTTGTACTGCAAAGGCTCAGAATAGGCATTCAAAATGTCTCCCACCACACAGACAAGCCAAAGGGTGATGTGAAGATGTAGGAAAGTTGAGGGAGTTTGCTGTCGAAAATGAATCATTTTGAAGATGACTTTAAAAAGAAGTAATTTAGGAAAAATCCCAAAAGTCTTGGATTTAGGGAGAAAGAGCAAGGAAATAAAGGAAATAGGGAAGGAGTCGAGTTAGCCCATGTGAATAAATAACACCGCAGACCTGCCAGATTTATCTTGTTGAATTCATATATAGTTTGCTCCAGGGTGTTCTTGAATTGTCTCTAGGTCTGATAATTAAGCCACAGGCTCAAATAATTTTATCAGCTTTTTCCTCAAATAATTGTATCTTAATGAACTAGGGAATGGTGGTAATCTCTTCAGATCTTCAAGCATTTTCTGTTTTTTTTTTCTCTGAGACACAGACAAGTACAAAAAAAGTCAAAGTATAAAAATATGCACGAAATTCCCAAGAAGGTATATTGTAATATTATCAATCAGTCAGGAAGTATTTACTGGTCATATGAAACTAACATACAAAATGCAAGAGAGGAAAGTGCCAAAGATTGTATGTTCAATTGCATTATGAAGATAATGTAACCAACCTGAGGGTGAATGGCTGTGCTCATATAATTCCCTTTGTAATTATACCTAGCACCCATAACAAAAGAAAAAACCCTAAATAAATGTTTGTTGAATGAATAAATGACTTTTTTTTAAATGCTGCATATAAAATCAAAATGTTATAGTTATATGTGCCTTGCCATTTGCCATATCTCTGGGCTACTTTCTGATAACGACAGAAAATCCCAACCTCCACTTACCTGGTTACTCTTCAGATTACCTATACAACAAGCCCTCTGCTAGTCCCATATTTTATTAAACAAAACTATCCATTAACTTCTGTTGACCTGTGATATAATAACTGCAGATAATTACAGCCTGTAAAACCTTAAAGTATTTTTAAATCATCAAAGATTATTTTGTGTCCAGTACCCACTGAATACAATTTAATTTTTAAAAATGTCCAACTTTGCATACCCAAAATTAAAATGAACAAGCATGTTATTCAACCATGTCGCATGTTAATGTTTAGTATACATTAATAATATGAAAAGTTCACAAGGCAAGTTAAAGTGATTAGAAAACTAAGCATGGAAATTTAGAAAGTACACTGGCTATACTTCAGACAAAAAAATAAAGAACAAAAAAGAATTAACCCTGAATACCTAAAATATGTCATTTAGAGGTCTGCCATACCTCTATCAGTTTCTTACTGAAATAAATTAATAACAGAAAACCCAATCATTTTACATACAAAGTAGTCAAATGGATAGTTTCTTAATCAGCTGAATATTAGTGCCACAAAACACTCCGTGCTATGTGGTTGGTTTTTGTTTGGCAGCCATACATGAGCTCATAGGATGGAGAGGATTTAGACAGGCAAAGACGAAGAACAGAGAGTATGGCCTAAACAGGATGTACAGGTAAGAATATGGCAGAGGTAGGAGGTTACTAAATGATTCCATAAGGAATGGAGTTAGAAACAATAAGAAAAATACTGTGATGAGTTTTGTGTTTTGGATTTTGTTTTATAAACAACAGGGCCCTTGAGGGCAGGCACTGAGACTTTTGTACCCAGTGCCTATCAATTCTAGCAAACCTCACTTCACCTCCACCTGACGTTGGCCTCCTATACCCATACACAGCCTTCCCCCAAAAGTTCACCTCCCACAGCCTTCTACCTTTCTAGTTCTCAAACCCTTGTTTCCACTATGCTTGCTCTTTAATCATAAAAATTCAATCTCATGATCCTGCCATTTGACACAGTCTATAAGCTCCCTCCTGACGTCATTCTCTAGTGGGGAAGACAGACAATAATAAAGTAAATAATCCTTACTATATACTGCATTGTAGAGACTATTCTCCAGGAAATCTGTGAATTTGTATTTTTTAGAATAATGGAGTTTTCAAAATAAAGGTCATTCCAAGAAAAAAAAAAAAAGAAAGCAAATAAATACGTACTTAGAACTGTGAATGTGCTGTAAGATAAGCAAACAGGGTGTAACAAAAGAGTCACCAGAGAATAGAAAATATATGCAGGACTTCCCTGAGGAGCTGAGGGAAAACGCAGAGGTGTTGGGCTTCCTCACCTGGATTGTTGCTGATGTTCTCACTAACATTGAGGACTGGCAGTTTGGTATACTGAGCCCTCCATCTCTGGACTTGCCCTAATGAAGCTCGTTACTGCAAAGGAGAGGCTAAACCTGCTTATAATTGTGCCTAAAAGTCTCCCCCCGAGTACCTCTTTGTTGCTCAGATGTGGCCTCTCTCTCTAGCTAAGCCAACTCCCTTCCCCTTACAGGGGATCTGACTCCCAGGGGTGTAAATCTCCCTGGCAATGCGGGATATGACTCCCGGGGAAGAACCTGGATCTGACATCATGGGATTGAGAACACCTTCTTGACCAAAAGGGGGAGGCAAGATGAAACGACGTGAAGCTTCAGTGGCTGAGAGATTCTAAATTGAGTCAAGAGGTCACTCTGGTGGGCATTCTTATGCACTATATAGATAAGCTTTTTTAGGCTTTAATGCACTGGAATAGCTAGAAGTAAATACCTGAAACTATTAAACTGCAACCCAGTAGCCTTGACTCTTGAAGATGATTGTATAGCAATGTAGCTTACAAGGGGTAACAGTGTGATTATGAAAACCTTGTGGATCACAATCCCTTTATCCAGTGTATGGATGGATGAGTAGAAAAATGGGGACAAAAAACTAAATGAAAAATAAGGTGAGGGGGTGATTTGGGTGTTCTTTTTTACTTTTATTTTTTATTCTTATGTTTCCTTTTTCTGGTACAAGGAAAATGTTAAAAAAAAACAGATTGGGGTGATGAATGCACAACCATTTGATGGTACTGTGAACAGCTGATTGTACACCATAGATGATTGTATGGTATGTGAATATATCTCAATAAAATTGAATTAAAAAAAAGAGAGAGAGTCACAGAGAAGGCCTATTTAGTTAGTATGGCCAGGGAGACCTCTCTGAGGAGTGATGTTCAAGATAAGACATGAATGATGAGAAGGAGCCAGCTATGAGGTAATTATGGAGTAGTGTGTTCCAGTGAGAGGGAACAGCATTTGCAAAGGCTCACAGGTGGGAAAGAATCCTGGTCTCATCTCATCATAAAAAGGTAAATCAGTGTGGCAGGAACACAGTGGGTAGGTAAGGGACAGTGTAGAAGGAGATGAGGTTGGAGAGGGTGGCTAGGGCCAAATCACATAAGACTTTCTGAGTCACGATAAGGAGTTTAGAATTTATGCAAATTGTAATGGGAATTCATTGAAAGGTTTTAAGCAGGAGGGTCACATGTTCCAATTTGTGTTTTAAATGATGACCATGACTGCTGAATTGAGAAGAGGTGCATGAAGCAGAGTAGCATAGAAGTATCTGTAAGAAGGGTCCTGACACTCTGCCTGGTATGGGACTGCCACACTGTAAATGACCCAAAAATAGATGACAGAATTAATGAATAAACGAACCAACTACTTCTGAACATGGAAGCGGCAGCCACAAATTAGAGTTTCAGAAAGGTGAGTCTGACGATGGGCATTAATCATAGATCCTGAATATTTACACCACTAAAAAACATCATACAGTTGACTAGGTTTTCTGAAAATTTAGTCAAGCTTTATAAGCTTTCCCAGATATTTCAAAAGAACATAAAAGGAGTGGGATCTTCTTTATGCAAAAAGGATTAAATCATTCTGTGTAACTGTTCCTCGGGTTCAACAAGAGTCTTTTGTTTGTTTATCTTGTGCCTGACAGAGTGTGTGTGGTGTTTGTGTGTGTGTGTAATGTATGTAGTCAGAGATGCTGAAGACTGATGGTCAATCAAGAAAATCTCATGCTGAAATTGTTAAGAGCTGGGAAGTGAGCCAGTTTGCAATCACTATAGGAACTGCTTGAGCTGAATTCCTTGTTTCCACTGTGGTAATGAGCATTCCTCAAAGGATACCACTTTGCATAGTTTCAGTCCTCTCTGATGCAAAAGATATCACTTCTGAAATCAGTCAGAATTGTTTTTAAAATGAGTGTCAATAAAATTAAGCTCAACCTACTCAATGATTAAAAGAACAATAAAAATAAATATTGGTCCTTATGCTGTAAAGGAGTCTATCAGAAATATTTGGAGGTCTAAAAGAAAACTAGGTACACTTTAAGAAACTTAGCTCAGAATTGTATCTTCACGGCATTCTTTTCATTTGTTTTGCATGGAATCACATAAGAGGTGAGGGGGGCAGATTTCATCAAAGCACTACCTTAATAGGATTTTTTTTTTCCTCAGAATTAATGAGTAGTTGGAGAAAGAGATTTTCATGGAGTAAAGTGTAGTTTTTCAAAAATACATGTTTTTTTAAATACAGAAGTGGATAAATCTTAGCATATAAATTTGCATTCTCTTGCTTTGCAAATATCTTCACGGAATAATGAAATTCTAGGCATAGTAATATCAATTTATTTCTAGTTCCTATGGAAACATGCATTCTACTTGCTGAGGCCAATCAATATGGACACCAGTACAATGTAAGGACACTTAGGGAGAACTCATGTAATTTATATCTCTAGTAAAATGAAATCTGAGCTATCAGAAATAACAGCAAAAAATGACCCACAAGTCACTGTGGAATATTCTTTGAAGTTACTATCACTGGCATCATCAGGAAAACAAAAGAGAAAACATAATTCTACATTTTAGAATCTTACATTTTGAATTGCCTCGTGTGAGCAAACATGAAGCACAGAAAGACAGGGGCTGAGAAAAGACCAGACCAAACTCTTACTTAAAAAATATGAAATACTGACATATGACAAACATTGCTTTGTTCAATAATTCTCAGTACTCAAAAATGAAAACGAATCTCTAAATACAGTCATATAAATGAAAGCGCATGCAGTATTTTTTTTTAATAAAATGATTCGTTAGCCAGAACGTGTAATCTCAAGAGAATGTGACAGAAGTACAAATATGCTCATATCAATTGGCAAATATCTGATACTTGCCATAGTTAGGAGTCTGCTATGTGCTAAGGTCTATAAGGGAGAAAACTGAATTTTAATTCATTTTGACAATTTATTGTACATTTATGTTTTGACAGGTACTGAGATAATCATCATTGAACATAAAATAGGTAAGTTACTCTCCTAGCAAAACAGAAATTGTTTGCACTATAATTGAGGGGCAGCACATGCTATTAAACTGGCATTACAAGAAAAGATGAAAAAGGGGCCAAATGAACAATACAGGTGTGTGTTAAGAGTTTTCAGAAGAGAGAGAACACACAGGCTCAGTTAGTGGGGATGTTTCCACAAAGAAGGTGGGCATCAGCTTGGGCTTGAGCAATGGACGGGGAGAAATGAAGAAGAGAATGTATTTGATAAAGGCAATGGAGCAGAATTTCTCAAGGCCAGTCTGGGCCCTAATTACACCTTAGAAAATAAGAATGAAGGGAGTGGAAGTAATATTGGAGAAGTGGGCTGGGGCTAGAACATGAAATGCCCTAAAAGTCAGCCTCAAGTGTTTTGGCATTTGCAAAGGACCCACTGGAGGGTTTCTTAAATAAGGGAATAACGAGATTAAAAGGATATTTTGAGATGACTCATCCACTGAAGTATACTGAATAGCCTGAAAGGGAGAGACAGTAGAACTAAAGGGACCCATTAAGGTATTAATAACCCTAGTGGTTAAGTATTAAGAATTTGAATAAGGGCCTCTCAATACAATAAAGCAAACATTTTTGAGTGTTTGCTTGATTAAAAAAAAAAAGAAAGAAAAAGGAGAAGACTCACAAAAAGAATAGGGTAAAAAAAAATGTTAGATGTGACAGCTAATTGAATATAGTAAAAAGTGCCTAGAGATCAATGCTCATTCCAAAGTTTAGAGGGAGTGCCCAGTTCGGGAGCCACAGAAGCTCATTTCAAATCCCGGGTCTGATGAGATTTTAGGCAATTCATTTAATCTCACTAAAGCACAGTGACATCAGCCTTAGATGGGGGTGGGAGATCTACTTCAATGACAGCCCTGAGAATTAAATGAAATATGTAAATTCTACAAATATTTTAATAGTTTCAGCTCAGTTCTTCCCTACTGGGCCAACTGGGACAGGGGTAGGGGAATACAGGGGACTGGTAGACGGATGGTAACAGAAACAATGTTGGACACTCAAGACTGAGGAATGTAAATGATTTTGATTTTAAACAGACTGAGGCTGAGATAAATGTGGGTCACACAAAGAGAATATCCAGTAGCAAAATGGAAAGTGCAACTGGAGATCTAGAGGAGTAAGATTAGAGAGTATGTCTCTGAAATTTTGACATTAAGGCTTAAGAGTGAATATTTCCTGAAGATGAGAAGGAACTATCGCAAAGAAAGAAAGAGAGCTCAGTAAATTTAGCAGCAAGAGGATTAAAATCAACAGAGATAGATGAGGGTGAGAGAGAGAGACGAGAGAGGAGTGGGGGGAGGAGCAGGATGGGAGAGAGAGAGAGACAGACAGACAGACACTGATTCAAGAACCTGAGAATGGTCCACAGAATAAAATACCAAAGAGAGGGTCAGAAGGACTAAAGACAGTCATGGACTTGACAACAACTCCTGAAACTATGGCTATAATATAAAATAAATAAATATAATGAGGAAAGATATAAGTAACAAAAGTGAATAAGTCATGAAGAAATAAAGCAGGAGATACAGATGAGAAGTTAAACAGTAAAAGGAAGAAGAGAAGATAAAATAATTATAGGTGGCAATGTGATATGTCTTAAACTTCAAGGCAGATATCACACTTTCTAGACTCCATTATTACAGTGGACATTTGGGGGATGCCAACCTAAAACCCATTTCCCCCTTCCATCTGATACCCAGCTTTCCATTCAGTAGGAATCTACCATTCTCTATGGCCCTGGGAAAGCTGACCTCTTATCCAGCTTTAGGAGTAGGTCCTGAGAGGCCACCCCCATCTTTTCTGCACTAGGATTAGGTTAGGTAACTGAAACTCATCCTAGTAGTAAAATGTAAGAGTATGAACCCTGAAGAAAATGCTTCTGGAGTCCTGGAGTTGTGCCTGGCTCACAATTAATGTGACTCTAAATTAATCTCACTATATTATTCTAATAGTCTCACTGTCTATAAAACGGGACAACAATCTCATCTACCCCCCACAGGTCAGGTTCTTGTGAGAACTAAACAAAATAATCTATGGTAAGAATTTAGCAGAGTAGTTGACACCCAGGCAGCATTCAATTAGGGTAAACTATTATTGTCATTACTGCTAAAATACTGCTGCTGCTGATGATGATTATATTGTTAATCGGAAAATATTGGAAGCATCTAAACATCCAATCATGTAGAGACTGGAATAAAATGTTGATATGTGATAGAAAACTATATGTTCTCTAAATAAATAATATATAAAAGAATATTTAATGACATAGGAATAGATTCACGGTATGTTATATAAAAAAGAAAATCCAAAGCAGTCTACCATGTCAAAACTATACTACTACTAATAATAACAATAATAACAATAATAGACTGGAATGATGTACTCCAAAATGTTAACACTATTATTTCTAAGTCTTTGAATTATGAGTGATTCAAATTTTCTTTTTCTGCCATATTTTTCTATAACAAACATGTAAAAATAAAGTTAATTTTAAGATAATTTTGCATTAAAAATTATTTTTGTGTAAAGTACGTAAATTTATCAGAACATATTCACTGGGGATATGGAACTTAATAAGATTATTCACGATCTTTTTCTGGATACAGCCAGGCATCAGGTAAAGGATTCACGCACAATATGCCACTTTCAAGTAGCATCTTATAACATTTGCTGGAATTAAAATGGGCTTTAGGTGAGTAACTTGCTCCAAAGCGTATGTTAATTTTCAGTGATTTCATTTTTTTCTTTACTCCCACGATTTTTATTCCTAACTGTGCCCCAAAGTGACAGCACAAAAGCTTGTCTGTCTCTGTGTCATTTTTCTGTTTTAAAAATAACACTGACTTCCAGAATAGTCCATGGTTGTACAGCCTCCTCCTTTTCTTTTGCCTATGGTATTCATTTTCCTCTAATGGTGTTGCCTCAGGGAGGCCCTTCCTCTCCTAATACAAAATTCACCTTCATTGCTCATGTCCTTTCCTTATTCTTAATGATCCTCCTTGAATATGCTTGACTTAGGTCACTACAGCCTCAATGCCAAGCTCTTTTCACTTCTTGTTATTACCAAGGTGTGATAAATAAAAATAAAGGCAATCAGGTGAAATCCTTGGTTCAGATTTCCTCCATATTTCATGAAATCCCTGAAACAAATGCCCAGATTATATTTCACAGTAAGATGAGCAAAAAGCACACCTCTTCAGCTGTAGCCCCTTTCCTCGTGCATTTACGGATGCCAAAATCAGAACCTACAGTTCGGGAGCTGCACACAGTTGCAGCTTGTTTTGAGTTTTTGTTTGCAAACTGTCAGTGAGATCAGAATAAATTGCATGATATGCAGTCCAATATGTATATTCTTGAGCACATCTCAATGTATCCACCAAAAAATATTCATAGCTGCAGGTGTACAAAAACAGGCAGAATTATGGCTTGATTTGCCTTGATAAGCATGGCAATTTTCTGTACACTTTTCATAAAGTGCTAATCAATTTCAGCTCAAAATAGATTGAAACACCCAACAGATTGCTGCCATAGTCCACAAATGTTTGTCATTCGTGGGCTGTGGCAATAATGTGAATTCTGAGGAGGAAAACTGCAGCCGAATTACCTTGTAAAAATCCCTTTAGTTTGCTTTAATAATCCCTGAAGAAATGTTAAGAATTATTTTGAAATCATGTTTATCTTTCTTCTTGTTACAGTATCTAAGAGTATTGTTTGTCACAGAGTAACGCCATTACATACCTGTTGTAAATATGGTTGTATACAGATTATATTTAGAATTCAGGGCAATCAGTGGTGTTTAGGAACCAGATATCATGTCAATATTGTTTAATATTGCTCTGAAATATAATTACAGACTTTAGCTTTATCACATACAACTTGGAATTGAATCATCTGAGACTTCCCCAATAAATATCACCCTTTACCAATATCTTTAACAGTTAAATACAGTGTAATCTCTAAAAAATATGTTATAACCTTTTGTCAATGTTCTAGTCCTTAAATTAAGGTTATTTCCAAACACTTAGAGGTGCTAGTGTTCCTATTAATCCCTTTCTTGAGTAGCATATGAATCACTCATCTGCCCTGGATGCTTTGCCAAACACAAGCGCCACAGCTTTGTTGAAGACTCATTCTCCTACCTAGGGAGCCTCTGCTCAAAGCTGAACATACACTTTCTCTTTTGTAAGTGTGAGAAACAATTGGTAAGGACATTTGGATCTGGGGTGTGGTATGCTCTTCATGGAAAGCAGGAAATTAAATGAGACTAGATAACATTTCAAATTTTCACACCTTCTTCTTTAAAACTACAAAAGTGATAATATAATTTTTTAGAACAAAAGCCACACAATTTGACTTTAGAGAAAAGTACACTTAAAAGTTGTGACTTTAAGTAAGTTTTGTGATTACCACCTGCCAAAAATTTTATGGCAAAAATCAGAGACAGTATAGCATAGTAGAGTCAAAAATTCTGAGTTCTTCACAAAGTTAGAATATAGAATATGGGTTACCAGGAGATAGACTAGGGTTAGAGAATGGGGATTTGACACAATTTGTACAGAATTTCTATTTAGGTTGATTACAAAGGTTTTGGAATGGATGGTGGTGATGTTAGCACATTATTGTGCAAGTAATTAAGAACTCTGAATTATATGTGTGAATGTGGTTAAAAGGAGGAACTTTAGATCATATATGTCACTAGAATAAAAATTAAAACATAAACACTGGACTGTATAACACAGTGAACTCTATTGTAGATGATGGACTATGGTAATAGTACAAGTATAAGAATGTTCTTTCATGAATTAAAACATATGTATGGCACTAATACAAGGTGTTAATAATAGGGTGGTATATGGGAAAATACACCTTATGTAAATTATGGACAACAGTTAATAGTACTATTTTAGTAATCTTTCATCAATTGTAACAAGGGTAACTAGGTGAAAAAAAATAGTATAATTACAAAAATGTGCCACCATCAATTGTAACAAATGTTCCACCCCAGTGTAAGGTGGTGGTGGGATGATGTATGGGAATCCTGTATTTTCTGCATGATTGTTTTGTAAATCCACAACTTCTCTAATAATTTTTTAAGGCATTAGTTATTTTGACTTCATCTTTAAATATGTGATCTTAAATACATTACTTGTCCTCATTAAGTCTGTTCTGTTGTCTATAAAATGGAGATTATGAGAGCAATTAACTCAGGTTACCATGAGGATTAAATGAGATAATACATGCAAAGCTCTTAGCAAAATAGGTTCTAGTCAATTCTCAACAAATGTTGGATGCTTGCATTATCTTCTTCATCACTGCCATCACCATCATTTTTAAGAGCAGTTCTAGACCCACAGTCTAGTATGATGATAAGTGCTCTTATCCTGCTTTATATGAATTATCTGCCAAGTGCTTGTTTGTAGTGCTCTTGTGGCAACTATATTAGCCTACTTTCCAAAGAGATGATGACATGTTTAGAAATCAGGTCAACTCTGTAAGAAATGGTAAACCAGTTGGCCCAAAGTCACCATCTACTAATTCTGTTACAATAATGACTAAAAGTTTATGTGTAAAAGATATGAAGCACCCTTAGAAAGTGTGTATTCTTGACTCTCCTAGATAAATGGAAAAGTATTTGTCATCTTTTGCTCATTCTAGACCTAGTATAGCAGAGGCTATAACCATTGACAGTTTCTATGATCTTACTCTTCTCACCAGTTGTATCTCCGGAATTTTGCTGGGTAGTCACCTCTACTCAGCCTTTAGATTTTCTGCAGCTACCCAGGGAAAAATTTATAAGTTTTGACCTGGAAAACTGAATTTGATGTTGTTTCAGGAGGGGAACTTCATTTTATTTACTCAATTAAAAAACAAGGAACACACAATTCAGGAAAAAGGCACTAATTGCCTTAAAATATACCCACAAAAATACATTCCAAATCCCCTTAACGAGTTGCTACAGTCAACAGGAAAAAAAGCTGACTATTCTGACTCTAAAGCCATTTACAAACTCCACATCAAATATCTTCCTTTGCCTTCTTCCCCTTTAGAATATTTCCATTTGGCAGCTGTTATGGAGTAAATTGATGTATAAAAGCCATCAAAGCAGAAACATATTCAAGTAAAAATTCAGCCGATTAAAATATACATATGTATTTAGAAGTTGCCGTTCTTCTGAGATCACATAGAATCATTTGCCAGTTTCCCCTTGACACTCTATTACATTTTATGTATCTGTGTTTTTCTTCAAAATGCCAAAACATCAGCACAGACAACTTCATGATGTAAACTATAACCTCATCCATTTTTTCAAAGACAATTTAAATAGAAATCATAAATGGAAGCTGCATATAATTAAGAATTTACAAATATATTTGATGTTGCTTACTCTACCTTCCTATTATAACTGCAGGCACTTCCTCAAGAACAAACTTTGGAACTTTAGCTAAATAAGTCAAAATTAAATTTTATAAGAAATCATAAAATCAAGAAAACACTATATTCATTGTCATATTGCATATTTTGTAGAGAGCAAAGCAAGATACACAAAATGCTTTATACATAAGAGATATTCAATATATACTAAATTGATTTGAGGAAACAAACATGCAAAGGATGCTTGTTTTAGATATTTGTTTTAAAAAATGCCTGAAAATATCATATAAATGCCTTTTGACCATTTCTTTATCAGGGTGCACTCACTGCAGGAATGGGCAAGCCAAACCACCACAAAGAGAGAAAAAATATTAAGAGATTATATTCAGACAAATATTATTTCCATCTTCATAAAATATATATTGTGTATTTCTATAATATAAAAATCCTGTATGTTTTTATAATATATAAATCGTATTAGTACAGTAGCACATGTATATAATTTTAAATATATATACATATATTGGAGTGTGATCAAATTTGCTTTCACCAAATGGTGTGTGTGTTCAAAAGAGTTTGAAGACTACATAAAATGGGAAACTTTACTTCATTCAGAACAACTTTATGCAATTTTACATGATAAGATTTATTTGCTAGAGTTCTAACATTCTTCTCAAATATGACTACCATTTGTATTAACGTGTACTTCCACTGCTTGGAGTATACATAGTAAAAGCTATATGTATCCCAAATAATCAGACTGCTCTGCAATCATATTTCAGCTTCAGGTTTTAGCTAGTGTTCAGGGGAGAAAAAATTAAAAATCATTATGATTATGATAAATATATTCATTCTTTATACTTGTAAAGATTTTACCCTGAGAGTTACAGTGCACATATGTCTAACCTTAAGCAAAATTCTGAAATTTCATAAGACTTAGTTTTAACATCTATATAATGAAGGTAAGAGTGCCTTCCTCACAGACAGTTAATTTGGGAGAAAAGTCTTCAAAAACCCAGATGGTAGGAAATATTGTTAAAGTCCTAGAGTTATATGTAAAAAATGCTTATCAAATGGTGTTTATAGAAAAGGAGCAAACTAAATTGTGCCTATGACATAATTACAGATGAGTCAATATTGTTTATGCATGTGGTGGGTATAACCTATTAGTGAATACTAAAAATATGAAAACTGTTGTTTTATAAGGATGGTGAAATTACACATAGTTTTCATTTTCTTTTCTGTTATTGTTGCTATAATATTGTTTGTGTCATGCATTTTAAAAGAAAATTATGACAGCCTTGGCAAAAGAATTATAAGAATTATGTTCATGTTAAATGTTCTTTCCACTCTGTGGCAGATTTAGAAATAGGAAATTTATTTACTCAGCATGGGCAACTAACATTATTTATATTCAGTTGATTTCATTTATGCTCTAATATTGTCCATATAAATAACATTATAAAGCTTGTAATATCATAAAGGAAGGTACTCGTTAAAAAAGTCTTGTTGGTTTTGTTTTGTTACGTATCTATAAAAATTGTAAGTTATTGATACAATAAGCTATGTTCAATTAATATAAAATTTCATGTTTCCCTAGTTAACTCTTAATCTCATTTTCCACAATAGCTATTTCAAACCTTCCCTGTGCTCCTCAAACTTCCAAACCCATCCCTCTCACCTACTTCTTATAGCTATAACAGTGGTCAGATTATCAGTAAATTTTTGTGTGTGCGGTTCCCTGAGCCACAATTCCAAAAGGGCGATATGAAGAGAGCCAGGTGACACAGGCGCACACAGCGGGTTGTATTACATACCGGAGAGGAACACTGGGCTTAGGGAACACACATCTTTTATAATAGGCAGAGAGCAGGCCTTCTCTTTACTCTAGGGGGCAATGCTATTTCCGTCTCCCAGGCTGTTCACTATTCAAACATCCTTTGAAAAGACAGCCTGGGACAAAGGTGGTCACAGTGCCTCTGCTCTGCAAGACAAGCAGAAACACAAAAGACCTACGGAGAATTATTTCCCTACATTTGGTCATTTTTGAAAAGGCAAAACAATAGAGATGGCAAACAGATCAGTGCTTGCCAGGGGTCAGTGAGGGGAGGGTTTGATTACAAGGAGGCAGTATTAGGAAATTTTTCAGGGTGATGGAACTGTTCTGAATCCCGAATGTGAAGGTTGGTACACAAATCTATGCAAGTATTAAAACTCATAGAGCTGCATACCCAGAAGGAATTTTGCTGTAAATTCACTTTAAAATTTAAAAGTAAACAAAAAAATGCATAAAAATTAAAAGCCTCTTTAATGCCAGATTCCTCTGCAGTGTAATTCTTTCTACTCTCCTCTTCTCCCCTACATAACCAACATTCTTGAAAGAGGCATCTTTGCACACTGCCTCCACTTCCAGTCTAACTCTGTAACCTACTTTGACCTGGCTCATGCCCCACAGGACATGACCCAATACCTTCCTGCCAAATCCTCCTCTGACTCGTCCACAGCCCAAGGCAGCATTGACTATTACAGCCTCATTCCAAAACCACTCCGTTCCCTTGGTTTCTTGAAACTACACTCAAGTTTTCCTCCTCCCATTCTGACCTACTCCTGCTAGGTTCTGCTTTTTTGTTTGTCCTGTTTTTGTACATTTCCTGTTTCGTTGTTGGTTTGGTCTGGTTGGGTTTGGCTGTGTGATGTTCATCCTCTGTTCATTCCCTAAACATTCTTCCATTTTTTGAGCTTCTTTTGTTCCCGGTTCACAGGACTCTGGCTAGGCTTGTCCGTCCACTCCCAAACCTTCAATTAAAATGTGTTTCCCCAATATCTTCCTTATTTTTCTCTGTCTCTACTTCAGTGACCTGCTCCATCATCCACTCAGTAATACAAGCCAAAAATCTTAATATAATCCCTTACTCTTCCCTTTCTCTCCACCACCACTACACACACACACACACACACTCAAGACAGGCAAATCTTATTAATTCCAACTTTTCAGTATCTCCAGCATTCATTCCGTCCTCTAGATCCCCACAGCCACCATCATTTCTTTCCTCCAACTGCACCGCTGCTTTACTAAGGCCCAAAGACTAGTCCTATGTATTTACTCTATGTAAATAATTAAGGCTAAAATGAATAAACTCCAGTCAAAATTACTTTAAAAACTGCATTTTCTTTCCAGTTCTTTTAAGAACAGAAAATAAGTAAATTGCATAACTAATAAAAGTAAGTAACTAAATGCATACAGAAAAATATTCTACCATGTGTATGTTTATTGCTTTCTCCTATGTATATATATTATTTTTAGATGAAATTTTGTCTTTGTGACTCAGACTTTCACTAACAGACATATGCTTAACACAATTCAAACATCATGTCTATTCTAAAAATGAATATTCATTCACTTTATTGACAAAGTAGCTCTTTTTAACTACATAAAAACGAACTTACTTTGGGAAAAGACTAGTTTCTCATTTTTGGGTTATATTTGATTGACATACCATAAAACATTTTATTTGATGCATGACTATATAAATGACCTCTAGCCTTTTGGGGATGCACCTGAGATTTGCCACCTAAATTTGCACAGTCCAGAGACCCCAAGACTGGAAAAAAGACAGACAAAAAAATGAATAAATAATGAGAACACAATTCACGATTATGAAACTTCTGCAATCTGTCCTTACTCACTGCTCTCAGATGCATCATTGTCAGCATCTGACCCCGTTAGGTGGCTGATAAGAGGATTTTGAAGGCCAGCAGATTTTATTTTTAACCTCCCCATATGGTTGACCTTCTAGTTTCAATGTGAGCATCATCTGCAGAAATGATCATCAAATGGCAAATCCTACCCTAAAATGTTTTGAGTAATTTGGTCAACTCAAAAGTGATGCTCAGTTGAAGAACAATATGTGCAGTGTGAGATCCTTTTTACTTAAAAGTTTGTACATAAATACATTTAAAAGAGTCTGCAAGATTACACAATCAAAAATGTCAAGAGTAATTTACTGACATTGGGATTATAAGCATTTTTCTATTTCAGTCTTCATGCAATATCCAGTTTGTATAATGAATAAAATTTTAAAAGTAAGTTTGGCTGGTAAAATGTTAATCAGTTAAGTTGTTCACAATGTGAAACATATATGGTAAATAACATCTCAAATTTAAAACAACTGAAACACAGTAAGGAAAGTTAGTAACACTTTAAAAAACCGTACAAATGTATACTGCTCTAGTATCATTTCAAGTCTAATAATAGTGATACAAATGATCACTTCATATAACACATTATAGTATCACTTTTTTCAAAATTAAAAGGGAGACAAATTATTTTATCTGCAATTTATAATCCAGTTGTATATCCTCATGAACCTTGAAGGTAAAGACAATAAAAATTATTTTCCATATATGAAAATTCTTGCATATAAAGAGAATATAATATAAGATCCATCCATCCATTCATTCAACAAGTATTTAATAGCACCCATTATGCCCCAGAGACAGATACAAAAACACATTTAAAAAAAAAGAGGTGAAGAGAAAGGCAGTCTCAAAACATCAAGGACCTCTGTCAGGTGAAAACAGACAGATGTTAGCATATCATTAGAGCATACCGAGCAGATCACTGAGAGTGGAGGGGAAGGAGGCTGAGGGAGCAAAGTGCAGCAAGCATAGAATTCTTCCTGGAGAAGTCAATAAAGGGATCCCAGACAGAGGACAAGCTAAGTCTTGAGAATGAGAAATAATTCACCCGGGGTTGAGCTCCAGGTCTATGTGCATAAATTGACAAGTCTATAGGCAAAGGGGACAGTAAGAGCAAGGATGTAGAGCCAGCAAAAATTTCTAAATAGATTTTTCTCTGTAGGTTCTGTTCCTCAGCCCTGAGAAAACAAAAGTCATGGCTATATTTAATTCTATGAGACGAGTTTTCAGTGGGCATTGGCCCAATAAGTAGGAAAACTATTCAGAAAGACAAAACAGAGCCATTCTTTTGACACTGTTTGTCTCCTATTCATCCCAAGGATGCCATATTTTTGGACTGAGCTAGCTTTTTATTTATGTTCCTTAATAAATTCCCAAACTACACCATACATCAAGTACAGGACTAAAGGTCAATTTTAGATGTTTATCCAAGGTAGTCTGTAGAAACAATTATAACTAAAAACTGTCTCATGTCCTATTAAAATTTGAAATAAGAATAGCACTTAGCAGGGGGAGAGGATAATTCCCCAATGAGGAGAAAAATTTAAATCCAAGTACACTTTTTTTTACTGATGCAATGGTTGCAACACGTTTATAGAATACAATGGTTGCAACACGTTTACAGAATATGTGAGCTATGACTAAATATTCTCATATGTCTACCCAAGTCCCCTTCAGACAAAATGCAGTATGGCTAGCAGGAATTTTAGAACAAAGAATTAAATGAGAAGCAGAGAAAAAGACTTGTTCTCCACTCCGGTACATTCTTTAAGTTCTATCTGCTGGCAAACACTATTATTCATTAATATTCTACAGAAGTCAATGGAATTTTAGAGTGCACCTGGTATGGTCTACAGTTCAAACTGATTCCGTGCCCAGGCATTCCTTTAATACTTAACAGCACCTGCCAAAATTGAAAAGGCATGAAACTGGAACATAAAGGATTTCTATTATCTCTTAATGTAGATATATCCAGATCCAGGTAGAACATGAAATGTTTTAAGATGAAAGTCAGTTTTAACCATTTTCTTCTCTCTCTCCTTCCCTCCCTCCATCCCCTTCTCTCGTTCTTCACCACTCACCCCCCAAACAGAAACAAAATCACAGGTCCACTAAATGGGTGGCAAATTCTCTTAAGGCATAAGAGTCTACTTGAAGAACCTGTCAACGTGTTCAAATGAACAAGTTTATTTTCAAAAATCATATTTGGGAGAAAGTTCCTGGAAGCATACTCAACCATACAGTGATAAAACTTACTCTGTGCCTAGCACCATCTGCTGACATCCTTCCAGCCAATTCTCTTAATGTAATAAACCATGCAAGCCAAGAAATGTAAGGTAGTCAGGGCGGGGTGGATGTAACACACCCACTGTAAATGCAGCTTGATGAGATAGTCTTCAAAAGAATCTATGCCTATTTTGCAACAGAGTAAAAGATGGACTGAGCAATTATTTTGTTAGTTTTTCCCTGTCAGCTGCATTTAATTTATTGCAATGTTAATCATCCAGATTGGTATGGCAGGTAAAGAAAAAACATGAATTATAGTTGTTCTTCTTCCTTTGATGGTAAGTTCCATCATTTTAACACAAATGATTGACATTCGACATCAAGCAGTTTTCTGGAAAGGAACTTGTGCACCTCTCAATGGCACATCTGGTAGCTGCAGATGGTATGGATTAGCATGATCTTTCCAGCAACAATGCGCCAAAAGCATAATGCAAAATAAAATTTATGCCTGATGTCAATTGCTCGATTCTTGCCAATGTTAACATAAAATCTTCTAGAGATGGTTCTAATGCTTACTATCAGCTCAAACTATAGGGGGAAAAAATAAAAGCCTGGGAGCAAATCTGACTGCCCTGGGGGTAGCTGTGAATAAACTGTTAAGGCAACTTGCTGCCACTACTGCTCTCCCTTCCTCTTGCATAAAGAGGGTGAGGTCAAGTCTCCCAAATGAGGTGAGATAGGTATATGTGGAGTCAACACCATGCATGCCCCCTATAATGCATGAAGATTTGGTTGTATTGTATCTGTGTCTTGTGTGTATTCAATATGCCTTTATTGCCGGTGTAACAGAAGCAATATTCCTTTCAAATACATTCTAAATAAGCAATCTGTTGCGGGTGGAAGAATACTATGGAAAGCCAAGGAACCTAACCTATGGAAGGCACAGTGCTAGTGCCTAAGAGAGATACAAAAATGTTTAATGCATAAAGGCTCACCTCAAAAAATTTAAAATCAAGAAGAGCTCAAGTTATTAATATACAATGAAATATGTCATAAATGACATGAGCCCCATTCTGTAAAAAAGTTGAGGAAATGCATAAATGCCACATGAGCAGAAAAACTTAGTAATGTAAAAAGGCCTATGGAGAGGCATCAACTTTTATATGGAATAGACCAGAAACAATCAGGAAAGGACATACCATATGCTGCAGACCTGGAGCACAGAATTTATTTTAGTAAGCAAATATGTTCAGGAGAGAAAAAAGAAATCAGATGTGAATGATATAAGGCAAGGTTAACAAGACAAAAAAAAATCACAAGTGGTATCTGAAGAAGTCTGTGACATCCACATTGACCGATGGGGTTGACATGGGTGAGCAATGGGAAATAAAATTCTAGATAAAAATGAAATAGAAGAAGGTAGAGGAGCAATGAGAAGAACAGCATACACCACACAAATCAGAAATTCATTTCCTAGTAATGTATAATTTATTACAACACGAAGGTAATCATAGTTAACTGAGGTCCAAATTCCTAGTATTTATTATACATACTTAACCTTGTTTCCAAAATGACTAAAATGAGTCCACAAAAAAGCATACAATAATGACAACTTTGAATAAGCTGAAAATAACTTGGCGAGTAAAGCTGAGCAAAGTAAGCCCTTTATTACACAAGCAGTGATAGTCACCTAAATTTTTAAAAACACTTACCTTCTATCTTTTGGGTTGTTGTGTTCATAATGTGTGCAAACACTCTCACACATGTTCCATGATTGGGTTCTTCTCAAATTATTAAAATTAGCAGCATTAGTGTTCTAGTCCTTAAGTCCTCAATAATATCTCTTAACGATTTCTCATTTAAATTTTAACATAATTTAAAAGTATAAATACTGCTAGCCTAGTAAAATTGAAATGATCATTTTAAAGGCAATGACATTTCTGACCTAAATTAGAAGGAAGACGAAAATTTTTATTGAGATTTGTAATCACATTGATCTGCATCAGTGCTTCTTTAGATAAAATGTTAAACACCTATTAGAATTAGGGAGAGAAGTTTTCATTTACATAGAAAAATTCTATATGAAACAACAACCATCATCATTACTTAATAATGAAGCACTAGGAGCAGTCCTCATTTATGAATTACTGTTAAACTTTATGCCCCGAAGTTTTGATCAATGCCATAAGGCATGAAAAAGAAATAAAAGGGTTATATATTGAAAAGGAAATGATCATATCATTATTTGCAAAATAACTGAACACCTAAATAGAGAAAAGCAACGGCAAAACTACCATATAAGCAGTTATTTGTTATTTTCTTCTTTGCCAAAAAAAAAAAAAAGGAAAAACAGAACAATATTATTATTTCCATATTTCCACTAATTTTATGTGACCATAAAAATTACTTCACCTCAATTTCCTCATCTGCAAATATAGGTAAAATACCTAATATGTACTATGTTATTTTCTTCATTAAAAAGAAAGTTAAGAAAGAAAGACAAGAAACCACAAATCTAAGTAGTTTCAGTTAGGAACAAATACAAGTAATCAAAGAAGGATTTAATGAATGAGGAAAAGGGTGTAATTTAAAATCAGAAGTTGCTAAATGACAAATCCATTCTTTAAAAATGCTTTTTGAGCATTGGGGAAATAACGTAGACAGGGATGCCATAAAATGGGTTCTTGCTTAGCCTAATCTAAAATTCGTCAGAGATCCTTTCATTTATCCAACAAGAATTTACAGAGCCTCCATTCTAAGCCAGACACTCTTCTAGGCAATGGCGATGACCCAAAATGGAGCAAGAAATGAACAGTGTCCTTGTGGGGCATACAGGCTAATGGAGGAGATACACACCCTTTAAAGAGTCATACAAAATGCATGTGAAATTACATTGAGGTAAGATAATGACGTGATAAGTAACTACACAAAAAGAGATAAACGGAGAAAGTCAAAGGTCTATGATACTGTAAGACAAAATAACTAAGATCATTTCACTATAGAAACAATTCACTCGATTTGAAATGATCAGAAATGCAAAAATGTACCCTAGCCTGCAAACTGAGAATATTGGCAATAAAAGCTGGCAATACTCCAGGGATTCAGGGTATTGTAATCTGAGGAAGTCAACCACCAAGATGCTCACAGATAGACTTCAAACCTATCCATTCTCACTGATTCTTCAAAACAGAAATACGGACAAATTTCAGCCCTGAAAAACATAGGAAATCACTTAATCTAAAAATCTTTCCTTGGTAATTCTCTAATAGGGTTTTTAAATAACTTGCATTATTTTCATTACACATATAAACTTCTTAAATCCCTAGATGACTATATTATTGATACTATCATGATAGACTTCTAACAGTATTGCCATTATTTATCGAATGCTGTTCTCTCCAGTCACCATTCTGTTCTCCTAAGATAAAGCAAAGAGCTGTTAGTGTCTGGCATGCTCAATTTTTCAAGTGCTTTTTTTTTTTCTCTCACCATTGAGAGTTTTTTCTTTTTAGTTCTCCCACCCTATTATAATTCTAAAAGTCTCTGAATGGCCATTTTTGAAAGTGAGAATCCCAGAAAATAAGGAATCTCCCTAGATTCAAATCCTGCCTATCAATTACTAATTAATCTAACATAATAAGTGTTATCCAAAAATAAATAATGTGTGTGTGTCCATACATATATGGAGAGAGAGATAAAATGCCTGACTCACTATAGGGAATAGAGATGTGTTAGGCAATAACTGTAGAAAATTCATATATACTTTAAGGGCTACCTAGGATAGAAACAAGTCCCATGATTTGCCTTTTTTTTCCTCAGTGAAATGGTTAAAGTTAAAATATTTCATGTCTCTTATAAGGAAAGGAAACCTTCCAATACAATAACTCTTCCAAAGGAAGAAAGTCTGTGTTGCCAAACAGCAAATGAATGAATGAAAGAGTAAACATTATCACCAATTATCCAAAGAAACATGACTGTCATTTGACATTGCATACTCTGATAAACAAAGATGGGTAATTTTTTTATTAAACGTTGATGCATTGTTATGAAATTTAACGCTTCAAAGGACTTTGAAAACTGTGCCTGTCACGAGGTCAGAGTTTCTTGTGATCAGTTTTATCAACATTTCACACAAAGTATATTTGATATTAAATATCAACAAAGAATCCCTAACAAAAAAATTCACCAAATATTTAACAAATGCCCGCTATATATCAAACACTGTTCTAAACACCGGGTATTTTCTCAAGGAAGGAATGCACCAATGCACATCTCCCATCACAGGGCACACACATGGAGAATGGATGTCAGCAGGACACTAGTAGGGCAACTATATAATAAGCTGCAAATGCAAAATGAGTAGGCAGAAGAGCTCCTTTAAAGGAGCATAATTATCATGGTGTGGCAGAGGTACAGACTGCTCAGAAACTCAAGGAATAGTAACAACAACCTCATTAGAGTAATAATTGCAAATGGAGTGGCTTTTTTCATATAAAGCAGTCTCCATGGATGATAACAGCCTCTGCCCAATTCAGCAGTACAAACAAAAAACACAGGTGAAATGGTTGGATCCCAGTTCTCCCTTTCCTACCTGACTGTTTCCCTCTTTCTCTCTGCTGCTCCCCCTCCCTTTACCCCACACACCCCTACACACACACGCATGCATGCACATATGCACTGTTATACTATATCATAGTCCATCTTCTGAAGTCATGAGGCCTCTTACTTCCCCATCTTAATATATACAAATAATTTTCTTCCTTAAAGGTCAATTCCAATATCACCTCTTTCATGAAGGCTTCCTTGATCCTTCTAATTGAACAGGATCTCACCCTCCTTTGACTCTTAAGGCATGGAATCACAATCTGCCTTTACTTCTGGATGGCAGATTTCCCATATTTGTGGTAAATTTCTAAAGCACAAATATTATACCTTCCCCCATTTTATCCCTAACAGAAAGTATACATTGTCTTAAAACTAGAAGATACCTGAGAGATATTTGTGGAATTAAATTCAAAAACAGTATTTACACGTAACTAATGATTTACAAACACATGCAAATATAAACATACCTAAATAACGTAATCAAAAATTTTTTATAAAAACTTCTAATGGATTTCCCTATGCACATCTTATAATTTCTAAAAGACTTTCATCAAAAGCTGAAATGCTCACCAATGCTGAAAAGCTGTCACTTAATTCATTCCCTTAGTGCACTTTTTGGCAGAAATAAGAATTACTTGGTTTCACCAAACGACATGTAGCTCTGAATACTGGGTGGGCATAACAGATATCTTTTAGAGATCACACATTCTCCAGATGTTGTTTTTTCCTACACACAAGTCTTCTTTCATTTCAACATCCATGTCTATACATAAAACTTTCATTTAAATATTTTCATTTAAAAACGATCTGTATTAGAGTATAACCAAGATTTAATTACATAAAGGATAAAATTCCAATGCATTGAGTGCATCTTGATACGTACACAGTAGATACTAGATAAATAATTGAGTTTTCTTTTTCATCTGACACAAGTTTTCCAAGCAACTTAGCTACACTGTTGAGGAAGTTTCCTTCTGTATCAGGAACAATCTACTATGCCCTTTTCCACTAAATGTGGAATCATTTCAGGGCCATCCATACAAAAAAAAAAAAAACCATATGACAAAAGATTGTTAAGCATCATTTCTTTCAGGAGTTTGTTTTGCAGTTTCCATGCTGATAGAGTTCACAATAAAAGTCTTATGCAAATTCCCTTCCTCTGCAATGCCAAGAATGACTTAATGCTACAGGATCTATTACATATATACCCCAACACCCTATCATACATTAACTCATGGAAAAGGTAGAGGCCCAAGGCTAAATCATCTTTTCAAGCACGCATTG
The DNA here is from genome assembly GCF_015220235.1 of Choloepus didactylus. Lineage (NCBI taxonomy): Eukaryota > Metazoa > Chordata > Mammalia > Pilosa > Megalonychidae > Choloepus > Choloepus didactylus. The sequence continues at coordinate 164,092,672 of NC_051310.1, forward strand.
GCATCAGTGTGCTGAAACACAGGTCATTTAAAAGTGGACCCAATAGTTGGTTAGAGATATGGGAGGATTTGAGTTTCCTTTTCTTTTTTTTTCTTTTTTTTTTTTTTTTTCTTTTTTCATCTTTCACTTATTTCTTGTCTAGAGTAATGAACAGTTTCTAAAAATTGAACAAAAATTAAGTGTGGTGATGGATGCACAGCTGTCTGAGGGTACCAGGGGCAACGGATTGTACACTTTGGATCTTTGGATAATTGTATGGTATCTGAACAATCCCAATAAAAATTAAAAAGAAAAAAAATTAAAATTAAAATTAAAATTTAAATTTAAAAAAAAAGTGGACCCAATAGCCTGAGATCACATCAAATGTTATAAAGGGCCTAGTTTGTACTCTAAAACTGATTATTATTTGAACTGATAATAATAATATATACAAAGGGCCACTTATTGAAAGAGAGGTCACTAAAATTCTAGGTGACTTCATTCATTGCTTACAGATAAGATTCTGTCAACATTTCCTTCAAACCCATCTATTTCTAGAATTATGGTCACAAAACTTATTTTGGAATAGAAGCACCATTAAAAATGTTCAACAAAGACTGTTTCTTCATAAAGTTACAAATAAATTCTATTCAGTTCTATGAACTTGAAATACTTAAATAGCCAGAATGCCATTATATTTTGCTTACTGAATACTGTATGTATTTTAATAACATATTTGTGTACGTACTTGCTTCTGAAATAGCTATTGATGGACACTCTCAGAGTACAATTCAAACATTTTAAATGTATCAATGTGATAAAACTGAGTAACTATACTCAGAGATTAGATTTTCATTTTCTATTATATATGATAGAAAATAAGGTTTCATGATAACAGCATTTAAAAGATCAGATTTCAAAATACTTAATGCATATAGTCTGGTTTATTACTGGCAAAATCAAATTTTTTATTTTGTTAATGACAAAAATTTCCCATTCTAAAATAATTAGAATTTTTTATTTGTAAAATAACTAGAATCATTTATACTATAGTTTATTTTAGTTTTGATTTTTCTAATCTTAATAATGGCATCCTTGTCTTCACCCATATATCTGGTGCCAAAGCTTTCTCTCTCTCATTTCCAGTTGTTAAATATAACTCTGTCCTTGATTAAAGTTATAAAACGTAATAGCAATTCCAGTCACATAAGTTATCAGCAGCATTTGCAATGCAAAACCTATATAAACACTTTCAACTTCAAACTTGAAAAGTAGAAACTAAAGCAAAGATGAAAGCATCATTACATGAGAGAAAGCATTATTAAACATTTTTTTCTTTAGCATGTGGCTCTTAAGGTTTCAAATAATATTGCTGGGCTCATGAGTAGCAGCTCTGCTCCTAGGTATGACTCTACCCCAACATATTAAATTTCCTTGGTAACTACTAAAAACTACCTGTGAACTATCTTTACTTTCTGAATCCATTCACCAGACATTTAGTGAGTGATATGTATATGCTACGTAGTGTTTCTGAGGCAGAGATCCAAAATATAAAACTTTCATAACTTTGATCCCATAGACTCTCTAATCTAGCAGAGAAGAGAAACATATGGAAATAGTTACATGAATATATAAACAGTCATGCCACCTGCTACAAAGTAAAACTCCCTGGGAAATGGAAGCGTACAACCAGGGAAGGTTTCACTGCAGTGATAAAGTGATAAAGGTTTCACTGCAGTGGTAAAGCTGACATTCAGGATAAGCAAGGGTGAGTCAAGTAAAGGGGACTGGAGGTGGAGGAAAAGTGGTCCATCAGGAGGAATGATTAAATATGAATCCAAGAAGGAAGGAACGACTTGGGAGTGTGAGGAACTAAAAGGCAACCATCAGAGTCAGGGAGAGGGAAAAGAGTGAGGCCAGTCTCCTGCATGGATGCGTCAGATCACCGAGGGCCTCCCTGCAGATTATCCTCCATGTCATTGACTGTAGACTTCATCCTAGGTGCAAGGGTAGGAAGATCATCCTCAATAGGAAGCAAGAAGTCAAAGGAGTTCAGGTGATACTGTCTATAGTCTCCAGGGTACAGAGTAGGGCAGAAAATAGATAAGAGCATGTGGATAATACAGAGAAAGTTACTGATGGGCTGGTCTTAAATAGGGGCATGACTTGATGAGACCTGCATTTGCACAGAATTCTCTGTTTGCTAAGTGGAAAATGGAAGAGGATACTTGCAGTGCAAGCAAAACTGATGATGTCTAGGACCATCGCATTAGCAGTGTTGATGAAGAGAAATAAACAGATTTGATATAGAATTTGAAGAACAATGGACAAGACTTGGCGATTAGATGGAGGAGAGGGCACACAAGAGAGAGAAGTGGTGTTGAGAGTGACTTCTCAATTTCTGAAATAAACCAGGGCAATACTGAACCATCCTTGGATCATAAGCTCTATATACTGTCAGAGGAAGCACAAAAGCAATTTTCATTGAACTTAAAACTTGATAGGTCTTTAACAAAAATAGTTAAAACTAAGATGTCCCATTTCATTTCTAGACAGGTGATTTTAAAACTGGTACATTCAAATCATAGTAAACATTTAATTCTAGGTGTCAAAGAAAAATTTTGTAACCTTTAAGAAATGGATACCCTTCAGCTCAACACCAGATTTGTAAGAATAAACAAGTCTTCTTTCATATCGGGCTTCGTGGATTTCTTTTGCCACCTCTCTTGATCTGTACCCACTAAACCAACATCATCTCTCACCTGAATTCCTGTAAAAGACTCCCTGTTCCCACTCTTACTCCCTACAATATAGACTCCACAAAGTAGAAAAGTGATCCTTTCAAAACGTAAATCAGTCATGTCACTCCTCCTCTCCAAAGCTTGCAATGGCTCCCATCTCATTCAGAGTGAAAACTAGAGTCCTTAAACAGCTCACAAGACCCTCGCCACCTGACCATCAGCCCTCTCACCTCATTTCCTCTCACTCCACTCCAGCTGCAGTGGCCTCACTGCTGTTCCTCAAGCATCCCAGGACTTTCACCACTGCTGTTCTCCCTGCCTCGAAGCCCTTCCGCCAGGGGGCCACATGGCTACACCTTCACCTGGTTCAAGTCTCTGCTTGAAGAGCCCACCCTGGCCACTGTATTTAAAATTGCAACTTACCCCACCCATGGCACTCCTAAGTCTCCTTACTCATATCTTTTACTTTTATCAAATTTTATATAACTTATTTATTTATTATGCTTATTGTTTTACTGTTATCACCACCCACTAGAATGTAAGCTCCATGGGGGCCTGGGATTTTTGTCTGTTTTGTACTCTGATGTATCTACACGCTGAGAATACTGCCTAGTATATAGGAGGAGCTCAATACAGACTTGTAAAGTAAACAAAGGAATAAATGAAGGAAGGAAGGACAAAGTGTTGTCTGATTGAATCGTGCTCCAAACTCTGTAAGGAACAGTTATCTTCATTTTGTAGATAAGAAAACAGAACCAATGAGAATTTAAAAATTTTCCTATGTAGCTACTAGGCCAAAACTTATATCCAGATTTCCTGATGCAAATCCAGTAAATTCCATTTTTCATTAAATGCTTTTCAAACATTAGTTTTTAAAGCTTACACACACATGCATGCACATGCACACACACACACAAGCAACATTTCCCCATCAAGACTGCCAACCTAAACTTGGTTTTGTTTTTCCCTCTCACAAGTAGTATTTGCTTACATGATAGGAGAGGAAATGGACTTCAGTGGTTTTCTCTCCTTGATAATCAGTAAGCCATCAGGAAAATAAAGAGAGAAGTATTTCTGCCTCTAACAACAAAAACTTCAGATATACTATATATAAAGCTGGACACTCACTGTGCTGATTTGAATCTGTTATGAACCCCAGAAAAGACGACATTCTTTTAATCCATTCTTGTGGGGGCAGACCTATTGTGGGTGGGACCTTTTAGTTAGGCTATTTCCATTGAGATGTGACCCAACCCATTCAAGGTGGGTCTTAATCCTTTACTGGAGTCCTTTGTGAAGAGGATAAAAGACAGGAAAAGCCCAGAGAGCTTAGAGAGAAATGCCCACAGACATGTGGAGGCAACTTCTGAAACCAGAACCAGGAAAGAAGGACCAGCAGGCGCTGCCATGTGCCTTCCCATGGGACAGAGGAACCCAGGGGGCCAGCAGCCTCTCCTTAGAGAAGGTATCTTCCTCTTGATGCCTTAATTTGGACATGTTCATGGTCTTAGAACTATAAATCTATAACCTAATAAAACCCCCACTGAAAAAGCAAGCCCATTTCTGGTAAAATGCATTCTAGCAGCTTTAGCAAACCGAAACACTCACAACACAAAGCAGACAAGATCTGTGACAACCAAATAAAAGCACATTACATTATGGTGGCCAGGCCTTAGGTACACAAAGTGGCTTAAAAGGCTCACCTTCAAGATGTTCCAATTTATCCTGAGAACTAAACATACAAAAATAAACTGAGTAGGAGACATGAACCTCCCTGCCCTCTGTCACAATGAACACACCAATGAATCTTCTTGTAAGAGACTCTGAAGGAAACAAACCAAAGAAGCTGTTATGTCTAGCAGAGAGATGCAATGGAAGGGGCCATGAATACAAAGTATGAAAGAAAATAATGACAACAATGTTAATAATGATGTAACTGTATATCCCCTAAATATTTTTACTTTAAAATGTGAAATTGCTTCCTCAGATATCTCCGATTATAAAATTTTGTACATAAATGTTCATATTTATGAGAATTGATATATAACAAAAATGAAACACCTATAATCCCATCATCGAAGAACATTTATAATTTTATAGGATCATACTATCTTTCTAGGTTTCTATGTATATATACACATTTTTAATTGGCTCATTTTATAAACATTTTATAATGTCTTCACTTCACCATATATCACATTTATTTCATGCAAATAAAAACATATTTCTACACCCACATTTTAATGTCTGTATAACTGTATAATTTTCATTATGTAGAAATAACATAATTCACTTAACGAACTCCTTATTGTGAGATATTTGAGTTGTTTGCAATTTGTTTTCTTTCATAAACAACTATGCAATGGATATTCCTGGGCATATGACTTTGTAATATGGAATTTTCATTTTTATGAAAATTTATACTTACATCAACAACAGACAAGAATACCCATTTCTCCACACCAAGTATTATTGTTTTCATCTTTGCCAATTCGATAGGTGAAACAAGTCTCTCAAAGATGTTTTATGTGCATTGTTATTACAAAATTTCACATGCTTATTGGCACAATATCCTTTTTTACAATGGTCTATTGCTGTTCCCCAGATCCACAGAATCAGAGTCACTGGGAGTGGTCTCAGGAATATGCATTTTTAACACACTCCCCAGGAGATACTCATGAACATTCAAATCTGAGAACTGCTAGCACATATATTACATTTTTATAGCACTGAACAGCTTACAAAATGTTTTGGCTTACATTGTTTCAATCAATCTACCCAATCGGCAGTTTTTTGTTTTATGTTTTAAAACCCAGAGAGGCTTGTGACATGCCCAAGTCACACTGCTAACAAGCAAAAGAATGCTACAGAACAGAGGTAATATGCACTCCAGTTTCAGAAATCTTAAAATGTAGACATGTATGCATCTTAAAGTAGAGAGCAATTGGTGGTAAACAGCATGACTCAAGACAACTCACATTTAAAAAAAACAAAGGGGCTGTATGTTGGGGAGGAAGGCATGGTCCAAAACATCCATTAGCTCTATGCTGATGAAAACCTTAATGTTTCCAACTCATTTTGAAAATGGAAGTATTTTCCAAGACCAGACTACATGGAGAATCCTATACATTGCAGCTCAATGATCTCTGGTGTGGAACTGATCTAGTGGAAAGGCAAGGGTTTTGGAGCAAATAGACCTGTGTCATTTACTAACTATATAGCTTTGCTACTTAAATTCTTTGTGTCACAGTTCCCTGATCTGCAAAATGAGAACAACTACAACCTCATGGAAATTTCATAAAGTTTAAAAAGAGAAAATAGGTAAAGTGCTGTGTACCTGGTAGGTTCCTAATTATCCCATTTTTTCTAAAGACATGATTAAGAATTAGCACTGCTTTTCTGAAAGACTGATTTACTAACTTGGCAGAAAAGTGTAAATGTTCAGTGCACAATAGCCGTAGTAAGCTTCAAGCAAAATAGGATCACACCAAAAAATGTATTAAACCATCCAAGAAAAGCTAGGTTATAAACTGTGATGTTTAATTCTAAGAAAGAAAACACTGGAAGTATTACCTGCACATCAAGTTTAATTTGTAGGGCATTTCATGCAAAATAGAAAACTAAAAATGCTTTCTTTCCTTTCCTGAAGAGATGAGTTTAAATGTTAAAGTAATAGGAGATATATTAGTCACATGTGCTGTATCACTAAAGGCAGCCATACAACATTTAAAAATCTGGGGAAAAAATTAAGGTTTTTAAAATAGTTTGATAAGTTCCTTTCTTCAGCAGTACTCAATAATTTTTAGCAAAAGATAAATTCTGAATGCTAATGTTCAAGAAACAGAAGTTATTGTTATCTTATATTTTGTGCCTTTCCTAAAAATAACCTTGCAATTCTAAATATACAACTACCTATGTTTCCTGAAATGTAAAAAAAAAAATGATATATTTTATATATATAAATTTAAAACATTAGAAATCAAAATCATTTTATCCAAAACTACAAATTGTTTCTTAATTTCACAAATACAAAAATAAAGTTTTTGTTATTTTTTTGTCTTCCCAAAGTTACTAGAATATCCAACTTTTCAATCCTGGAAATTACAGCTGTATATTTATGTGATTTTTGTACATTAAGACAGGGAACTCAGAGACTTTGTATAATATGTATGAAGGTCATTAAATATAATAATCTAAGTATGAAATTGCAAAAGAGGCTACAGTCCCACTTCTTTCTTTTTCACTACTTTTTAGCTAATGTGACTAAAGAAATCCCTTTGTGGTCTATGAGCTCCTCAGGGAGGGGCACAGTCTTTTCCCTCTTTGCACATCTACAGGTCTATGTGTGCACAGGGCAACACATATCTACTGCAAAATGCTGACTGAATAAATGAATCCCACATTATTCACTTGGAGGGATAAAGTAGAATAAATAACACATTTCATCACTTCACTAGGCAATTGGACTTCTCAACTTAAGACAAAGCACATCATCAGTTCATCTGTATCTTTTTTTCTTCTTACATAACTAGATCAATAATTCTGACCAAAATAGAGGACACTTACTGCTATTCATGTTAGCGTTGTTTTTAATTGAGCTGGTTAACAATTTAACAATTTAATGAGCTCTAATTCAGTCCAAATTATTGCATCAGTTGTGTCCATAGGTACATACTGTCTAAGTCTTTATTTGTGATTTATTACAGACCCTTTAAAATATTTTTTTATAAAGAAAAAGAAAGCAAAATAATTTTTAAAGAACCAATCAATAGCAAAGACTCTTCTCTGGATGCTATTTTAGAGTACAGAAGGCAAGGAATTTCTTTGTGGGCTGGGAAATTTCAGTTCTCATCCAGAAGGCTGATTTACACTATCTTGATCACTGGAGTGTTCTGAAGTTCAATTGATTAATATTTATGAAATGCTCAAAGTGAAAATTCTCATACTTATGATGCAAATATGAAAATATTTATATCAAAGTTAGCACTTGCTATTTTCAATTCAATACACAATTCACTTAAGAATCCATACACACACACACCAGAACATGGTTTACAACAAATACAGTATTTTCATAAGTGAATTTAGACATATTTGTAAATAAAGTTGAAACATTTCTTCTTAAGAGTTATTATTATATGAACCAATTTACCAATTTTCAAATCTTGTCAAAAAATTTTAGGATCAATTTCTTTTGAAAGCAGAACATGAGCATTCATACCATACACCTTTATACATGGAGAGGTTTGTTCATATACAATAAGAATTATCTACTTAGGATTTTGCTCATAAAGACCTGAAATTATAACCTCAATAAAGTTATGAACAAGACTGTCATCATAACAAGTATGAACTGACTGCTTAGTACACGCAAAACACTGTGTAAGTGTTCCACAGATGTTATCTTCTTAATCTACACAGCAATCCTATAAGATAGTTATGCTACATAGACTCTTATCAACACCATTTTACAGTTACATCATGTGAGATCTTCAGTAAATTTCCCAAGGTTATCCAAAGATCAAGTGGCAGAAACAGAATTCCAAACCCATTCTTCCTTTCCATTACAGAGTTCATAGCAAGAGTCAGTGTTGTAAAAACCCGTGGTTTTTGCAAGAAAATAGAAAAACCTTGATATTAATGCCATTATAAAGCAATTTAAAAAGTAAAGCATGAAAAGTTCATTAATTCTATGAGTTTTTAATCCCAAAGTTATCTTTTAATCAGCTTAACTTTTGCTTTTGATCAATAGTAACATGAAAATGTCAAACCTAGTCACTCAGTAAATTACCTTCTAATTATAATGCTGCTGGGCAGTTTCCAAAAAAAAAAGTCATTTTTCTTTTGTTCCTCACAACAAACCCTGGCAGTATGATCAGCAGGTATTGTTCCAGCTGTTCAACGGACTTCATCAAGATGTGAAAACTCAGGATTCAGAAGTTAGGAGACCATGGAGGATCCCAAAGCTGTTCAATTTTATATGCCCAGTGCTTAGAAGAGTGCTTGGGACATAGTAGAAACTCAGTATACATCTGTATGGGACCATAAACTGGGCCTCGTGCTTGCAATTCAGTATTCTTTTTCCACGCTGTCATGCTGTAACTATTCTCATGGGGCTCACAGCATGACTTGGAGCAAGATACGTGGGAATAGGGATTTATTAATTTTCATGTTGAGAAACTGGCTCACAATCATCATGTTTACTGGAAGAAATGGATAAATACTTCTACCAATAATATGGTTCATCAAAAAGGTACAATGTCTTCTAAAAGTAATCTAAAGCATCAAAGGAATAATTCTTTAGCTAAAGTTACAATTTCCCTTAGCAGGTATTTTGAAGGATGAATCACTACTTTTTGAGTTCTAGATTGACTCACAGAGTCTCCTTCATGACTGCTCCAAGGGTTAAATGAGATACTGCTATGAAAGTAGCCAGCATATAAGCCTATTCAATAAATGTTTATTTGACCATTTCAAATAAGTTAAAGCTAACTAATTTGAACCGAAAGAACAAAATCTGAACCAGTATATCCCTTTAATTTTCACATGCGACTCTGGCTTTGCAACCACAATTTCTACATTACTGGTTTATTACTTAGATTCAATTTTTAAAAAAAGTTTTGGCATTTTTCCTGAATTAATTTTATAACCATGAATAATTGTAGGAAATTTAGAAAAGGGAAAAGAAAAAATAAAATCATCTCCCTTACCCCAAACCAGCTATAACTAACTATTGTTAGGATTTTTGTTAACTTGGCTATATTTTGTCTTCACTGAAAAAGGAAAAAGAAAGAGAAGAAATGGGAAGTAGAAACAAAACTTAAAACCATGATATAACAACCTATACACCTGTTCTTTGGACCCCAAATTTGGCTTTATCCTTTAGGGCAGTCAATTCAAAATGTAAAAATGTTAGTTACACACTTCACACTGTCAACGAGATTAAAAGCACAGGATTAAACACAGGACTGTCTCAGGAGAGGAACAACTATTCTTGGAATTAAGATTTAAGAGGAAACTTTCCTCTAGGTTGCTCATAAAGAAGACTGTCTACTATAATGAACAATTCATTGGCCTTACATTGATCTGACTTTTATATCTGGTCTAAAAAACCTAGAAATGGGTTAATGGCATCACCACAAATAATTGTGCATTTGACAAATATGATGCCTTTTGACCCATAACTCTTCAATATAACTTGATCCAGGAATGAAATTTAAAATATCTGGAAGAATGGATGGGCTGTATGTCCTTTTCAAGCAATTCCTCTTGAAGGTTGTCTCTCTCACACAAGACATGGCTAAGTAGCAAGCATCAGTGTAATGCCTGGAGTGTAGTTTTTCTTTCTTGCCAGTTGAATAGAGAAGCACATGTCTTAACAGACAATATAATTGAAGGAAGTTTTTTGTAAAATGTAAGGAGCATTAAAAAAGCTAAGCATCTGAATGCAAGGCATCCCCCCTGAGAGAGAGTACAAATTGCAAGGCCAGGATTCTCTCCAAAAACTCATTCTAAAAACTCTCCACTCCTTGAATTAAAAAAAAAAAAAGAAAATCTTAATATTTAATTTCAAAATAACCTAGGGAGAAAAGGATAGAGGGGTGATGTTTGGGAAATACGAAGTTAATTACTAATGAAACAAATTTGGCTATATTTTATAATTATTGAAGGTAGGTGATGGGTATATGGAGTCCATAATTTAAAAATGAAAATAAAAATTTAATAAAGTTTCTGAAGAAGGTCTAACTTTGTACAGTACTATTCTTAATGTATTCTTCAAGATAAACTATATGTGAAAGGGATACCAAGAAACTTAAAATGTATAGGTACATATACATATACATATTTTTGTGTATTATATATATATTTAATGTGATTGCTTCTTATAAACCAAATACAAGCTGGAAATATCTGCTAGCATAATTAATTTAGATTTAGAAAAGTCGATGGAAATCCTGTCTTTCTTTACATGGTCAGTCTCCTGTCTGGGCTCTTTGTAACACCAAATAATAAAAGTTATCCTGTCATGGAAAAATATTGTCTGTCTTTTCTCTATGGGAGGAAACAGGCACCAGCACATTCAAAAGTACTATCAAATGATTAAGAAACAAGTTAAAGGGAAGAATGACCATTGTTTTCAGATATCTTACTCTACTTGGAAATGTTTAAGAAGTTCTATATGCAGTATAATGATTGAGTATATAAATTTTGGAGACCAAATGCCTAAACTTAAATCACAACTCTGCCAGGTACTGTGTACGTGATCCTGAGCAAGTAGTTTGCCTTTCTGTGCCCCAATTTTTTTACTTGTAAAATGAAGGTAAAAGTAAATATCTACCTCTTGGGTTCTTCTGCAAATTAAATAAGTCTATAGGACTCTTAAAAGAGTGCCTAGTAACAGCTTTATAAATGTTAGTTTTATGAAGGATAAATAATAAGAGTAATAGCTGCTCTTCTTTTAACTGATCTATCAGAAATTGATTCCTACTGATGTTTTTTATGCCAGTGATCTCCTTACATAGCAGGTTATAATGAAGCTTAAATAACCAGGGCTCTTTGCTAAGCTCAAATAACTTAGCTCACAATTGGTTTTTGTCCAAGCCAAGAAAAGATTAATGAAACCTAAAAGCAATTTAAAATTATTACCGGTTAAGAGAAGTGGTACAAGAACAGTATCTAAATCCTGACTGCTTCTACTGTGGCTAAAACACCCAGACTTAAATTTTTCTGTTGGAAATCAGTTTGGACAAAAGGTCAATAAATCAATAATTTGTGAGGACATTGTTTACTTTTTCTGGAGACAGGTTAATTGTATTCTGGGTCTGGCAGAAGCATGACGTCACTTCCTAAAGTTGATTTTTTAGGTGCATAGTCACACTGATCACTAGTCTGTGAAACGGACCCCCTCAAGATGAGAGACCGAACCTTTAGGGGAGCCGAACAGAAAACTCTCGAAGGGAAAAGGTAGGCAGGACACACAGCACCATCAAGAGTGTTCTAACTAGCCTAATTCCTAAAATGTGATCAAGTTTCCCTCCAAGGACTCTAGTTTTCATGTCCCTGCAATCTAAGGACTTTGGGAGGCAATAGCCAATAATCAGAAAATAAATAGGAGAAAAGCTCTTTGTACATCAGTAGCCCCACTCGTAAAATGCCCACACTTGATGACTTTAAATAACCATTGGCCAGTAGTGAAAATCCACGTTTGTTCTCCTGGTAAAAGGCAGCTTAGAAGCAAGACAGTTTACCAACAGACCTAGACACATGGCTGCAAAATCACTAATACGCAACTTCCCATGGATGAGTAATATAGGGGTTTGAACACCCCCTGGTTCCCCACCGTGGACTAGGGGAAGCCCTCCCAGGAGTGAGTGTAGTGGCTGCACTCACTTCGGACTTACAGCGTGCAACTGTTTGCCCAAAATACAGCGGTTATGTATTTGGGAGACCACAGATTCCTCCTCCAAGAACTGGATGTTATGCTAACAAACTACAGGGTTCCAGAAAATCAAATATATATGTGGACCTTATGACTCTAGAGAAAAATTAACTCATGAAAATCAATGAGACATTTAAGAACGTCCCAAGATGGCTTTAAGAAGGTATTCAGAAATAAATTATGAAGAAAAAAAGATAAAGCCAGCAGAGCTGAAAATTTTAAACACACGAGGTGTAAATGTGAATTGCCAAGCTAAAATTAATAAGAGGATAAAATGAAAAGAATTAGGAAAAGACTAAACTTAAATCCCAGAAAGAAAGATAAGAAACACACACACACATAGATAGATATAGATATATAATTAACACTCAGCTGATACATGGTAAATAAGTATTGAAAGTATGAGTTAAAATTATCTTTAAAAATAAACAAAATTTTAAATGATTTAAAGAGCTGAAATCTGATTTAATAAGAAGTATCATTTATACCATTTAAAAAGCTGAAATATAACTTAATAAGAAATATAAAACATAGTAATTGAGATGTAAAAAGTTAAAGTAACTAAAGTTAAGAATTAGCAGGAAGCAGAGAAAAGGTAAATATTTTTAAACTGTAATCCTACTGACTCACATCAAAGCAGCCAAACTAGTGACTATTGACTATTAAAGAAGTTCTTTGCTGGAGGCCGCCCCACTGAACGTTCCCTGTCAGCCCATCTGAGTCTCTCAAATCCACTTCACAGGCAGGTGGGAAGCAAAACAAAACAAAGGGACTTCCAGCTAACAGCTAACATTGTTTGAGTTTGTGATATTTTGATGTTTTTCTCAAAAAAACATTATTCTTTCCTCCGCATCACTGTTTCTCCCACCACTGTATTTTTACATGTCAGGCTTCTTATTATTTGCAAAATTACGTACTTATAATCTACAGGTAAATTAGGCTGAGATTTGACAAGTAAAACCTTGAAGTATCTTTCATAATATTTCAACTAGGTAACCACTAACAACTACAAAAGACTCCTTCTGCTCCAGAAACTCAATTCAATTCAACAAATATTTATTCAGGCCCTACCATAAAATGTTTTCAGGAAGGAAGGCATTCACCAATTCTAAATCCATGGCCCAGTTAAGATGAGAAGAATGCCAATGCCTCAGGAGACCCAAATCCCGGGGTTTTTTATTTGTTTGTTTCCTCAAATAACAGTCCAACATTCTTCCTAGGTACACCTTATTTCCCAAATCACTTAAAAAAATTATTTTGATAACAATTATGCACCAAAGGTGGAAACGAGTAATTCTTAGAAAGCAAATAGCCCAGATATAGTAAAAGTCTTAATTTGCACTCACTTTGACTACACAATTCTGTTCTTAAGAAAATAACCAGAAAATAAGGGGACAAATCATTCATTCATTCAATCACTTAGTGTAACAGTAAAAAATCAGGCAGAGATCCCTGCTTTCATGGTATTTACACTCTTATGTGATTTGTCCAATCATATTTAATTTAGCCGACAAAGATGCTCCTTCGTGTGTAGATCAAATTTTCTTTGATTAAAATATATTTTAAATTACCAAAGACAGCTCTGCAGTATGTAATAAACAATGCAATTGTTTCTTTTGCAAAAGAAAGGCCTTTTGGGGAAAGACAAACATGTCAAAGATGACCCTCACATTCACATTTTTTAAAACCTTAGTTTTTTGTATTCCAGGTTTCTAAAGAACACTATAGTGTACAACAAACTAGAGAAGAATACACTAGAGGAGAAATTTTACTTTTAATACATAAATCCATGGAATTGCCTTAAATATTTACAGGAATGTGTGTTGTTCAAGCTGCTTTAGAAAAGACCTAAGTGAATTGTGATATTCAGAGAAAATATCAGATCAATGTTACGAAAGCAAGAGAACAGACAGTGTTAAACTGCTGAGAATTTGCTACATATACTTCATATATAGTCTACCTGATAATAGATTTGCATTGGCTATTGAATCTGACAGTTTATTCTGCAACTTGTGGATTACTTCACTCGATTTTTCTCTTTAAACAAAAAGAAAAAACTAAAACCCTATACACTTGTCATATTCAAACTGAAGAAAGCACAGAATTGCTATCATTCTGAAGGAAGAACTATAATCTAAATATTAATCTCAGGTATATTAGCAGACAGTATCAGAGTAAGTTAAAATATAGCTATTATATATTTATGCAGACAAAATATGTTGAGATATATGTATAGGGATGTTTAAAATAACTGAAAGAATACTAAATACCCAAGAATAGGGGAAAGGTTAATATTATGATAAATCCATGTACCGATTCCACTCAGACATTAAAAAATGGTGCCATAACTCTGATTTACAGGGGAAGATGTTCTGTTAGAACATTGAACCTATAAATTGATATTAAATGGTCAGACAAACCTATGAGAGAATGCTAACTTTTAATCACATATTTAACATCTGAAAGAATTATGTGACCCTCAGAGAAATAAAGAATATGAAAAATGTATTATTCCATTAAGTTCAAAGGTCTTTAGCATAAATGGAAAAGGGATTCACCTATCTTAAGAGCTAAAGAAACTCAAAGTCCAATCAAATGATCAGTAAAGGTAGGAATAAGAGACTTTCAACTCAAAATGTATGTTTTTATATATTTTTTATTCAGTAAAATATAAACTGAATCAAGGGATGTGGGATGAATGATTACCTCCTTTCTTGAAGTGATGGAATCACTGGCAGTAAGAGGACTGTGTGCAATTGATTTACACTGCTGACAAGAACTACTCTTTATCTCAGCTAAAAGCACTGGTGCTTTTGTCATCTCAACCGAGCTAAGAAGACCACTGTAAAATTTACTTGAGAAGAGAATGCCACAAGTAGTGTAGGATCACAAAATTATATCATGGGTGAAAAAGCACCTTTCAAAAATGGAAAGATTTGAAATTAAATTAAGTGTAAGAGAACCAAAACCATAATATTAACACTTTTATGAATATTATATACATATAATTAAGTAACTGATTTTGGCTTTTATGTATGGTATTTGAAAACCTAAACTTTATCATATGTATAAGTTCAATTTATTAATGTATAAACATAAGAAATGTAAAGATTTATCAAGCAGATGATGGTGGTATTTTAAAAGAAATCAAATACATTAAATTAAGAAATGAAATTTAAAATACTTGAAGGCATCTAAACAATTGGATAAGGGAACCAATAATTAATTCAATTCTTCAAAGGCCCTTAAATATGATAGTTAAAATCTGCCAAACATTAACACAGATATATATTTGTAACTTATACCAGAATGATTAAGAACTAACGTTTGAACCAAAAGTTTAAAAACCTGAATATTAAACTAAAACCAAAGTAAATATCTGGAAAATCTTTTCTTCATACAAAAATCACCCTTAAATTCAATGAAAATTTTATATTTAAAAATTTACAGACACATAGTACCAAATAAAAACAGCAATTAAAACCATATGCAAGGTATGAGGAGTATATTTAATTATAGGGAAAATAATCTGAGAAGATTTTCACCAAAAACCTTAACTGTGGCATCTCAGTAGCACAATCACTTTTGGAGCTTGTCTGAGTTTCTCACCTCTTCTGCAGTATACATGGCATATTAGTTTTTCATTTTTGCTGTAACAAATTATCACAAATTATAGTGAAAAAAAAAAACAACAATTCAAAATCATTCTCTCACTGTTTTGGAAATCAGAAATCCAAAATCAATTTCTCTGGGATAAATTGTGGGCAGAGCTAGTTCCTTCTTGAGACTGAAGGGAGAATCTATTTCCTTGCCTTATTCAGCTTCTAGGGGTTGTCTGTATTCCTTGGTGTCCTAGTTTGCTAATGCTGCAGAATGCAAAACACCAGAGATGGACAGGCTTTTATAAAACGGGGGTTTATTTCACTACACAGTTACAGTCTTAAGGCCACAAAGCATCCAAGATAACACCTCAGCAATCGGGTACCTTCACCGGAGGACGGCCAGTGGTGTCCAGAAAACCTCTGTTAGCTAGGAAGGCAGCTGGCGTCTGCTCCAAAGCTCCGGCCTCAAAACGGCTTTCTCCCAGGACATTCCTTTCTAGCAAGCTTGCTTCTCTTCAAAACATCACTCCCAGCTGCACTCTCTTTCTTCCCGAGTCAGCTCATTTATATAGCTCCACCGATAAGGGCCCACCCTGAATGGGCGGGGCCATGCCTCCATGAGAACATCTCATCAGAATCATTGCCCACAGCTGGGTGGGGCACATTCCAAGCAAACCCAACCATCACCAAAACACCTGCCCCACACAAGACCACAAAGATAATGGCATTTGGGGGACACAATACACTCAAACCGGCACATTCCACCCCCTGGACCCCAAAATGACATTATCTTTCCAAATACAAAATACATTCATTTCATCACAATATCATAAAAACTTAAACCATTTCAGTAACAAAAGTTAAGTACAAAATCCCATCAAAATCAAATACAGGCGTGGTCAGTCCTAAGGCATACTTTTCCTTTAGCTTGGATCTGTGGACTTAGAACAAGTTACATGCTTCCAGTATACAAAGGAGGGACATTCATAGGATAAACATTCCCATTGCCATAAGGAGAAACAGTAAGGAAAACAGGGTTAACAGGAGCAAAACAGTTCTTAAAACCCGCAGGACAAACTCCATTAGATTTCAAAGTCCAAGAGTCATTTACAGAACAATGTTGCATCCTTGGGGCTTGAGAGAGCAGGAGCCTAACCCTTCCCAAGGGCCTTTTTGGCAGCTGTTTCCTCTCCAAATGCTTGGGTGAGTGCTCCAGCATATCCACACATTGGGGAGACCACCTTCTCGGCTCCACCCTCCTCAAACCTCGGGGCAGCTCCCGGATTCCCTTCCATCTCCGGGGCACATGCTCAACCCCTTCAGAACAGTGGGGTGGCAGCCAGGCTCTCCTCAATTCCCTGGAAATGTGCTCCACCCTCTTTGGGACCTGAGGTGGCAAAACTCTTCCAGAGCATCGAGGCGGAAAGCCCGCCCTTGACCTCCAGGGCAAACTCACCCTTTCCATGCATGTGGGCTGCTCCGCTCTCCCAGCCCGAGACCTCCTGACTCCAGACCTCAACCTCCATGGCTCTGTCTTTGAAGAGATTTTTCCTTTAATTTTTCCTTGTCTGTCTCCTCCAGTCCAGACCGGCAATGGCTCTGTCTATAAAGATCTCGCAAAAATTCTGTTGGCTTTGCATGAAGCATGCAGGGGTCAAAGCCATCAGACAATAGGATTTTCCACAAATCCTTTCTGCTTAACTCCTTTTCCAATCTTGGCTTGTACTGAAATGGCGGCTGGGTTCCATGTTTGGTTACATCCTCACATTGGGCTGTAGCTTCTGGGATTCCACCCCCTGGAAGCCTGTAATTTTCCAAGCCATCAGTTTCTGGTTTCTTGGAACCCAAGAGTTCAGTTCTAAGTTTATCTCTCTCTGCTCGCATTTTACTATAAGCTGCAAGGAGAAGCCAGGGTATATCCTCCACACGTAGTCTGGAGATCTCCTCAGCTAAGTATTCCAGGTTGTTGCTTTCAGATTCTTCCTTCCATCTGACACGAGGATTCAATTTTGCCAAATTCTCTGCCACTTTAAAACAAGGATCGCCTTTCTTCCAGTTCACAACAACACATTGATCATCTCTGTTCAAGTCCTCGTCAGAAGTATCTTTAGAGTCCATATTTCCACAAACTGTCTCTTTAAAGCAGTTTTGGCCTTTTCTATCAAGCTCCTCAGAACTCTTCCAGAAACTCCCCCTTATCCATTTAAAAAGCCGTTCCAGCATGTTTGGTATTTGCAAACTCAGCAGCAAAAGCACCCCACTTCTCTGGTACCAAAATCTGTCCTAGTTTGCTAATGCTGCAGAATGCAAAACACCAGAGATGGACTGGCTTTTATAAAAAGGGGGTTTATTTGGCTACACAGTTACAGTCTTAAGGCCATAAAGTGTCCAAGGTAACACATCAGTAATCGGGTACCTTCACTGGAGGATAGCAAATAGCGTCCGGAAAACCTCTGTTAGCTGGGAAGGCACATGGCTGGCGTCTGCTCCAAAGTTCTGGTTTCAAAATGGCTTCTCCCAGGACATTCCTCTCTAGCAAGCTTGCTCCTCTTCAAATAACATCACTCACAGCTGCACTGCATCCAGTCTCTTTGAGTCAGCATGTTTTATATGGCTCCACTGATCAAGGCCCACCCTGAATGGGTGGGGTCACACCTCCATGGGAGTATCCCACCAGAGTCACCACCCACAGCTGGGTGGGACAATTCCAAGCAAATCTAACCAGCACCAAAACGTCTGTCCCACAAGACCACAAAGATAATGGCATTTGGGGGACACAATACATTCAAACCGGCACACTTGGCTTGTGACTCCTTCCTAGAATCCCTAAAACCTCTTGCTTCTGTCTTCACATCTCCTACTACTCTGCCTCTGACTCCTCCTGTTTCTTGGCCCTGGGCTGACTTCTTCCATCTTCAAAGTCAGCAACAGCAAATTTGTTCATGCACCTCTTATCCCTCTTTCCAGTCTCATCTCTCTGACGCAGTGGGGAAGATTGTCTGCTTTTAAGAACTCAGGTGATTAGATATAGTCCAACCAGATAATCCAGGACAATGTCCCCATCTCAAAATCCTTTACTTAACCACATCTGCAAAGTCCCTTTTGCCATACAGTCTCAGCTTCAAGGGATTAGGAACTGGAAGTTTTGGGGTGTCATTATTCAGCCTACCACGTCATAACTTTGTAACTTTCAAAATAAAAGAAAAGCAATTACTTATTTAATTGAATTACAGAAATTATACTTTCCTATGTGGGGAAAATTCTAAACAGAAATTATTATGCAAAATTAAGTTCCATTTCAAATGGTTTTAGATCCACTGACTTGCATTATTTTTCAGGGGCCATACAATTAACATTGAGCTTTCTGAACCTAAAATTCTTAATATTACTTCAATAGTATATTCATCAACAAAAACCAAGTATAGAGTAATAGGTATAACAGATATTTGCTTCACCTAGTTATGCCCATCAACATCTTAAGAACCTGGGAATTTCAGCCTACATATTGTTAATTTGGGACAACACAATTTCCAAAATCAGATAAAATTTTGTTTTTAATTTTTGTTTGCCTACATTTGAAATAAAAACAAGTTTTCTAAATCATCGAGGGCATTTGTGTGCAGTTTGTTTTCTCTCTTTCTTTGCAAACCATGTTATTATTTATTATAGGCTCATGTTATATTTTCTCCAGAGGTGAGAACACAACAAAGTGTAATTTGAAACTATGATAAATAGTGTTATCTCTCTGCATCTGAGTGTGTTTACTGTTGTGATGGTTGCCAAGAGTGCTGAAGCTTCACGGCAGGCCTTTCTGTACACTTATTTGTATTAATCAAGGCAGGATGAACATGATCACTGAGAGCAAAGACTCCGGAGTCAGGCCAGTTAAATTGGAGCCCTGGCTCCAATGCTTACTATGTGACCTTGGGCAAGTTATTTAACTTCTGTGCCTATTTCCTCTATCTGTAAAATGAATATAAAAAAGCACATACCTCATAGAATTACTGTGAGAAATAACTGAAATTCATGCAAAATGTTTAGCTGTATCCACCCCCCAAAGCTATTATACAATTTCATTTGTCATCTCTTATGCTAATCAATTGGCAGAATGTTAATAATATCAACGTTTGATGTTCTTTCTTAGAGAAATTGTGGGTTTCTGTGATTCCCATAGAATAAAAGGTAATGTGGTCAGGAACCAAGCCATGAAATTAGTGAGGTAGAACAATGACAGAATAAACAAAGTTATATGTTGTTTGTCACAAAAATTTATGGTGCCTTTTGTAGTGACTTAATTTGTATCAGTTGATTAGAAAATAGAGTGAAACTTTCTCTAGATACTACTATGCTAAAAGTAATATCTGATCATCTAACCAATAAGTTCATGAAATCAATTCTAAGTGTTGGTTGTTTTTTATCTTTGAATACAGAAGCTTTGCTGTTTTCTGTTTTTAGCTTAAGATTCCATTTAGAGAAGTTACTCAAAATGACATGGTTACCACATATAATCCGATTACTGTTTTGATGAAATAAACTCTAAATATAAGTTTTGCTTTGATCTTTAAATCTTACAAAGGTTGCTGGACAAAAGGTAATAAAAAGTCTGTGGTAAGTAAGATTTTTCTTTCTGTTTATGATGGTTGTTTGTTTTTTTTAACTTAAAACTCCATCAATTTTGTCTAGAGTGAGCATATATTTTTAAAGAATGCCAGGACTATGGCATAAACTGGGACTGTACTGGACAAGTTGGGCATTTGATCACCCTAAAAAAAAATCTAAACTCCTCTCTCTTATTCCATCTTAACTGCATATTTACTTTTGCTCCCTACTCTCTGCAAAGAAATGAATAAAAGCAAAGATCATGTAAACTATTAGATTTATTTAAACATTCTATATCCCAAATGACAATAGCTCATTTTATATTAGTAGATGAAGTTAGCATCTGTCGCAGAGAAGGACATAGTGTTGTCCTGTCCAGGGATACTCAGAAACTAATCAATTATTTCCCAGCACTGCTATATGGTAAAGTAGAATATATCCATCAGTTATCCATATTACTACTCTTGGAGCAAGAATTGCTGCCTACGGTATGTCCTACTAGCTAGGGAGATGGGTTATCTCAAGACAAGGCTTGCAAGATACAGTACTGGTCTAGTAGACACCTAGTAAACTCGAAAAGAGTTGGACAGGTCCACAGTCTTTTTGTTAGCCAGAGGACCACCAGTAGTCATGCCAAAAGAGATTTCCTGCATGAATTTATCCATTATATTAAAGCTGCAAAAGATCCAAGTATTTTATCAAAGAGATGGAATGCTTCAGACATCTTTTCTAGTGCATTAGGAATGAATAACTCCTTACTATACACTGTCCAGTAGTCCGTCAGGATAGAGATCCCAGGACCTAACACTATAGCTAAAATAAAGTCTGTACTTAAAAATTTTTAGAATCAAATTAGATCCTAGATATACTTTAGGTCAAATCATGTCTACCTACACATACATCTACATTTTTCTAAACCCCAAGACAGCACAATAAACCTACAGGGTAACTGTTTGCCTTACCCTTGCACACAAGCAATGCAAGGGAATTCAAGGCAATTCACAGTTTGGATTGGGTAGTACTACCATGACTGATCATCTGCAATGAGTGGGAGGAAATTTGCCTTAGGGTGGGTTTGTTCATAATTTACCACAAATAAGCAAATAAACATTTAAAAAAGAGAAACTGTATTTGCAGACTAAGATCCTTAGCAAATGGTCCATCCAAATGCAACTTCTCAGATGAAAGCAACCACTGAAAGGCACCTTTCTAAAGGATCATTAGTTATTTGTTTTCTCGAAATCTGTTCAGAATCAACCTAATATTCAAGAAGAAATGATTCATTTATATATACTGGTCACTAACCAAGATTCCTTTCATCCACAAGTCTTATCACTTCTTCCAAAACACCTCTGCATCCTCATCTCACTGGAAGGGATGGTTGTGAAACAACCTAGGCAAACTTAATCACACACAGTAAGTTTGTTCTTTGGATAAATAACAGTAGTGTCTGAAAATTTAAAGGTGGGTGATGACTACTTATCCCCAAAACCTTGTTAGTAGCACATAATGAAAGCAAGTCTCAAACCAAATCCTGCTACACCTATATTTATAAAACAAACATAGCAACAAGTAGGCACATTACAGCTCATATGACAAACTGCATAGTCCTTGGGGTGTAGTCTTGACAATATTTCTAAGGGAGAATTCTGTTCCTTAAAGAGATGACATCAGTAACTAAAAATCCTCCCAAGACACACCTACATATTCATACAAGCTTCTTATTCCCTAGTCATGGAAGGTAGGGGAGTGTCTCTAAAGATATATGATTTCATTAAGAAATCACATATCTTTAACATCACTATTTCCCCAAAGAGTGCCCATTTCTTACATTCACTAAATTAACTATCAATGCCTGGAGGATGATCTAGCCACTAACAAAGGCTGGGAGATGGGCTAGTCACCAGTAAGAGAAGCCTTGTAGCACTGGCCTCCAAAGTGACTAAAATTCTACCTGATCGTTATTGGGATATGAATTCCAGAGGAAGGAAGCCTTCCAGAATAAGGAATAATTCAAGTTAATATATTCATAATATCACACTAAACTGAAGCATTTTTAAGTAAATTTCAGCCAACGTAACAGGAAGTTTAACATTTTCCTCCATAATCTGATAATCCCAAACACTCTGCTAGATGGGTGGCCATCACAGCCCTCCCTATTCTTAGAATAGGCTGTAGCAAAGCAAATAAAATATCAGTGGCTCTGCTGCTTACTTTGTAGCTACGTGACTTGGGGTAAATGATTCCACCTCTCTGACCCTTAGTTTCCTCATCCTTAAAATGGAGATAAGATTACCAATGTGAAGGACTGCTGTGAGAACCAGGGATGACAAGTGAGAAGAAGCCAAGAAATCCACTGGCCCACACAGTAAGTACCGGAAGAGTTTGTTCCTGGAGGCTTCCTGCGGTGGGCCATTGTTTCTGTAAGGAGATATGCCTGCTCAAGGCCCTCTGCCACTTACCAACTTTTCTAGAGGAGGCCCTGAAACTTTGTCAACCTTACACCCATAGGAAAAGGTTTCGATTTTTTGGTATATACAGTTTTTAAGCTGACAATTTAAAAATCTTTATTAACACCTTAACCTAATGGATTAATCTTTATCAATAATTTTGGGAAATATTTTTCTTTTTAAGAAAATTTGATGTTTATATCAACATAAATCTGGTCAAATAAATTTTGAGCAAAAATTCTTACTTTATAATCAACTTAATTTACAAAAAATACAGAAAAAGCAAGCTCATTTAATGGTATACAGATTTCATATATGAACAAATTACCGTTTTATTTGCTTTGTAAATTTATCTTTGTCTGTGACATATCTTATCAAATCAGACATTAATTATATTCAGATTCTTTTTATTCCATGATTTATGAAAAAGGAAACAGACTCAGATCATTACTTAGCATGTTTAATACTCTTTTAATTGAATCTTAAGCATCTATTACTTCTGTGATAAACTCTGTATACTAAAACAAGCTTCAACAGTCTCAATGTATAACATTTCATACATGCCATGGTACCTCCAACAACTGGTTTGAAATAAATAATGAAACAAAATAAATCAAAACACTACAGGAGCCTTATGCAGGCTGATGGGAAAAAAAAAAAATGTGTCATTAACTGCAGAGTGTGACTATAGAAAACCTACCCACCTGGAGTTAGTTTTAAAAGAAAAGATAAATGGATTTTTTTAAGGAAAGAAGTAACATATTGCATGACACATACTAAGCTCCCAATAAATGTTAAGAGGTATGTATATATGTCTTATGTCTCCCCTTTTTTTTGACTTACTTACTAGTAGCCTTTTGAAACAGATTCTATCCCCATTTTATGGAGGGGAAACCTGAGACCTGGACAGAGAGTCAGGTAACTATGAGAAAGAGACCAGGGTGGCCTCCTTCCAAAAGCACATGCTGCTGAGCACGAACTGGTCCTTCTGGTATACCATCAGGACAGGAAGTTAAATGACGGTCCTTCCCTATATTTTTTAAAGAGTGACACTGAAAATTTGAGCCAGAGGATGATGAGGTTACTGAAAGCCAGATATCACGGCTGAAAAAACAACTGTCAATTATCTATAGGTTTTTTGGGGAATATGGGTTAGAATCTTGAAGGATCACCTCATGACTGCAGAGTTAAAAAAGAACTCAATGTGAGAAAGGTATTTCCAACAACCAGAGCTATAAAAAGATTGAATATTAACTTGCAAAAATATACAAAACCACTTACTTAGAGCCCAGAAGCCAAAAATATATACTATATGCGCAATTTGACTAGATGCTCCTAATGTCTTTTCAGACAGTGCTAACCTTTAAGTCAAATTGCTCAGCCTCACAGGGGCTGCAACACCTGCTGGAAATAAGATGTGGTGGCCTTTAAATCTAATGTCCTATCTTTCTGCACT
Organism: Choloepus didactylus; assembly: GCF_015220235.1. NCBI lineage: Eukaryota > Metazoa > Chordata > Mammalia > Pilosa > Megalonychidae > Choloepus > Choloepus didactylus. The sequence continues at coordinate 164,116,938 of NC_051310.1, forward strand.
TTTCAATTTACTATTATTGTGGTCTTTACTTCTACTTTTTAACTGCCCCTTCAACTCCTATCCCTCCTCATCTCTCTGAGTTTATAGACATCATGTGAAATAATGTCAACGCTTTCTCAAAAACATGTATAGCATGTAATTCCTAAGCAGAGTTAATATAGTGACAAAAATGAAAAGGTCCACGAGGATGGTAATATTTGCATCACTGCAAATAATCAATCTCTTTACGCTTTTCACAATAAATTGAGTAACTGCTCAAGTTGAGAAAGTCACCTAATTGTAGAAACATTGGATGTAGGAAAAAAATCAAATTAAACCTAAAGATAACTTTTATACTTAAGCAAGCTTCACATCTCAAGGTATAACACTTCAAACATTTGACATAGTACCTCCATCAATATGAACCAGACAAGGGTACATAAAAATGATTTTTCTTCTTACCAAAATAAGTCAGACAAAATACCAGCTAAAGTATGTTTCTTCTGTTAACAAGACAGTCTACTAGTCTACAGAGCCTTAGATTATCAACAATACCATTTATTACGCACATTCATACTTTTAACTCATATTTTCATTATCACAGTCATACTGTTCATTCATATTTTATGATATATATATGTGAAAAAAGTGGCTGCTGACAATTAAGGAGAGAGGCATTAAGAAATTCTTAAAACTCTTCCTAAATACAAGCAATAAATTTAACAGATTCTTCATCAATCAGTGGCTTAACTAGTACAGTCTCTAAAGAACCAGTGAAGGATGCATAAAGTTTTTTTTCACCATAATAAGCTAGATAATATTCCTGCATGCTTGCATGTTTAAAAATCTAATCTTCCTATTTGCCAACATCGCTTAGCTACTGTATCAAGTGTCTAGGTTTAGCCAAATAAAACCTTTTTGTAACTTTGGAAGAGACTTCTATACAAGAAGCTGTAAATTTGGACAGGCATAATTGTGTCTCAATATGTGGTGCTTTCACACTTACTCTTACCTTTCTAACTATCTAAATTATATGATATTCCATAATAGTCAGAGTGGCCATATAATTAAAGGCATTGTATATTTAATTATCTGTTTTCTGTGTGAGACCTGAAAGACAGAGTAAGGAACAGCATAATGTGGGTTTCTCTGCTGCCAAGTAATTTCAAGTGGTGCTGTCATTGTTGGGTTTTAGTAGTACAAATATATCTGATGGACAGTATCAGAGAAATTCCTGGGGAAATTTTCACATATTCTTGTACATGAAAAAGAATTTTGGATATATGTGAGCAAAATAGCCATTTTCTCTATATCTAAATGCTATCAATAGAAAGAGAATATTTTTTTTTATTGTTTTGTTTGGTTTCAACATATGCCAACATTAGGAAAGAATTAGAGAAAATGAAATCTTATTTTCAAAACCTCCCTAACAACTGGGAAATTAAAAGGTGAGGACTGCCTTTAAAAATATCATCTATTTTTACTAGTGATACCAACACATACAAACAAAGCAAACAAATATAAAAGCAAAACAAAAAATGCTCATGTTACACTTTTCAAAGAGTTAATAATAAAGTGCCACAGGGGAAAAACTACCCATTGCATCTATGGACTGTATTTCACAAGAATACCTCACTAGTGCAACACCAATACCAGGAGTAAATAAATGGGAGGGGGGAAGAGGGGGATGAGTTATAGGGTGTTGGGGGTTTTCTCTGTGGCATGGGTGCAACTATCCATTATTTTTCTCTTAGGAGCAATGAAAATATTTGGTCTAAAATCAAGAGTGATGATGATTGTACAACTACATGTGGATACTGTGAGACATTGATTTTTTATTTTGTATAGAATATATGCTATGTGAATATTTCTCAACCAAACCTGCAGATTCAAAATAAATAAATGAATAAACAAACAGAAAGATTCAAGCACTAGAGAAAATGTGGAGAGAGAAGTATACCTATTCATTGTTGGTAGGGTAGCAGAATGGGCAGCCCCTCTGGAGGGTAATGCAGCAAATTCACAGGAGGCTACATATAGGGTCACCATATGATTAGGCAAGCCAGTTACTAGGGATATACTCAGAATCACTGAAAGCAGGGACTTGAATAGACATTTTCACACTGACATTCATGGTGGCATTATTCATGATAGCTAATGATTGGAAGTGGCCAAGGGGTACACTGACTGAGGATAGAAGGGCAAACTGTGCTATACACATACCATGGAATATTGTGCTGCTGCAGAAAGGAAAGGAGTCGTGAGGCAAGCAATGAAGTGAATGAACTTTAAGGACAATATGTTGAGAAAAATAAGCCAGAAACAAAAAGACAAATATTGTATGGTCTCATTTAGAAAATACGTATAAGAAAATTAGGGCCTAGATTGTAAACTCTTACAGCAGTCACATTTGTTCCTGAGTTCTAAGGGTTATTTTTAACTGCTGAGATTCTGTGTTCTATGTGTATAACCTGGTATTTCCCTGGAACTCTGGGTGCCTGTGTGACTCCTGAGACTAAGAGATGGAGTTCTGCAGCTCTGAAAGTCAGCATTACTCCATACAGTAATGCTCTGTTTTTTTAAAAATTGTTTTATTGTTGCTGTTGTTATTAATTTAGTAATGAAAATGTCATAAAATTGTGATGAATATACAACTATGAGTTTATACTGTGAACCACTGATTATACACTTCGGATGGATTATATGATGTGGGTATGTATCTCAAAAAAACTGCTAAAAAATAAAAAATAAAAAGATACTGTGAAAGATTGAGAAAAAAAATGCTCAAAAAAAAAAAAAAAAAAAAAAAACCACTCATGTTATCAACAACTCCTATGGGATTGAATTGTACCCAATTCTAATCCAGTGTGAGTGCAGCTCTGCTGTCTTGATTGACAAATCCTGGTTTTTTGGTATATCTTGAGAGCTAGTGAATGGTTTATTCATATTCTAGTCTAATCTAATACACATATACATACACATACACACACAGATTTCATACAATTATATAATTATCTATTACACCCTTTCTATTTAAAAAGATAGTTGAATAATTCCTGATTGTGATTGTCTAAACTTTTATAATGGTGCATGGAATCCCACGAGAGGTAAGTGGCAGTTAGTGAAAAGACCAGAAAAAGGCTTCTAATTGGCTTAGCCAAACTGTTAAATATTTCCCAGTAAATCTGCCTTCTCATCCCTATTTAATACTTCAGCATATGCATAACCAACTATGTTGTACTAGCTATTCATCAGATGTTAACAATTTAGCAAGCATTCTCTAGAAACTAGCCTGACAGCAAACTATGATGTCCATAAGTCATTTCCAAGTGCCTTTCTCCGTATATCAAGGGCTTATTTGCAAAGGAACTTTTGATGTCTCTTGAGGACAAGAGTTGAGAATAATTATGATGCCAAATATTGTACATTTTCCTTTTTATTTTTTTATCAAATTACATATCATTTGAATTACACTTGCTACTTGCAATTGAAAATGATTAAAATCAACTTTCTGTCAAAAATAATAAAAAGCAATGTTTGAATCAGCAAACATGCTTTTCATTCGGTTGGAATCAAATTGGTTCTTAAGGAATTCTGAGAGGTTGAGATTTAAGGAAATATTTCAAAACACAACTATTTCTAAGGTTTGTCCTGTTACAAAAGGTGGGAAAAAAAATAATGTTACCTGGGCCTGCCAGCCACATTGCTTCTTAATACCACAATTTTACTTAAGTACTGAAATAAGAATAAGCTAATAAAGTATGTGTTTTTTTTGTTAACAAGATAGTATGCTAGTCTACACAGCCTTAGATTATTAATAATACCATTTAATATTCACTTATTTACCAGCCAGAATGTTAAATAATTTATACATATTATCTTTAATCCTCAAAGTAATCTTAGGTAAATCATATAGACTTACAAAATATTTTATATTGCCTAGTGAGGTCATTACCAGTCATTCATGAATAAATTGGTGAAGACCTACATACAATCATCTCATCATAAAAAAGGCAGTAATAATAACAGATATATCTAACTAATAGATGTGATAGGCATCTGATGGTACCAAGCAATAGAGTCATAAAGTATGGTTTTATAAGGCAAGTTTTTGAACTTTATTAATAATTTCTCCAGTCCCCCATACAAACACTGTATTTTTCTCGGAAAATTCTTTCAAATTTATTTCAATCCTCAAGCTAAAGGCCCAAATTAATTCATCTATTTGTCAAAATAGTCAATCATCCACATCTTCCCAACCAAAGACTGAGGCATAATGCCTTTAACTTCACAGGCTCAAAGGATATTCTCCATGTGAAGAATTAAATATCACACATCTATGAGAAAGATGTACAGTTCTGTGCATTGATAAAAATACATAATGCAGAGTTTCCCTTTTGGATTGTGGATATATGAGGCCCTATATTTTTAGTCTACAGTACAGAATATAAAACAATACTTCAGCAACTGGAGGAGATATATGGATAGATAATAAGGCTTTTAAAACTATGTTTCAAAAACCACATTTAGATAATACATTCCATCTATATGTATATATTATAAATATACCACATATATTCATATATATGTATATACTCTACAACTCCAAAATATCTATTAATATGAGTAAACTTAAAAATAAATTAAATTTTTAAAACACAGTATTAAAATTATATTACTTAAGAATAACATAATGAAATGACAAATTCTGTACTGCATCATTAAATCAGAAATCAGTAGGCATACAATATGGCCAAATATAAATTACAATAAAAAAAGACACACCTAACGCCAAAAGACCATTATTAGCTTAAAAGGATTTTATTGTTCCACATGTGTTGGGCTGGTGAAGCAGCAAACTAATCCCAGCTATCTCAATCTGTGCAGAAGTAAAGTAGCTAAAATTAACAATAAAGGGAAAAATAACACCACAACTGCTGAGAAAAATGATGTACAATTAAGAAAGTGAAAGAATTATAAGCCAAACAATGCTGCTCTTAAACCAAGGCACTAACCTTTGTTACTCCTTTATTAGGCCATCTTCTGCTTAAAATCCACTCAATTTCTTTGGCCAGATAAATGATGGTGCAAAGGCATGTAGTGTAAAACTATATGTCTTACAGATGATATTACTCAATTTAAGTAAATTCAAGAAAAAAATTACCATTCTAATAAGATAACAGCCAAAATGAATAGACAGTCTTATTAATTGCATCACACATCCCTAAATTAATATTGTTTATTAAAAAAAAGTTTGAGCGTATAGGCAGAAGATATACTAGGAGACTAAATTAATTCTCCTTTTGGAATGCTGTTCTTTGCTTCAAAACAACTTCTTTTCAGTCTGTGTATTCAAGGTTCCTTTGATAACAGAAAGCAACAGTGTTTCAAAGTGAAGTCAACTACTGCTATTATTTACTTACCCTCTCAAATAATAATCATGTACACTAACTGAAAATACGTCTTTATATGCTACAAGCCTTCAAGGCTACATGCTTGCAAATTAAAGTAATAAACAAAATAAAAATAAAAGCTTGGGACAGTATTTCCAAAAAAGAAGGAATTACTATAACACCTTATATATTCACACATTGTTACATACAAAAGAACAAGACTAGATTTTTCATCTAAACCAAAAGATCAAAGAAATAATTCTGCAGTTATATAATTCACTATATACTTAGGGTACATTTATCTGAAAATAAGTATATTTGCTGAACTGTCATCAAAATTTTTCCAGGACAAGCATATGTGTGCCACTTTTCAAATCTGCATAAACAAAAACTGTACCCTAAATTCTAAATAATAATAATAATAACTTTAAGATGAGCCTCTCAGCATCAGGATCTCTCTTGTTCAGCCCTGTACACTTCAGGAGCTTGTCCCACAACAAATGTCCCATGAATGTTGCTTAAATATACTGACTTGTCAGGTAACACTTCCAAAGATTTAAGCTAGTCTAATATATTGTAGTATTTAGGGAACTCTGGAATAAATGGGATAAGAAACCTCTTCACACATTTTAAAACAATGAATAAGGAGGGTTCAAGAAAATCAGGGGAACCTTTCCTTGTAAACTCAACATGACTCCAGCCCATAGAGTGAATTGTAAATGATTTCCAACTCTCAGCTCCCTCCTGAAACATTCCCTCCCCTCCTTCATTCTCTCCTTCCCTCCCTCTCTGCATCCTTCCCTCCCTCCATTTCTCTTTCTCTCTCCTGTGATCCTTCCTCATAGTTGTGTCTTCAGAAGGTATTTCAAGAGAACTTGAAATAAAAGATAAGGAGCTCCCGCTTCTCAACTCTGCACTGACCCTCTCTGCCAGTCCCACTGCCATGAAAGCAAAGATAGCCCTACTACTCTTTGATGGATGTTCAGTCCTCTTAATTTTGTTTCTGCCTTGGGGTAATAATGTCTCCCAAGACAGATGAGTGACAGATAGATAGATAGATAGATAGATAGATAGATAGATAGATAGACAGATAGATAGATAGATAGAATGAAACATTTCCCTGGCTAGACCACGATCCAGTATATAATATATATATGTATATATGTGTGTATATATACACACACATATATATATATATCCAGGATATATTTATTTACAGTATCCTGTATATAAATAACTTTCAAGTCCTCATTACTTTGCCACAAACTTTAAAAAAAAAAAAGTCAAAGTGGAGATCTTTACCTTGCTTATCTGAAACAGTCAAGCTTTTCTAACTTTTCTTCTAGAGACAGAAGAACTACTAGATAAATGCAAAGGGAGGGGGGTTTGCCTTACAAATCAGTCACCACGGCTGATGACTTGCCCTTTCCAGTGGTTCTCTAGATCTGTTCCCCAGAGCCTTGCCTCAGGTCTTTATTAGCTTATGATTGAACTAAATTATGACTGAACAGTTTTCTTTCTGCCTTAATATTTTCAGCATTTTCAGCCATCCTCCACATAGCACCATCTTTCACATGTCCATAGTATAATGTTGCTATGTAGAAGATTATTGAGGCTTCTAGCAATTTGAATCCACTTTAATTTCAAAGTCTTTTCATAATTGTTCTTTCCCTAAATATCCTAATCACTACCCTCAGGCCTGGTGCCCTCCATAGGTGCTTGTTGGCCCTCTCCCACTACACTCAAGCCACCTCCTCCATATAACACTCCTCTTGGTGGCTACTGAGACAGCTGGAATTCACTTCATTCAAAATCCCAATCCCAAACCTCCTGGACCATAAATTTTTCTCTCTTCCTAAACTTCATCAAGATGTGTGTGTTGTGTGTATTTTAATGCTGGTGAACAACAAAGTCCATCCATACTAATTTAACCCAATTTGAATAGACCCCGCCACCTTATCACTTACTCTAGAACTAAGGAAAGTTAAAGTTCTATATAGTTGCAATAGCTTTTTGAGAAATTTTATTAAACATTGTTTATATGCTTGCCAGTATTGTTCTTTAATTAATGGTTTGCAACCTAATGGAGCCTGCACTCTCCATTAAGGTAAGGCTTTCAGCACCGACCCAGGAGAGTGCTCCTGGTCACCCCACAATAAACATTCTACATTAATGAGGAGGGGCAGCATGTCACTTGTACCAGCATTCAACAAAATTTCCATTTTCATGGAAGTTGCAAACAATGGAGAGTTACATGTAATATAAAACGTCACTGCTTTCAATAAACAAAAAAATTCCTGGCACTCACTGTTACCTTCGTCTGGCCTCCAGAATTTTTATAACTTCCTAGATTAGTGATTTTTCCCTGGGGCTTTTTCCTAACATCCTGGTGTTCCGTGCCACAATTCACAACCCTCAAGGTTTAGCAAACTCTGTTCCAAGTGGTTTAAAGAAAGCAATTCGTGATGATTAAAGTAACCATTATAAGCCCAGAGCTAGCAGTATCCCGGGGCTGAAATTCAGCACCTTCAGAGACCTCTGTCCCCGCCCTCAAATCCTGGCTGTTTATACTGAGAAGGCTGGCGCCATGGCCCCTCTCCTTTAACACTCGTTGCACCCCCTTCCATGCAACATCCCTCTAGATGGCTACTGAGACAGTCTGGAATTCAGAATTGGCTGTAACAGTGGTGGGTGGACTGGGTCTCTTCCCGGGGCGGCCTGGCCCAGGGTAACGGCACTTTTTTCGAACCAACCTAGGTGGCCGCAGCCTCAAACTTCAAGGGCACAGACAGCCTTGGGGTACTCTCGGACATCGCCCCCACCACTAAAGTGCCTGCGCCCCCACTTGCGTCCCGCTAATCAGTGCCCTCGGGATCAAAAGCAGGAAGGCTGCAACTTCCAGGTTTTATCGATGGAGAATTTGTTTCCCTGTTCACATAGAGATGGGGTTAAAAGAACACAAAGAGCAGGTATCTGTGGTCTGGTCAGTTGTTTTCACAGCTGGCCGAGTCAATCACTCTCTCTTAAAAGCTTATCTGAAAGGTGGGAAATTTCTCCTCTCCAGATCATTCCAGGAACTCCTCAGCTTCAATCTGGGTGGAGAGGGGTCTGGGGGGGAAGGGAGTAGTGCTCAAATGGTACTGAGCGTGTCCCGGGGGAACTCTGGTGCAGGAAGGATTCCGGCGCCAGGAATCCGCTCTCTAGTCCAGGGTCCGGAGGGGAAAAAAAAAAAGGTAAGGGAGGGGAGGGGAGCGATGAAGAAAGGTAAGATACCTGGCAATGGCAGGAGAGGGATGCAAATAGGTGAGAAGGATGCGGACTGGAGAGAAATCCGGGAATATAAGAAGAGAAGGCGAGGGGGAAACTGACAGCAGGAAAGGCAGTGCGGGCGTCTAACCTGGCCAGTGCCAGACCGTTCCAGAGAGCTAGGGAGGCTGGCTCCCGGCCGAGCCCCCCGAAGCCGGAAAGTTGGCGCTGCGAGGGGCGGCGGGGCGGGCAGCGCCCCCTGCGCGGCCGGGAGGCGCCGGGCTCCGAGCTGCGCGGCGCCTTACCTTCTGGTCGACGATGGAGCAAGCCATCTCGCGGACGTGAGCCAGGCTGTACTCCCCGGACGAGTCCTGCAACAGCAGCACCGGCTCGCGGCTCAGGCCGATCTGCAGATGGAACGAGATGCCCCCGGCCGGGACCGCAGCAGGAGCCAGGAAAGGCGCGGGCCCCGGCCCGGACCCCGGGACCAGCGCGGCCGCCGCCGCCGCAGCCGCCGCCGCTACGGGCAGCAGCGGGCTGGGCGGCCGCAGAACCGGAGGAGCGCTCATTGCTCGGTCGGGGAGCGCCGCGGGCCGCGGGGCCCCGCAGCCGAGGGCGGAGGTCAGTCGCGCGGCAGCGAAAAGTTTTTGCCGCCGCGGAGCCCGGAGCTTCTTTCTCCAAGATCCGAGGCGGAAAATAAAAACTTTCCGGAAAAGTCCCCTCGCGGGGGGAGGGCGAGGGGATGAGGATCGGGAGGAGTAGGGGAGGAGGGAAAATGGCCGAGGCGGGAGGATTCCGTCGCCTGGAGCGCGGCCGCCGCACGGGGGAAGCGCCGCCGCCGCGGAGATGCAGCCGGCTGCGCGCTCGAAGGGACGGGGCGACGGGTCACCGCGGCCAGGGAGCCGGGCGCCAAGGCGGGAGCCGGGAAGGGGGCGCGGGGGGCGTGGAAGGGGAGCTGGGGGCGGGCACTGCGGAGACACCACCCGGCGGTCGCCGGAGCCGCAGGAGCCGTGGCCGCGCGGCCGCAGTGGCCGCAGGGTGCCCGGTCGCCGCCCCCTCCGCCGGTTGTTGCCCGGGCCTGCGCCTCCCGGAATCTGGACAGCACGGAGCGGCGGGGCTTGCGGCCGCCTGTGCGGGCGCGGTCCGTGCCTCCCCACGGGGACTCCAGCCTTAGGGGTCCCGATGCCCCGACTGCGGGACTGAGGATAGCGCGCGCCTCCTCCGGAGCTTTCCTGTCCCTGTAGTCCCCACCACCTCTTCCAAATGCCCCAGAATACACACTTCTACAAGTAAGGTGGCCTTTGATGGACCCAAGAATATTGAGTCTTGCGGTTCCCGGTGAGTCTTACCTGGAAATAGCGGGTCGTCGGAAACCCACTACGTCGCGACTGCCTCTAGGAGCCCTCGGGTTTGTTTCCAAAGAGGGTAGGAAGGCAATCCACGGAAATGTATTTAAACCTGTCTCTACCTTTTTTCTCTCTCTCCGACACACCCTTATATCCAACTTCATCCTTTGCACCCCAGATTCCAAGGCACTAGATGTACACAAGTAGCGAAATCAGGAGAGGGTCTCGTTTGAAAGAAAAGGCTTTGTCTGTTTTTTTCTTTCAGAAGGGCAGAAGAAAGATCTAACGTGGCCTTTTTCTTTTTTACCTTATTCTCTGTCTGGAGCTTCTAGTTCTGGAGCCTCACAAACTGTTTTCTTTCCTCCTCGATCACTATTAAGTGCTTTATAAGTGATGCTCCCAGCTGCACCCCGACACCACCACCAAGGTTGGGCACCGTCTTAGCTTCATCTGCTCTCTCTTGATGGTTGTTTAATTTTTGTTGTTGATGTTTGGCAAGGGGTGGAAGGACAGCCGGAGGTTGCATCCCAGTCCTTGGAAATGAGTTCTCTCTGCCACCAGGGCAGGCTTCATGGCGTGCAATTGTGCAAGTGCACAAGGCCCTACCTCAGAAAGGCCATGCAGGTTTCAGTGCCCTGTGACAATGATCAGCTGCCACCATCTTGGAATTCTTAATTTTTGAACAAGCAGACCTGCATTTTCATTTTGCACTGGGTTGGGCAGATTTTGTAACCAGTCCTCCCTCCCACTTCTCTACTTCCCTAGCCCTTCCCCTTTCCTTTCACTTGCGCGCAAACAAACACACACACACACACACACACACACACACACACAGAAGCAAATCATTATGTATTCTTTTTTAGTAGGTATAGTTTACTTCATTTTGTTCTGTTTCATTCTTTGCTTGACTTCTGGTTCTGGTCCAGGACATTGCAAGTTAGTTTCCTCTGAAAGCCGTGTTTTGTAGATACCACATGTGTTTTGAGAAATTCTCTGGACCAGGCACTGTACTGGCACCAGATATGTGGTATAGACAGACAATATCCCTGCCCTAACAGGTCACATAGGAAAGAAGAAAAAAAGAAAAGTAAAGAACAAATAAGATCATCTCTGGTAGTCATAATTACAATGAATAAAATAATGCAATAGAAAGGGAGTGACTTGGGGGGGAAGCAATACTTTGCACTCGGGGATGAGAGTAGGTTTCAATGATGAGTTTACATTTGAACTGTGTTGGAAAGATTTAAATCAGGGAGTGATAAGATGCAATTAGCATTTAAAAAAAAAAAAGATTACTTTCTGACAGCTGTGTAGAGAACAGATTATAAGGAAAAGTGAAAGCAGAGATGCCAGGTAGACTATTGCTGTTGGTCCAGGCTAGTACCATTGGTTGCTTGGGTTTATATGGTCATGGTAGAGTTGCTAAGAAATGGAAAGATACAGGATCTATTTCGAAGGCAGAACTGAAGTTCTTACTGATGACTCAGAGGTTTGCAGGAGATGAGAGAACAGAGGTGTCATGAAAGGCTCTTAGATTTCTGAGTAATTGACCTAATGATTCTAATAACTGAAACAGAGAGAAAAAAAGGGAAAGAGAAGGTTTGGGCAGAAGTACAATTTCTGCTTTGACCATGTTGAGTTTGAGACACCACTAGACATTCAACTAGAAATACCAACTACAAAGCTGGACTTATGAGTCATGAGTTCAGTAAAGAGAGAGGGCCAGAAACACACTTGGAAATCATCAGCATGGAGAGGGCATTTCAAAGTGAGATTAGAAGAGATCACAGAGAGAGAGGGCCTAAAGCCCTCATCATTATATGAGACTTACAGAAACTTAGATATCCTGCTTAAGAACTCTGATTTACTCAATAGTATGAAGAATTCCTGTAGAGTGTTGAAAATGAGAGGAAGCAGGGGAAGGGCAGGTGTGCCAGTTTGAATGTATTATGTCCCCCCAAACACCATTATCTTTGATGTAAACTTGTGTGGGCAGACCTATCAGTGTTAATTAGATTGTAATTCTTTGAGTGTTTCCATGGAGATGCACCCCACCCAACTGTGGGTGATGACTCTGATTGGATAATTACCATGGAGGTGTTGGCCCGCCCATTCGGTGGATCAGAATTAAATTATTGGTGCACTCTATAAGATCAGACAGAAGGAGCAAGCTGCTACAGCCAAGAGGGACACTTTGAAGAAAGCACAGGAGCTGCAGATGAGAGATAGTTTGAAGATGACCATTGAAAGCAGACTCGTGTTCCAGAGAAGCTGAGAGAGGACAGATATCCCAAGTGCAACTAAGAGTGACATTTTTGAGGAACTGCAGCCTAGAGAGGAAAGTCCTGGGAGAAAGCCACTTTGAAACCAGAACTTTTGAGCAGATGCCAGCCACGTGCCTTCCCAGATAAGAGAGGTTTTCCGGACACCATTGGCCATCCTCCAGTGAAGGTACCCCATTGTTGATGTGTTACCTTGGACACTTTATGGCCTTAAGACTGTAACTGTGTAACCAAATAAACCCCCTTTTATAAAAGCCAATCCATCTCTGGTGTTTTGCATTCTGGCAGCATTAGCAAATTAGAACAGCAGGGAATTCTAAACAAGCCATGAGAGTCAAAATTACTTTTAAGAAGTTGATAAGTCACTGAATGCAAAAAAGTGAACAAAGAGAAACAAGGAGGAAAAAATAAAACTACTGGAGCACCCAGTGACAAGCAGAAAATCCCCAGTGTTGGTCGTTGTAATTTCTACAGTACAAATATATCTGAGATCTGACAGTTTGCCAACTGCTACTCACTTTTCATGAATGACAAGTGAGTGAGCAATAGATAGTACCAGAAAGAAACCTCATAGATATCTTTGGTGACTTTGAAATTCGTTTGAAAGATTTGGAAGACTATTCATGAAATGGGATTTCATTTTCTGAATCACTGCAAACATTACTAGAATAATAGACTTCTGGCAAAGACTTTGGCAGAAGTTTCAATGCCCTAATCATGGCTCCATGTAAAAGTGATTTGGGTATGCAGAAGTATGCAAGGTACTTTGAAGAACATCAAATCAGATGTTCTTCAAAATAATTTTGGGAATCACTACATAAGCTTTACTTTTCTTATATAGCTTATAAATTAAGTTAGCATTTAATTATCAATGTAAATATACATTCTCAATATAAATTAACATTAAAAAGCACTGAAAAGTTCTGCAAATAAAGTTTTATTTCATTTAACCCTAGAACAAAGCAAGAATAAAAATAAACATGTAAGTAAATATCTATTAATGGGCTGATGTCAAGCAGGAAGGGAAGCTTTGGGAAATGGAATACTATCCAACAAATATAAAAGAATTTAGATTAAACATTGAAATAAAGGAAATTACTCAGATAATTAAAAGCATATATACTAAAGAAGAGAAGGAATGGCAAATACAGCTGCATAACATTGGAAGTGTTCAGTAATTCACAATGAATAATCTGAAAGAGTATTTGAGAGTAACCTGATTTGGATGGGAGTCAGTCGAGTAGCACTGTAAGGCTTCAGCTAGATTAAAGAGACAGCAGAGAAAGAACAGGGAATGGGACGAAAAATAGGCAATTCTATGGCTAATAGTATTGTTATCCCCTGATCAAACTATTTTGCATCCTAAGAAACTGAGGATCGGAGAAATTACACACCAATAAGGAAATAAGAAATTTGAAGAAGAAAGTAAGTTTCCATGATGTCCTGCTTTTTGTACTATTGAGTACTGGAAGTTGTGAACATCAGGATAAAGATGGTACATTGGATAGAAAGATGATGATGATAGATAGATAGATAGATAGATAGATAGATAGATAGATAAAGATAGATGTTAAATATATATGATAAGCATTTTTATTGTTCATTTATTTGATTAAGACTGCTTATATATGACAGACTGTCAGACCAGGTTAAATAACTGTCACAAAAGAAAACTAAGATCCTGGTGGAGATATCAACCATGCAGATATCTGCCAAAAATCTGCTAAAACCTGAACATGTGATAAAGTCTTGCCTTATTTTGCTGATAATTTCATGGGAAATAAAAGGTAAAAATTGAATTTGTAACCATTTTCACAAAGGACAAAAAGTGATTTGTTCTTTAAGAAAGCCAATTTCAAAAATTCAAAGTAAAGTCATGTTTGATCCTAGAGTGAGAAACCCCCCAAAAACGACAGGAGGCCCTCAAAGGCAAACTTTCCATTATAAAATGACAAATGATCCAGAGGAGGAATAAACTCAGAAAGCAGTGTGACTATGCTTGAAGTTCTAGATGAGTTCAGATATGCAAAGAAAATGAACAAAAGTAGGCATCAGGTATATGATCAAGAGGAAATAAAGGTTATTTTAAGCTGAAAACAATCAACTGGTTTTTATAGGTCTTTTAAATATATTAACTGTGCTCTTGGGACATGGCATGTTATAGAATAGGTTTTATAATCCACTTTTTCTGAAGGAACCTGACACCTGTTCTATAGGTCCTACTCTGTCTTACCATCAACCAAGCAACTATACTTTCATCTGCTAATATATTGGGATCAAGCTAAAAAAGATGTCTAGGGGATGAGAGGAAACTATGGGAATTTTCAACAGCTTTTATGCAAAATATTAAGACTCCTCAAGTTCTTCCTAGAACAAAGCAAGAATAAAAATAAACATGTAAGTAAATATCTATTAATGGGCTGAAGTCAAGCAGAAAGGGAAGCTGTGATGTTTGCCTCTGCTGCTTCTCTATTCAACATTTCAATCACAGATTTAGATTTGTAACACTGTATAGAAGGCAGACATAACTACCATTTGAATGTCACAAATTGGAGAGGAAATACTGAAAAATTTTGTTAGAATCAATTTCAAAAGATCTTAAAATGAAAATAAATGGTTAGGAATAGCATTGATATGTAACAGCAATAAATACAATGCTCTGATCTTTGATCTCTTAGTATAAACTAAGGGAAACTGTCAAACCACACTTGCAGAGAATATCCTTAAATCCAAGACAGTAAGCTCAGCTCTGACTATTCTTTAAGGTGAATTCCAAAAGGTGAAACTTCCAGGACAGAGGGTATGCATATTTTTTTAAGCATTTTGAATCATTTTGACAAATTGCAAATAATCAAAAACGTACTAGCTGTCTGTAAGAGTGCTGATTTTTAAATACTCTCCCCACCAAAATTAATTAACCATTAGGCAAAACCTAGATTTTTCATTTTAATTCTACTTATGTGGTTACTTATGTGAAGCTAAACAGTTTTATGTGCTTATTGATCACTTATATTTCTATTTTAAATAATCAAAGTCCTTGTGCCTTTTTGGTATTGGAATATTTCTATTCTAAGCAATAAATAGGATGTTGTTATGTATAATGGATATTATTCCTTTGTTACATATAAAGGAAAAATACTTTTTGTCATTCATCTTTTAATTTTTATGAGGTTACATCTTTCAAGATGTTTTTTAAATGTCTTTTTCTGCCTTTGATTATATTGCTTAGAAAGGTATTCCCCAATCTGAGTTCACATAAATATCAATCTTTTCCATTATTATTATTGTCTTTCACGTTTATGAATATTAGTCAATGTGAAAAATTATCTGTGTGTATGTATTGATTTCTAGATCTGTTTTCTTTTCTGAAAGTCAGTTGTCTCAGCTATTAGAAGACATTCTATTTGCTTTTCTATTATCTATGGCTGGAAGAAAAAAGATCCAGCTTGCAGTGTTTAGCTTTAAGTTTTTCAAAACATTCTTTAGCCTATATTTCTCCAATTTTTAAAATCATGACTGAACTTTTAATTTTAGTCCAAAATATTAAAGCTTTTGACTATAGACAGTTTGTACACAAGCAGAATATCTACATTTACATTTCTATGTTATGCCATGTTTTTTGTTAGACTTGATTCCCTAAACTTCTTTACCTCCTGCATAGTAAAAAGTTTGATTCTGCTCTTCTAGTAAGAACTAGAATTGTCTGCCTCCAAGGTGTGATAAAACTTGTTCAGGTCCTCTGTAGAAAATGGAATGAAATCACCACTTTAGTGCTTTTTACTTCAGTAAATTCAGAAGACTACTGGTAAGTGTTACCAATTCTGTGCTCTTTTATTAAGTCATTCCAACATTCAAATTCAGAATCCATTAATAGCAGCATATTTATTTTTTATAAAGATGCAATTCTTTTAATCCTGTTGTCAAGGCCCATTGGTTCCAGGGATAAAAACATTTCATCCATTCTTATTGGGTATCAAAACTACCCTAAATATGACACCAAACATATCCCATTATAACATTCCATATTCCATAACCTAATTTATTCTCTTTAGTGCATGTCATTTTGTGTGATTTTATATTCTTTTATTCAGTCCTTTTTAAAAAACAACTGAACTTTGAAAAAGTAATAAGAAAGGATGAAGGAGGCACAATTAATCCAAAGTTACTCTTTGGGTTCCTTCCTGGAAAAATATATATATATTTTTGAGCTGAAATTTCTTGTGTGTGGTTTCTGATGCTTGATTTGGAAACTGAACTTTTTAAAGGAAAGAATCTGGTTATTTATTTTTTGTGTGTGACATAACCAGGGAAAATAGTTTTTAATGGTTTAAGAAAAAACAATTTGCTATTCTTGGCTTAGAAAACTTTTAAATGGCATTATTTCTAAAACTCACATTGCTATAAAATGTGTATTCCACTAGGATGAAAGGCAGAATAATTAAAACGAGGTCATTTATATGGAATTGAAGACATATTTTATCTAGTCATGCTTCATGTCTTTACTAACTCTTATCATTCAAATTACAATCCTTAAAAAACATATTGTTGCAACCACAATAAACCTTCTCCCTCATAATATACCACTTTAAAATTTAATTATTTTTTCAAATTTGATCTCATATGCATTCAAATTAGTCTCTATCACATACAGCTGTAAGTAGACTATTTACTTCTTTAAGTAAATATTAATTTCATATTTATTTTAAGTATGTAAAATTGTTCTGTATTTATATAATATTACACGGGAATTTTATAATTTTATTTTATTTTGTTTAGTCATCCAGAGCATCTAGGAAAACTGTAGTCCTCATAAACATGACAGAGAAATTAAATTTTAGATGTGTTTCTCAATGTATTTTTCAAAGAACTATATACTCCACTTACTCTTTTAGGTGAAAGAAGAATATTCTACAGAACTTTTCTTTGCACTTTGCTAGCCTGGTTGAATGTCACAGTAGACAAGTATAGACAATGGGATTTGAATGCTTGTTGGTTTGTCCATGCCATAGAAGTCCTATCACTGCCCAGCACATTTTTGTCTTCTCTTTATTTTATTTCAGTATATGTTCATTTAGACCTGACACTGCAAATTGAACTTTAGAAACCTCACTTATTGAAATAAAAAAATTTTACCTTCAAAAATTTTTTGTAGAACAAAAACAATTTAAGTCACCAATGAGGAATATGGTGACCTTTATTTCCTTTACTGAATATGTTTTCTTTATTTTACATAGAATTTTAAATACTTCACAATTAAATGATAAATGCACTTATGTGGTTTTAATAAAGCCATTTTAATGAATAGAAAAATTTTATCAAAATAAATAAGTAGAGTAAATATCTGGACCAATATGCATGATTATTGCTCTAACGTTTAGCTCTACGCTCCCTCACGGCCAACACAAAAGAAGGAAAACAATGTAATTTCTAATTCTCATTGTCTAACTCTTAGATGAATTTTTAGGTGCCCACATACAACACAAGACATAGAAAAACATTTGATCTAGACTCTGAGCTCCCTGAGGGCAAGCATTGTGTTACTCACCCTGGTATCCCTTAGCACCAGAACATTAGTAATGCTCATTAATATGCTTTTTGAACAAAACTATTTAACTACAGTTGGAAATTAAATTATTACAGATTATTTTAAAATGGCAATCTTTTATATCTGCCCTTGCTAAAAGCTCAGGTCACAAAAACCGATTGTAAACCAGACAGACCTATCTTATGGGGCCAAATTATTGAGGTTCAGAAAAGTTCTATTTTCCTGATCCAGTCTGATTCAGGATATTTGCTTGACATAGTTAGATCCCCTGTCCTGACATGCTTATAGCACTTTCTTAGGGCTATTACTCTAGTCTCTATTATTCTAACTTCAATGACATAATATTGTTTTCATTTGAGTCCAATACCTGTGGAAACTACTTTGTATCTAGCATGGAGTAAGTGCTGATACTTGATAATAGCTCAATAATAGTTTTCTGAATGAGTAAATGACTTGAGTTTAAAAACCCTCCAAAAAATGGGTAATGTATTTCATGGAGTAACATTTATTGTTCTTTTTCTGATTATAAAAGTAAAACATGTTAATTTTAAAAATTTGGAAAAAACAAAAATCTAAATAAAACAATAAAAATCATCTAGAATCTCCTAACTCAGAGATATCATTTACCTTCTTGTCTTTTCTTTTTGTGAGTGTGTGTTTCTGTGTGTGTGGAATCATACTGAAAATACTGTTTTGTAAACTGATTTTTATGCCTAATATATCAAAGCGTTTTCCCCAAATCATGAAATATGCTTTGGACACATCATTTGGAATGGCCAAGAGTATTCTTGATTATGGTTTAAGTGACCTCTGATGATTCAACAGTTAGTCTCTTTTTATGATTTTATTTTAAATTTTTATTCATTTCTACATTTTTATTGGAATAATAGCACCATAACTTGGTCAGGAAATATATTCATAAATTGAAGCAAAGATTTAGAAACTCAGTAGCAGGAAAAAGTATAAATTAAGACTAGTATATTGTGGAAGAGACTGGTTTTGCTAACAAGGATTACATCTAGAGGCTTCTAAAATAAAATCATTCAGATATTTTCATTCAAATACATTTTCAAATATATGAAAATATTTAAAAGATTTCATAATGGCAAAATATACTAAACTGACATGAAACCTAAAAAATCATTTTTTAAATTAATAAGACATTTAGTAGACTTTTAAATTGAATATTCAAATCAAATTGACACCTCAGGAGAATATCAGTTCTGCTGTCAGAAATCAAAACAGTGATGTATGCTATATTTGGAAAGTAAGTGATAGAATATATATATTTTACTGTACTTTGTTATGACAGAAATTAATTAACTTGATGAAATATCACTGTCAAGTAAAATTGTACAGTATTTGCTTTGATGTTTTCCATTTTCCTTCCAAGCATACATTTTTCCTAGTCCTTTGTTAACTGGCTAGAAATGTAAGTGCCAATCTGATCTTTTTTAATACTAGAGCATAGTAATGTAAAAAATTATAAGCATATGGTTCAAAAATAAATGGAATACAGGATGTCAAAAATTGATTTTTAAAACTAATAAAATTATGTTAAAATGAAATATATTTTAACAAACCAATCCTAGTTTTCAAACTTATAAAGTCAGATTACTGAGGAATGATACAATTAATGAAATAATCTAATTTTCAGTTAAAAATAATTAAGCAACACAATTCTATTTGGCCTATAAAATTTTCTTGGTTCATCCCTTTAACTTACCCATATCTCCTTAGGTACTATGGTCATTATAAAATAGCCTGTCTGCACCTAATTTAAAAATCATTAACTTGCACAATATACTTTTAAATAGTAGAATGACAAACATGGCATAAAAAGAATAGAAGGAATATAATTTATGTGTGCATACAGAGCACAAAAGACAAACATCTATGATCTTGAACCACTCACCTTTTTTTCTGACTTCCAATAGCCTCTCTTTCTTCTTTTAAATCTTTTAGTTCCATCACAAAGGGGGAAGGGGCACATATAACTGAAAAATGTCAAGAAAATATATTAAATTACTTAATAAGATAGTGCAACCCTGAGCTTAACAACTCACAGAAAATTAGAATAGACCCCTTTTAATCCAATCAACTTTGCTGTTTTGGTATAACCATTATGTGCATGAACTCAATCTTGATTGACTAATTATAATAAAAATTGGATAAAAGTTATCTTTCCAAGAATGAATACTTTCAAGATTTAAAGAATTCTTTTAATGAAACATAGATAATAGAAATAATTTTTATGCAGAAACGTATATCTTTTAGAAGAGCTATTAGCCGGAATTACTTATAAAATTTTACAGATAGAAGTAGTCTTCGAGAACAGCTTGTCCAATCGCTTCATTTTAAAAGTGGAAAAAAATTGAATACCGCAAATTGCACAATGAGCTAATGAAAGTCAGGCCCAGAATGAGCCAGCATTGCTTTTATAACAATGGTGGTCTGCAAACTGCATTTGGCTATTCACCCCATCAGTAAAAAATAATATGATCACATACCTCCTATATATGGATTTGTATATTTATTTGTAATTTAATATAACTATATGACTGCTGTAATATGTATAGTGAGAGGGGGTGGAATTTAAAGGTTACTTACAGGATTTCTGTTTCTGGAGAAGGTGGAGTAGCTGTATGTCTTCCTATTCCTCCTGCTAAATACAGCTAAGAACCTTGGACATTAAATATTAAACAAACATAAGAAGAGCCTGAGAGGTGGCAAACATACTGGAGACCCTGAGATTCAAGGAATAAGGTATCAGTGAGTTCCCTCAGTTTTCTTTTTGCCTTACATATCCTGGACTGGGTGCTGGAGAAGGCTCTGATCTAGAAACATCAACAGATGAAGACAAAAAGCTCAAATAAAAGCCTATTTTCTCTAGTCAAAGCATGAGGAAAGCAGCAGGCTAGCAAGGCAGGAAACTTGAGATAACTTTCCTACTCCAGCATAATACCATGGGAAAAATTACAACCCTCCTCCTCACTACATACATCATCAAAGGCTGAGAGGGAAACCTTGACTTCAACCCTCACCCTGCTCTAACAAAGCATCATCCTGCCCACATCCAACTCCCAACTGCCCCGCTGCGGAGCAGTATCAGAAAAGACCAAGTGTGGAGCCTGGACTTTCAATCCTGCCAGTCATCAATATCCCATTCAGTAGAAAGCACATAGTTAGCCTAGACTTCCACCCCCATCCAGCAGTAATGAAGCATTCCTTTCCCTACCTGCCGGAGTCATGTCAGCAGAGGCCTGAAATTTCACACCTGCCCAGAGGTAATGAGACACCCCTTCCCCACCAGTGTTTTAATGGAGACTGAGTAGGAAATTGGGCTTCCACCCCTACCTGGCAGTAAAGAGGTTGTACCTTCCTTCGCCTTCTGGTACAGTGTCAGAGGAGGCCTGCTAAAACAGAAGATTTAAATAAGATCCAGAATATCGTAGTATAATATCCAAAGTGTTTAAGATACAATAGAAAATCACTATCAGTTAGTCTGCTAGGCTCCCAGAATGGGCTGGCTTTTAACAGTGGGAATTTATTAGTTTACAAGCTTACAGTTCTGAGGCCATGAAAACGTCCAAATCAAGGCATTGTCAAGATGCCGATTTCTTCCTGAAGACAGGCTGCTGGCGATCCTGGACTCCTCTATCAGATGGCAAGGCACAGGGTGGCATATGATGGTCTCTCCCTTCTCATCCAGGTTTTAATGCTTCCAGCTTCTGACTTCAGCATCTTCCCCTCTGTTTCAGTGGTTTTCTCTCTCAGCTTCTGTATCTTTCACTCTGGTTGTCTAAATTTCATTCTCTTATAAAAGGAGTCCAGTAAGAGGATTAAGACACACCCTGAATGAGGTGGGTCACATCTTAACTAAGATCCTACTCAACAAAAGATCCTACTTACAATGAGTCCACACCCACAGGAATGGATTAGCTTTAACAACATGTTTTTCTGGGGTGCATAACAGCTTAAAACCATCACATTGTCAAAACAAGAAGGAGAAAATCTTGACTTAAATGAGAAAAGATAATCAACATGCAACAACATCAAGATGACAGCAGTGTTGGAATTATTTGGCAAGGACTTTGACTTGGCCATTATAAAAAAAGGTCCAATGAGCAATTACAAGCATATTTCAACAAATGAAAAAAAAAAAAAAAAAAAAATAGAAAGCTTTAACAAGAAGAAGAGAAAGAAAAAGAAGAAATAAAGGAAAACAAATGGAAATTTCAAAACTGAAAAGAAAAAATGACTGAAGTAAAAAACTCACCTGATGGGCTCAACAAAAGAATAGAGAGGACAGAGAAAATAATCAGTTAACTTGAAGATAGAACAATAGAAAGCACCCAGTCTGAAAAAAAAAAGAGGGAAAACAGACTGAAACACCAAAAATGAACATTGCCTCAAAGAATGGTGAGGTATACAAAGGTCTAATATTCATGCCATTAAAGTCCCACAAATTGAGGAGGAAGAGGGTGAAGCATAAGAAGTATTAAAAAAAAATGGACAAACATTCCCAAAATTTGACAAAAGACATAAAGCTACAAATTCAAGAAGCTTTAGCAAACCCCTAAACTGAATGAATCCAAAGTGTGCCATACCAAGATACCTTATAATCAAACTGCTTAAAACTAAACAAGAAAATACCTTGAAAGCAGCCAGAGAGAAATGACATCTTACCTATAGAGGAAAAGCCATTCAAATGACAGTAGATTTCTCATCAGAAACCATGACACCAAAAGGAATTGGCACACCACTGTTCATGGGTTGAAGGAAAAGATCTGCCAACCCAGAATTATACATCCAGTGAAAACTTCCTTTAGGAATAAAGGGGAAATCAAAACATTCACAGGTGAAGTAAAATTAGGCGAATTTGTCACCAGTAGGCCTATCCAAAAAGAGTGGCTTAAAGAAGTTATTGAAACAGAAAGGAAATGATAGAAGAAGGAAGCTTGGAACATCAAGAAGGAAGAAAGAGCCATGAAAAAATAAAAATATAGATAAATACAATAGACTTTCCTTCTCCTCTTGAGTTTTCTAAATTAGATTTGA
This sequence comes from Choloepus didactylus, assembly GCF_015220235.1. Taxonomy (NCBI): domain Eukaryota; kingdom Metazoa; phylum Chordata; class Mammalia; order Pilosa; family Megalonychidae; genus Choloepus; species Choloepus didactylus. The sequence continues at coordinate 164,139,790 of NC_051310.1, forward strand.
TGGTTAAAGCAAAAATTATAACACTGTGTGATGTGGTTCTGAATCTATATAGAGGAAATAGTTAACACAATTATAAATGGTAGAGAATAAAATTACTTAAAAGAAGGTAATATTTCTACACGTTACTTGAATGGATAAAATGGTGACACCAGCATACTGTTAAAAATTATGTATTTATAAGGAAAAATCTAAACAATAATAAAAATTCTATACAATTATCTACTCAGAAACACTACCTATAAATCAAAATAGAATTATAAAAAATGTTCAAGTAACACACATGAAGGCAGGTAAAACAGAGAGAATAAACACATTAAGTGTAAACGGTCTAAATACACCAATTAAAAGAGATTGGCAAAGTGGATTAAAAAGCATGAGCCAAGTATATGATGTCTACAAGAAACTCATCACTTCAAATAAAATGATTTTGGCCAGCTGAAAGTAAAAGGATGGAAAGGGATATATCATGCAAACATTAATAAAAAAGAAAGACATGCCTATATTAATATCAGAATGAAGAAATTCACCAGGGACAAAGAGTACATTGCATAACGATAAAAGGGTCAATCCACCAAAAAGACATAGTGATCCCAAATGTGTATGCATCAAACAGCAGAACTGTAATATACTTGAAGAAAAAACTGAAAGAACTGAAATTAGAAGTAGGCAAATTCATCCTTAGTGTTGGAGACTTTGACATGCCTCTCTTAACAATTGATAGAACAACTAGACAGAAAATCAAGCATATAAAAGAAATTGACAATGCCATCAATCAAAAAATTGAACTGATATTTATAGAGCACTCACCCAATGAGAGTAGAATGTATATTTTTTTTCAAGTATCCATGGGACATTTATCAAGATAGTTTATACCCTGGGCCATCAGAAAAATCTCAGCAAACTCAAAATAAGTGAAACCACACATGTGTTTTCTGATCCAAAAGAATCAAACTAGAAATCAATTATGGAACAGGAAAATCTCCAAATACTTGGAAACTAAACAGCACACTTCTAATCCATGGGCCAAAGAGGGTCAAATAGCCCTAAAACTATTAAAAAATTTGAATCCATAATTTAAAAAACCATTTTTATACCTAACATTCAAAGCATGATCCATAACAGAAAAAAATCATCAAAATTTAAAATTCTGTTAAGAAAAAGACTCTGTTAAAAGGATGAAAATATAAATTACAGACCAGGAGGAAATATTGGCAAAGCACATATTTGACAAAGGACTCAAATCTATAATATATTAAAAAGTTTCAAAACTCAACATAAAAAACAACTATAAATGGACAAAATACATGAAGAGACATTTCACAAAGGAGCATAAACAGATAGCTAAAAAGCACATGAAATGCAACATAACTAGCCATTAGAAAATGCAAACTAAAAACACTATGAGAAACCACTGCACACATATTAGAATGCATGTGATAAAAAATGATGCTGAAACCAAATGCAGAGAAACTGGATCTTTTATACATTGTTGGTTGGAATATCAAATTGTATAGCCATTCTGGAAAACAGCTTGACAGCTTCTTTAAAAACTAAACATACATTTATAATACAACCTGCCAGTCACACTCTTGGGCACTTATCCCAGAGAAATGAAACCTGTATACGAATGTCCATAGCAACTATATTTGTAATAGTCAAAAAGTGAACAACTCAAATGCCCTTCAATAAGTGAAAGTTAAATAAATTCTGTACATCTATACCATGTAATACTACTCAACAATAAAAAGGAGCAAACTATTGATACATGCAACAAATTGGATGGATATCAGGGCATTGTACAGCATGAAAAAAAAAGCTAATAACAAAGGGTCACATACTGTTCCAGTCCATTTACATAATATCTTCAAAGTGACAAAATTGCAAAGATTTTGCCAGGCATTAAAGATGGTGGGAGGAGAGGGGTGGATGTGATATAAACGGGTAACACCAGGAAGATCTTTGTGGTGATGGAATAGTTCTGTATTTTGTGGTGGTTGTTACATAATGGCACAAACTATACATACAGTTTGTTCAAAAGTCAGGTTCTTGGTTTTGATATTGTTCTACAATTATGTAAGATGCAACCTTGAGGGGAAATGGGTGAAGGGTACATAGGACCTTTCTGTACTATTTTTTGTATCTTTCTATGAACCTATAATTATTTCAAAATAAGAAGTTTTAAATAAAATATTTTTACAAATAATTTATAATAGCTGTTTTATTTTTGCCCTTCAATTATTGTTTTCCTCATTCCCTTGTGTGTATATATCCACTAAAAAACACAAATGTTGAAACTTGCATGTGTTTTGTGTGAATACCCAAGACTTTAAGAAATGCTAAAAAGATTGACAGCAATTTTCTAGACTACCCCTTCATATTAGTTGCTGGGACAATTGGTTGCAACGGCAGAGATTGATTGATTTAAGTTTCAAATGTTTTTTCTTGCACACTGGAGTGGTGGAGAGATAGGGAAAGGGTTCCTCTGTAGTATAAAATCAGAGCAAAAATAAACCTCTAGAAGTATACCTGTATGATCCTAGGGTACACGGGTGTCTAGTAAAAAAATGACTAAAGAAAGAAAGAAAGAAATATTCTAATGTTCTCACTAGATTTTCCCCCTTTCATTCTTTCTTGATAGGAGAAATCAGTCTTATGAATTTAAGAGTTTCTTCTATTAAATCATATCTTATGATTTAACTATCAATGTAAACTAAGGGCATGTCTCAAGGACTTATACATGAAAGTAGTTTCAACTTTAAGAAGACTTGGTATCTAAATAAAGCATGGTGAATGGGTCCACAACTAAAGCTAGCCTGCTTCTGTCCCAAACTCTTGTGTTTGTTAAATGGGAAGACCAGGAATAGCTCCAAAAGAATCCATAAAGAACAGAGAAGACCTAGATAATTAGCTGGTAGTTCCGGTATTGGTTGTGATAGGATATAGGGGTAGGAAATGAGTTATGAGTTAATATAGGATGTCTGACCAAAGTCATGTACCTAAAGGAAGACCTAAAATTAACTTGCTGGAATTTTTGGTCCAAAACTTAGAAGTTAGTATATATTGAAGACTGAAAAATTGAATGATGCTTGTCACGTTTTGCCCACTTCAAATCTAAGATATAAAAAAGTTTCTCTCAGAACTGAAGACCTCAGGAAGTTCTCTTCCATAAGTTCTTATGTGTGCCTGTCCTCTACTGAAGGTTTCCTTTACAAGGCAATAAAATTCACTGTTTGTTGTACTTTCCTTTTTTCTGGGAAGATGCTCTATTTTTTTATTTACTCCTTTTTAATTTTTATTAATATGAATTCATGGATTCCTATTTTTTTAATGTGTTAAAATCTTTTTTTAAAATAATATTTTTTATTTTAGAATATAACACATTCACAGAAGTGACAGCTTTCCAAGTGCAATTCAATAAGTAGCTAGAGAGTAAACCTCAAAGAATTCCATGGGTCACAGTCCCACAGCTACAGCCACTTCTTCACTATGAAATACAATATATATACAAGAAAGATAATACCTTTCAAATTATGATTATTATTTATTTTCAGGCACAAACTGTTCCCTATTTGGCCAGAGAATTCCTTCCAGCTGATTTCTATGTTCTTTTGATGTATTCTGATCATTTATTGAGTATTCTTACTTTCTGGCACAAAGAGAAATTCCAGGATCATCTTGTCCTTTCCCTGTTCCAGCCCTGAAGTCAGTGATTTCTCCAAGGAATTCTAGTTTTTTTCCACTGGTGGATGGTATTCAGAAATCAAAATCTAGGCCTTACCTAGTAATGCTCATTGTTACTGCTGTATCATTCCTTCTAGTCCCTCTCAGCAGAGAAAGCTAGGAAATATATGTATGTATGTACACTATATGTATGTGTGTACATATATATAAATATATATACACACTCATATTAAGTATTTATATACCTATTCACATAAATATAGCATAAAACAATGAGTTCATACTGATACCTCCCATTCCAATTCAACACCTCACAGTTTCCAACTTCCTCTTTTTTCTGTATGTTAACATATTCTACAACAGTGAGAAACTTGACTTCTATTATCCTCAATATTTTTACATATTGGCTCAACGAATTTATTTATTTGTTCTATGTAACCAATCTCCTAACAATGGCTATGTCCTTCACCCTCTACCCCCACATAGCACCACTGGCACCACTTTGTGTACTTGGCCACAAAGTATGCTGACCCATATCTCTGTGTAGCTCCCCATTGCCTCTTCGTTGCCCATGATTTCACCTGCAAGGCCTGCCGGCCTACACCTTAACCCTATCCCCGCTTCACCACAGCTCCACATCTTTATATTCTGGACCACTGGTCTGTACTTCCATGTGGCTCCTAAACTCCCTCTATCGCCACATGTCCTCAGCCACTGTGTAATTCCACTGTGCATTTTGTTGCTCTTCCTTTATTCCTGCTGTTCCAATTTTCCTTCTGCTGTCAATTCTCATCTATATAAATAGCTTTCCTTACTATTGCAATTGTTTTGGGGCACCATGAACTGTGCCTACATAAGTTAGATAAGTTAATTGACAAATGTGTGTTCTAACTGGTTGTTGGGCCTCCCTGTTCCCTGAAAAATAATATTGAAATTAAGATAATTAATAATCCTAAAGTGTCCTCTAAATGTTCAAATGAAAGGAGAGGAAATTGCTACAGCAAACTTCATTGTCGTCTTATATTAAGAAATTTTCACAGCCACCCCAACATTCAGCAACTACCACCCTGATCAGGCAATAGCCAACAACATAGAGGCAAGACCCTCCACCAGCAAAAAAGATTATAACTTGCTGAAGGCTCAGATGATGGTTAGCATTTTTTAGCAATAAAGTATTTGTAATTAAGCTAAATATATTATCTTTTAATGCATGATGCTATTGCATACTTAATAGACTAGATTAAGTCTATATATAATACAAATATAACTTTTATATACAGTGTCAAACCAAAAAATTCATGTAACTCACTTTATTGTGGTGGTCTAGAACCAAACCCACAATATTTCCAAGGTATGCCTGTATAGAATTCTCACTTGACAAATGAGGCAATGTGAGTCCACACTCCGCTTTTGCCTGGTTGGTGCCCAATGGAGCCTAACAGAAAGTTGAATATAAATACCTACCAAGCCCTTGGGCTACATCTGAACAGATTGATTGTCTACTAAAAAAGATTAAATAGGATCCAATGCATTATATTATAACATCTAAAATATCCAAGATACAAAGGAAAATCATTGATACCTAAAGCCAGGGAAATCATGATATGAATGAGAAAAGACAGTCAACAAATTCCAAAATTGAGATGAATCAGATGTTGAAATTATCTAATGAGGATTTTAAAGTAGCCATTTTAAAAATGCTTCAATAATCCATTAAAATTTTGCTTGAAAGAAATAGAATATCTCAGGTGTGCCAGTTTTAATGTATTATGTCCCCCAAAATGCCATTATCTTTGATGTAATCTTGTATGGGCAGATGTATCAGTGTTGATTAGATTGTAACTCTTTGAGTGTTTCTGTGGAGATGCACCCCACCCAACTGTGGGTGACGACTCTGATTGGATAATTTCCATGGAGGTGTTACCCCACCCATTCAGGGTGGGTCTAAATTAAATCACTGGAGCCATATAAATGAGCTGACAAACAGAAGGAACTCAGTGCAGCTGTGAGTGACATTTTGAAGTGCAGCTGAGAATGACATTTTGAAGAGGAGCTACAGCCAAGAGGGACACTTTAAAGAATGCACAGGAGCTGCAGATGAGAGACAGTTTGAATATGGCTGTTGAAAGCAGACTTTTGCTCTAGAGAAGCTAAGAGAGAAAAAATGCCCCAACAGCAACTAAGAGTGACATTTTTGAGGAACTGCAGCCTGGAGAGGAATGTTCTGGGAGAAAGCCATTTTGAAACCAGAACTTTGGAGCAGATGCCAGCCATGTGCCTTCCCAGATAAGAGAGGTTTTCCGGACGCCATTGGCCATCCTCCAGTGAAGGTACCCAATTGTTGATGTGTTACCTTGGGCACTTTATGGCCTTAAGACTGTAACTGTGTAACCAAATAAAGCCCCTTTTATAAAAGCCAATCTGTTTCTGGTGTTTTGCATCCTGGCAGCATTAGCAAACTAGAACATCAGGAAAGATATAGTTTATAAAAAAAGAACCAAATGGAAATTATAGAACTGAAAAATACAATTGGAAATAAAAACTCATTGGATGGGCTTAAGGAAAGAGTAGAGATAACAGAGGACAGAATCTGTGAATATGAGGACAGATGAACTGAATTTATGCAGTCTGAACAACAAAGAGAAAATAGACTAAAAATACTGAACAAAGTTTCAGGTCCTAGTGGGATGATAACAAAAGAACTAATATTTGTATGATCAGAGTTTCAGAAAGAAAAGAGATGGTGGGACTGAAAAAATATTCAAAAAATGGCTGAAAATTTCCAGAATTTAGTGAAACACAAACTTAGCAATTCAAGAAACTGAGTTGTAACCCAAATAGGAAGAACACAAATAATGCCATACCAAGACACATCATAATAAAATTTCTGAAAAATAATATCAAAGAAAATATTTGAAAGCAGCCAGATAGAAATGTCACCTTGCTATGAGGGGCAAATCAATTAGAATGACAGACTTTTCATGAGAAACCATGGAGGCCAGAAGGAAGTGGCACAGCATTTTAAAAGTGCTGAAAGAAAAGAACTATCAATTGTGAATTCTATACCCAGTGAAAATATAACTTAGGAATGAAGGGAGAATGGGGATATTCTCAGACAAAAGAAAAATAAGGAATTTGGTGCCAGGAAATCCACCCCTAAAAAATGGCTAAAGGAAATTCTCTAAATAGAAGGAAAATTATAACAGAAGAAAGCTTAAAACTTCAGAAAAGAAACCAGAACATCAAAATGGGTTAAAATAGAAGTGAATAATAGACTATATTATTTATCATGAGTTTTTAAAATTATATTTTATGGTTAAAGCAAAAATTATAATAATATCTGATGTGATCAATGTACATAGAGGAAATATTTTAGACAATTATATTTACAAAATGGGGAGGGTAAAGTGAACTAAATGGAAGTAAGTTTTTCTTGACTTCACTCAAAGCGGCAAAATATCAATAATGGTATACTGTGATAAGTTATGTATGTGTATCGTATTATCCAGAGTAATCACTAAAAAATTACACAATGTGACATATTAATTAAGCAACATAAAAATCAATATGGAGTGATTAAAAACTGTTCAAATAAGCCACAGGAAGATATGTAAAGAGAAACAGAGGAATGATGAAAAAGAGGAAACAAATAACAAATAATAAAATAGAAGACATAAACTCTAACATGTTTATAGTTACATTAAATATGAAGAGTCTAAATACACTAATTAAAAGTCAGAGATTGGCAGACTGGCACCCTCCAAAAAAAAAATCAAATAATGTGCTATCTATAAGAAATTCACTTCAAATACAACAACACAGGCAGGTTAAAAGTAAAAGAAATATGAAACATTTAAAAATATTTGGAGCATAAAATTGAAAGCATTTAAGATTAGATTGGAGTTGACATGTGAGGGATAAGGAGATCAAAGTCTGTGCTTTAATTTGGGTTCCCCAAAAAGTAGATACTGAGATGAGGACTTGTATATATACAAATCATTTGCCTTAGTTGGAGTGGGACTGTCTAAAATGGTCTATTTCACACATCTGGGGCTGGTCTCAGCTGCAATGACTGGAACAACTGGGATGGCTAGGACTGTGGTGGTTTTTCATCCTGGATTTTCACAGTACAGTGGCCAAAGGGATCCAAGAGCAACTGCAGGAGCTGCAAAGCCTATTGAGACCTTGCCTTAGAAGTCATATAGTATTTCTTCTCTTGCATGCTTGTGATGTTTAAGTTCAAGTGTAGACACAACTAGGTTATAGTGTGAACATTTGTTTGGTCAAGGAAGCACTGGCCTGATTGTTACTGCAAAGATATTTTCTGGATTTAAATCATAAGCAGTTGACTGCATCTATGGTTGATTACATCTACAGTTAACAAAGGAGATTGGCTGCAGCAATGTGAGAAATCTCGTGCAATCAGTTGAAGGCCTTAAAGGGAGAACGAATGATTTCAGCAGTCAGAAAGAAGAATTTCTACCTCTACTTCAGCCATTCGATTCATTGAAACCTCCTCTGGAGTTCCCAACTTATGGCCTGCCATGCAGAATTCAGATTTGCCAATCCCCAAAGTCACATGGGCCATACACTGGAGAATCTGACTTATAAAGATTTTGATACTTGAGAAACATAATCTAAGGATGAGATTTTGAAGTTAGTTCTGGGGTTGCTGGAATTAGATCCCGAATATGATTAGACTAAAAACCACTTAAGACTCTAATTTCAATGATCAAGAAGGCACTGATAGTCCATGGCATGACTGACAATAGATATATGCAAAATATCATCACTGGATATTGCTACTCCATCCTTATAAAAGATAAGGCTCTGGGTGACCATGTATTTAAAGCCTTAACAGTTTGGGGAGTAAAAAAGTATGATGTTGGCTGGTTGCTCCTGAATATACTGGATGTAGTTGTTAAAGAAAGTGATAAGCTAAAGGCTTCAAATTCCTAGCTCAAGTGCCTTTCTTTCATGTCCTGAAAGAAACTTATTTCTTTAATCCACAGACCTGAGATTTCTGAAAAACCATACCCAGAGTCTCGTTGAGTGGGTGACTGAATTACAACATAAATTGAATTCCCAACCTTTCAGGATATCTGCTGACAAAGTAAGGATGTTGATTGATAAGGAATGGGATCCTGAAAATTGGAATGGGGACATATGGGCTGATGATGATGGGGGACTGGGTGGAATGAAACCCTAGATTATGTTGTCTTCTTTGCCAGATACACCTGGCCAATAAAATAGTCTGCCCTGAGGAATCAGCCATCCTGCCACCACCTGAAGAAATCAACTCTGATGTGCCTGATTAACCTATAAGTGCTTCTCCTAAGGGCTCAGCCCTCACACCTGCCTCTGAAGAAATCAACCCTGTTATACCAGATGAAACTGTAATTGAATGCCCTGAGGAAGTTAGCTTGCAATACACTGCTAATTCTTCTCATAGCCCATCCACATCATCCCTCTTTTCTCCCACATCTTTCACTAGATTGAAGTCCCAACAGGCCCTGAAAAAATGAGGTATGAAGTGGGACCCATGAATGGATGCACCAACTCCAAAAGAACTGCATGTTTTTCCCAATTAATATAGACAGAAATCAGGGAAATTTGTGTGGGAATGAATACAAAGGTTGGAAGGAACATAAAGTTTTATCAGGCTGAATTTATTAATATGGACCCAAAAAGCAGAGATTAGGATTCAGTGTTGTAGCATGAGTGATTAGAAAGGACTCTTAACAGTTTGTTGGGGTGATTGGCTAACGCATGAAGCAAACGGTGGCCTAAATTTCCAGGAGTCAAAAGGCCAGACCTTCCCCAGTATACTGTAGATGAGGGGATCTAAAGAGAGATTGGAATGTTAGAGCAGATTTATCATGTAAGACCTGATCACCCACCCCAGGAATGTCCAGAGGACACAGCTTTTACCAGGACTGAGGAATAAATTTGTGAGAGCAGCTCCACAATCCCTGAAGAGCTCTGTGGTTTCTCTCCTCTATATGTCAGTTATTATTAGGAGAACTTTTGCTACTGAATTGGGATCCTTAAACACAATGGGGATGACCAGATCCCAGGTTGGTAAGAGCCAAGTGGTAGGACTTAATTGCCAAAGAAAAGGTGGGCAGGGCTACTCTGATGGAAAGCAGAGTCAAAGCAGTAATTAGAATAGTCTGAGCACAGAGACCTATGGCATTGGTTAGTTGATAATGGGGTACCTAGAAGTGAAACAGATAGGCAGTCTAATAAATTCTTATCTAATCTGAATAAGAAGAAAAGTTCTAGGTCAAAGGAACAAAAGTTTAATTTGAATCACTCAAACAGAGAGTCATATACCCTCAATCAATTTCCAAATCGAGATGGTTTACAGACCCAGAACCCTTTGATGGAAGGGCAGACTGGACCCCTTGGGGAAGATCCCTGCTACACTGCCAAAAATTTATAATATTAATCTTTCTCCCAGCCCTCCTCAAAGGGACCTACATCTGTGACCAGGGCGACTGTGCATTGAGTAAAAGGAAATGATCAGACACTTGTGGTATTACTATTAATTGACATTGATTCTGAACTGATAATAGTTCCAGAAGACCCAAAATGTCACTGTGGGTCACTAGCCAGAATAGAGACTTATGGAAGTCAGGTGATCAATGGAGTTTTAGCTCAGATTCATCTCATGGCAGGTCCAATGGGTCCCCAAACCCAGTCTGTGGTTATTTCCCTGTGTCAGAATGCATAATTGGAATAGACATACTCAGCAACTAGCAGAATCTCTACATTTGTTCCCTGACTTATGGAATGAGATTATTCATGGTAAGAAAGGCCAAGTGGAAGCTACTAGAACTGCCTCTACCTAGAAAAATAGTATATTGAAAGCAATACCACATTACTAGAGGAATTGCAGAGATTAGTGTCACAATCAAGGACTTGAAAAATGCAGGGGTGGTGATTCCCATCATATTCCCATTCAACTCTCCTATTTGGCCTGTGCAGAAAACATATGGTCTTTGGAGAATGAGAATGGATTATCATAAACTTAACCAGGTTTAAGTTAATTCTTTTGCAACTACTATTCTAGATGTGATATCATTGCTTGAGCAAATCAAGACATCTCCTGGTACCTGGTACGTGGCTATTGATCTGGAAAATGCTATTTCCTTAATACCTATTAGAAAAGACCACCAGAAACAACTTGTGTCAAGCTGGCAAGGCCTTCAAAACAATGTCAACTCTACTACCTCAGGGTTATATTGACTCTCCAGCCCTGTGTAATAACCTAGTCCTCAGGGAACTTGATCACCTTTACCTTCCACAAGACATCACACTGTCCATTATATTGGTGATATTAAGCTGATGGGACCTAGTAAGCAAGAAGTAGCAAATACTCTAGGCTTATTGGTGAGGTATTTGCATGTCAGAGAGTGGGAGATAAACCCAAGAAAAATTGAGGGTTCTTCCATGTCCCTGAAATGTCTAGACATCCAGTGGAGTGGGGCATGTCAAGGTATGCCTTCTAAGGTAAATGATAAGTTCTTGCATCTGGCCCCTCTTACAGTCAAAAAGAGGCACAACACCTAGTTGTTGTGCAACATAATCCTCATTAAGGTTTGTTACTCCTGCCCATTTATCAAGTGACCACAAAAGCTGCTAGTTTTGAGTGGAGACCAAACAAGGGGAGGCTCTGCAACAAATCCAGGTTGCCATGCAAGCTGCTTTGCCACTTGGACCACATGCTCCAACAGACTCACTGGTGCTGTATCAGTGGCAAATACAGATGATATTTGGAGCCTTTGACAGGCCCCTATAGGAGAATCAAAGCACAAACCCTTAGGATTTTGGAGCAAAACCCTACCATCCTCTGCAGATATCTACTCTCCTTTTGAGAAACAGCACTTAGCCTACTACCAGGCCTTAGTAGAGACCAAACACTTAACTAAAGGCCACCAGGTTGCCATGAGATCAGAGTTGCCCATCATGAACTGGGTGTTATTAAAGTTGGGCAAGCATGACAGCAGTCTATTGTCAGATGGAAGTGGTATATATGAGATCAGGCCTTGAGCAGGCCCTTAAGGCACAACTAAGTGACACAAGGAAGTGGGCCAAATGCTCATAGCCATCCCAATTCTACCACATGACCTTTTCTTTCTCAGCCCACTGCTATGGCCTCTTGAGGATTTCCTTACAATCAGTTAACTAAGGAGGAGAAAACTTAGAACTGGTTTACAGATAGTTCTACATGATACACCTTAAGTGGACAGGTGCAGCACTACAGTCCCTTTTGGAATATCCCTGAAGGACAGTGGGTAATCAAAATCCTTTCAGTGGACAGAACTTTGAATGTGCATCTGGTTGTTCATTTTCCTTGGAAGGAGGAATGACTAGATGTGCTTTTGTATATCGACTCATGGGCTGTGGCCAATGATTTGGCTGGATGGTCAGGGACGTGGAAGGAACATGATTAGAAAATCGGTGACAAAGGGGTCTGGGTTAGAGGTATGTGGATAGACCTTTCTGAATGGTCAGAAAAACATGAAGATATTTGTGAATGTTCACCACAGGATGTCCTCAGCAGAGGAGGATTTTAACCAAGTGGATAGGATGACCCATGCTATGGATACTAGTCGGCCTCTTTCCCCAGCCACTCCTTTCAATGCCATATGGGCTCATGAACAAAGTGGCAATGGTAGTAGAGATGGAAGGTATGCATGGGTTCAGCAACATGGACTTCCACTTATTAAGGCTGACCTGGCTACAGCCACTGCTGAGTGCTGAATCTGCCAGCAGCCAATACTCCATCCCTAATATAGCACTCTTCCCTAATGAGATCAGCCTGCACCTTGTGGCAAGTTGATTACATTGGACTACCTACATCATGGAACGGGAAGTGATTTGTTCTTATCAGAATAGACACAGGGATACAGGTATGCCTTCCCTGCACACAAGAACTACCATCTTCGGACTTACAGACTGCCTTATCCACCATCATGGTATTCCACACAGCATTGCTTCTGCTCAAGGAAACTGCTTCATACAAAATGAACTGTGGGAATGGAGAATGCTCATGGAATTCACTTGTCTTACCATGTTGCCCATCATACTGAAGCAGCTGGATTGGTAGAGTGGAATAGCCTTTTGAAGACTCAATTACAGCACCAGCTGGTTTGGGGGATGGAGCAATGTTCTCCAGGAGGCTATATATGCTCTAAATCAGCATCTGCTCTATGGTGCTATTTCTCCCATAGCCAGGATTCACAGGTCCAGGAATCAAAGGGTGGAAACAGGAGTGGCACTACTATTACTCTTAGTGATCCAATAGAAAATATTTGCTTCCTGCTCCCCCTCCCCCCCAACCTTATGCTCTGCTGGTCTAAAGGGCTGAGTTCTGTAAGGAGGAGTGCTTCTATCAGAAGACACAACAATGATTCCATTGAACTGGAAGTTAAGACTGCTACTTGGCCATTTTTGGTTACTCATGGATCTGAATCAATAGTCAAATAAGGGAATTACTGTTCTTGCTGGGGTGATTGATCTTATCAAGGGGAAATAGGGCTGTTATTACACATTGTAGGTAAAGAATAGCTTGCCTGGAATACATGCTATCCCTTAGAGCATCTGTTAATACCACCATGCCTTGTGATTAAGGTCAGCGGAAAACTGCAGCAACCCAATCCAGGCAGGACTACTAGTGCCCCAGATACTTCAGGAATGAAGGTTTGGGTTACCCCTCACCAGGCAAAGAACCACAGCCAGCTGACGTGCTTGCTGAGGGTAAAGGGAACATGGAATGGGTAGTGAAACAAGGTAGTGATAAGTATGAGGTACATCCATGTGAGCAGTTGCAGAAGTGAGGACTATAATGATTATGAGTATTACTTCCTTGTTTTATTATGCATATCTCTCTCTCTCTCTCTATATATATATATATATATGCTGGTTTGGATGTATTATGTCCCCCACAAAGCCATGATCTTTTAATCCAATGGGTGGAACATTTTGATTGAGTTTTCCATGGAGATGTGACTCAGCCAAGTGTGGGTAATATACCTTTGATTAGATTATTACTGTGAAGGTGTTATCCTGTCCATTCAGTGTGGGTCTTAATTAAATCACTGGAGTTCTATAAGAGCACACAGACAGAAGGAGCTCGGTGCTGCTGCTGAGAGAGACATTTTGAAAATGGCCATTGAAAGTAGACTTTTCTAGCCCAGAGTTTGCCTGGGAGAAACTAAGAGAACACCCCCTGATTCTTAGAGAGAAACATTCAGGGAGAAAACCATTTTAAAACCAGTACCCTGGAGCAGATGCCAGCTGCATGTCTTGCCAAGTGACAGAGGTTTTCAAGATGCCACCAGCCGTTCTTCAGTGAAGGTACCCTATTGTTGATGCCTTAGTTTGGACACTTTTATGGCCTTATAACTTTGTAACCAAATAAACCCCCTTTATAAAAGCCAATCTGTTATTTTGAATAATGGCAGCATTAGAACAATATATAAAGCAAATATCTTTGTTTTCTTCTCTATCTTATCGCCTATCATATAAGTTGTACTGACTTTATGTCACAGTATTTAAGTTATAGGATATCAAGTTTAGGAGAGAATATTACCCAAGGACTTGCATCCTCTTCTGGAGAAGAGGAACTGTGTATTTCCAGTTGTACACAGGACATTTAACTTAAGTTAGGTGAAAGAATGACTGTTATTCTTTCGGGCTTAAGGAGCTGTGTATGGGTGCCAAGTTGTAAAGGGGGGACTGTGATGGTTAAGATCATGTGTCAACTTGGCTAGTTTATGATGTCCAGTTGTTTTGTCAAGTAAGCACTTGCTTGATAATTACTATTAGGGTATTTCATGGATTTAAATCATTAGTCAACTGAATAGTCTATGGTTGATTACATCTTCAATCAACAAGGGAGACTGCCTTAGCAATGAGAGAAGTCTCATACAATCAGTTGAAGGCCTTAAAGGAAGAACTGATTTTAGCAGTCAGAAAGAAGAATTTCTATCTCTACTTCAGCCAACCAGTTGAAGTTCCCAACTTGCGGCCTGCCCTATGGAATTCAGGCTTCCCAATCCCCATGGCCATGTGAGGCAATTCCTCTAATAAATTTCATAATATTTACATATATATCTTTTTGGTTCTATTTCTCTGGTGAACCCTGACTGATACAAGTCACAAGGTCAGCCCAGATACAAGGGAGTAAAGAAATATTCTCCACCTTTTGCTGGAAAATGGAGCAACATCACTTGCAAAAGAGCATGTATTCTAGGATAGAGGAAATGTGGGACCATATTTTGCAATTTAGCAAAATTATCAAACAAGTTACCACAGTGGGTAACTGGAGCTTAATCCTACTGAGGAGATTGGCTATAACATGCTTCTTAGAGTTATTCCACAACAGGGATGAGGGAACTGGGGTATTTTTATACCAAATCCCATCATTCATTGATTGAGGACTGCTTCTAGAGAGGTATTAATTCTCAGGCTAGGCCATTCTGCTCTGTGTGCAGGCAGAGTGGCCTCTGGTGAGTAGAGAAAGCCCTTAGGGAATGAGATACAGGTGCTGGCAGGTGGAAGTTGCATGGCATACACTGAAGTGGCAAAACTCAAGGGAATATCAAGACTGGGGCAGACTGCATCTACTCCAGTAGGTTTTTTGTTTTATAACTGGATGATGATAATATTCATTGAGGCAGCAAACAGAAGAAGGTAAGGTTTGGAAGGTAAGGATGAGAATTTGATTATGCTGTTGAACTTGAAGTGCTTTTAACACATCTTATTGGATAGATAGGTCTGAAGTTCAGAGGAGAAGTCTGGAGAGGAGATATGTATCTGGGAGTGCTCAGTATGTAGATGGTAAGTAAAGGACCAGCCATGTATGAGAGCACTTAGGGAGAAAGAATAGAGAAGAGGTTCTAGTACTGAGTCTTAAAGAAATGAATTTTAAATTAAATCTTAAGGATTCTTACAGGTTGTTCAACACTAACTGCTATGCTCTAATGAAGAGAAGGACTGCTATTCTGCTATTTTTAGGTTTCTCTGTTTATGGAGGCTAAGTGTGTGTGTGTATTTATAGGCTAGAGAGAACATACAAATTTTCCTAACATGTCTAATTCTCTATAAACATAATCAAATGAGCCATGCTCAGAAAATACAAAATCTTCTATTTATATCTTAATGAAGGACTGTACATCTTACATTGATAACTGATATAAACAAATAAAAAAATAACAATGATAAATTTGGAGATTTAATTTCCACCCAGGAATTATATTTTATTTTCATAAAATATAAATCCTTAATGGTGAGAATTATATATCTGAACTCCAATAATACTTTTAAAATCTATACATGTGGGTTTATTGTTTGTGATTTTATATATTGAAGCTAGATGTTCTTTATAAAACTCTGATTATAGTTACCTTATTTATTTAAGAACAATTTCTGTATTACAAATATATAAGATAAAAAGCAAGTAGAGTTTTTGAACTATTTTCATACTAAATTTTATGGAAATATTTTAAACACAGTAGCCATATATAGCATGCATTTGTCATTTTTGGCTGCACATCTTTTGAACACCCATCAGCTTTTGGATATTTCCCACAAGATGAATCATGCTTTCTTAAGATAGAGTTTTAAAACTTCATTTCCCATCTCCCTTGTGCCCAGGATTACAGCAGGGACCAGTTTCCACTGGAGTCTTCTCATTTGCTCCCACAGTAGTCTTTGGTTTGAAAGTGAGTCAAGGAAACAGATTCTGGCAAAGCATTAATTTTTTCTGTGTTTCTAGAGTTGGCAGTGTCAGAGGTAGCTTCTCCCTTGGGACTGTTTTCAAAGAATTTCAGAAGTTAGTAAGAGATGCAACACCTCCCTCATTAGGTCAGTTTTATGGTATATTACAGGTACTATTCTGGTAAGCTCAGCCTGTGTCTTCCTCTAGCTCTCCCAATTAATATAGAAGATATCTAAACACTTTTAATAAATCTATTTTCTGCTTACACAAGGCAGAATGAATGTTGTTTGCAACTATGGTTCTTCAAAAATAAAATAGATTGTACCATAAGTGCAATGAGCCCTCAAGGAAATGGGTATCTGAGATTCATGATCTGGCAGGTTGGGTTTGAAAGTTCTGATGATCCAGATAGTCTTAGAGAAAAGAGCACTGGTATCCATGACATGCTAAGACAAAACAATTATTTTATCATCTTTTCATATTCATTTTTTTATAATAAAGTGAGTATTTAAGGCAAGGAAATGGGGTAGTGCATTGCTGCTTCTCAAAACAGTTTAAGGGTATGAAGAATGCAAGAGCTGTAGGGCTAGCCAACTGCTTCTAAATGTGCTAAAGATTTGAAAGAAAGGGAATGACAAGCTTAGTTTTAAATTCTTAGCTCAAGACAGTCAAAAAGCTAGGGCGATAAAATGATTACCCTAAAATTAGCTCTCATCTCTGCAGAGCTGATGAAACTCGAAATTAAATGCACAGTGTAATCCTGTGTTTTCTGAATTACGTCAGTTGAATTCAAATGGTAACATGTCTCTTACTGAAAGTTAAGGCACTTAAATGGAATTGTAATTGGGACAAATGGGGAAAATCGTGAAAATTTAGAATACTTTGAATACTCCAACCCACTAAACATCCCTTACTAGACAAAAAGCTTTTTCTCCAGTATTCGATGAAGCTGTTCCTGTCTTCCTTAAAAATTATGTAAAGCGTCTTGACTGAGAAATTTACTTTGCAAGGTGATGTAATTTTCCTCACAACCTATTCCTGATACCTTTCAATGTCTTAGACCATAACTAGTATCAGAGTCCAGCATGTTCCAAGAAGCCATGCAAAGTCAAACCCACGAATAAAAGGCTTACACATAAAAAAATTGCAATATTTTTCCAAGTTATATTGGCAAAAACATGTAGGAATATATGTGGAAATGGATTCTAAGTTCTTAAACTGAAGCAAATGGAATGTAATTATATATTGTGGTAATGTTTTAGATATGGGTGCAAAAAATAGGAAATTATGGGATAAAAAAACAGACCAACAGACACAAGCATGAAAAGTATGCGGTGTCTCTCTTCCACAGGCTGAAAACAAAGATGGGAGATGCTGTCATTAAAATGAGCCTCATTAGCAGCACTTAACCCATGTAGTGATAATCAGAGCAGTTTGACATACACCACTTTGCCTTGCTGATTGATTATGGGGTCCCTGCATCTGAAAGTCGTGCACCCACTAAGGTCCCAGTTGTTTGTTTGTAAACAAACAAACAACAACTCAGCTTGGAAAACAGATTTCGGGATTATGCCTCTATGTCATGACTCTTTGAGTCAATTAAGAGCACGGTTTCTTGAATGAGGAGGGAGCTGGAAATTCTTGAGGAGGAACCCTATGATAACATCATCTTATGCTGTGTTCCTTCCAAAGCACATGCTAACTAAGGAATCATATGCACATGATGTATTTAAAATGTACTCCAAGAGAAACCAGTAAGGGAGTGGCAGAAGCTGGACAGGTAAGAGGAAGGAGCTAAACTAGGGTATCATTTCAGGCAGAGTCCCATTTGGCCTCAGCCTGGTAGTGTAGGGATCTCTGAAGCATAAATTGTACCTCAGAGTTTGTACCAACTCAGGGCAAGGGGGCAAGGGAGCTAGGCCTTCATATTCTTGTATCTACGGGCATTGTCTAAGGGCCAGTATCCCCAGGTACTTTGGTTCTGTGCACCTGCAGACAAAGTAACTCCAATAACACAAAGGAAGTCTATAGAAGAAAAGGTATAGCTGCAGGACATTAGATTCAACCACACATTGCAGGAGGAGGAACACACAGAAATGGCAAGAGAGATCCAAGCAGATTTGGGCAAGGCATTCGCAATGCCCCTTGCGAGTATATATAAATCACTATAAATATTACTCTTAGCCTTCCTCCAATGCACCTTCAATACATATTGTAACTGGGTACTGGAAATTTTGTGGTCAGGATACCTGACTTAATGCTAATCCTTGAGACCAAGAATACTATACTGTTCCAATGGGGAGGAGGCATCAAGTGTTAAAGTCTTGATTTGAATTCCTCTCATGATGGGGCCAGTAGTCTGTGAACATATCCTGGGGGTATTCCCTCAATTCCTGAATTTGTGGTTAGAATAGATGTCTATTCTGCAACCAGCAGAATCCACACATTGGCTACTTGACCTGTGCGGTGAGAAGTATTAAGGTAGAAACTGCCTAGTGAAAGCCTTAAGAGATCTTACTCCCTAGGAAAATACTAAAACAAAAGCAATGTTGTGTTCTGGGAGGAACTGCAGAGATTAGTGCTTCTATCAAAGACTCAAAATATTTAGGAATAGTCATAGTCACATATAAGTATTCTCTAGCCTGTGTAGATAGATATTGCAGAATTACAGTGGTAAATTTTAAGACAAATCCATTTACAGATGCTGTTCCATATTTGTGTCTTTACTGCAGCAATTTATGCTTTTTTAATCTATTTTGGCCACAGTGACTAAGATGCCCATGGGTGTTATGTGAAATACCAACCCATCAATTTAGGCATATATAGGATAGTTCACACTTAAAATGGAAATGATGGAGTACATATAGTGCCTACTCCTGCTGCATTCCTCTTTGCACTTAACCCACACTTATGGCCTGATGGAGAATTCCCTTTGGCCAGTTAACCGAGGATGGTAAAAATTGAGCTGGTATAATTTGGCTTTGCAGTAAGTACTGGCACCAGGCAGGAGTGTACTCATAGCTACTTATGGATGCTTGAAGGACAGTTAAACAAGGGAAATCTTCCAAATGGGCAAAGGAAGTCTATAGAAATTATGGATCTACAGTGACTCATTGACAGTGGCTAGATGTTTGGAAATATTTTCAGGAACTTATAAGGAATAAGGCTAGACGATAGGTGGCAAGGAATGCTTATGCATCTAAGACTTCTCCAAAAAGCCTAGATTGTGAAAAAAGAAAAAGTGCCTCATGTGAATACTTATTAAAATTCCCTCCTACTGAGAAAGACTTTTTCAATAATTAAGCTGATTTGCTTTGGGGGATGCCAGTCATTTTCCCCAGAACCAAGTGGCCATGATGGAAGTTATGAAGGTTATGCATGGCCTCAACCATGTGGTTTCCTCTTCCCATGGTTGACCTGGTTGATGCTACTTCTGTGTAACCAACTTGCCAAAACAACCAACACTGAACCCCTGATAAATTAGCATAATGGGATGGGGAGGGTGGCCAGCTAGCTACATAGACTAGAAGAAGCAGTGATTTATCCTCACTGCAATAGGCTTTTTTGCATTGGATTTATCTTCTTTTGCTCACCATGTTTCTGCCAGCAACACCATCTGTGAACTCACTAAATGCCTTATTCACTATCACAGTTTCCCACATTTAGATTTTAGGGTGCACAGTAGATTATTGCTCACAAAGGAACCCATTTATGGGATTCACTAGTGTTAGCATGTACCTCATTACTCAGAATCCATGGGGCTTATAAAATAGGTGACTAGCCTACCGAAGATTGCTTTATAGTTTCAGTTGGGTGTCAACACCTGCTAGACTGAAGTATTATCCTCTGGGATGGTGTATGATCTGAGTCAGCAACCAACAAATGGTGTATTTTCCATATTGCCAGGATACAAGATAGAAGTGGGATTAGCACCTTTCACTATTATACCTAACTATGAACCTCAGAAAGACATGCTTCCTGTCCCTGCAGCAGAGGATTCTGCTTTTTCAAGGTCCTAGATCCAAGGGTTAAATGATTCCAAAAGGGCAAGCAAAAATGAATCCATTAAATTGGAAACGGATACGAGCAATTTTTGACATTTCATGTCAATGAAACATAAAAAATATGCCATGTTAGCAATGGATATTTGATCTTTACAATCAAGGGAAAGCGGATTGCTTTTTCACTGAGAAAACAGAGGGAACTATATCTGGAATCTAGGGGAATCTTCAGGAGACTTTCAAGAGTCTTTTTTGGGAGGAGTCAAAGTTAGTGGAAGACTATAGTAACCTTATACAAACAAGTCAACAAAGAGTTCAACTCCATCAAAAATAAAAGTTCATGGAGGATGGAATGTTTTAGGTGTTCTTTTTTTACTTTTATTTTTATTTTTTTTTTGGAGTAAGGAAAATGTTCAAGAATTGATTCCAGTGATGAATGGACAACTATATGATGGTAATGTGAATAACTGATTGTACACTGTGGATGACTGTAGGGCATGTGACTATATCTCAATAAAACTATATTAAAAAAGAAACTAAAGGGAGGTTAAGGCATATATATATATATATATATATATATATATATATATATATATATAAACACACACATAAGTTCAGGTCATTCTACAAGGAAAAGAACCTTAAACAACTAAAATGTTGGCTGAGGGCATGGGGAACATGAAATGTGTACTAGAAGCAGAAAGCCATAAATACCAACTACAGGCTCATGAACAGTTGCAATAAAGGAAGATGCTTATAGACACCCACATTTCCCTTCTTGATCACATATATATTACATGATAACTGATTTTCTATGCTACACATTTTCCACTATTGTTATATTTTAATCCATAAGTTAGAAAATATCAAGATGGAATTGTGAATCGATCAGAGGAGAAATGGACATCATCCTGATCTCAGGTTTGGATGAAGTAACTCTAGAGAATTTGGAAATTCCCTTTAGGAAAAGATCAAGAGTCTTTCCAGTATAATTGATATTTATAAGGTATTGGAGCATATTGTTGCTGCTGGGTGTGTTTTTTTTTTTGATAAGTTTAAGTATGGTGGAAGAATGTACACTGATGTTTGTCAACTAAAAGATGGGCTGAGAGAAACAGTACTCATTTATGTCTGCCTATCAAGTAAATTTTGAACACTCACTTTGAAGTTTTATATTTTGCCACACTGTAAGTTCTACTTTCTCAAAGTTGATTCTGTTACAACAATGCTACATGTCTTAGTGGGTCTAATAGCAAGGTTGTGGACATGTCACTATGGTTTCATCAATCAGAAACACTTATGCAAGATGATGACTCAGAAGATCTATGTGTGGAAAGTCTTTGAATCGTAATTTTTTTTTCCTACTGCAGATAGTGGTATTGTTCCAGAGATGTTGATGACAGATTTCTCACCAGGCCAGTTCTCTGGTGTGTTCCTGTTCACTGTTTCTGGAAGCTTATGTGGTTTCTCTGTGTCTTCCTCCTTTACTTCATCTCTTTTCTGCTTAAATTAGCCATAGAGAATTCTCTTGTTTGCAATTAAGAACTTTAATCACACCCTAAATTATAGATGCATTTGAAGATAGTCTTCAGAAATATGTGATATCAGAAGGGAGAAATCAAGGACAGGACTTTTTTAAAATCTCCTTTCTTTGATCCTTTCTCTAGCATTCTCTAAAACCATTTCTCTAATCACTAATGTTATGTAAGAGAACAATAAGGCGATTCCAGAGGTATCCACACTTTATGTCTGAGAGCCTTTTTGGAAGAAAAAAACATAAGACTACCTTCCATCTTTCTTGGTCACTGCTTCAATTTCCAAATAAAGATTAGAATGTAATTTGAAGGCATGGTTAGGAAAATCATCACCTCCTTTAGTCTGGTTGTAATATTAGGTAGGAGGAATAGAGGAAGCAAAATTATTGCAGAAAATGCATGCAAATTGGATTTTAAAAATAAAACATAGGAAAGCTTTTGGAAAAGTCAGCTTAGAGTGATCATGAAATCAGGTCATATAGTCATAGAAAAAAAAGAAAATAAAAGGAAAGCCAAGACCTTTGGAGAATAAAGGAAGTTGACTGACCTACTATGGCAGATTAAAGAAGGCCACAAGTTCTTGGACAATCCTCTTTCATTGCTTTTATAAGTTAAGTATGATGGAAAGGATGCTATGCCAGATAAGGGCCTAGCCTTTAAGAGACCTCTTCATTTCCATTTTCCTACCTTTTGAATCCACCTGTAAGAAGTCTGACTATCCTGAAGCCACCATGCTAAGAGGAAGCCCAAAACAGCCACAGGAAGAGTCTGTAGGGTAGTGGGTGGGGGAAAAGAGAGAAAGACACACACAGAGAAAGAGAAAGGGGAGAGAAGCCATTCCCTAGCTGTTTCAGCCTCCAGACATTGAAGTCACCTAAGATGAGGCCCTAAGCATTGCAGAGGAGAGGCAAGCCCCTCTTTGCCTATCCAAAATTCTGACCCACTGAATCAGGAATAAAATAATAATGCATTCTTTAAGTGATCAATTTTTGGAGTAGTTTGTTATGCAGTGACAGATAACCAGAACACCATATTATCTTTATTTATTTCTTCATTAATTTCTATACGATGAATACTATTTAGTATACCAATTTCTGGTCTAAAGTACATTGGAATAAAAGTTTCTCTTGAATTGAGTTGCAGTTTCCCATTTTTATGAATAACAAAAGTGTTTTAAAAGCCACAGAAGTTGATTGTTGGCAATCTATAAAGGAAAAAGGCGAATAAAGAAAGAAATTAGGAGTTTGGAGAGGAAAAGGTAGGAGAAGAGTAATTCAAAGGGTACTTTAGTAATTTGCCAACACTTTCCCCAGGTGGTTGAGCAAGGAGGGGTGCTGGTGACAGCAGAGCGATGCAGCAAGAGTGGCCTTAAGTATAAAGGACACAAGTGAGCACTGGGAAGGTGGTAGAATGAACAAGGAGGTTCATAACAAGAGGAATTAATGCAAGAAAGTCAACAAACAACTAAAAGCAATCAGATGAGGAGTTACCTGTAAAAGCTAAGCATTAAAATAAGTACTGTGATCTTTTCTGACCTAATGAAAATCTTACTATGAATGAAAATACAAATACAGGCCAACAATCACAGATGTATTTGGGAATTTAATTTTTTTGAAATTTAAAAAGTAACATGATATATTTACTATAGATTTCCTAGCAACCCCATAGGTGACTGGGGCCACACTCTATAACTTAACACATCAATATTTTATATCTTGTAGCAAAATATGCAAGTGATCACACCAAACTAAAAAAATAAAATAGCCTCATATCAGTTCAAGTTAGGTTTTGACACCGTATATGTGCAGCTTGAGTTTGATTTTGGCACTAAATGTGTCATGAAATTTTTCAGTTTTCAAAGCTTTTTGAATTTTATAAATGTAGACAGAGCATTGTTGATCTGTAATAAATTTTGTGGCTGAAGACATATGATATCTGTAAGAAAATATACTTAAAACTAAGAGCCATACTGAAGATCTAAAAGAGTTAACAAAACATATTTTTGAAAATTTTAAAGGCAAATTAAAGATAAGCTTTAGTGACTGATAATTACTATCCTGAAGGAAAATCCAAAATTATTTCTATTAAAAAAGCATTAAAACTATATACAATAGAATTATTTTCAGTCTCCATCCCATTGTGAAGTGTTATTAAATACGACAAAATGCTTTAAGGTAACAATATAATTTAGACCAACCTTAAGGGTTTACTATAATAGAATTTGGACACTAATACTTTTGAACTAAATAACATAAACAAAAGAAGAGTGAAAGACCTAAGACATATAAATTTCTCACTGCAGTTATTGTGAGAAAAAATAATAGTAATAAAACCTTATATTAGTTTATAATTTAGACTTAAAAGTTTCTCAACATGGTAATACAGAATGATAACTCTCACTCAATTCAAATTTGTGATACTCCAAGGGGTAATCATTAAGCACTATACTATAGTTCTTAGCTCCCTCGACAGAGCTTTGGGGAATACAAAGTAAATTTAAGTAATGGGTCCTTGTTCCTACACAAAGAAATAATTAGATTATATTATGAAGGCACTCTGTAGACAAATGTTAAATGAACAAAATCAGGAACAAAGGTTCTCAATCCTATGAGCAGAGATGGTGTCATCTTCCCTTCTTTAGATGAAGTAAACTTGTGTAAGGCTATTGTGAGAGCCCTGGGCCCAGGGCCTTCCCCTAGTGCCTTGAAGACTGCACACAGCAGCTTGCTTGACATAGGAAAGTTAAGGTTTGACCTACTCTCCTTGTAAAATCAGGCCTCCAGCGCTAAACGTAATCTATAGCTATTCCTCCTGAAACTACTGCCTCACTGAAACTCCCTGAGAAACTATTATCTACAAGATAATCTATAATCCTTCCCTCTGCCCTGTTGACTACAGTCTGATCCCTCCTGACAACACAAGAGCCCCGCTCCTATCATACCCATTTGAATGTCTTTTCCTAACCCTTATAAAGCACTCCCTGGCATACCCTGCTTTGGTGGAGTATCTTCACATTGAGCTCTGAAACCACTGCCACTCAGAGTAGATCCTGAATCCATTCACAGAAGCTTCTGAATTCAGGGCAACATGACTGACTTCCACCCTGTAGGTAAGCCCCAAAATAAAAGCTCATGTCTCAGAACGTGTCCAGTGCTTTCTTTAGTCCTTCAGCTGCAAAAGCTCTCTTGGGCTGTGACAACTATATAACACATTGTTAAAATCATTTTCATTTTTTTCTGGCCAGGCCTCTGTCCACTCAACCTTCAAGCCTCTAGGGAAATCTTTGAAAGGTGACTCAGACATAAACCCAAGGATCGATTTTGGGGATTGTTGTCTCTGGAGATGCTTAAAGAAGAACATTTAGTTAAAGGGATTCTGTGAATGACAGTTCCCATTAGGATAATTTTTCTGATCAGAATAGCCTCTGGAATGGTAGCAAGGAATCATAAACCCTATGATCATCTTTTAAACTTGTAAACAACAATAACAAAAAAATTGTGCTCCACCAGCAGTATTTAGGTTGCAAAATAAACTCTATAACAAGCATATTTCATTTATTCTTTCTATAAATGAAAGACCATATAAAAACTGCCAGAGCAAGATCAGAAAATAAATGCTTTCTCCTGTGAAGTTCTTAACCAGAAATCTTAACTTATCTCATGACAAGTTTGTGGAAGACAAGTTTTCATTTGTGACTTTTTAAGTTTTTTTCACAGACCTCATGATGATAAATTACTATACTCCGAGGTAAGCATTGTTTCCACTTTAAAAGTTTACCAAAATCTATAACAAAGGCTTTGAGAACACACAATCCTGCAGTTGTTTTAGAGTGTACTACTTTGAACAAACTTAAATAAAAGAATGTACATTTGCTAGTGAAAGATGATCTTACATCATTTCTACTTGTTCTTGAAACAAAAATATTTGAAATATAAAAATTTTTAAAACATTTTATTACTTCAAATGTTTTATGAATAACTTGTTTGAAAACTTTCCTTTGCTCATATCTACTAGAAGAAGCATATGATTACTTTGTGTGACATTTTTTCTGTACAGGTATTTTGATTTTGACTTTTTTTTCTTATACTTCATTCACTCTTTACTCAGTCTCATTAAGTATTTTCAATCCTTCACCTTTGCATAAAGATAAAAGCTTACTTTTGTGTGCATTTGTTAGGGATGTCCTTATTTGGATCTGCCTAATGTTTCATGCACAGCTGTCTACCTCACCACAAGTGCCTAGAGTTGGAAGTATCCATTTCCCCTCTGATGAAACAGTCATATATGATTCAAAATACAAAGGCCTGTTGTAAAGCTCTTAATTTCTTAATACTGACTGGGCTATTCATATACCTCAGTGTTTTAAATACTGTAACTTAGTCTTTGATGCTTGATAATCTGATTATTAAGTGTCTTGGCACTGGTCTATTCAGATCTATTCTGTTTGGGGTACGCTGCACTTCTTGGTTCTGCAATTTTTGTCTTTCATAAGAGACGGGAAGTTTCCAGTGATTATTTCCTCCATTATTGCTTCTGCCCCCTTTCCTTTCTCTTCTACTTCTGGGACCCCATGACACATACATTTCTGCACTTCATGTTGTCATTCAGTTTCCTGAGATGTTGCTCATATTTTTCCATTCTTTTCCCTATCTGTTCTCTTGTGTGTAGGATTTCAGGTGTCTTGTTCTCTGCTTCCTGAATGTTTTTTTCTGCCTCTTGAAATCTGCTGTTGTATGTCTCCATTAGGTTCCTCATCCCTTGTATTGTGCCTTTCATTTCCATAGATTCTGCCAGTTGTTTTTTTCAAACTTTTGATTTCTTCCTTATGTTTGCCAGTGTTTTCTTTATATCCTTTATCTCTTTTGCCATATCTTTCCTAAACTTGTCGAATTGATTTAGCATTAGTTGTTTCAATTCCTGTATCTCTGTTGAAGTGTAGGTTTGTTCCTTTGACTGAGCATTATATTCATTTCTCCTGGTGTGATTTGTGGTTCTCTGTTGTCTAGGCATCTGGTTTCCTTGATTACCCCAATCAGATTGCCCCAGACCAGAATGGGCTCAGATCTCAAAATGGGGCTATATTCAGTTTCAGTTTTCCCTGAGGGTGTGTCTTAGAAGATTGACAGACTTTCTTATAAGGCTCTAATTGCTGTGCTTTTCTTAACCTGCCCAGCAAGTGGCACCTGTCAGCCTGTCACTCTCCACTGGTGTAAAGAGATGTGGTCCCTTTAATCTCAGCTTAAGTTGTTTCTGGTTTGATTGTTTTCCCCCAGGCCCTGGGGTCTGAGTTCTGAAGGGAGGATAGGCACTTAAGCTGGGCACCCCCTCCCTCATCTTAGGGAAGATACACCCCAAAAGGAGTTATCTTCTGCATTTGAATTACTCCTTTGTCTTTATGACTCTGTTAACTCCACCCCTGTCTGGGTCAGAGCTCTGTGAACTAAAAATGACTGAGGCTTTCTCCACCAAGTCACTCAGATTGAGAGGGAAAAAAAGGGAATGAAAACTCCTTTTCAGAGCCAGTCCACAGACCCCAGTTTTGCCTATCAGCCATAGACAGCAACCGGTCTCCTGGGCTCCCTTTCTGGGACACAGGTGCCCTCTTCCTCTCTAAGGTCACTGGTCTCCAAAAGCCTCTGTATTTTTTTTTTTTTTTCATCAGCCCCACTTCCTCTCCACTGGGAGCAACCTCAGGGTACTTTGCTGTTTCTTAGGGGTTTGTCTATGTTCATAGCTTGTATTCAGCAGTCCACATTTGTCAATTAAAACCCCAGTTGGAGCTATGTTGAGCTATATTTGCTTGTTCCAAGACTGTTGCTTTCTCCCACAGCAAGGTCTTGCAGCTCAGCCTGCCATAGGGGGAGGGGCATCCTGGTGCAGTTCCACAGTTTTTACTTATAGATTTTATGCTGCAATCTCAGCCATTCCACCCATTCCAAGTTGGTGTACAATGTGTGGACAGTTGTGGTTGTCCCCCAGCAGTTGTTCCACACTATTTACTAGTTCTTCCTGGTTGTTTACTAGTTTCTCTAGAGGACTAACTAAATTCCACACCTCTCTATGTAGCCATATTGCTCCTCTATATGTATTTATTTTTGAAATTAGCTTTATAATCAAATTTTGAATCATTGACTTAATTCTATTTTCCCTTGTTTTATTATGTATCATTTTATGTAAGTTCTTATAAGTTCCTTATTCTTGAGCTTTTAATTTTGCTTCATTTCTCAGCTGAATGAGGTATATTTTGGTATATTTTTTCCTAAAAATATGTCAATTGCATGTTTCAGATTTCTTGATTATCTCAGAATGCCTTTATGTTGCCTTAACTTGACTAACCTTTTTGAGCTTTAATCTCTCTTTGAATCAGAAGGCATACATATTGGGATGTTAAGTGTCTCTTTATTTGGGTAGATACAAACTGTTTCATGAGATCTAGACATGTGATAATGGGAGGCCTAGATTGTGTTTCTCCTAATGGCCCCATCTGGAGGCCCTAATTTAATTCTCATCTTATCTGAGGTCTCAATACCCTTTACACTGGGACTCCTTCAAACCTCTTAAAGTATCTTATTGCTGACCTTTGTGAGAGCAGTTTTCAATAGAGTGCTAGAGCTAGAAGCAGAACCCAGATTGTAAAGGGACTAGGAGAGAAAACAATCCAGAAGAAATGGATTTTTTTTTAAATTTTTGTTGAGATTGTTCACATACCATACAATTATCCAAAGATTCAAAGTGTACAATCAGTTGCCCCTGGTACCCTCATACAGCTGTGCATCCATCACCACACTTAATTTTTGTTCAATTTTTAGAAACTTTTCATTACTCCCTACAAGAAATAAAGCGAAAAATGAAAAAAAGAAAAAAAGAAAAAAAACAAGGAAACTCAAATCCTCCCATATCCCTAACCAACCCCCCGCAGTTGTTGACTCGTAGTATTGGTATAGTACATTTGTTACTGTTTATGAAAGAAAATTGAAATACTACTAACTGTAGTATATAGTTTGCAATAGGTATATATTTTTTCCCTATATGTCCCTCTATTATTAACTTCTAATTGTATTGTTGTTATATTTGTTCTGGTTCATGGAAGAGATTTCTAATATTTGTACAGTTAATCATGGACATTGCCCACCATAGGATTCCATTTTATACATTCCCATCTTTTGACCTCCAGCTTTCCTTCTGGTGACATATGACTCTGAGCTTTCCCTTTCCACCTCATTCATGCACCATTTGGCACTGTTAGTTGTTCTTACATCTTGCTACCAACACCTCTGTTCATTTCCAAACATTTAAGTTCATCCTAGTTGAACACTCTGCTCATACTAAGCAACCACTCCCCATTCTTTAGCCTCATCCTGTATCTTCGTACCTTATATTTCATGTCTATGAGTTTACATATTATAATTAGTTCCTATCAGTGAGACCCTGCAATATTTGTCCTTATGTGTCTGGCTCATTTCACTCAGTATATTGCCCTTGAGGCTTCTTCATCAACCCATTTTTTTTTTTTTTGATGGTTTTCTTCACATGTCATACATTGCATCCTAAGTAAACAATCAGTGGTTCACTGTATGGTCACATATTTATGTGTTCATCACCTTCACCACTATCTATATAAGGGCATCTACATTTCTTCCACAAGGGAGGAGGGAGAGTCACAGAAGGTAAAGAGGCAAAAGAAAGAGGAAAAAAAATGACAGCTAGGAAGTAGCAAAAGGAAAGATAACCTTAAATCAAAGTAGAGTAAAGAGTCAGAAAACACCACCAATGTCAAATGTCATGCCTCCCCATCCCCCCTCTTATCTGCATTTACCTTGGTATATCACCTTTGTTACATTAAAGGAAGCATAATACAATGATTTTGTTAATTACAGTTTCTAGTTTACATTGATTGCATCCCTCCCCCAATGCCTCCCCATTTTTAACACCTTGTAAGGTTGACAATTGCTTGTTCCCCCTTGTAAAAGAACATATTTGTACATTTTATCACAATTGTTGAACACTCTAGATTTCACCAGGTTACACAGTCCCAGTCTTTATCTTTCCTCCTTTCTTGTGGTGTCTCATATGCTCCCAACCTTCCTCTCTCAACCATATTCATAGTTATCTTTGTTCAGTGTACTTACATTGCTGTGCCATCTTTCAAAATTGTGTTCCAAACCACACACTCCTGTCTTCTTCTATCACTCTGTAGTGCTCCCTTTAGTATTTCCTGTAGGGCAGGTGTCTTGTTCACAAAGTCTCTCATTGTCTGTTTGTTGGAAAATATTTTGAGCTCTCCCTCATATTTGAAGGACAGCTTTGCTGGATATAGGATTCTTGGTTGGCGGTTTTTCTCTTTCAGTATCTTAAATATATCACATCACTTCCTTCTTGCCTCCATGGTTTCTGCTGAGAGATCCACACATAGTCTTATTAAGCTTCCTTTGTATGTGATGGATTGCTTTTCTCTTGCTGCTTTCAGGATTCTCTCTGTCTTTGATGTTAGACAATCTGATTATTAAGTGTCTTGGCGTAGGCCTATTCAGATCTCTTCTGTTTGGAGTACGCTGTGCTTCTTGGATCTGTAATTTTATGTCTTTCATAAGAGATGGGAAATTTTCATTGATTATTTCCTCTATTATTGCTTTTGCCCCTTTTCCCTTCTCTTCTCCTTCTGGGACATCAATGATACATACACTCTTGTACTTTGTTTTGTCCTTAAGTTCTCAGAGACATTGTTTACATTTTTTCATTCTTTTCTCCATCTGCTCCTTTGCACGTAGGCTTTCAGGTATTTTGTTCTCCAGTTCCTGAGTGTTTTCTTCTGACTCTTGAGATCTGCTGTTGTATGTTTCCATTGTGTCTTTCGTCTCTTGTGTTGTGCCTTTCATTTCCATAGATTCTGTTAGTTGTTTTTTTTGAACTTTTGATTTCTGCCTTATGTATGCCCAGTGTTTTCTTTATAGCCTTTATCTCTTTTGCCAAATCTTCTCTAAACTTTTTTAATTGATTTAGCATTAGTTGTTTAAATTCCTGTATCTCAGTTGAAGTGTAAGTTTGTTCCTTTGAGTGGGCCATAACTTCCTTTTTCTTAGTATAGGTTGTAGTTTTCTGTTGTCTAGGCATCTGACCTCCTAGGCCACCCCAATCAGGTTTTCCCAGACCAGAACAGGCTCAGGTCACAGAAGGAGGAAATATTCAGTATCCTGTTTCCTTGATGGTTTTTCTTAGAAGATTGACACATCCTATGTTTTTCTGCCCAGTAGGTGTGCCTGTCAGCCTGTCAGGACTGGTGTAAGGGGGTGTGGCCTGTGGCTCTCCTCCCCCAAACTCTGGGGTCTGGTTCCAATAAGGCAGGCAGTACAGCTGGGCCCCTCCCTTTCCTCTTGGGAAGCTACGCCCCCTCCAGAGAGGTCATCTGAATATCAATAAGTTCTTTGTTTCTCTGACTCTGCTGGTCAAAGTGCTGTGATTTTAAAATGGCTGAGGCTTTGTTTACTGCAAACACTGTGGACTGAAAATGGCTGAGGCTTTCTCCACAGAGAGAGAAAGGGACAGAAAGCTCCCAGATTCACCCATCAGCCAGAGATAGCACCCGATCCTCTAGGCTCCCTGTCCTGAGACAGATATGTCCCCTGACTCTCCCAAGGTCAATTGTCACCAAAAGCCTCTATCTGCTTGTTGGGGATTTGCTGTCTGTATTGAGAAGTTAACATTAAAACCCCAGTTGGAGCTGAGCTGAGGTACGCTAGCTTGTTTGGAGAGTTCTGCTATCTAGCACCGCAAGGCTTCCATGAGGGAGGGGTCCTTGGCTCTCAGCTCTTGATGTGGGGCCACAGTTTTTACTTACAGATTTTATGCTGTGATCTCAGGCATTCCTCCCAATTCAGGTTGGTGGATGATGAGTGGATAGTCACGTTTGTCTCCCTGCAGTTATTCCAGGTTATTTACTAGTCTTTTGGTCATTTATGAGTTGTTCCAGGGGGACTAACAGTCTTCCATTCCTCTCTATGCTGCCATCTTAGCTCCTCTGAGGAAATGGATTTTACCAATGCAGATTAACCTTTCAAGACTAGTGGTGAAGGGAATAGAGACAGGAGCAGTAGAAAATAGAAGAGAAAATTTTCAAAATGGAGACCTACACATGACTGAAAGAAGAGGGAAAGGAGCTGAAGGAGCAGAATAGGTTGAAAACACCAAATGAAGTAGGAATAACAGATGGGCAAGTGTGCCAGTTTGGATATTTTCTGCCCCCAAGAAAAAGCCATGATCTTTTAATCCAGTCTCTTGGGATATTGGGATTAGGTTTTTCCATGGAGATGTGACCCACCCAACTGTGAGTGACACCGTTGATTAGGGTGTGACCTGATTGAATATTTCCATCAGGTGTGGCCCTGCCCATTCTGCATGGTCTTAATTAAATCACTGGAGTACTTAGAGTCACACAGGCCCAGATGCTGCTGCAGCTGAGACAGACATTTTGAAGATGGCCATTGAAAGGAGACTTTTGCTAGCCCAGAGTTTGCCTGGGAGAAACTAAGAGAACACCCCCAGAAGCTCAGAGAGAAACATCCTGGGAGAAAGCCAGTGTGAAACCAGAACTCCAGAGCAGACACCAGCCATGTACCTTCCACTTAACAGAGGTTTTCCGGATGCCATCATTCAGTGAAGGTACCCTACTCTTGATGCCTTACTTTGGACACATTATGGCCTTAAGACTGTAACTTTGTAACCAAATAAACCCCTTTATAAAAGCCAATCCATTTCTGGTGTTTTGCAAAACGGCAGCATTAGCAAACTGGAACAGCAAGTTCTCAGAAAGTGCCAAAAAGGATAGGCTCAGTATATGATTCCGAAATGTGTGCTTCGAGATGCTAACAGTGCGCACTTTCCACAAAGGTCTGTCTTATTGTAAATCTTTGGAGTCAATTTGTAAACTCCAACACTCAGAATTTCTGTATTTAATGTGGTTCCACATTTTTCAGTCAGTCTTTCTCAAAGGGAAAAAAATGTCTCAGATCTTTATGATGGGAAAAGATAATGCCATGTTAATTTCATTTGCTGATTTTTGGTGTGTTTTGACAATCTTACTCTTATTTCAGATTCTAACTATTATAAATGGAACATAGACTAATTGAGTTAGTAGAAGGGAGCCCACTATGATCTTATGCCAGTCAGATGAGTAGGAAGAAGGGACTGTAAAAGAAAAGAGAACATGATTATGAATTGGGTCAATATTTGTGTTTAAGATCCCCTGTCAGCACTTTTGACATCTCTTTTCTCTTCTTTCATACTCCATCTCTTGAAATATGGACTGTTAGATAGTCCTCAGGCTTCCAGGTCTTCTCCACGTCTAGTTTCCTATTATGCTATAACACCTAATCTCTGAGGGAAGCACTGATCCTCTAGTGTCCCAGATGTTTCTTAGTGGCTCCATATCCACTCCAGAGCAAGTTTCTTTAAGCTACAAGTCTGCTGCCTGAAGAGTCAATGTGGGTGTATGGAAAAGTGGGCACTTCAATGGACATACTCCAAACACAGGTCCATCAGGTGTTCACCCCATCACCTCACTGCACAAAAGCAGTTATTTTTGGCCCTAAAAATCAACATAAATACAATGAAGTAGACCAAAATAGATTTACCACATGTTCCCCGGTTCTCCCCACCCATGACCTGAACTACCTGATCTATTCTATGTTTATTTCTCCCCTGGAAAGGCAGAAAAAGCATTTCCTTTTTGTTGTTGTTGTTATCCATTTTTAACTATGGCTTGAGAGACTTGACTCCAGTGTTGATCCTCATATATTCTATGCCACATAGTGTAGCCCCTGATTTTTAAAGATAATTAAAGACAATTACCATTATATTGACAGAGACTAAAAATCATTGTTTTTATTCTAAGCTGTAGATTCCCTAGTAAAAATAAGAATTCAAAGGAAAATTGTGCAATGGGTGATTGGTAGATCACTGTCCCTTTAATATGTCTCTTTATTTCAGACACTGTTATTAAAGCATTTTTGGTCTGTGTATTTTATATCACTTTCTTTAACTGTTGATGTATGTGCATATGTTATGTAAACAGATACTACTCTTCTTCTATGATGAACATAACAGTGTAATGAAAAGAATATTTAACAAATGTGTATAGGTTTAGCACCTGTTGTTTACACATATCAACAAAGAAAATGAAAATTCATAGATTGATGAGCCTAATATCAATCAAATTAGAATCAGGGCCAAGTCTTACATGCATTACTCCCCAAATGTAAATCAAATGGCTAATTCCATAATGTCTCATTTAAAAATTTGCATATGCTAATATCTGAATCACTGTGCATGTTTTAACAATTGATTAGAAAGTTAAGTTAAAAGCAATTACTATTTCAACAATTATTTTATAAAATGTTAATAGTTTTAGTGCATTTGAAAAAGATAGACTTGAAGTTACATGATCTTAGTGGGAATCATTCTTAATCACTTTCAAAAACATAAACAGTACTGAGTTTTCAATTTAAATGGGAATAAATTCATTAGAGGCAGGCTTTCTGGTTAGATCAGGTGGGCTTTTCATATTTGAATTTAAGAGGCTATCTAACACCAGATAGTAACAAGACAATCCTTCTGATAACTGGTTTGTATAACTGATAAGAAGTTAAAGGAAGATGGAAAAAACTGTATATTTATTTTAATTGAAACTTGACAGATACGAGGATTGATTAAAAAGTATGCAAAGTTAAGTTGTTCAAGAAGACACTGTTAGGTTTTTCAATCAAGAAGAGAAGAGATGAAAACTTGATCAAAAGGAGTTTTATTGTCTGGCCATGTGCAGGCAGGCTGAAGCCTAAGAAAATGGCAATGGCCCCGAGCCAAGGGATCAGCAGGGCTTATAAAGGATGATTGGTGGGAATTTCTTTGTCCAGAGAAGGGGAGGCTGACAAGTCTAGGTATGGCAGTTTCTCAGTGGCTAATTTTGGGAAAGGGGGTAGCTGGAAAGTTTCCATTGGCCGGTTTGAAAGTGGGGGCTTGGGAGTGGGAAAGTTTAAAATTTTAAATGTTCAGGATTACTAAGGAAGGGGGCTATGGCTTATTGCAGACCTGCAGGGTTCCTAGGGTGAGGCACAGGGTGAGGCTTCCAAAGGGTGGGGGTGGGTTGAGGGCCCAGGGCCTAAACCTAACATTCCAGACTTTTTCTTTTATTTTTCTAGGGATGTTGAGGGACACAGGTCTGTTCTTCTGTATATGCTTCAGGCTGATGAGGGACATAGAGTTGTCCCTATGGTCCATTACAGGGTAGTGGCTGGTAAGGGTATTTTTGCTGGAGGAGTAGTCTGGTTTATCATGGCTGGAACAGTTCTGTGAATAAACCTGGTTAGAAGTTGTAAGAAACAAGTTCCCATAATGAATGCAGAGGAGATAAGTAGGATAGGAGAGAGCTAAGCTAGAATGTGTTGTTAGCTGCATTTTCTTTAGCATGTAAAGTTTTTAAGCTTTCAATTATTAAGCAAAGTACAGTTTGTTTTTTTTTTCCAATTTGGCAAGGGAGAGGGGACAGGTTTTAGAGGAGAGAGGGCTGGAGTGAGAAGTTAAGACAGAATAGGTGGTTCCCATATTAATTAAAAAAATTAACGGTCTTACTTGCCACCTCAAGTGACACCCAGGCCTCAATGATCTCGATGTTCTTTGGTGAGATCCAGGGAGCCATTTGCCCTGGGCCCCTTTAGTCCTGGTCAGGGGCAGCGAGTATGGCTTTTGGAGAGGCCTCGCTCCCCCTTGGGGACTCAATGCACTCTCGGGCCCAGTGTTCTGGCTTTCCATTCTGGGGCTCCTTTCATCCTTGGGGGCACTCTCATTTCTAATGCCCTGTGTCTCTGCATTGATGACAGGTTCCCGGTGTCTTCTGCCCCTGAGTAACCCTGAGATGGCTGATTATCATTTATAACTAAAGCTATGAACCTTGTCTTATTCCAGTCCCATCTTGCTCTCTCCTCCTCTGCAGTCCAGTCCTGATTATTAAAGACAGAAAGGGCAGTATTTATAAGGTCATTCATAGGTATTTGAGGTCCCAAGGCTGACTGCCCTATGAAGTAGAATTTTAACATGACTTGTTTTTACCTTCTATTAGGCAAGTAATTAAACGGTTCTTTGCTTTCAGGTTTTATTGTCCCCTCTGATAGTTCTAGACAGGTGATGTGCTACGGACAGCTTCAGTCCCAGCCCTATATCATGTGAGCTGTTTCTCTTGCAGTTTATTTGCATGTTTTGGGGGCTTTACCTAGATCCTCTGCTTTTTCTCAGGAGTGTAGCAGGAGGAAAGAATAACTTGAATGTTTCCCCAAGTAAACTCATAAGTTAAGACTAGATTTTTGAACTGCATAAATTTGGAGGGGTTTTCAGAAAATTTCTTCAATTGTTTACACTGTGCTAAGTCTGTCATTAAAAAAAGGGACATGGATCCTTTTAGTTCCCATATTCCCATTTGCTGTAGGTCTGTTGGGCTCAGAGGCTAGGTTTAGGAGATTTTTATTCCTGAGCCTTTTTGATGCTTTAAGTTGTGGAGGTTTGACTACCTGAGATAAAAGGATTTATTTCTTATTTTTACCTTTAAGATAACATAGTTTACAAGCTCCTCTCATGGTCATGTCCTGATAGAGGATTATGAAAGTCGGACATACAGAATTTCAGACTATTTCCCTTCTCTTTTGCAAAAAAAAAAAAAAACCTATTGGCATATGGTGTTAAAGCCAAGAGTGCCATTTTGTGGTCATTCTTCCCACCTTTTAATTAGGAGCCACTGCTAGGGCAGTGGTAGCTGCTCTGCCCTCTTCCCTCCTTGGGGATTAGGGTGTTGAATTTCCTGTTTTAACCATGTGTTGGAACAGAGGTTGAACATGCTTACTTTTAGACAGGGGTTCACATTTTAGGGTCCCAGTTAGGGGAAGCTAGGATACATTTGCTCTTTGGGTAGCTTATGTTCATTTACTCTAGTGTATTGGCATGCCAGTGTTTGTAAATTTTTCATCCAGAGTGTTTTTAGTTCTGGTTGGGTTAATTGCATAAGTGGCAGATTGCTGCATTGGCCACTGGCCACTAAGGCTTTTTTTTCTTTCTTTCTTTTTTTTTTTTTTTTTGTAGCTGCACACACAGCTTTTAAGAATGGCCAGGCATTATTAAGCAGTGATATCACTAGTTTTTACCATTTTGACCACAGAAATAAATTTCCCTTTCTGTAACTTTCTGTATCCATTTTAGGTATTGTTCTACATTTTTAAATAAACTCCTTTCTTTTCCTTTCAATAAAAACATTTCTCATACCCCTTACATTTAAGTTATTAAAACAATCTTGGAAACTGTTCTTAATCAAGCATTTTATAACATACTATTACCATTAAAATTAAACTTGTTAGAATAATACTAAATACTTAAAACACTAAAACACTTTAGTTAATGCATTATTGAAACAGAAGTATGTAATTTTTGACAAGAATTCCCAGGATGGGAGTGAGACATTTTGGGATTATTAAGAAGGAATGAGGAAAAGGTATACTATGGAAGGCATAAGGCAGTGGAGGTGTTTGTAGGGGCCTAGAGATTATACATCTATTCCCATAATAGAGACTGAGAAGTGGGTCAGTGGCCTGGGGAATAAGGAATGAAATGTTTTTACCTGTGACTGACAGCATTATCTATGGTTCCATGAATGTGTGGTGACTGGAACCTTTCTGGTACCCGAGCATTTTCAGTTGTCTATGGCAAGCCTCAGGATATTGGGGAGCTTAAGCCATGGATCAGATTGGCTTGAGGAGTTTGATGTTCCCTGGCTTGCTGGGGCTGAGAGCACTCAGACTTTCAGTGACCTTGCTGTTGGCACAGAGGGTGGGGCTTGGGAGGAGGTTTGGCAGGAACCGAGGGTTTTTCCTTTAAGGCTTTTGCTAGTAATTGACACATCTGTTTTTTAGGAGTAGGGTAGCCTCAGCTTGTCAGGCTAGAGATTGGCATAGCACAGGAGGGCATTTCTGAGATGGGGGAGAAAAAAGGGCAGAGCTTTTAGAGTATGAATTTAGGCACTGTTTAATTTGAGAAAGGTCAAAAGAGACAAGGAACATGGCTGCAGATGGGCCCCTCTGGTCCAGATACTTCTCACAAGAGGAGGATAGGCTTAGGTTGAGAGGCTAGGTTTAAGAGAAGGAAAGGAGGGTTGAGACTCTGAGGTGGAATCTGGGAGCAGGGGGAGGGGGTTTGTTTACTGGCCATGGTATAACAGCAGTTTCAGCTTGTCCAGGAGGGGCTGCATAAGGAGGAGGAGAAGAATTGAGAAGAAGGCTTTTGGCAGGATTGAAGAAAGAGTTGGGAGAAGGAGGAGGAGAAGGATTTGATGAGTGGAACAAGTTTGGCAGAGAGAGGGGGAGAGAGAAAGATAGAGGAGGGCACCTGCACAGGTTGAAAAAGGCCTGGATATGTGGGACTTCACTCCACTTGCCGAGATGCTGATGATAATTGTAAGGTTAAAAGAATTTGGGTGTCAAGGGTTCCATTTTCTGGCCAGGTGGATATTGTGGCCAGGTGGAATTATAATAGAAAATGAGCTTCTTAGGTTTTAGATCTATCCTGAGGCCAAGTTCTTTGAGGTTCATAG
Source organism: Choloepus didactylus (assembly GCF_015220235.1). Classification (NCBI taxonomy): domain Eukaryota; kingdom Metazoa; phylum Chordata; class Mammalia; order Pilosa; family Megalonychidae; genus Choloepus; species Choloepus didactylus. Next base: position 164,178,355 of record NC_051310.1, read on the forward strand.
GGTAAGGAGAAATTCCAGCTCTCAAGCTGAGGAACAATCAAGAGGGCATCCACCCCTTGAGAGTGTCTAAGCTTCAGTGCAGTGATGGAGGAGCAGATAGTAGTGTCCCACCATCCTACTCCCCCCTTGGGTCAAGGACCAGGCAGTGGCAACTCCCACCTATCACTAGAATTCCAGTGAATATTGTCCAGGACAATAGAGAGAGAAAGAGAGAAGGTGCTTTCTCCTTATCCTGAGGTGATTTGCCAGTGGTGGGTGTTGGAGTCAAGCAAGTGGGTTCTCACCTGTCTGATGAAGATTTTATCTCTTTTCTTGATCCTGGGTTTTGGCACCAATATGTTAGGTTTTTCAATAGAGAAGAGAAGAGAAAAACTCGATCAAAAGGAGTTTTATTGTCTGGCCATGGGCAGGGGGGCTGAAGCCTAAGAAACTGGCAACTGCCCTGAGACAAGGGAACTGTAGGGTGGGAAGTTCTTTGTGCAGGGAAGGGGAGCCTGGCAGGTCTAGGTATGGCAGTTTCTCAGTGGCTACTTTTGGGAAAGGGGTAGCTGGCAAGTTTCCATTGGCCGATTTGAAAACAGTGCTTGGGAGCGGGAAAGTTTAAAATTTTAAATGTTCAGGATTCCTAAGGGTGGGGGCAGTGGCTTATTGCAGACCTGTAGGGTTCCTAGGATGGGGCATAGGATGAGGCTTTTATCTCAAACTTGCAGAATTCCAAAGAGTGGGGTGGGGTGAGGGCTCAGTGCCTAAACCTAACAGACACAGTTAACAACTTAAATTTTTTTTAAACTATTTGACTGGGACACAGTGAAATAAAAAATAATCTAGCTATATTATTTTGTCAAAAAATTCAACAATCAAAATTAAATTCCCTACTTAATCTTTAGTTTTTAGCCCTCCTACTTATCCCAACTAAATAAGAGAGGCATAGAAACAATGGAAGTAACTTAAAATGCCCATCCATTTATCATAAAAAATTTAGAAATTCATAGGCTTTACTCCTTCAGAAAAAATAAACAAAGGCAAAGACAAAGAACAAAACAAAAGCATGAATCAGATGCAGTTTTCCGGCAACTAGAACAGATTAAACAAAGCATGTTTATTTTTAAAAGTATTTTCACAGCTCAAACAATCTAAATTCAAAGGTATCACAGGACCTTCTTACAAAATAAAAATGCAGACTCCAAATAATGGCTTACTTGCAGAAACCTAAATGAGGAAACTGAAATGGAAGACGTTATGGAGCCAATACATTACGGTTTAAGAAGAGGAAACTGGCCTGAAATTTTTGCTGCTGGATTAAAAAAAAAATGCATATAGATAAAATTTTTCCCATTTTTCCCTAGTTTATCAGACTTTGAGTTTTAATAAGAAGAAGATCAAAGGAGACATTTTGCAAGGCTAGCATTATCACGTATCTTGAACCAGATGGACAAAAGTGACAGTTTGCATAATGCCTCCCTGCTCTCCTGTCAAACTCTTAATTTCCTGAAAAATGAATGAATGAACTGAGTCCATCTCTCAGTAGATTTTGAGGATAGCTCTGTTGATGTGAGTAAAATTGAATTTTAAAGGGACAGAGTTGTTATCAGCTGTCACATCAGACTCTGACATCAACAGACACTTGATGCTAAGGAGAAGAACAAAGATACTTTGGGGTGTTTAGTGACTGTGTCAAACTGGATGTTCACAAATAAAGAACTGGTGCTTCCTATTTACCATTAATATTTGTTTATTGACTAATTGGATTTGTTAGAGTTAGCCTGTTTATGAGAATAGCAGGGAAGCCAGGCAAACATCTCTGCCTAAATTATTCTGAGTGAGTAGTATGGAGTCAGAAGAATGAGCCTAAGGTCCACCTCTGAGGTCTGTGTGACCTTCATCAGGTCATGGTATCTCATTGAGACTCAGGTTCCCTATTTGTAAAAGAAACCATTCAACCAAATTACTTCTAAAGTTGCTTAATAAAGGCATTCCAATTTACATAAATGTAGAATCAGAGCATGGGTTTTGGAAAGCTAAGAGTGACATTTGGGGTACCTACAAGATCCAGATCAACAGAGACGTTTGTAGTTTGCAATTTGCTGAATTTGTCTAATATTTACAGCAGATCAAATAAATAAATGTTTTGAAAATGACAACTCAGAGAGAATTGTGTATTCTAAAATGTCTTTGAATTCTTATCTTCTTCTCTGTAAACTGTTTGTGGAATGAAGAGAAGACGAATCTCTCATATTCATATCACTTTAAGGAAATGGGGGGAGGGAAGATGCTGGGGAAACTTGTAAAGTGGGTAAAATTTGTCTTTTGAGTACCAGTACTTTTGCTTCAATTTTTCTTACCTGCATCCCTTTCTCCCAAGGATGAAATGAGGTACATGGAGGTACTAGCTGAGAAACTGTAGCGGGGCTGGGGGTGGGGACTCCATCCCCATGGAGTCCACTTTATTCAAGGCTCATTCAGCAAGCATTAGACTGGCTGGAAGAAAAAACTGACCATAGGTCAGGTCATCTTATTCATCTATTTACTGAAAGCTTTCTCCACAGACAATGGCCTCTGGTGGGCAGCTACATGGAACATGAACAGCTTCTCCCTATATGTCCATTCTAAAGAGGTCATCCCCATGCCCCTCCCCATTCCTCCTTGTTACCATTCTTCCAATGTTGGTCTTCCCATGTCCCTGACTTTATTCAATAGAGCCTTCCAGATCTACTAGAGCTGTCTCATATATGACATTTTAATCTAATAGTGGAATGTTGCTGCACATATACAGTTTTATGACTCAATGGATTATAACATTGGCAGTTCAGATTTCATAGTCACTTGATGTCCCATGGCCAGGTCTTCAGTCTCTACCAAAGCTTCATAGTCACTTGATGCCCCATAGTCAGGTCTTCATTCTCTACCAAAGCAAGTCAGAAGTTGATTTTCAAAAGGAAGAGAGTTAATGGCAAAAGAGGAGATGGCCTTACTCTAAAACCCTAGTGGCTTTCACATCATGCCAGATGCTACAGAGATCATCTTCAAATATAGATTGGTCTGCTGGGGCCTAAGGTTGAAGTGGCAAGGGAGTTTACACTGTAGCCTGAACCTGCTGCAGAACATTTTCTGCACCACTCAAACCTGCCTTATGAATAAATATGTTGGAGGAGTTAATAAATTGGGGCAGCATGCCCAAACATAGTATGTATGGCCCCTACTATCCAAAGAAGCCCACCAAATTGTATCTCTTTTTTTGTGTTGGGCAGGACAATGTGTCTCTCAATTTAGAAGGGATTTCATAACAAGTTCTACATTATATGGCTGTCCAGAAATTTAATTACGTGAAAGGCTCCAAAACTTTTGTGGAATTTACCTCCATCCTCTGGCCTTCAAAAGGGGAATGAGGAAAGCAAGAAAGCAGTGGGGGAGTAGACATCCTAATTGTTTATCTTTTTTCCTCTTATCTTCTGATGCCTTGCATTGATTGAAACCAAGTGAAAACCAGAAAGTAAGAGTGTTTGTGAATACATTTTGCACAGATCAGCTCTGGGAGCAGAAAGCAGGGTGGTAAAAAGTGGAGACATTCTGGCAATACTAGTTATTCTGTGAATCTACCATGCTTTTTTGCATATTTATGTTTTGATGCCATTCTTTCAGCCAGAGAATTCTTACTTTTGGTCTGAAAAATTTTACTTATTCTTCAAATTTCAAATGGCTATTATTTGCCTTACTAAGGCACGCCTTTTCCTACATTCCCACTGCATTTTGTGGATACTTACATCACAGCAATTACATAATGAGATATGCAAGTATTCATTTACATGTTTCTATGCCTATTAGACTAGTAAGATCCTTGAAGAGAAAGTTGATGTCTTTTATCTTTCAGTGCTCAACACTTAGCATAGTACTTGGCAATATATTTTGGTTGATTAAATTAAAAAATGAAACCAAATACATGAATGGATAAATTGATGAAAGAATTAATGGATCTATACTTCTAGGATGCACAGGTTTTTTTTTGTTTGCTTTGTTTTTTTTTATTAAATTCAGTTTTATTGAAATACATTCACACACCATACAATCATCCATGATATACAATCCACTGTCCACAGTATAACATAGTTATGCGTTCATCACCACAATCTATCTCTGAACATTTTCCTTACATCAGAAAGAACCAGAACAAGAATAAAAAATAAAAGTGAAAAAAGAACACCCAAATCATCCCCCATCACACCCCATTTGTCCTTCAGTTTTTATCCCCATTCCTCCACTCATCCATACACTAGATAAAAGGGGTGTGATCCACAAGGTCTTCACAATCACACTGTCACCCCTTGTAATCTACATTATTAGATAATTGTCTTCAGGAGTCCAGACTGCTGGGTTGGAGTTTGGTAGTTTCAGGTATTTACTTCTAGCTATTCCAATACATTAAAGCCTAAGAGGTGTTTTCTATATAGTGCATAAGAATGTCCACCAGAGTGACCTCTCGACTCCATTTGGAATCTCCCAGCCATGGAAACTATTTCATCTCATTTTGCATCCCCCTTTTGGTCAAGAAGATACTCTCAGTCCCACAATGCCGGGTCCACATTCATCCCCGGGAGTCATACTCTGCATTGCCAGGGAGATTTACACCCCTGGGAGTCGGGTCCCACGTAGAGGGGAGGGCAGCGAGTTCACCTGTCGAGATGGCTCAGGTAGAGAGAGAGAGGGCCACATCTGAGCAACAAAGAGGTACTCAGGGGGAGACTCTTAGGCACCATTACATACAAGTTTAGACTCTCCTTTGTGGTAATGAGCTTCATAAGGGCAAGTCCCATGCTCGAGGGCTCAGCACATCAAACCGCCAGTCCCAATGTTTGTGACAACATCAACACCAGTCCAGGTGAGGATGTCCAACACATCCGCACCTTCCCCCAGATTCTCGAGGCTGGGGAGGGGGAGGCTGTGAATATATTTTTTATTATCTGCCCAAATTACTCTAGGATGTGTCACTATTTCACTCCAGCCTATACTAACCTACCGTATCTCACTTCCTATTCAAAGTTCCATGCAATTGTGGTGTTTGAACAAATCGACTGTAGAGTTGTACCATTTAGAAAATTTAGATCCTGTACCAAATAGATATCTATTCCCTTGGTCTCATATGAAAGTTGAAGTTTTAAAACACAATCAGTTTCAACCTTTACCCTTTGGCCTGGCTTGCCCTGGTCTTAACCAGACCTGCTTCATTCATATCACTAATTGAAGTCTGGCTCTTTTTCAGCTTTTTTTTTTTTTTTTTTGACAGTGGCTGTATGCACTAATACTGACATTCATATCTGCTGAGCTCTAGCTCTGAGTTTCAGGTGTCTCAGAGATATGCATTGTTCCAGAGACCAATCAGGTTATACGCTAGGGGATCAGCATCTCAAAGTTTAGAGATAGGCCTTACAATTCATGGATAGAGTTAACTGCTGTAAGAGCTTACAATCTAGGGACTATTACAATTATTGTGTCTGTGTTAGGCTATGTTCTAAGATTCAGTTCTGAGTTTACACATTGTAGTTAGTCCATATTGGTGAGGCATCATCCCTCTCACCATGTTTTCTCCAACACTTTTACTCCTATATATATATTTTCCTACAATTTTATAGAGTTATGTTCACATACCATACATTTATCCACAGTGTACAATCAGTTGTTCATGGTATCATCATAAAGTTGTACATTTATCACCACAATTAGCACTTGAACATACTGATTACTACAAGAAAAATTGTTGTGTTTTTTTTTTCTTTAGCAATAAGAAAAAATGATAAAAAGAAAGATAACATGTCATACAATACAATATACTACTAAGGACAGCAAATAACACCACTACCAAGAATCCCATATTACTCCCCTATATCCCCCTCTCATATACATTTAGCATTGGCATATTGCCTTTGTTACATTTAATGGAGGTATATTACAATGTTACTGTTGACCATAGATTCCAGTTTGCTTTGATTATGTTTTTTCCTGAATACCATCCCTTTTTCAAATTTCTACATGGTTGACATTCATTTGCTTTCCCACATGCAAAAACATTTTTATATTTGTATATTTAGTAACAGTCATTGGCCACTCCAGTTTTTGCCGTGTTATACAGTCCCAGTCTTTATCATCTATCTTTACCTCTGGTGTCATACATTCTCCTATCCCACCTCTTTCAGCTTTACTCACAGACATCTTTGTTCAGTATACTAACAATACACAGGTTTTTGAGGCTTTAAAAAACATGTGTATGTTGTTGGAAGAGAAGAATAGAGTTATATCTTCTAAGAGAATACCAGCAGAGATGAGCACACGTCCAACAATTACCTTGTCACTAATTTACTTTTCCTAATATTATTTAGATCCCAAGCCCTAGAATGCATGGAATGTATCAGTTAATTTGCTTTGCCTATATGTACAGCTCAGTATCATTAGTAACTAATATTTGAGTTTATTCATTCAACAAATATTTAAGGAGAAATTACTCTGTACCAGGCATGTTCTAGTTCTGGGGACACAGTTGTGAACAAAACAATCCATGACATGAGAGAGCTAATATCCTAGAAGGGTCTGATGATGATATTAAGCAAAGCAAATAAACATGGGCTGACATGCATTTCTAAGGCATCTTACAGAATTGTTACTATGCAGCCTTCTAGATAAGTCTTCTCAGGCACCCTTCCAGTCACGTACCTCCCTAAGCATAAACATTATCCTGACTTTTAACACCATAGAATAGTTTTGCCCATTTTTGAACTTTATGTAAATGGAATCATACAGAATACACTTCGTTTGTGTCTAGCTTCTTTTGTGCAATATTATGTTTGTGAGATTCACAGATGTCGATGCCTGTAGCTATAGTTTGTTCATTCTTATTGATATAAAGTATTCCATTGTATGAATATGCCCACAATTTTCTCATTCTCTGTTCATGGACAATTTCATTGTTTTTTATTTGGGATATAATGAATAGTACTACTATGGACATTCTTTTACATATCTATTGGTGCAAGATCATATACATTTTACTAGGGGATATATATATAGGGGAGTAAATTCCAATTTTGACTATTTCAGTTGAACTCAACAACTGGTAACCATAAGCATTTAAGGAAACACATTCCTTTCCCAAACTTATTCCCTGTTTGATAGTGACACATACATATTTTATCTTGGATGTTTAGGTCATTGTTTTCTAATGTTTGCCCTGAATTAGTGCTAGAAAAGAATAGGATAAGAGTTACTATAAAGTGACAGTATCAAGACAGTATGGTAACTGACAAAAGAATACACAAATAGATCAAAGGAACAGAATTGAGTCCAGATCTAGACCTATACAAATACAGTCAGCTGATATTTGACAAGAAGAAAAGACAATTCAAAGGAGAAATGATAGTCTTTCAAAGAAATAGTGCTGGAACAACTGGACATCCATATGGACAAAAGATGAATCTAGACATAGACCTTACATCTTTCAGAAAAATTAACTTAAAATATATCATAGACCTAAATATAAAATACAAAACTATAAAACTCCTAGAAAATCTAGGTTTGGGATTTAATGATGAATTTTTAAATACAACACAAAATGAATGATCAGTGAAAGAAAAAATTGGTGAGTTGGACTTCATGAAAATTAAAAACTTCTGCTTCATGAAAGACACTGTTAAGAAAATGAAAAGACAAGCTACAGACTGGGAGAAAATATTTGAAATATATATATGAGATAAAGGACTTGTATCCAAAATAAATAAAGAACTCTTAAAACTCAACAGTAAAAAAACAAATAACCCAATTACAAAATGGGCAAAAGATCTGTACAGAAACCTCACCAAAAAAGATATAGAAGGCAAATAATATGAAATAATATGAAATGATGATCACAATAATTTGTCATTAGGGAATTGCAAATTACAATAACAATGAAATATTACTACATACCTATTAGAATGGTAAAATCCAAAACAACACCAAATGCTGACAAGGATGTGGAGCAACAGGAACTCTCATTCATTGCTTGTGAGAATACAAAATTGTATAGCTACTTTGGAAAACAGTTTGGCAGTTTCTTAGAAAGCTAAACGTAGTCTTACTATATAATCCAGTAATCATGCTTCTAGGTATTTATCCCAATGATTTGAAAACTTAGGCTCACAAAATAACCCACACATGAATGTTTTTAGCAGCTTTATTTATAGTTGCCAAAATATGGAGCAACCAAGAATGTCCTCCAATAGATGAATGGAAAAAAAAAAAAAAAAACAAAACACAAAACAAACTGGTACATCCATACAATGGAATATTATTCAGCAATAAAAAAACATAGAGGAACCTTAAATGCAATTGCTAAGTGGAAGAAGCTGGTGTGAAAAGGCCACCTACTGCATGATTACAGCTATATGGCATTCTGGAACAGGAAAAGTTATAAAGCAATTAATGGCTGCCAGGGTTTTGAGGGGAGGGAAGAAGAGAGAGATGAAAAGGTGGAGCATAAGGCATTTTTAGGGCAGTGAAACTATTCTGTATGATACTGTAATGGTGGATACATGACATCAAGCATTTATCAAAACACATAGAATTATACAACACAAAGAGTGGACCCAAATGTAAGCTATGAACTTTAGTTAATAATAATGTCATATTGATCCATCAATTGTAACAAATGTACCACGTCATTGCAAGATGTTAATAATAGAGTAAATTGTGTGAGTAAGAGGAAAAGGGGTATATGGGAACTCTGTACTTTCTGTTCAATTTTTCTGTACACTAAAACTGCTTTAAAAAATAAAGTCTGTTTTTATTTTTTAAAAAAGAAATAGGATTCTTCCAAGTGCACTTACTCGAATTTTGGCAAAGAAAATCTTTCCTTTTGGGGGCCTGTGGATTTAATGAACAGTGCTTAGTTATGATATAAAAGTAGACTTGGAGTAGTGAACTATTAATTTTGTTCTAGCAGGCAGTAGAGAAATTTCCTCTGTCTAAATGTGTAGCTTATTGAATAATTCCTTAATATCTGAACTATGTTTTCTTTCAATGTCCCAAATGGAAGTATTAAGGAAAATTGTGAAGGCAATCTATGAATCATCTAGAAGAATATAATTCCAGGTCCACATAAAAGTCATATACCATTTATCTACTCAAAATGGTCAAAAATCCCCATTTTTCCAAATGCTGTTGTCCTCTGTGCCAACAAGAGTTCTCTACTATTGTTTCCTAAGATTCTTTTGATCTTGCAAGCTCAAAGCTTGCTGACACTTTTTTGATCTTACAATAAAGTGTCAAAGGAAGGCTCTTAGACAATGTCTGGAATTTACATGCCTTCATCAAGTGGGAATTAAAATTTTTTCTTGACTAAAATATCAGGATTGCCATTGTCAAGGCAAATCAATAAGAATAATTAATATGCCCATGTATGCACCAGCAATGAAAGCTGTATTACAGCTGGTGCCCAGCCAACAACTGTAAGATGTCTTCACTTGTGACATATATACTGATTTCAGAGAAATTAAAATGAGAAAAAATGTGCACCTTAGAATTGATGAAATATGGAAACAATGAAATTGAGAAACATAGGCAACACAGGGATACCAAAGACTCAAATTAAATTTTATTGTCATTTCACTGGAAACACAAATGTCATCCACAACTCTAAGAAACTTACAAAGAACATTTTGAACATATGTTTCCTTAAACTATGTGCAATATATTTTAGTAAGATCTCTGGATGTATGTGTTAGCTAAAAAAGGGTGTGTATATTTGACTGCAATGTGTACTGAGGGTCTTGGTAAAGTGTTAGATCTAATGAAAAGGGCAAACCATTCACCTGGCTATACTTGACACCTAAAGGGTTTCATTTTTTTTAAACCAATTAAGCGCTGTTAGATTTGTGAGTCTGTACTTAAAAAAAGAAAATACTTTTAAAAAAAATGAAGGTTATTTAAGCTAATCTCTATTACCTGCCACTTAAAGGATTTCAAGTGACAGTTAAACCAGGGTTAGAGGAAAACCAGGCACTGAAGAGAAAATTTACACTGTTATCTATATTACTTTTGCATTACGCTAGCTAAGTTTTACAATTATTAGTTTCATTTTAAACTCATGTATTTCAAATATTATTTGTTTTTCCTTAGTAACACTAATAGCAGAGAATGAGACTGTTATTTTAAAACTCCAAGTTGACACATTATAAACAGAGTAAAAAATATTTGTCTCAGTCAACTGAATTCAATAATAATAAATTTATATGATGATGGGAAGTGGAAGTCATGTGCAGATTTTAGAATTCATATAATTAAGTTTAAAGACCAACACTACAGCTAATCACTGTGTGAATATGGCAAATTACTTAACCTCTTTGAGCCTCCATGTCCTTATTTGCAAAATGAATATGACAATAATTTTGTAAGGATTAAATAAAATAAATAAAATAAAATTCCTCATGCACAGTAAGCTCTCAGTAAATAGTACTATGATACTCATTATTAACATTGGGTAGATCTGATTGTATACTTTCAGAAATTAGAGAAGAATTCCTTACTTTACTCAGGGACTCTTCACCTTTGAGGTCTTTAGAGGAAGTGGAAAACCAGTCTAGACAAGGTTTATGCTCTTTATTATTAGATAGAATAATATCAAACTGCCATTTTAGAAGTAAAAAAGGGTCAACAAAAATAAAAAATAAAAAGAATTTTAAAAAAGGGTCAAATCTTGATGATTTCACATGGTCAGCATAATATAATAAACTTGCTCAATGTCTCAATTAGTCACATATCAATTTACTTTCTTTACTACTGTCTTTAAAAATGTCAATAAAAATTCATCCTTGCTGGAATAAGCCAATTTGGATGTTACTTTCTATTCAGGGATTAGTCTTTAAAATGGTATATTTTTTGGACTTTGAAAATAAATTGAGTATAGGACACTGATGTATAAATATGTCATTTCTGACAAGAACAACATAAAGGGAGTATACAAAGGGGTATGGAAACATAGGATGTGTATGCTATTGAAGTTAAGTTGGTAATAAATCAAATAGAATCATTGTAGTTTAGGATGTTAAATTTAAGCTCCATAGTAACCACAAAAAATACTGGAAAAATGCACACAGAAGGAAATGAGAAGGGGTTCTAAATGGTTCACTATAAAAGATCAAATAAATACAAAAGTAGGCAGTAATGGAAGACATTAGGGTCAAAAAAGGTTTGACTAACAAAAACCAAATGGCAAAATGGCAGAATAAGTCCTGCCTTGCCAGTAGTCACTTCAAATACCCTTTCCTATGTACTGACTACTTCTCAATTTATACAGATGGCTTAGAAGCTGAGATTCTCAGCAATTAATAGAGGTGTTAAATAGGAGAGGAGTTGAAATTTTCCCTAAGATAAAACGTGACATGACAATTATCTCAAAACTTGTGTTGTATATTCTCCCACCGTATTCTCTGACATTTCATCTGATAACCAGAGGTGAAAATGCATAATGACTGAGTTATGCTCTGTGATCATTCTTTGCAACTGTTGGTAGTCCTAATCCTAGTTACTAAAATTACACTGATATTTTTCAGTTACATGTTACTCACTGATAAAACTAATTTGACTTTGGTTACCATCATACTTGTCCTCACAACAGCTCCTTTCTTTGAGAAAAGCTTCGTGCATTTTGACAGTAATGGGGACATAAAGTGGAAGTGATTGAAAAATGCTTTATATGCAGAATTTCATTTCTATTAGATTTCAGAAGCTCAGGAAATGAGAACAAATTAACTGCTGCAGATTGACTTCAGGTTTTTCCCACAAGGTTGTACAGCTGGTTTCTTTTAAGTCCAGCTTAGGTAAGTTAAACAAAGACAAAATAAAAGAGGCATTACATTCATTCACTTACCCTTCTCAGGAATTCAGTGATTAATAAATACCCACTTTTAATTTCACATTTGCCCAGGTTTCCTTATTCTTATTAAGGAAGTATTTAGTGCTAAGAAATGACCATGTATGTATTTTTTAAAGAAAAAAGGTGTGTGTGTGTTTGTGTGTGTGTGTGTTTGTGTGTGTTGTATTCGGGGATGACTGAGTAGGCAAGAAAAATTTTAGTCTTTAAAACGAGTGTGTTTCAAGGAGGGGTGAAGCCAGTACAAATAGAAATATGAATAAATTTATAAAATTGAAGTTCAGAATACAATTGGATATTTTTAACGATAAATGTTCTTATTTTTTGAATAATATGTTTATTTCTTGAAATGAAAAGTACCTTTTTTTTCCTCTTTCAATAAAACCTGTTTATCTTGTTCTACAACAGCCAAAGACTCAGAAAGAAATATTTTCTCCAGAATGTTTTGTTCCGGAAAACAGAGTCATTTAAACCCTTGATAACCTGCTGAAGTCTCAAAACATTTGTAGCCTATAAAGATGAAAGGACTTTTAACCTTTTGATATTTTCTACCATTTCAGCTGTGAAAAGAATACTTGACTAGTTATTTTTCAAAAGAAATATGGGTGTTCCCTAATCACCAGTTCAGAATGAGCTCGGATATTTCCCTTGTATTCCATGATCCCTCTGCCCCTGCTGCTGCCTGTGTACAAACAAGCAGTCTAACATGTCTCAAAAGGCGTTTGGCAGTACCTTTATACTATGCACTACAAAAAAAAGATTTCATGGCTAAATGAGTTTGGGTTACATTGTGCATAATATTCCCTCTGTCAGGATTTAGTATTATCGAAAGCTCCAATAAGCAATGTAGTAAAGAAACTTATTTCACTATGTTTAATATGATGTCTTCCAAATGTCTTTAACCATGAAATATTTTTTTTAAAAGGCAGTCTGTCTTCACAGTTTGTTCCCGTGCTGACAGGATGGACAAAAAATGGAAATTCCAATATCCACTTAATGGACTACCATGGTAAGTGGCTACAAATTCTGCTCTAGTGTATTTTTTATCATCTTGATGTAGAACAGGTGGTGGCTGCAATAGGCTGCTCTGTTGAGGGACTCACTCCCAAACAACCCCTGGCTTTGGTGGCCTGTGTGAGATGCAGCCATATCCTTCCTGCTGTAAGTTGGCAGCACAGTGTTATCTTCTGGAGCACATGATCTTTATCCTGTGCTGTGACAGCCCCTAGTCCCATCTACCTACTGAGGCCAACTTTTGAGTTGCAATCTTCCATGGGAGCTGGGAATTTGGAGAAGGGGAACTCCCGGCCCATTTCACCTGGTTCTGCTGAATGACACCTCCCAATACAACTTTGGGAAAGGTGGTCGGCCCCAACACAGCCAGCTTTCTCTGAATTTAGACTGTGCATTATTAGTGCCTTTGTTTCTCTGCTGTGAAGCCTGGGACAATTCCAGCACTGATCATCTAACTCCTTGCTTCATGAACAGTAACTGTTCCTTATTTAGGATAAGCCTCTAGCAAGGTCTTATGTAATTGGTAGGAAAGCAAGGGAAGGGGGTGGAGGAGAAAGCAATGGGCAGCTTTCCAACCTGACTCCAGCCATGACCTTGACTCACAGAGTTCAGATATCTAGTGCAAGAAAGCAAACAGATACAGCTGATCCCGGCTGCTGTAAGTTGAATGGGGCTCCATGCTCTGGTCCTGCAGCGGTTTCTTCAGACCCTCACAGCCACCTGTGTCAGAAGATCAGAAACTGCAGGAGCTAGAGCCTACCAACTACCCTCCTCTTGAAAAAAAGATGTGAACAGTGCACTTCCAAGGCTGCTATATCCCCCAGGTGAAAAAATCAGCCCTGTGGCCTTTTGAAGAGGGTTGTTTACTATAAAAAAGTCCATCTTCCCCATAAGCAAAAGCAAAAACAGTGTTTACCCTAAGTCTTGGAAATATTATCCTATAAGGCTGGGCAGTGCCCACAGTAGAAATTCTCCCTTTAGTTTTAGTGTCTCCATTTGTGTCCCAGTCTATCACACGGGAAACAGATTTAGTGTTTGCCGTTTGGAGGACACAGGAGTCCTTCTGCCTTGGGACAGCTTTGGAAGGTCTATGGAGGCTGCTCCCACCAGGCTTCCCCTACAGCCAGCAAAATGACAGTCAGGACTTCTAACTAGGTAAGAGATCATGTAAGTGTTAGAGTCCAAAAGGTGCTTCTGGAATCACCCACCTCTCTCTAAATTTTTGTTTTTAATTTCCAGTTGAAAATAAAGCTATAAAAATTATCTTTAAACCCTTGAGTTTTAGGTATTTTCTTGGGAAACTAAGAATTTAATCTTGTGAGCAAATTGACAAGGCTACATTTACCTTTCTTACATTTTAATGCTTTCATCCTTCATGTGCCCAGAGTGCTTTTTGTGGCGAGTCTCATCACAATCCACTGGTATTTCTGAAATTAGCAGTATCTGAAGAGATCTTATTTTGGTTAAGGGTGGTTAAGTGTGTAATTTTCAGAGTCAAACTGCCTGAATTTAAATCCTGACTTGGCCAACTATTAGAAGTGTGATCATGTACAAATTAACTTCTTATTTCCTATTTACTTCATCTGAAGTAGCTGTACCCAACACACAGGATAAAAATGAAGAAAATAAGACACTGAGAATTTAAATAATTAATAATTAATAATACATTTCGAATAGCATAAAAATACATAGGAATAAATCTAATGATATGCAAGACCTCCAGACATACAAATTGTAAAACACTGCTGACAGAAATTAAAGACCTAAATAAATGAGGAGATAGACCATATTCATGGATTTGATTGAAAATTGATCTATAGATTAAATATAACTTCAATCCAAGTGACACCACATTAATGTATGTGTGTGTGTGTGTAAATGACAAGACAATTCTAAAATTTATACAAAATGCAAAGGACTAAGAAAAGCAAGAGCATCTTTAAGAAAGAAAAAAAAGAAGGAGAACTTTGTGGAACTGGTAGAAGGGTAGACTATTAGATCAGTGAAAGAGAATAGAGGATTCAGAAAGAGACCTGCATGTATAATGAAAATGAAAGCTGTGCAAGGCAGTGAGAATAGGGAAATCTCAATAAATTGTGCTGGATACATTAGATATTGGTTTGGGAAAAAAAATCAAATGTTCTTTACATCAAACCATACACAAAGATCAAGGGATTCCAAATTGTATATGAAAGATAAAATAATAAAATTCCTAGAAGGTAATAAAAGAGCATAAATTCCTAATAGAGAAAAATTCTTAGATAGTACACAAAAGGCACAAACCATAAAGAAAATGATTAACAAACTAGACTACATTAAGCCCTTTTGTTCTACCAAAAATGCCATTAAGAGAGGAATATGGTAGGCCACAGGGGAGAAAATATTTGCAACACACGTGACTAATAAAGAGCTTGTTTGATTATATGAAGAACTCCTACAAATCAATAGGCAAATAGAAAAACAGGCAAGAGATCTGAACAGAAATTTCACCAAAAAGGCACTTACATAAACATATGAGAACATGCACAAACCTTAGTCCTCACTAAAATGTGTATTAAAACCACAATAAGGTAAACTGTACTTGGTCATCCTGTATATTACACTGTATGTGTTGCTAAATTCTATTTGCTACTACTTTGTTGAGGATTTATGAGGGAAATATATTTGTAGTTTTCTTTGTATTATCTTTGCTGGTTTGATATACTGGTAATACTAGTTTCATAAAATGAATTGGGAATTATTTCCTCCTCTTCTAGTTTCTTGAAAAATTGCGTAGAATTGATGTTAATTCTTCTTTAAGTATTTGGCAGAATTCTCTAGTGAAACTGTATTGGCCTGCAGATTTCATTTTTGATAGTTTTTAAATTATGAATTCAATTCCTTAATAGTTATAAGGCTATTTATATTATCTGTTTCTTATTAAGTGAATTGTGGTAGCTTCATTCCACCTAGGTTATCAAACTTATGCGTGTAAAGTTGCTCATAGTAATACCTTATTATCTTTTTGATGTCTGCAAGATCTATAGTGATATCCCATGGTTCATTCCTGACATTGGTAATTTGTGTCTTCTCTCTTTTTTCTTTGTCAATTTTGCTAGTGGTTTGTTAATATTATAGATCTTTCCAAGGAACCAGCTCTTTGCTTCATTGATGCTCACTATTTTTTTTTTGTTTCAGTTTCACTGATTTCTGTCCTTATCTTTATTATTTCCTCCTTTCTCAATATTTTGGGTTTATTTTGGACTTCTTTTTCTAGGCTGTTAAGGTGGAAGCTCTAAAATTCTTTCAATTTAGATGCATGTCTGAAATTTTCATAATGAAATGTTGGGGGGAAAAAGACTCAACTCAGGCATTAGGTCCTTTGATGTATTTTTCCTGATCTTCATTCCAATCTTCACTCAAAGCTAGAATATTCCTTCCTCCCTTGAAATCCCATGATATCTTGCACATATTTTCATTATTGTATTTAAGTATATGATTGCATCTGTTTCCTCCATTAAAACTTATGCTCCTTGAGGATAGGGATTATGCAATTTAACTTTGTATCATAAGCACTTGTTCAAGTACTTCCTCAATTCGATAGGGAGAATATGTAAAAAGCCTATAGTTAACATTATATTTAATGGTGAAAGATTGAATGCTTACCACTTATGAGTGGAAACAAGGCAAGGATGTCTGCTTTCATCACTCATTCAAAATAGTGCTGGAAGTTTTAGCCAGTGCAATAGGGAAAGAAAAGGAAATAGAATACATAGACATGGGAAAGAAAGAGAACTGCCCCTATTTACAGATGACAGATCTATGTAGAAAATCCCAAGGAATCTACACAAAAATAAAAATTCCTAGAGCTAGTTAAGTGAGTTCAGCAAGATCATGGGATTACAAAATAAACATGCAAAAATCATTTTTTTATTTCTATATACTGACAAAGAATATCTGGAAACCAAAATGAAAAAAACAAATACCAGGGTAGACTTAATTAAGTACCCCCTCAAAGGACATGTTTTAAATCTTAAACTGAGTTTTGTTGGTGTGAATTTATTTGTAAAGGAAAATTTTGAAGACATTATTTTTAGTTAAGGTGTGGCCAATGAAATTAGGGTGGGCCTTAATCCACATTATTGGGGACCTTATAAAAAGAAGAAAATGGAAGCCAGAAGTCACACAAAGTGATCGGGGGACAAAGAGAGAGAGAGAGAGAGAGAGTAGCCAGAAGCCAGAAGTCAGTGAAAATCAGAAGAGTAGATGTAAGGAGAGAGAAATTACTTGTGAGAAGAGGCAGAGATGTAAGCCAAAGAACCCTAAAGATTGTGGCAAGGCACCAGAATGCTATAGACTTTGGAGAGAAAGTGTCTCCTTGCTGACACCTTGATTTTGGACTTCTAGCCTTCCAAACTTTAAGCCAATAAATTCTTTTTGCTAAGCCAGTCATCGTGTTATATTTATTATAGCAGCTTGACAAACTAAGACAAGTACCATTTACAACCACTAAAAAAAAAAAAGGAAAGAAAAAAGAAATGTAGCAAAACATGTAGAGGCCTTATATGCTGAAAATTATAATATGCTGATTGTTTTGGTTTTCTAGGCTGCTTAAATATCTTGAAATGGTATGGTTTGAACAATGGGAATTTATTCACTCATGGTTAGAGTCAGGGAAAATGCCCAAATGGAGTCCTCATCAAGGTGGTGCTTTCTTCCTGAAGACTGGCTGCCAGTGACCCTTGGCTCCTCTGCCACATGGTGGTGTCTGTTGGTCTCTCCCTTCTCTTCTGGGTTTCATTGATTTTAGCTTCTCGCTTTCGTGGTTTTCTTTTCCTCTCTCTGTATTCATTCTGCTTATAAGGGACTCCAGTAACAGGATTAAGACCCATCCTGAATGATGTGGGTCACACTTCAACTGAAGTAGCTTCCTCAAAAGGTCCTACTAGTGATGGGTTTATATCCACAGGAATGGATTAACTGTGAGAACATATTTTTCTGGGATACATATGGTTCCAAACCACCACACTGATGAAAGAAATAAAAAGCAATCTAAGCAAACAGAGAGAAATACCATCTTCATGGATTGGAAGACTAAACACAGCAAAAATTTTAGTTTTTTCCAAATTGTTAAAAGATTTAACAAAATCACTATCAAAACCCACAAAGATTTTTTGTATGTATAGACAAGATTATTCTAAAATTTATATATTAAATTTAAAGATGTCTTATATAGCTATAGTAATCAAGAACATATGGTTTTGGTAGAGATAGACATATAGATCAATGGAACACAGGGAAGAACCCAGAAACAGATCCACAATGATTTAAAAAAATTGGGGGTAAAACATAACATAAAGCATAAAATACATAAAAGTTGCCATTTTAACCATTTTTAAGCATACAATTCATTGACATTAATTACATTCAATATGCTGTGCAAAGCATCACACCTACTGATTTCCAAAAAATTTTATCGTACACAGAAACTTTGTTCCCATTAAGCAAGAACTCCCCATTACCCTCTTGCCACAGACCATGGTAACCTCTAATCTACTTTCTGTCTTTATTTCAGTTAGCATATTGTTTTCAAGGTTAACCCGTGTTGTATCATGTGTCAGAACTTCATTTTGAATGCCTGAATATTATTCCATAGTATGTGTATATCACATTTTGTTTGTTCTCTCATCTATTGATGGACATGGGTTGCTTCTACATTTTGGCTATTGTGAATAATGTTGCTATGTACGCTGGTGTACAAACAGTATATACCCTATTTATCCATATATTGGGATATATACCTAAGAATGGAATTGCCAGATCACATAGTGATTCTATGTTTAGCTGTTTTAGAAATTGCCAAACTGTTTTCAAATAATGACTTCACAATATTACATTCCCATCAGAAATGCACATGGGTTCCAATTTTTCTAAATTGTCAATACAATGAGATACAACTTCAGACCTACTAGGATGCCTACAATAAATAAATAAATAAATAAATAAATAAATAAATAAATAAACAAACAAACTTCCTTCTATTCCTAGTTTTATAAGTGTTTTTACCAAGAACAGTGCTGGATTTTGTCAAAAGCCTTTGCTGTGTCAACTGAGATGATTATATGAATTTTTTCCACTGTTCTATTAATGTAGTATATTATATGAATTGATTTTCTTATGTTGAACTACTTGCACTTCTGGGATAAAAACCACTTGGTCATGGATATAATCCTTTTAATGTGCTGTTGGAGTCAGGTTGCTAGCATTTTGTTGAGGATTTTTGCATCTATATTCGCAAGAAACATTGGCTGTCATCTTCTTTCCTTGTGATATCTTTATCTGGCTTTAATACTAACTAGGGTGATGCTGACCTTAAAGAATCTGTTAGAAAGTGTTCCCTCATCAGTTTTTTGGAATTATTTGGGAAGGATTGGGGTTCATTCTTTTTGGAATGTTTGGTAAAACTCTCCAGTGAAGCCTGAATTTTTCTTTTATTGGTATGTTTTGAACAATGATTCAGTTTGTTTACTTGCTGTTGGTCTGCTGAGATGTTCTATATTTTTCTATGCCAGCTTAGGTATTTTGTGCTTTTCTAAAAATTTGTCAATTTCACCTAGGTTATCTAATTTTTTGGCACACAATTGTTCATAGTAATATCTTATAATCCTTTTTTTTTTCTGCACTGTCAGTAATAATGCCCCTCTCTCATTTCTATATTTGTTTTTGGATCTGCTCTTTTCTTCTTTCCTTTCTTCTTTCTGTTCTTACTTTCTCTCTTTCTTTCTTTCTTTTCTTTCTTTCTCTTTCTTTCTTTCTCCCTCCCTCTCCCCCCCACCTTTCATTTTTTATTTTTTTGGCTCTCTAGATAAAAGTTTGCCAATTTTATTAATCTTTTCAAAAAACCACCTTTGGTGTTGTTAATTCCATTGTTTTTCTATTCTCTACTTCACTTATCACTTCTCTAATCTTTATATTTCCTTCTTTCTGCTCCCTTTAGTATTAGTTTGCTCTTTTTTTTTGCAGGTTCTCCAGTTGTGAGGTTAGGTTACCTATTTGAGGTCTTTCTTCTTTTTAAATATAAGAATTTAGAGCTATTAATAGCTTTCTGAGCATTACCTTTGTTGTAACCCATAGTTTTGGTATGTTGTATATTTATATTCATTTGTTTCAAGATCTTTTCTAATTTCCTTTGTATTTGTTCTTTGACTCATTGGTCATTTAAGAGTGTATTGTTTAATTTCCTTATATATGTGAATTTCCCAGTTCTCCCTTTGTTATTGATTTCTACCCTTATTCCATTGTGGTCAGAGAAGATATTTTGCATAATTTCATCTTTTGGCATTTATTGAACCTTGTTTTGTGACTGTGGAGGCTTGCAGTTATGTTCCCAGGAAAACTATATCCTTAATCTTTATCCATTCCAGTGCATGTGAACCCATTGTCAATAGGACTTTTTGATGAAGTTACTTGAATTAAGGTGTAGGTGAATCAGGCTGGATCTTAATCATATTAATAGAGGGCTTATAAAGAAGGCCACAGAAAGAAAAGCCATGGTGAGCAGCAGGAGGCTGAAGTCAATGGCACCAGGAATAGAAAGGAGAAGGGAAAAGTTGCAATGTGCATTTCCATGTGATAGAAAAGCCAATGAAACCCAAATATTGCTGTTAAGGCAGCAGCAGATACTTCACCAGGAGATAGCAAACCTTCTAGCATATGAATTCATGAGGTAATAACCTTCCTTTTATTAAGTCAACCCATTGCACAGTATTTATTTTAGCAGCTGGGAAGTTAAAACTGTGACCCAATATTTGGTCTATCCTGGTGAATGACCCATATATACTTGAGAAGAATGTGTATTCTGTTGTTGGGTAATGTGTTCTATATATGTTTGTTAGCTCTAGATAGCTTATACTATTTTTCAAGTCTTCTATTTTCTTTTTTGTTCTTCTGTCTAGATGTTCTATTGATTATTGGAAGTGGTGTATTGAAATATGCTACTGTTACGTTAGAACAATACATTTCTCCCTTCAAATCTGTCAGTGTTTACTTCATATAATTCAAACTTTGTTTTTAGGTGCATATATTTATATAATTGTTACAGCTTCTTGATAAATTGATCTTTCTATCAATATACAGTGTTTTTTCATTTAAAGTATATTTTGACTGATATTAGTATAGCCACCCCAGCTTTATTTTGATTACTATTTGCAAGGACTATTTTTTTCCACCCTTTCATATTCAACCCATTCATGTCATTGAATTTAAGGGAGTCTTTTGTAAACTGCATATTTGGGTAATTTTTTTTTTAATCCATTTTGCCAATCTCTGCCTCTTGTCTGGGGAGTTAATCTGTTTACATTTAAAGTAACTACTGGTAAGTCAGGACTTATTTTGCCATTTTGCTATTTGGTTTTGTTAGCCTTATGCCTTTTGATCCTCATGTCTTCCATTACTGCCTATTTCTATATTTAGTTTATCATTTCTAGTGGACTACTTGAAATCCCTTCTTCATTTCACTTTCTGCATATTTTTCTGATATTTTCTTTGTTTTAACTATGGAGCTTAAATATGATATCCTAAATCTATAACAATTTCATTTCATTTGATACCACTTAACTTCAATAACATATGCAAATTGCATTCCTATACTTCTCCCTACCCCCATATTTAAGTTGTTCTAGTCACAAATTACACCTTTATATATTGTGTGTCAGGAATCATCATTTTATCATTATTTATATGCATTCGTATTTTAGATCCTATAAGAATTAAAAGGTGGTACAAAAGTACTGGCCTACTTGGTTAAATTTATTGCTAAGTATTTTAACCTTTTTGATGCTATTGTAATGAAATTGCTTTATTTCCTTTTTTTTTTTTTGATTATTCCCAACTGACTTTGACAAAGATGCAAAAGCAATTCAGTTGAGGAAAGAATGCCTTATCAATAAAGAGTACTGGAGCAACTGGATATCCTTAGGGGAAAAAAAAAAAGTCTCAACCTGTGTGTCACACCTTATATAGAAATTAACTGAAAGTTCATTATAGTCTTAAATGTAAAATTTAAACTATGAAACTTTTACAAAAAAGAAATAGGAGAAGACTTTTGGGACCTTTGACTAGGCAAAGGGTTCACAGTTTTGAAAGCAAAAGCAAAATCCATAAAAGAAAAAGTTGATAACTAGGACTTCAACAAAATTAAAATCTTTTGCTCTGCATAATACCATGTTAACAGATGAAAAAACAAGCTACAAACTGGGAGAAAATATTTGCAAACCACATATCCAACAAAGGACTAGTATCTAGAATTTATAAAGAATTCTCAAAACTTAATTGAAAACATAATCTAATTTAAAAATGAGCAAAAGAGTTGAAGAACATTTCATGATGAGGATATAAAGATGCAAAATAAGCATACGAAAAGATATTCAACATCATTTAGCACTAAGGAAATGCCAATGAAAATCACAATGAGATACCACTGTCACAACGGCTACAAAACAGTGATAAAATCAAATGCTGGCGAGGAAGTGGAGAAACTGGATTACTCAGTTATTTCTAGAAAGGGTACAGTCACTCTGGAATACAATTTGGCAGTTTATTTAAAAGCAAAACATGCAATTACCATGTGACCCAACAATTGTATTCTTGGGCATTTATCCCAGAAAAATGAAAACTCAGGTTCACACAAAAATCTACAAATGAATTTTTAAAGCAGATTCATTTGTAATAGCAAAAAATTGTAAACAACCCAGATGTCTTTCAGCAGGAGAACGATTAAGCAAACTGTATTATATCTGTACCATGAAATATATTCAGCAGTAATAAAGAGTGAACTATTGATAACACATAATAAGCTGTATAAATCTCTAGAAATTATGCTGAGTGAAAAAAAAAAGCAACCCCCAAAGATCACATACTGTACAATTGCATTTATATAACATTCTTGAGATGACAAAATTATGGAAATGGAGAACATATTAGTGGTTGCCAGGTTTAAGGAGAGTGTAGGGATGGGAGAGATGGGGGTGTCGCTATAAAAAGGCAACACAAGGGATCCTTGTGGTGATAGAAATGTTCTGTGTGTTGACTTTGTCTACATCCATACCCTGTTTTTGATATTGTACTATAGTTCCATTGGGGAAACTGGGCAAATGGTACATAGGAGCTCTCTTATTATTTCTTGTAACTGCATGGAAATCGGTAACTATCATCTCAAAATAAAAACTTTTAATTAAAAGAAAACAATACCAGAATATTACACACCAGTACAATGATTAAAATTTAAAAGACTGGAAATATTAAGTGTTTCTAAGGATGTAAAGCATTGGAAACTCTCCTTACACTGCAGATGGGATTATAAATTGGTATAACCATTTTGGGAAACTATTTGGCATTACCTATTAATGTTCACCATATGTATATCATATAACCAGCAATTTCACTCCTAGATTTATATCTAACAGAAATGCTTACAAATGTGTTCCAAAGGACAAGCATTTTTCTTATTAGTTACAAACAGGAAACATCTTAAATATTCATCAATAGTAATATGAAAAAATATGTTATGATATATTCGTACAATGAAATTAATCAGCTACAAGTTCTTAACATTGTTTCTATTCCCTAAATCCTTTCCTTTCTCTGGGACTTAGGCTTCTGGTTTACAAAGGCCAGCCATTTGTAGTTTTTGGGTTTTTTTTTTCCTACTCTTAACATACTCTTTGAATCAGTGAACTCAGAGCCAACCATTTGAATTGTGAAACAGAAAATAGTAAGGTCAGATGGAAAACAATTATAAGCTAATATCAAAATATTTATTAAGTAACTACTGTATCAAGGACTGTGTTAACTTGCTAGGATACAAAGACTGATAACGTAAAACAATTATATCCACTGGTGTGCTAGAGCCAGCTGCTATTGACTCATGACAGGCAATTGTTAAGCATTTGGGAATTTGTGCCAACCAGCTGTTAAACCACTCTGATAGCTTGGAATTGGCCATGATGGGAGTATTTACCCCATAGAGACTGACAAACATTACAAATAAGCTGCCCCTCCAACAATCCTTCCCACTCCATCCCAGCCCCCCACCACCCCCACCAAGAGCTTTTTACTAGCGCAACAATGATTATATCATAAAACAACCTGGGAAGTGCTCTGTAACACAAAATGAACCATGTGTTGTGGGAACATAGAGAATGCATCAACTAACACTAGAGGAGAATTCCCGAATATCCCACTTTATGGTTTCAATTTGACTTCTTTGCCAAAAAGTGAATGGATGTTTGTCAGAATTATAAAGGTTGCTATGGCATTCCAATCACAGGGAATTGCGTATGAAAGTTGCTGAGAAATAAAATAAGAGTCATGTGTTGAGAACAGGGCTGTGGCATACTCTATCAGAATGTTTACTGACTTCCCAGTTCAAATCTGCAAGTACTTTCACTAAAACATGAACTATATGTTACTGTATTCACTAATATTTATTTAACAATAGTAATCCAGTTATAAGTATCTGTTATAAGTAAATTCAAGTGGGGTAACAATGTAATTTATTGTAACTTTTGTAGTTCCTTGAGGAACTTGAGGAACTTGAGGAAGAAATGTGTTTCTAATTCCCACAAGGGTGCTATATGGAGAGGCAGAGCCTGGTGAGGGAGAGCAGGAGTGCAGGGTGCCCGAGCACAGTGATCAGGGATTGGGAATGGGGGCAGAAGTACATCACCTTAGGTGCTATTTTCTTGAAAGTTAGGATATAATATTTTACATTAAATCATTCAATTATTTCTTATTTCCTGGTTGCCTACTATATACCAACTAAATTTTATGAAAATTATATGAAGTACATAGTAGGTAATAATATATTACTGAATTAATTAATAAGTATACAAAAATTTATTGAAAAACACTACCCCTTACAATCACAAGAACTCTGGAAAGAGGTCTATGAATAGTATATAGTATGAATGGTACATAGTGTATGTATATACATAGTATTTATAGTATATATAGTGTGTGTGTATATATATATGTGTGTGTATACATGTGTCTGTGTATACCCAATCACACAAAATGGTGTGAGTGTGTCTATATAAAACAAGGATGTTTAAATAACATCTAAAAATAACTTTTTTACATACCATTTAAAAAACTAAGCTGATTTTTTTTTTACTTTTTTAATGCTTTCTTTATTGTGAACTTTAACATGTATACATATCAGTGATAACGTTCAAAGTACAATTTAACAAGTAGAGAGCAAATTTCAAAGAATATCATGGGTCACAGTTCCACAACTTCAACCATTTCCATTACTGTAAACTATAATATGCATACAGAAAGGTGTTAACTTTTGATGTACAGTTCAACAAGCAGTTATATAGGTAATTTCAAAAATTGTTATGGGTTACAGTTCCACAGTTTCAACTCTTTCCTTATTGTACAATAGGGTACATATAGAA
Source organism: Choloepus didactylus (assembly GCF_015220235.1). Classification (NCBI taxonomy): domain Eukaryota; kingdom Metazoa; phylum Chordata; class Mammalia; order Pilosa; family Megalonychidae; genus Choloepus; species Choloepus didactylus. The sequence continues at coordinate 164,203,696 of NC_051310.1, forward strand.
AGGTGAAGATTTTCAAAGCACAATTCAATGAATAGCTATAAAGAAAATTTCAAAGGATGTTACAGGTTACACTTCCATCATGTCATTTACCTCCTTTCAGCTATTCTAATACCCTAGCAGCTAAATATATATATATCATATATATATATTTATATAAAGTTTCAGTATTCATAGACCTTTGTTAAATCTTATCTTGTTTGCTGATTCCCTTTCCTCTCACTTAATCTCCTTCTCCATCTTCAGGGTGTCTAGACAGCGAGCAGCCTAACTTATTCGTATTGAAAGGGGGTGTCGACAGTATGGGGAAGGGGGCTGCATCTGATTGTTGTTTTTAAAGAGGCTGTTGCTTCTGGATTTTAGGACTTGTCTGGCACAGGAACACTCTGGTGGGTTTAAGTTTCTGAAAGATAAAACTTAGTGAGTGAATCTCTTATAGAATCTTAGGTAGGGACCTAGGTATTTGGGGACTACTTTTGGTAAGGGCATGGTGTACTCTGGCCATTTGGGATGTCTACCTGAAGCTTCCATAAGAGAAACCTCTAGGATAGCTTCTTGACTCTCTTTGGGATCGCTCAGCCACTGTGACCTCAGCTTGTTATCTTTCTCCCCCTTCTTCCTTTTGGTCAAGTAGGCATTTTCAATCCCTCACTGCCAGGGCCCAGCATATTCCTGGGCACCATATCCCACATCGCCAGGGAGATACATTCCCCTGGAAGTCATGTCCCTCTTCGGGGGGGAGGTTAATGGATTTATTTGCTGAGTTGGGCTTAGAGAGAGAAAGGCCACATCTGAGCAACAAAAGAGGTTCCCTGGAAGTGCCTCTTAGGCATAATTATAGGAGGGCTCAGCCTCCCATTTACAACCTTAAGTTTCAAAAGAGCAAGCCTCAAGTCAAGGGCTTGACTTATTAAGTAGTGGGTTCCTAATTTCACTTAATATATATTCTAACCCAAGCTAAATGGTCAGTTTCTTACATTATCTTCACCTTGTTGTACAATCATCACTCTCAATTTAAACAATATCATAACATAATATATCCTAGAGCTCTTATCAGCTGCTAATTATTCATCCCTAGTATTAGTGTGGTGTTGGTAAGATATTCCTATTAAATATAGACTTTAATATGTAATGGGTAGTTTTCCATACCACTCTGTTGTTAACTCTAGCACTGGTGTCATACCTTGTAAGTATATCATGCTGACACTTATTTAGGTTTGGTGGTGATACTCTGTGGGTTACATGCCTTTAAAATTACAAACATGTTCACCGTCAATGAGGTCACTGATACTTATAATCTCATTAACAAAACATAGTTTACCCCTAACCATTCCCATACCATTAAGTTCACCCCCATTCTCATATCTGTACATATTAAATTATCATTCCCCCTTCACTACCTTCTGTCTATCTCTAGGTCCTCTATAGTCTACATTATAAGACACTTATTTTACATTTTTCACAGAATTCACATTAGTGGTAATATACAATATCTCTCCTTTTGTGTCTGGCTTAGTTCACTCAGCATTATGTCTTCAAGGTTCATCCATGTTGTCATACGGTCATAACCTCATTCCTTCTTACTGCTATGTAGTATTCCATGGTATGTTTATACCATATTTTGTTTAGCCACTCATCTGTTGAAGGACATTTGGATTGCTTCCACTTGTTGGAAATTGTAAACAATGCTGCTATGAACATCAGTGTGCAATGTCAGTTCATGTCACTGCTTTCAGATCTTCTGGTATATACCGAGAAGCAAAATTCCTGGATTATAAGGTAACTTGATATCTAGTTTTTGAGGAACCACCAAACTGTCCTTCTAGAGTGGCTATACCATTATACAGTCCCACCAGCAATGAATAAGAGTTCCAATTTCCCCACATCCTTTCCAGCATTTGTAGTTTCCTGTTTGTTTAATGGCAGCCATTCTTATTGGTGTGAGATGATATCTCATTGTGGTCTTGATTTGCATCTCCCTGATAGCTAGCAAGGATGAACATTTTTTCATGTATTTTTTAGCCATTTGTATTTCCTCTTCAGAGAAATGTCTTTTCATATCTTTTGCCCATTTTATAATTGCGCTGTTTATACTCGTTGTTGAGTTGTATGTAGGATTTCTTTATATATGCAAGATATCAGTTTCTTGTCACATACATAGGCACCAAATATTTTCTCCCATTGCTTTGGCTGTCTCTTCACCTTTCTGACAAATTCTTTTGAAGTACAGTAGCTTTTGATTTTGGGGATTTGGCATTTTTCTATTATTTCTTTCATTGTTTGTGCTTTGGGTATAAGGTCTAAGACGTGACCTCCTAATACTAGGTCTTGGAGATGTTTTGCTACATGGAATTTATGGTAGAACCACACTGTTCTTCATTTTAATAGCAAGAAACCACAGGCCCAATGAAATCTATTGTTTTATCCAAAGTCACACAGCTTGTTAGCATCAACACAGCTAGATGTCCTTAATGGTTGTTATCCTTGTGGGCATTTTCCTCTTCACACTAGTAGAGTGAGTGTTTCTGGGTATAATCTTGGCTGCTAAGTAGTATTGTAAAAAGATGAGTAGTCAGAGGGTGAGGGGAACCTTGACAATAGGTTGGAAGGCTAGAAAAGTTTGCTGAATGAAAAAGATGAATTCCTCCAAACTACCTGGATTTCATGCTTATACTTTTGAAGACTGTTGAATATTATGATGGTCAGTAAAATATTCACCAGGCTAGGACAGACAACGTGTTTGCAAATTCTTTCAAATTTACTAAAATTTTTGTGCCCCAAATTTACCTTTAAAATGCATACAGTTGAATTTAAAATTGTTTTGCTACTATTTAGAACATACATGTGTTTGTCCTATTGTAAATTAACCATTTATTTTAAATTTGGGAGGATATTTATTTTAATTCTTGTACAGTTCTTAGAAGTAGTGTTTTATGACTCTTTTTTACCACTTGCTTTTTCAAAGGATAAAATGTCTGATTAGTTATTTTGGATAGCAGTGAATGCTAAGCCCTTTAAGCTGATTAAGGAATTTTCTCATATGGTAACATTCCCATCTGGGATATTATGCTTTCTCACTAAGAGTTCTTAAAGGCAAGAAGTATTTGTTTGTGCTTTCAAAACTAAAGGTCTAAGGAGGAAATAGAGAGTCACAGCATGGGAGCAGTCTTAAAGGTAAGTTGTGGGACACAGATGTGCTTGGGACCCGAGGTCTGAGATACGGTATCATATAAACGGACGCTCAGAAAGAGCTACACCAAAGCAAATTGGATTCCAGATTGCCCTATGAAGACTCCAGTGACAACAAGTTCCTAGAGGTTAGTTGAGAGAAAAATTTAAAATTCACAATTAAGTCAAAAGATTTTATCTAGGTAGTCAAGGAGTAAAAGTCAGGAATTCATGGGAAAGCAGAGTATAGAGTCTGTGAAAATAAATAAGGTGGACCTAAACTGGCTGTGGTGAGTAGTACAGTCTGACCAAGCTTTCCCTCCCTCACAGAACTTCCTCACTTGACCTTTTTTTTTAAGACAAAAGTCACCCCTCACAAAAGAGAACATACCACATGATTTAATTTATACAAAATTCTAAAACAGGCAAAATAATCTTTGTAGAGAAAATCGTAAGAGTGGTTACCTCTGGGGATGGAGGATATAGGTAGGATTGACAGAAGGGCATGAGGGACTTTCTTAAACAATGGCAGTGTTCTATATCTTGAAAGCGATTTAGCCATACAGGTGTGTATGCATCTATCAGAACTCAATAGATGTTACAGTTTGTATGTTTTATTGCAATAAATTTTACATTAAAAAACACTGAACACAAATACTGAACTCTAGTTAATGATATGCATTTTAAAATATTTGGGAGAGGTGTACTTGATACAATGTATCTTGAAATTCATCAAAAATAGCATGAGTTGATGGCATGGATAGATGGATGGGTGTAATTAAGCAAGTATAATGAAATGTTAATGGTAGAACCTTTCAACTTTGCTGAATTTTTTCAACTTTTGAGGTTTTCATAATACAATGAAGGGAAGCAAAAGATTCAACACAGACATTAGTCTCTCTGATATACCATTCCTGACCCTCCTCGCCCCTGTACTTTATTTCCCCTCCCTTGAGCTCCTATAATGCCTTGTGCCTTTCCTTTAAATTTTTTTAATTCTTTTTTCCTTGCAATTTTTTGAGATATAGTCACATACCATACAATCATCCAAAGTTTACAATCAATTGTTCACAGTATCATCATATAGTTGTGCATGTGTCACAATTTTTGAACATTTTCATTACTCCAAAAAATAATAAAAATAAAAATAAAAAAGAACATCCAAAACAATCCATCTCCCCTTCCCCCAACCCTATTATTCATTTACTTTTTTGTCCCCATTTTTTTACTCCTCTGTCCTTACACTGGATAAAGGGAGTGTGAGACACAAGGTTTTCATAATCACACAGTCACACCATATAAAATGGCCTAACCAAGGCCATTTTGTTCATATCTCTAATTTAAGATACAAGCTATATAGTTATGCACTCGTCTTCAAGAATCAAGGCTTCCAGGTTGCAGTTCAGCAGTTTCAGGTATTTCCTTCTAGCTATTTGAATACACTAAAAACCAAAAGGGTTACCTATATAATGCATAAGAAAAACCTCCAGAATGACCTCTTGACTCCACTTGAAATCTCTCAGCCACTGAAACTTTACTTTGTTTCATTTCTCTTCGCACTTTTAGTCCAAGAAGGCATTCTCAATCCCATGATTTTGGGTTCAAACTCATCCCCGGGAGTCATGTCCCACGTTGCCAGGGAGATTTACACCCCTGGGAGTCATGTTCCATGTAGAAGGGAGGGCAGCAAGTCCACCTGCCATGTTGGCTCAGAGAGAGAGGCCACATCTCAGCAACAAAAGAGATTCTCTGGGTGCGATTCTTATGCACGGTTGTAAGTTGGCTTGGCCTCTCCTTTGCAGTAACAGGTTTCATAAGGGCAAGCCCCAAGATTGTGGGCTCAGCCTACTAAATTGGTAGTCCCCAAGGTTTGAAAGAATATAAGGAATTCTCCAGGTGGGTAAATTTAATTTTTCCACATTTTCCTCCAGTCTCTCAAGGGGGCTTCTCAAACAATTTTTTTATCCTCTTCCCAAATTACTCTGGGATATATCAGGGCTTCACATTAACCTGTACAAACAAACCAGATCTCACTCCCTATTCAAGGTTCCATGTAATTATGGTGTTTGAATAAACTGACATACAAGTTAAATTATATAACATGCTACAGAAAATAAAGATTTTCCACCAAATAAATATCTCTACCTTTGGTCTCACACAGAAGTTGAAGTTTTAAAACACAGTCAATAGTATCCTCTACCCTTAAGTCTGATTTACCTTAGTCCTAACCAAGGCCACTTGGTTTATATCTCTAATTTAAGTCTGATCTTTTTTTCACCTTCTTTAACATTTGCTGCATGGGGGATCGTTGACATTCATAACTGCCTAACTCTGACTCTGAGTCTCAGGTGTCACAAAGATACCTGAAGTTCCAAGGACCAATCAGGTTATACACAAGAGCTCAGCATCTCAGAATCTAGAAACAACCATTACAGCTCAGGACTAGAGGTAACTGTTTTAAGAGCTTACAATCTAGGAACCATTACAATAAGCTTTGCCCTGGTAACCTATCTCTCAAATTCTATTCTCAGAGTTTGAACATTATAGTTGGTCCATACTAGTGAGGTGTTATAATGTCTGTCTTTTCATTTCTGACTTATTTCATGCAACATACTGTCCTCAATGCCCATTTACCTAGTTGCATGCCTCACAACTTCATTTCTTCTTGCAGCCACTCAATATTCCATTGTATGTATACACCACAGTTTGCCATTCCATTCATCAATCAATGTGCACTTAGGCCACCTCCATCCACTGGGTATCATGAATACTGCCACTACTTGCATGCCTTTTCATCATTGTATTTTAGTCATCTAATTGCATCTGTCTCCTCCATTAAACTATGTGCTACCTGAAGCTACGGGTTATACATTTTACCTTTGTATCCCAAGCACTGATGTGGTCAGATAGTTAAGAGCTCAAAAAATGCAGTATTTGGATAAATGTTTACAGGTCTCACATTTTTCCCTGATCACAGTGGAACTGGGTTCTTTTAGTCAGCAGGAATAGAGGGCTGGCCAGTGAAGGAACAAATAAAGACAGCACCAGTCATAGAAATTATTGATAAATTAGAAATATAAGAACTACAGGCTGTGGCATAGCAAGTAAATATGGTTTGATGAACAAGGAGAGAGAGGAAAGAAAATGTTGGGGGAACTGTTTAGAAAGCAGTAGTGGGTGACAATTTCAAGCAATGGTTTCAGAAAACACAGGAAATTACCAAACTCTGGATTGTCCACAATGAACAATGACAAAATAGAAAGCTAGTTTACAGAGTTGAAGAACACAGCATGACAATAAAGCACAACTCTACTGCAGCCTAGAAGGTGTTTTACAGGACAGTGAGTGACATTTTTTTCTTTTACATTTTTCTTCAAGGTTTTTCAATTGCCTACACTGATAACTGGAATTAGAGGTTATATGATTTGTTTAATGACCCAGAGAGAGACCCAATGTAACAGTCTTGTTAGTGCTTCACTGAAGCATTAATCAAGTGTCAATATTAAGATCTTTTTAGATGAGTCTATGAGCACCGATTACTGAAACAAAGTTGAGACTGTGTGGCAAAGTGAAATGAAGAGTTGAATAATTAATCAACCAAACTCAAGGTAGCTGGCCATTCCAGATAATTCACACATACACACACAAACCTACATCTGATTCTTCCTCAAGAGCTTGTTTTTATAATTAGCTCAATGTTCTCAAGTATTTGACCTTTAAGTCAGTCCAAATAAATAGTAAGAGCCTACTGTTCTTCAACCTTAGAATTAGCTTCATTCATTGTTACTGTTTGCTAAAGTTGCCATTATGCAAAATACCAGTAATGGACTGGCTTTTATAGATGGGATTTATTTGGTTACAAATTTATAGTCTTAGGCCATAAAAGTGTCCAAATTAAGGCATCAACAAGAGCATACTTTCACTGAAAAATGGCTGATGTGTCCAGAATACCTCTGTCAGCTGGGAAGGCACGTGGCAGGTGTCTGCTAGTCCTTTGCTCCCGGGTTTTGTTTCAGCTCCTCTCTCTCTGCCTCCTGTGCTTCCTTGCTTCCCACTCCCAGGGTGTTTCTCTCTAAGCATCGGAGTCCTCTCTTAGATTCTCTGGGACAGACTCTAGGCTTCATCTTTTATCTTAGCATCTCCAAACATTTCCAACCATCAGCAAGAGTCTGGATCATCTCTTGAGTTCTCTTAAGTGATCCAGTGAACTAATCAAAACCCACCCTGAGTGAGCAGGGTCCACATGTCCATGGAAATAATTTAATCATAGGTATCGCCCACAGTTGGGTGATTCACATCTCCATGGAAACACTGAATAAAGAGGTTCCACCCAACAAGATTGGATTAAAAGAACATGACTTTTGTGGAGGACATAATATATCCAAACTGGCACATTCATCTATCACTTCAATGAAAACTATAAATTACTAGAGACAAATGAATTGCTTCATATATATCATTCATTACAGTGGCACAGCTATAATTTTCCTCTATCACTGGACTTTAATAATTCACCTCACTCAAATATTCAATAGCTGAACAATTTTGCTTATAATTCTAAAACATTACCAAAATTATGTGCTGTACATATTAAGTGATATTTAGGAGTCCAAATACTGATCCAAACAATATCATGCCTGTTGCATTAGGCTTCTTTAAATTTGGTTTATAGTACCCTTGATCATTTGTTTTTGCCACAGATTCAAGTGATAATTGCATTTGCTAATTAACGGTGGACTCCACATCTTAAATTTACCTCTATTCTTGTTTCCTTTTCACATGGACTCAATGATCTCTGTGTACATATGTGTGTGTCAAGGGAGTGTCAGAAAGAACAGAGTTCATTTATTTCAAAGTCCTAATCAGCACAGAAATCCACCTGTAGCATTTTTTATGAATAGACTACTTTTGCCACTTTTATATTTTAAGTAGCAAAAGTATATATTTGAGGGTATTGGAATTGAAGCCCTGTTAGCGATGATTTTGCTGTCAATAGTTTGACTGGCTGGATCTAAGGTGCACCAATAAGGAATTTGAAACTGGGGCAAGGGAATACTGACTCAATTCCTTTAAGTGGATACTCCTATAATATGCAGGCTCAAAGATTCTGGGTAAACATAGTGTACCTTCCAGGTGGATCAGAGAAGCAGAAAAGTAGAGACAGCTAATATGCAGAGAGAAAGAGAGAAGAATGAAGAAATCTGTAGAAATAAATAGAGAAGGGGTCTGAGTGGCAAAGCAACACTGGACAGCTTTCCATGCACTGATTTCTGTACCTTCCAAGGCTCTACTGAACATCTGCCCTTTGCTTCTGTGAGATATTCCTTTATGCTTAAGCCAGCTGGTTTTGCTTTGGGTTCCTGGAAGCTCAGAAAGTCCCAAAAGTAGACTAGTTCAAAATGGAACTTAAGTATTGATTTAAGTTTTTGAATGACTTATGAGTGGTACTGAATAGATAAAAAAATGAAATCTCTGATTTTTATGAACTTACAATGCTATTGGGGAAACAATATTTTCACTGCTTAACAAAACCCTCCAAATAAATGCAGCATATTCCATAATGAGCATTATATGATATAATTATGTGCAGTAGAAAAGGGAGAAACCCACATGGGCTCTAGCAGTTAGGGAACACTTTGGGGGAATAATCATCTGTGTTAAATAGTCAATAATGAGTAGCATTTGGTTAAATAAAAGTGAAGTATGTGCTAGATTAAAAGGCAAAGTAGCCAGGGATGACAGTAGAATATGCAAGAAACTATCTAAAAAATAAATTTGCTATAAGAGATGATATTGAGTTGGGAGGGTGGAGTCAGATGATAAAGAGCCTTGAATTCCAGAAAGAGGAATTATTTAGACTTCCTGTAACAGGGGAAAAGGAGAGCTTGTAGATCCTTAAACAGAGATACAATGTGATAAAATTTTTGCTTATAAATTTGAATCAGCTTGTGGTATATTGTTTAGTTTGGAGGCAAGGGGACTAATCTGACAGAAATTTTATGTCTTAGGGTGATTAGACGGAGGTGAAAAATCTAGGACATTTTGAAGGAGAGACATAGTGACTTAGATCAATGCTTCTCAAACTTTATTGTGCACACAAATTACTGGGAATCTTGTTAAAATGCAAATTCTTATTCAGTAGTTCTGGGCTAAAGCCTGAAATTCTAAACTTTTAACAATCTCCAAGGTACCTGTGCTGTTACTGCCCTGATCACTAAAGATTTAGAAAAATAGTGATCTAATCCAGAGTGAAGAACAAAAAGTCAAGGATTGACTAGACTCCCAGGTTTCTAGCGTGCTAGAGGAGACAGGAAAGGGAGAAAAGGGGGAGCTAAACCAACCAAACATTTATTGAGTAACTACTGTTTGCATTAGTTTGCACCCCAACCTTATGAAGTAAATCCATTCATTTACTCAGCCAACACTTACTTACTGAGCACCCACTAAAAGCCAGGCATTGTTTTACATGTTATGGATTCAGTAACGATTAAAATCATTAAGAAAAAACAAACTGTGAGTAAACTAACTCTGCTTACATTCTAAAGGACAGGACAGACAATAAATAAAATAACTAAGTAAAATACATACAACTGAAGTTGGGAAAAACCAAGAAAATAGCCCAAAATAACAGAGGTACTATAACGGCTGAGTCTCAATCACACCATCCACATTGAACATCTCTGCATAACACAAGTATGATAAATTTTATAAGGAAGAAATCAGTAAGTGAAAATATATGCTGAAGTTAAAACTATTTTTAAATCCCTTGAAAGTATTTTACTGAGTCAAGAAAAATAAATTATGCAAGTGCTGGTATCTTAGAAGTGTCACACCTGGGCATATTTTTAGTGGAAGTATGTATATGAATGTGTAATGGACCATTTTGCAGCTTTCACAGTCATCCATCTCAGAAAAATTATCTGTCTTGCTAATAAGTTAATGTATGGTCTGAACGAATGACAGGTGAAGTACCCCATTTCTCACTTACAAGGGGCTTGCCTCAGCATTCCTTGTTTCTTACCATAGATCACAGATCACAGAGGAATTTCTTTCCAAATACCTGTGGAAAGTCATTTCTATAGTAAATTGAAAGAAACATTATTAGATTAATTATGGAAAGAAAACAAAGAAATAGATGCAGAAATCTATCTTTGCTTATATGTATGTGTTTATGTATGTATGTATGTACATAAGTATATAAGGATGTATGTCTATATATTTATACCTCTACCACCTATTAATCTGTAAAAAATGAATAAATAAAGTGTAATCTGTAGAAAATGAATAAATAAAATGTAAGCAATTAAACAATAATTGCCATAAAACAATGGTTCCTCATCCTCCAAAATTTATATTTAAAAATCGCTAAATGCATCTTTGTTTACTAAGCACTTTAATTAACATCTATAACATGGTGATTATATTATTCAACATTTAAACGCTTAATTTGCAATTTAGAATCACAGGCATTCCCTGATAAAGACTTATTTTCATTTGTTGCATTTGTATTTTTAGTAGAAGACAAAAATAAGGAGATACTTATATGGTAATATGATACAAGATCCATAAACAAAAGTTTCATTCCCTCTTTTTTTTAACTGCTGTTGAGATTTAAAGCATAGCAATAAACTATTTTTATGTATTGAACTGTTGTATTTTTTCATGTTATGAGTTTGAAGTACTGTACCTGCCATCTACTGGAAATCTATGGTAGGTACATTTCCATAAAAACAACTCAAAACCTCCAGAGAACAAGTCTACAAAATGCTATCCATGCTATTTGAGGAAATTTTACACAGGCTTTCAGGTCCTTTACTGCTGTTAAAGAAAAATTAAAGATAAGATGATCTCATTAATCACTGGTGACAGTACAGAATAAACTTGCTTAAATTTGAATAGGCATAATGGAAAGAGTGATTCATCTATGAAATGTTAAAGTTATTAAAAGACCACAAGCAGAAAGACCTACAATGTCCTTCCCAGAATTATTTTTAAAAGGAATACACTCTGGCTCCTAAGGGTCTTGAAGTGTGTATAAATCATAACTACTGCAAATAGCTCTTAGCACTGAAGGCAGCCAGGACGCCACTTCTGTGTAATGTTTCTGGGTTTAACTGGATTCTGTGAATAGGGCTAAGTATAAATGTAGGAGAAGACAAGATAAGCAGAAACTGTAGATGAAATGTTAAATTACGACAAAGAAAGAAACACCTAGTTGGTTATTTAATTACATGCTGTGACTATATTTAATTCCTTCAACTATGCTCTGGGTTAGAAGTAAGCTTCAGCCCTTCCTTTAATCTAGACACATACATATCCAGGTTCCTAGACTTTCCTATTCAAATCATATCAGTGCATTTTCTAACCCTAAATAATTTTAATATATCTAGTGACTATTTTTTTCCCTGACCTATGGGGAAAAATTGAACAGTGAGAGTTATCATGTTAATCAATTTTTATGAGTGATGTTAAAAATCCACAATCTTTAGAACTTAAAAACATAAAACCTTCCAGCTTTTCATCATTCTGTACCTTGGGTAGCTACAAGAAATTCCTAGAAGTAATAAACTCTCGAATTACAGGATCATAGACAGAGCTTGAATGCTTCATATAGATTAAGATTAACTGTGGCATCAAAAGGTTGGAAAAACTTAATTCAAGTTGGGGTAGAGCTTAAACTATAATTCAGGTTGTTTTACTCCTGTCACTAATGTTTCTAGTACCTTGCGCTGCCTTCAGAATAATTGTAAATTTATATTGGGCTTGAAATAGAGAAAGGAATGCCCTCGGGCTACTGTCATGTGAGAGGAGGGAAGGTAAGTGAGGAAGTATAAGGGTGTTTGCTGGAAGAGTCCTTGGCATTGTATGTTCAGGACATCTATTTCCACTTTGAAATTCAAAACAAATATATCAATCTTGATTAAGTTTAAGACTTAATTAGCTCTACCTTTAGTTAAACATTCTAGAGAAAATACATTAAGACAAGAAATATCTAGGGTTAGGGAGACAGTTACAAAGACAAGTGGCACCTAGCCATTTCTGAGGCTAAATGATGAAACAATAGGACTTCTATATTGAGAAGTGTTAAAGCAATAGGACAGACTAGAGACCCTGAAAGTCTTTTAACTACAAACACTTAGAAACATAGAATAAAAACATAACAACATTGTTTAAAATGCATGGTTAAACTCACAAAGGTGTGTAAAATCCCCAGGGGCTAAAAGTAAGGAGAAAACTGAAAATCACATTATTAGGTGTGTAAAATCCCCACAGGTTAAGTAAGGAGAAAATTGAAAATCACATTATTAAACTGATGCTGACACCTGGGCAGCTTTGATGGGTTATATTATTCAGTCCTGTTAAAGGGAATTAGGATCAATGAACATGATGGATCAAAAAACAAGGTTTGGGAACTGCTTGAGTGCAGAGTTGCAGTGGAAAACTGTCACTTCACAGTTACACACATATAAAGGGGTACACCTTGAAGGAAAAAGATAGATAGGGAAAAAATACATCTACTAGCAAAGGAAAATGAGAATAGCCTTGTTGACTTGAGCTGAGATCTGGGTGGGAAAAAATGTCTATCCCCAAAAGTTATATCTACAGAAATGGCAAAGAGAATTAGACCTATGAGCTTCAGATAACAAAATGGGAAAGCAATAAAAAGTAACAACTTTTAACTGATTTAAAATAGAGGAATGAATTGAAAGCCTAAGAGCATAATATGCTACTATGAAAATGCATATGATAGAATATTGTCCAGCAGTAAAAAAGATGAGGTAGATTTATATATACTGATTTGGAAAAAATTCTAAAATCTATTGTTAGGAAAGAAATGGGGGAAGAAATAAAGGAAAGAAGGGAGGAAGGGAGTGAGAAAATAGCTAGGTACAGGAAAAGTATATAGTATAATTTCATTGTTGCTTTAAAAAACTAAAAAGGCACTTATGTGTTTGCTTTAAGAATATTCACTTTATTTCTGTCCAATTAACTGGTTTCTTCTCTATAATTTTTATTGAGCACACTAAAAGATGATTACTAAAAGAGTCCAAGCAGATCTGGAGAAAAAAGAACCAAAAATAACTCAAATAAATACAAATGTTGGCACTATGATTTTTTAAAAATTGAAAGATTAGATATGGCTGAAGAAACAATTAGTGAATAGAAACATAAATTTGAAGAAATTATTCACAGCAATAGAGAGAGACCAGGAAATGGAGAAAATATGAAAAGAGGTTAAGAGACATGGTAGTAAAATGAGAAAGTCCTGAATACATCGAAAAAGAGGTTCACAGGAGAAGAGACAGAGAATGGTGGAGAATCCATCTGAGAGTTTTCCAGTAATGATATAACCCAATCCTTAGAGTCAAGAAGTCCAATAAATCTCAAGCAGAGTAAATAAAATGAAAAGAATACCACTCTTATTGTAGTAAAACTCTAAAGCAGCAAAGGCAAATAAAATATTTTAAAATCAAGCAATAGGAAAAGACAGATTACCTACAACATATGACAAATTTCCCAAGACTGGTAATGAAAACAAGAAGATGGTGAATTATTCTCTTTAATGAGCTGAAATAAAGTTAAATGTCAATCTAGAATTTTATGCTCTTTTAATATCATTTAAGAACAGGAAAAGGGCATTTTCAAACAAATAAAAATGGACTGCACTTACTAATAATAGTCACTCACTGAAGAAATTTCTAATGGATATTCTTCATGTAGATGGACATTGAATCAGTAAAGAATATTTGAGATGAAAGAAGTAAAGATGAAAAAATAAACTGGCAATAAGTAGATAAATCCAAACATTAAATAAAACAACTGTAATAATAATATTAATTTTATAAAATGAGACTAAATACCTAACTAAAATGACATATGTGTTGGGGTGGTGGTAATTGGTATTAAAGTATAGTAGTTGCATTTTTTTTTTAATTTGAGGAGCATTTGGCAAAGATGTTTTCATTTAGAGATTATCCTGCAAGCAAAAATGTTACAAATTTTAAAGTAACCATGTAAAGACTAGAACAAAAATATATAATATCAACACTAGTAGAGAGGGGATAGGGAATAACAAAACTATGACCAATACAAAAGAAAAAAGAGAGTGAATCATAGAAAAACATGGTAAATAGAAAGTGCAGAGCAGAAAGGTGGAAATAAACACTACTATATCTGTAATAAAAATAAATGTAAATAAACTAAACTTAAAAATTAAAAGTCAGAGATTTTAAAATTGAAATTTTGAAAACACCATTTACTAATACAGGGTCCTGAAAATATGTCCCTATGTTTTCTATTGGTTCTTATATTTAGATCTCTGATTCATTTTGAGTTAATTTTTGTATGGTCTCAGGTAGGGATCCAGCTTTTTTTTTTTTTCTTTTGCATATGGATATAAAGTTTTCCCATCATCATTTGTGGAAGAGACTATTTTTTCCCCAGTGAGTAGACTTGGCAATCTTGTAAAAAGTCAACTGGCCATGTATGTGAGGGTTTATTTCTGAATTCTCAAGTCTATTCCAATTGGTCTCTATGCCTGTCCTTGTGCCAATACCATACTGCTTTCATTACTGTAGCTTTATAATAAGTTTTAAAATCAGGAAATGTGAGATATCCAATTTCATTCTTTTTCAACATGTTTTTTGGTTATTTGGGGCCCCTTACCCTTCAATATGAATTTGATGCTTGGCTTTCTATTTCTGAATGTTTGATTGGGATTTCATTGAATCTGTAAATCACTTTGGGTAGAATTCACATTTTAACAATATTTAGTCTTCCAATCCATGGACATTTAATGTCCTTTCACTAATTTAGGTCTTCTTTAATTTCTGTAAGTAATGCTTTGTAGGTTTCCATTTACAAGTCCCTTACATCCTTGGTGAAATTCATTGCTAGATAATTTGATTCTTTCAATTGCTACTGAAAATGATTTCTTCTTCAGATTGTTCATTACAATGGACAGAAACACTACTGGTTTTTGAGTATTGATATTGTACCCTGCCACTTTTCTGAATTTGTTTATTAGCTTTGGTATCTTTGCTGATGATTTTTCAGGATCATATAAGATCCTGTCATCTGCAAATAGGGAACATTTTACTTCTTCCTTTCCAATTTGGATGACTTTTATTTCTTTTTCTTGCCTCATTACTTTGGCTATAACTTCTAGTAAAATGTTGAATAAGAATGGTGGTAGATCCTTAGACTTCACATCAAAAGCAAAGGTGTAAAATAGAAAATAGGAAAAAATTTGGCTTCATCAAAACCAAAATTTTTTTGTGCATCAAGGGACTTTATCAAGAAAGTACAAAGAAAATCTACCGAATGGGAGAAAATATTTGGAAACCATATATCTGAAAAGAGTTTAATACCCAGAATATATTTTAAAGCCCCTACTACATAACAGCAAGAAGATAAACAACACAATTAAAAAATGAGTGAAAATGTGTATTGACATTTCTCTAAAGGAGATATACCTATGAATGTACAAAAGTACATGAAAAGATGATCAACTTCACTAACCTTTAGGGAAATGCAAATCAAAACCACAAAGAGATACCATTTCACACCCATTAGAATGGCATCTATTAAAAAATGGGAAATAAAAAGTGCTAGACAGGATGTGGAGAAATATGAGTCTTGTACATTGTTGGTGGGAATGTGAAATGTCGCAGCCACTCTGGAAAACCATTTGGCAGTTTCTTAGAAAGTTAACTTTAAATTATCCTGTGACCCAGAAAGCCCAAATCTAGGTGTATCCCCAAAAGAACTGAAAGCAGAGACTTGAACAGATATTTACACACTGATATTCATAGTGGTATTATTCACAATTGCCAAAAGATGGAAACAACCCAAGTGTTTTAGTTCACTAAAGCTGCCGAAATGCAATATACCAGAAATGGGCTGGCTTTTATAAATGGGAATTTATTAGTTTACAGTTCTGAAACTGTGAACATGGCCAAATCAGGGCATCAACAGGCAATGCTTTCTCACCAAACACTAGCTACCAGTGATCCTGGGCTCCTGTTTCACATGGTAAGGCACATGGTTACTGGTGATCCTGGGCTCCTCTGTCACATGGTAAGGCTTGTGACAAGCTTCTAGCTTCGGTGGCTTTCTCTCTGTTCTTGTGGCTTTCTCTATCAGCTTTTTTGTCTTTCTGTCTGTCTTCTGTGTCTTTTTCTGTCTTTCATCCTCTTCTAAAGGACTCCAGTAAAAGGATTAAGACCCACGTGGGGCATGCTTCAACTGAAATAACCTAATCAAAAGGTCCCACCTACAATAGGTCCACACCTACAAAAATGGATTAGCTTTAAGAACATGATCTTCTGGGGTCCATAAAGCCTCCAAACCATCACACCAAGTATCTATCAACAGATGGTGGTTTATGCATACAATGGAATACAATTTGGCCATAAAAAGAGTCAGGTTCTGATATGTGTGACAACATGGATGAACCTTGAAGCCATCATGTTTGTGAGAGAAACCAGGCACAAAAGGAATAATATTGCATGATCTTGCTGATATGAAATAATTAAAATATGCAAATTAGAGTCAGAAACTAGAATACAGGTTACAAAGGGCCAGGGGGAGAATTGGAAACTAATGCTTAACTAGTATGGAATATCTGTTTGGGGTAATGGAAAAGTTTTGTAATGGATGGTGGTGATGGTATCACAACATTGTGAAATAATTAACAGCCTTAAATTGTGTAGTTGCAACTAGGTAAAATGGGAAATTTTAGGTTGTATATGTTACCAGAATAATAACAATAAAAACCCAATGTACAACACAAATAGTGAACCCTAATGTAAACTATGGACTATAGTTAATAGTATAATTGTAAGACTATTTTTGTTTCATCATTGTTACAAAGGTACCACACTAATACAAAATGTTAATAACAGGAAAAACTGTATGTGTGGAAGGTATATGGGAACTCTGTACTTTCTGCATGACTTTTTTTGTAAATCTAAAAATGCTCTAATAAAAACCAAGTTTAAAAAAATACCATTTACATACCATTTCCAAGAGGAAAAAAAAAAAAAAAACAGACATATAAATATTAAACTTAAAAAAAAAATCCCAGAAAATACAAATCCAAAGAAAAATGTCATAGCTATATGACAAAATAGGCCTCAAGGTAAAAATCATAATTAGGGATTAAGGGAGTTACTTTCTAATAAGAACAATAATTTACAAAGAAAATAAAACAGTTCTAAATTTACATTTTCCTGATAAGATATAAATTATAAAAAGTAAATCCACAACCCAAATGGGAGACTTTCAAAGAACTCTCTTTTAATGTATCAAGTGGATTAAAATTATTAAATATGATCTACTATACATATCCAAAAATGTGCAAAGAAGAATGAGAGCATACTCAGTCTTTTCAAGACCAAGGGAAAATGGGTCCTGGTTTGCCCCAGACTGTTTCAGTATATATCTTTGGTCTCAATGCAATCATTGATAGTTTCTGCTTTCACTCTCAGACCTGTCACAAACTGATGATAAATTAGATAATCAACCTACTAAAGACACATGAAACATTTATAAAAATTGACCATATAGTAGGACAGAAAGAGTGCCTCGATTTATTCGATAGTTTGACATCTTTAATTACTCTGTCATTGCTCACAATGAAGTTAAATTAAAACTAACAGCAGAAAGATAACTTTAAAAATAAAACCCATTTACATCCATGCAATGGAATATTGAGCGATAAAAGAAATGTTATGAAGCCACAAAAAGACATGGTTTAATCTTAAATGAATATTGCTAGGTAAAAGAAGCCAAAATGGAATGGACTACATGACAAAACAATCTAACTGTATTACCAAAGTCTGAAGCAACCTCACTGAAAGAGGGGGGTGTTGCTGACCCAAGTAACTTTGGAGTAGATTAAAATCTGTAAAACTAAAGGCAAAAGGAACTATACATAAAAACTGTACCTCAATTCATAAAGCTAGTCCCTATTGGAGTATGGGTTAATTGTGATACTGCTATACATATATACTGGAATTGAACAATTAAGTAAATGTATGGCAAATGGTGGGAGCCAGGTTTCTCACTATGGGTATAGGAGGTTACTGATCAGCAAGAGGAAAGGTTAGAATGATCCATATGATAATAGATTAGAGTTCTGAGTTATAGGCACCAGTATGAACTCATGTTTAGCTTAATATAGATACAGATGGTTACATATAGATTATGTATAGATATACATATATGCACAGGTTAGTATATGCACATATACTTCCATGCTCAGTCAGCAGAGAGGGCATAGAAGCAATGACACTCCAATAGCAACAAGCATACCTAGCTTGTATTGGTTTCTAATGCAATTCTCCAATAAAAGGGATCAGGGATCCTTGGAGAAATGGCTGAATCTAGGACTGGGACAGGAAATATGTAAGATGAGCCTGGAACATCTTACCAGTGCCAGAAAGTAAGGAAGTGCTCAAAAATAAAACAAAAAATAACCCACAATAATGAAGGTATGTCAAGTTAACACAGGAGCCAGCCAAAAGAGCTCCCAATAGCCAGAGCCAGAATAATTTGAACAACAAAATTAAAAAGTAGCATTGGGCTATAACCCAAAATATGAAATAAATATCTATGACTCAATTCTAATATAAATAAATGGGGAGAATAGACAAACCTTCCATGCAGAAGATCTCCAGATATTTTATGTAGATATTCTGCCTTCAAGTCGGTGGATCATAGCTTCACACTCCTACACATAGTGGCTTCCTTCAAAAGAGTACAGCATGGAAAGTAGGTAAAAACATTAACTTTACAGGGGAAAACCTGACAAATACTACTTCAAGAGATGATCAAGGTTAACATCAACAATAAGTTGATATGATGTGTTGATCTGATGTGATGAAACGGCACTTTACCATCCCACAAATCCATAATGTGAGACTAATCATGAAAAAAAAAAAAAATCAGACAAATTCTAACTGAGAGGCATTCTACAAAATACTTGATCAGTGCATCATAAAACTGTCAAAATCATCAAAAACTCTCAGCCAAGAGAAGCCTAAGGAGACAAGATGACTAAATATAATATGGTATGTTACATGG
Source organism: Choloepus didactylus (assembly GCF_015220235.1). Lineage (NCBI taxonomy): Eukaryota > Metazoa > Chordata > Mammalia > Pilosa > Megalonychidae > Choloepus > Choloepus didactylus. Next base: position 164,222,950 of record NC_051310.1, read on the forward strand.
AATACTGGAATAGGAAAAGGATTTTAATTAAAAATAAGGAAATCTGCAAATAGAGTCGAGAGGTCATTCTGGAGTTTATTCTTATGCATTATATAGATATTCCTTTTTAGCTTCTAGTGTATTAGAATAGCTAGAAGGAAACACCTGAATCTGTTGAACTGTAATCCAGTAGACTTGATTCTTGATGATGATTGTATAACTATATAGCTTTTATTGTATGACCATGTGATCATTAAAACCTTGTGACTGATGCCCTCTTTATCCAGTGTATGGGCAGATGAGTAATAAAACAAAGTCAAAAATATATAAATAATAAGGGGGGATAAAGGGTATGAGATATTTTGGGTGTGCTTTTAAATTTTTTCTTTATTTTGGAGTAATGAAAATGTTCTAAAATTGATTGGGGTGATGAATGCAAAACTATATGATGATACTGAGAGCCACTGATTGTATACTTTGGATGGTTTATATGGAGTGTATATATATCTCAATAAAATTGCATTAAAAATAGGGAAATCTGAATACAGTACAAATTTTCATTAATAAAACTGTATCAATATTGGTTCATTAGTTGTAAAAAGTGTACCACACTAAAGTACAATGTAAATAATAGGAAAAACTGAGAATAGGGTGTATGGAAACTGTACAAATTTAACATCATATTTTCTGTAAATCTAAAACTGTTTTTAAAATAAAAGTTTATCTTAAAAAATAAATCAAAGTTTTTTAAGAATGCTTTGCATTTTGGAACTTGAAAACACACTCCTAAATAACTTGTGGGTCAAATAAAAAATTACAATGAAAATAAGACTCACTTATATTAAATGATAATTAAAATATTATATAAAAACACTTGTGGAGAACAGCTAAAGCAGAGCAAAGAGAAAAAATTACACTTTAAATTCTTATAGTAGGAAAGAAGACTGAAATTTAATAAGCTAAATGTACAACTCCAGAAGTTAAAAAAAGAAAACTCAATAAATTAGAAAAAACTAGCAAAAAGAAAAGAACAACATAAAAAATTAATGAAATAGAGGAGGCAGGGCAAGATGGTGGAATGGTGAGGTGTGTCTGTTGTTACTCCTCTGGGGCAGCCGCTAGATAGCCAGGAACTGTGTGGAATGGATGCCACAGAGCAATATGAGTTTGGACACAGCACACAACAGTCCCCAGCATGTGGACCAGCTGGGATCACTGAAATCTGTAAGTTCTCACAGCCAGGAGGCCTGTGCCCCTCCCTGCCAGGCACAAGAGACTGTTTTGTGGCTAGACTCCCAAGGGAGGAGGGGCTGTTGGTGCTGGGAACCAGGAGGGAGAATTGCAGTTGCAGCACTGATTAACAAACTCAGACTGCTGAACAAAAACTCCAACCATAGATAATCTGAGATGAGACATGGGAGAATCTGGGAGCAGTCAGCCTGTCAGAGAGGAGATAAGGCCAGCAAAAACAGCAGAAAAAACAAAAACAAAAACAAACTTTTGGAGAAGGGCTAGGCTCAAACAGAACCTGGCACATTTCTGGCACATTTACAAACCAGGGAAACCTTCTCTGAAAAGCTGGTTTTTCTGGTTTCATGTTTGCTATTCAATTGCCTTGTCTTTTTACATTTCAATAGCCCATCAGAATTGCAGGGATGGAAATAAAGGCTTGTCTTTAAATAGTCTATACTGGGCTTTTCCTTTTCTATTTTTTTTTCATCTTTCTCTCTCTCTCTCTTTTTTAAATAACTATCCTAAGTAGCCCATTATGGAAAGCCTCAAAGACTAGCAATTTGGGCACAGGCAAGAGCAGAGTGAAGATAGCTTTGAGAGATAAAGCAATACACCTAGTGGGGGAGAAAATTCACTAATGACTACAACTTCCCAAGAAAAGGAGGACATGACCCAGCTCCAGTGGCAGCCCTTCTTTGGGGAATGCAGATCCTAGGGACTGGAATTCAGAAACCAGCTTCAATCAGTGATGCCCCCGACAGGGTCAGGGTCACCAGGAGAACCAAAGGCTCCATACCTCCTCACACTGGTGGAGGAGCTGGGGGCTGGCAAGTGCCACCTTCTGGACAGCATAGGAAAAGCAAAGAGTCTAAAGGCCTCACAAGAGGGTTGCATTTTTAAGGAAACTCCATACCTCCTCCTGAGAACTGAGCCCCTCTGGACAGGGAAAATGTGATTGAGGTTGACCATATCTGAGAATATGCTCACACAAAAAGGCTACATAGAGGCAGGGCAAGAAACAGAAAAACAAGAGGTGAAAAACTCTGGTCAACTAAATAGAATCTAAGTTAGAGGTCTAGAATAAGCTGAACTGAACACCAAAGGTTAGAGAACAAGCCAACCAACAATGAAACACTAGGTAAAAGAGTGAAAATAGCTCCAGAATAAACTAATCAAGAAATTCAGATGCTTAGATAGCTTAAGATAATGAACCATACTAGGAAACACAAAAATATGGACCAGCCAAAGGAAAAAACTAATAGTTCAACCAAGATACAGGAGTTGAAGCACTTATTGCTAAATCAGTTCAATGAACTGAAGGAAGAATTGGAGATGTTCAAACAAATCTAAATAAATTCAAAAATCAAGTCAAGGAACTGAAGGAAGACAAAGCAAAAGAGATGAAGGATATAAGGAGGACACTGGATGACCATAAGGAAGAATTCATAAACTTGAAAAAACAAATGGCAGAACTTATGGGAATGAAGGGCATAATGGAGAAGATGAAAAAGACAATAGAGGGATAAAACAGTAGATTTGAACAGGCAAAATAAAGGATCAGTGAATTGGAAGACCAGATATCTGAATACACACACAAAAGAAAGATGGTGAAAAGAATGGAAAAATACGAGCAGGGTCTTAGGGAGCTGAGTGACAACATGAAGCATGCAAGTATATGTGTTATGAGTGTCCCAGAGGGAGAAGAGAGGGGAAAAAGAAAAGAAAGAATAACAGAAGAAACACTGAAAATTTCCCAACTCTTATGAAAGAGAGAAAACTACAGATTCAAGAAGTACAGCATGCCTGAAACAGAATAGATCCCAACAGATCTGCTATAAGACACTTACTGATTAGATTGTCCAATGTCAAAGACAAAGAGAGAATTCCAAAAGCAGCAAGAGAAAAGCAATCCATCACATACAAGGGAAGCTCCATAAGACCATGTACAGATTTCTCTGCAGAAATCATGGAGGCAGGAAGACAGTGGTATGATATATTTAAGATACTGAAAGAGAACTACCAACCAAGAATTCTATATCTGGCAAAACTGTCTTTCAAAAATGAGGAAGAGATTAAAATATTTTCAGACAAACAGACACTGAGAGAGTTTGTGAATGAAAGACCAGCACTATAAGAAATACCAAAGGGAGTGTTACAGGCTGATAGGAAAAGAGAGAAGAGAGAGGTTTGGGGAAGAGTGAAGAAATGAAAATCATCAGGAGGGTAAAAAGAGAGAGAGGAAAAAATAAGACATAACATATAAAATCCAAAAGAAAAAATGATAGAAGAAAGTATTGCCCTTACAGTAATAACATTAAATATTAATGGATTAAATTCCCCAATAAAAAGACACAGACTGGCAGAATGGATTAAAAAATAGGACCCATCTATATGCTGTCTACAAGAAACTCACTTTAGACACAAGGACAAAAATAGGCTGAAAGTGAAAGGTTGCTAAAAGATATTTCATGCAAATAGCAACCAGAAAAAAAGTGGGCATAGCTATATTAATATCAGACAAATTAGACTTCAAAAGTAAAACAATTAAAAGAGACAAAGAAGGACACTGTATATTAACAAAAGGGTCAATTCATCAAGAAAACATAGCAATCATAAATATTTATGCACCCATCCAGAGTGCCCCAAAATTCATGAGACAAAAACTGAGAACACTTAAAGGAGAAGTAGATAACTCTACAATAATGTTTGGAGACTTCAATACACCACTCTCATCAATGTATAGAACATCTAGGCAGAGGATCAATAAGGAAATGGAGATGATAAATTGTACAATAAATGAACTAGACTTGATAGACATTTATAAAATACTACACCCCACAGCAGCAGGATACACATTTTTCTCAAGTGCTCATGGTACATTCTCTAAGATAGACCACATGTTGGGTCACAAAGCAAGTCTCAACAGATTTAAAAATATTGATATTATAAAAAACACTTTCTCAGATTGTAATGGAATGAAGTTGGAAATAAATAACAGGCAGAAGACTGCAAAATTCAGAAATATATGGATACTAAACAATACACTCATAGAAAACCATTGGGTAAAGGAAGAAATTACAAGATAAATTGGTAAATACCTTGAGGCAAATGACAATGAAAACACAGCATATCAAAACTTATGGGATGCAGCAAAGGTGGTGCTGAGAGGAAAATTTATTGCCCTAAATGCCTATATTAAAAGACAAGAGAGAGCAAAAATTGAGGAATTAACTGTTCACCTGGCAGAACTAGAGAAAGAACAGCAAACTAACTCCAAAACAAACAGAAGGAAAGAAATAGCAAAGATTAGAGCAGAAATAAATGAAATTGAGAATAGGAAAACAATACAGAGAATCAACAAAATCAGAAGTCGGTTCTTTGAGAAAATCAACAAAATTGATGGACCCCTACTTAGGGTAACCAAAAAAAAAAAAAAAAAAGAGCAGATACAAATAAATGCAATCAGAAATGGGAAAGGAAACGTAACTACTGAAGCTGCAGAAATAAAGGAGATAATGAGAAGATACTATGAGCAACTACATGCTAATAAACTAGACAACTTAGAAGAAATGGACAACTTCCTAGAAAAGCATAAATAACCAACGTTGACTCGAGAAAAAATAGATGAACTCAACAAACCTATCATAAGTAAAGAGATTAAGTCAGTCATCAAAAAGCTCTACCCAAAAAAGCCCAGGACCAGATGACTTCACACGTGAATTCTACCAAGCATTCAAGAAAGAATTAGTATCAACCCTGCCCAAACCCTACAAAAAAAATTGAAGAGGAGGGAAAGCTACCCAACTCATTCTATGAAGCCAACATCGCCCTAATGCCAAAATCAGACAAAGACACTGCAAAGAAAAAATTATAGGCCAATCACTTTAATGAATATAGATGCAAAAATCTGCAACAAAATACTCACAAATCAAATCCAGCAGCACATTAAAAGAATTGCACACCATGACCATGTGGGATTTATTCCAGGTATGCAAGCCTGGTTTAACACAAGAAAATCAATTAATGTAATACACCACATCAATAAATCACAGCAGAAGAATCACATGATCATCTTGATCAATGCAAAAAAGACATTTGACAAAATTCAGCATCCTTTCTTGAGGAGAACACTTCAAAGGATAGGAATAGAAGGGAATTTTCTCAATATGATAAAGGCAGTATACAAAAACCCACAGCTAACATCATACTCAATGGGAAGAGACTGAAAGTTTTCCCTCTAAGATTAGGAACAAGACAGGTATGGCCACTGTCACCATTTTTATTCAAAATTGTGATGGAAGTCCTAGCTAGAGCAATTAGGCAAGAAAAAGAAAAAAAAAAAAGCATCCAAATTAGAGAGGAAGAAGTAAAACTTTCATTCTTTGCAGATGACATGATTCTATATGTAGAAAATCCAGAAAAAAATCTACAGCAAAGCTATTAGAACTAATCAATGAATACAGCAAAGTGGTAGGCTACAAGATCAACATGCAGAAATCTGTAGTGTTTTATACAAAAGTAATGTGCAACAAGAGGAGGAAATGAAGAAAAAAATTCCATTTACAATAGCAAGAAAAGAATCAAGTATTTAGGAATAAACTTAAAGGCCACAAAAGACCTATACAAAGAAAACTACAAGAAACTGCTAAAAGATATTGAACAGGAGCTGAAAAAAATGAAAAAACATACCACGTTCATGGATTGGAAGACTAAAGATAATTAAGATGTCAATTCTACCTAAATTGATTTCCAGATTCAATGCAATACCAATTAAAATCCTGATGATTTACTTTGCAGAAATGGAAAAATCAACAGCCAAATTCATTTGGAAAGGCAAGGTGCCCTGAATAGCCAAAAATATCTTGAGAAAGAGGAACGATGTGGGAGGTCTCACACTACCTGACTTTGAAGCATATTACAAAGCTACAGTGCTCAAAACAGCATGGTACTGGTATAAGGATAGATATACTGGCCAACAGAATTGAACTGAGTGTTCAGAAATAGACTCTCACATCTATGGACAATTGATCTTTGATAAGGCAGTCAAGCCAAAGCAACTGGGACAGGGCAGCCTCTTCAATAAATGTTGTTTGGAGAACTGGATATCCATTTCCAAAAGAATGAAAGAGGACCCCTATCTCACACCTTATACAAAAAATAATTCAGAATGGATCAAAGACCTAAACATTAGCACTAAGACCATAAGACTCTTAGGAGAAAATGTAGGGCAATTTCTTATTAAAGATCTTGTGATAGGAGTTGGTTTCCTAGACCTTACACTGAAGGTGTGAGCAACCAAAGAACAAATAGACAAATGGGATCTCCTCAAAATTAAACACCATTGTACATCAAAGGACTTTGTCAGAAAGGTAAAAAGGCAGCCTACACAATGGGAGACAATATTTGGAAACCACATGTCAGATAAGGCTTTAATATCCCAAATATATAAAGTGATCCTACAACTCAACAACAGAAAGATAAACAACCCAATTAAAAAATGGGCAAAAGACACGGACAGACACTTTTCTGAAGAGGAAATACAAATGGCTCAAAAACATATGAAAAAATGCTCAGCTTCACTAGCTATTAGGGAAATGCAAATCAAAACCACAATGAGATATCATTTCACACCTACCAGAATGGCCATTTATCCAAAAAACAAAATTACAAGTGCTGGAGATGATGTGGAGAAACAGGCACACTTATTCACTGTTTTTGGGAATGTAGAATGGTGCAACCACTCTGGAAGACAGTGTGGCAGTTCCTCAGGAAGCTAAGTATAGATTTGCCATATGACCCAGCTATTCCATTACTAGGTATATACTCAGAGGAACTGAAAGTTAAGACACGAACAGACATTTGTAAACTGATGTTTATCACAGCATTATTCACAGTAGCCAAGAGACGGAAATAGCCCAAATGTCCATCAACAGACAAGTGGATAAACAAACTGTGGTACATACACATGATGGAATATTATGCAGCTGTAAGACAGAACAAAGACATGGAACATATAATAACATGGATGAACCCTGAGGACATCATGTTGAGTGAAGTTAGCCAGAAACAAAAAGACAAATACTGTACCGTCTCACTAATATGAACTAACATTAATAAGCGAACTGTGAGAGTTAAAAGCTGGTAATACAGGCTACTAGGAGATAGATAGAGGATAGAGATCGAGCATTTGATGCTGAAGGACTACAGAATATTCAGCAGGATTGACTGTATAGATCCAGAAATGGATAGCATAATAGTGTGTGATGGTAGCATACTATTGTAACTACACTGAACAAAGATGTCAATGAGTAAAGCTGAAAAAGTTAGGCTAGGGGCATAAATGACACCTGAGGTAAAGATAGAAGATAAATACTGGGTCTATTTAACTTGACAAAAGCTGGAGCAGTCAAGGATTGTGACTAAATGTACAAATATAAAACTGTTCTTGCATGTAGGAGAACAAATGAATGTCAACCATGCAGAGTATTGGAAAGGGGATGGCATTGGAGAAAAATAAAATCAAAGCAAACTGGAGTCTATGGTCAACAGTATCACTGTAATATGCTTCCATTAAATGTAACAAAGGCAAAATGTGTATGAGAGAGGATATAAGGAAGGGATACAGGATTCTTACTAGTGGTGTTGTCTGACCTTACTATTATATTGTATTGTATGATATTTTATTTTCTTTTTATTATTTTTTTATTCCTTAAAAAAACAAACTTTTTTTGTCATAATCAGTATGTTCAAGTTCTGACTATGATGATAAATGCACAACTGTATGATGATACCATGAACAACTGATGGTTCATTGTGGATAATTATATGGTTTGTGAATATAGCTCTATAAAATTGTATGGAAAAAGATAAACAGGGATAAAAGTGCTGGAGAAAACATGGAGAAAAGGATGTACATATTTACTGTCAGTTAGGAGGTAGAATGGTATAGCCATTCTGGAGGACAGTGGGGTAGTTCTACATGAAGCTAAGTATGTGGGTGCCATACGGTCCTGCAACCTAATTAGGGAGCATTTACTTGGAGGATCTGAGAGCAGGAACATGAATGGACATTTGCACACTGGTGTTTATGGAGAGAGTATGCATGATTTGCAATGGGTGGAAGTGGCCCATGAGTACATCGACTGAAGAACAGAATGGTGATATGTTGTGTGTGTATACAATGGAATACTGAGCAACTGCGAGAAGGAGTGAAGCTGTGAGACATGCAACAAGGTGAATGGAACCTGTAGACAGCATTTTGAGTGAAGTATGCCAGAAACAAAGGCAAACACTATAATGCTTCACCAATACGAACTAACTACAATGTGTAAACTCAGAATCGAATCTTAGAGCACAACCTAACAGGGGAATGATTATTGTAATAGTCCCTAGATTGTAAGCTCTTACAGCAATAAAATCTATTCCTGAATTGTAATGGCTATCTCCAAACTCTGAGATGTTGATCCCTTAATGGATAACCTGATTGGTCTCTGGAATATTGGGTATCTATGTGACATCTGAAACTCAGAGCTAGAACTTGGCAGATATGAATGTCAGTATCAGAACATATAGCAATTGTTAAAAAAGCTGAAAAAGAGTCCAGACTTCAACTAGAGATATGAATGAAGCAGATGTGGTTAGGACTAGGGCAAATTGGACCAAAGGGTAAAGGAAAATACTGACTGTGTTTTAAAACCTCAAATTCCACGTGAGACAAAGGGAAGAGATGGTTATTTGGTGCAAGAGCTGTATTTCCTAAACAATTTAATTCATACAGTTTGTTCAAATACCATAATTACATGCAACTTTTAATAAGTAGTAAGACCTGGTAGGTTTGTATAGGCAAGTGTGAAATAGCAACACATCCCAAAGTAATTCGGGCAGAGAATAAAAATATATATGCAGGGCCCCCCTGAGGAGCCAGGGGAAAATGCAGAGGTGCTGGGCTTCCTCACCTGGATTGTTGTTGATGTTCTCACAAACATTGAAGAGTGACAGTTTGATGTGCCGAGCCCTCTATAATGGGACTTGCTCTTATGAGGCTCATAACTGCAAAGGAGAGGCTAAACCTCCTTATTACCTAAGAGTCTCCCCCTGAGTACCTCTTTGTTGCTCAGATGTGGCCTCTCTCTAGCTAAGCCAACTCGGCAGATGAACTCATTGCCTTCCCTACTATGTGGAATTTAACTTCCAGTGGTGTAAATCTCCCTGGCAATGTGGGATATGACTCCTGGGGCTGAATCTGGACGCAACACCATGGGATTGAGAACATCTTGACCAAAAGGGGGATGCAAAATGAAATAAAACAAAATCTCCATGGCTGAGAGATTCCAAATGGAGTCTAGAGGTCACTCCGGTGAGCACTCTTATGCACTATATAGATAACCCTTTTTAGGTTTTAGTGCAGTGAAATAGCTAGAAATAAATACCTGAAACTATCAAACTACAACCCAGTAGCCTTGAATCTTGAAGACAATTGTATAGCAATACAGCTTACAAGGGTGACAGTGTGATTGTGAAAGCCTTGTGGATTGCAGTCCTTTTATCCAGTGTATGGATGGATGAGTAGAAAAATGGTGACAAAAAACTAAAGAAAAATAGGGTGGGGGGGATGATTTGGGTGTTCCTTTTTGCTTTTATTTTTTATTCTTTTTTTCACTTGTTTGGATATGGGGAAGATGTTCAAAAAGTATATTGGGATGATGAATGCACAACTATATGATGGTACTGTGAACAATTGATTGTACACTTCGGATGATTGTATGGTATGTGAAAGTATCTCAATAAAACCTAATTTTTTAAAGAAAGTGAAAAAAAGAAACTAAATGAGTATATCCAAATACTGAAGAGTTATTTCAATAAAATTTGGACAGTTTAAAAAATTTTAATGAAATAGAACTTACAGATAGAATGAGAGAATTAACAAGGCCAAAGATTAATATAATAAACAAAAATCTGACAGTACAGCATGTTAAAAAAGAGAAGAAAAAAATAATGGAATGAAAATGAGACATTTTTTAGAGATGCAGTGGAGATATTCAAAATCAAAATATTACTATATACAGCTTTAAAATGGACTCAACAGTAATTATTAACAAAAAATTTAAATCTATTCATAAAGCAATAAGGCTTATATAGCTTTACAGGTAAGTTCTACCAAATATTTAAGGAACAGATTATCTAAATTTTACACTGATTGTTCTAGAATAAAGACATTTATTTTATGAAGTTAATATATCTTGATAGTAAACCAGAAAAGCACAATATGAGAAAGAAAAATTATAGGTCCATCATACTTATGAATATATATGTATAACATCTTAAAGTAATAGCAAACAGAATTTAGCTGTTATGTAGGAAAGGGAAAAAATCATCATTATTCACAGATGATATGGTTTGGGGCAAAGAAAACTCAAGAAAATCTGCAGAAATATTATTACAATTGATGAGATACCTGCAAGGTTTCTGGGTAAAAGATCAACATACAAAATTAATTTCTCCTACATACTAGCAATCTGAGTCCTGAAATCCCTGGTACCTGCCATGTAAAGATTTTCTTTAATTCAGGAACAAAATGTACAGTAAAGTGTACCCTTTGTTCTTAAACACATGTATTAGTCAGTGGATCACTGTCCCAACAGAAATGAGATGGCTCATTCAAATAGGACACTATAGATGAGTTTAATAAAGAAGCTGGGTGTCAATGTATGAACAGAGTTTTGGGAATCAGGAAAAGATGCAGGAATCAGGAAATAGTACCCTGGGACCAGTGAAAATGGGGAGCAAATAATACCTTAAGCTTGAAGAAAGAGCCATGAGAGAGTTATAGGAGAGTCACCTGGCAGGAGCTGTGGCTTTTGGTAGAGGAGTAGGGTTACTGTGAATTGAATCTAGCAGGAATGAGCTGGGGAAATATATAACCTGAACTCATTACCCCATCTTCCAGTCTCTTGCCATGGCTTTCCTATTGGATAAATTCACCTAGAAACTAGAGGTCAAAGAAGACCATGATGCAACCCATACAGGTCAGACTCCCAGGTTACAGAAATTGGTGGGAAAATGAGGAGTGACTCTGAAAGTGAAAATGGGAAATATCCTATACAGCAAGCTCTTTTAACCAGTCTTCTGAGATTTTTCCAGTAAGACATCTATAAATCTGCACTAAGGGACACATGAAGAATATGTGCACATATTTGCTTAGGACTATTTGCTCATTTTGATATGTATGCCTAATCTATTTTGAAAGTGGCAGAGACCATTACTTACTAACTAAAACAAAAGAAAATCTAATGGTAAATGTAATGTACTGGTTTGAATCTATTATGGCCCCACAAAGCTGCGTTATTTAATGCAATCTTGTAGGGCAGACTTGTTAGTCTTGACTAGGGTGAAACCTTTTGATTAGGTTGTTTCCATGGGGATGTGACCCACCCAATTGTAGGTGGGACAATTTGATTAGGTAATTTCCATGGAGGTGTTATCCCACCCAGAATGGAAGAGGTAGAGACCATTATTTAGTAAATAAAACAAGTGAATATCTAATGGGATTTTCCTGTGGGAAAAAGTCTGCTGGGATTTTACCGTTAGAAGAAATTGAAGAAAAAAAATCCAAAACAATTTATTTACCCTAAAGGATTTCTTATATGCCCCCAGTCACAAAGTGAGTAACAGTAACCCCCAAGACCAGCAAAATTTGATCAACTGAATTTTATCAACTTCAGGTGGAGGGCTGAAAACATAGGAGAAATACCAAAATGGTATTTGGAAAGTGAATTTGATTGAGAATTACATGTACTTAAACCATTGATCATAGTATCTTGATTGTTTTTCTAGATGAGAATAAAAAAATCAAAGCATAGTCCAGCTCAGATTTGGCAAACCCTAAAACAATAGTGACTATTCATTTGTTCAGTTGTTTATTTGTTCACTCTTTCAATATATTTTTATGTAGTCTGTGTCCAGAATTGTTTTAAGTAATGGAGACCCAGAGACAAATTCCACTTGGAGCTCATACTAATGCAGACAAATGCAAGTCACTAAATGATATGATAAGAAGTATTTGATTCAAAGTGAAAGAATGAGCTATGAGCACACAAAAGAGGATTTCTTATGAGTTCCTTAAAAGCATAGCTTGAGCTTCTGGGAAGATGGTGGAGTAGGTGAGGTGGTATGGGCTTCTCCTTTGTGAAAGTAGTTAGAACAGGGCCAGAGGACACCAGGGACCATGGTTTCATAGTGTGATCAGTCATAGAGGGTCCCCCACAGTACATGAAGGGGACACCAACAAAAACAGAGGAGAGATGGTGGCTGGAGGGACATGGTGAGTGTGTTCCCATTGGACTGCAGCAAAACCATGGCTGGGCAAGGGAGTGAGCAGCAGCTCTCACTCCTGTGCACCTACCTTGATAGTTTGCTGGGGGGTGATCCTCCACAATCAGATAGCGGGGAACATCCATGAGGGAAACTAAGGGCAGCATTTGCTCTCCTACCATGGAAGTCCAAGGGGTGCAATGGTGAGAAGCGGGGAAGAGAGATGTGCCCTACCAGTGATCAGGAGCCCCTACCACACCCCAGAGACATGCAGGTACAAGGCAGGCAGAGAACTGGCAGGCAGGGCCCATGGTCCATCTGCAGAGTGCCCTATATCAGACTCCCTGTCTAACTGCTCAGGGTCCACGTCACAGCCCCAGGGCACACAGTCCCCAGTGCACACAGAGAACAGGTGCATTGATTGGTTCCTCACCCAATTTGGATTCCACACACCCCACAGGAGAAGTACAGGGAAGACCTGCTTGAGAGTGCCACTTGCTTGTAGGTTAGGGAAACTGCACTACAGCAAACTAAATTATATATAAATGCTCAAATGATTATGCACTACCCAAAATAATCCTAAAAGACAAGCAAATGCCCCAAAGTCAACAGAAAATTACAGAGTACTTGAAGGATCTAGAAGATATGGACAAGCCAAATGAACAAATTAAAAAGCCACAAGAGATGCAATATTTGGAGCAACTAAAGAAGCACAAACAAATCTCCAAAACAACTTCAATGAGATGTCTAAAGACATAAAGAAAATAAAGAAGACACTACAAGAGCACAAAGAAGAATTTGAAAGAGTAAATAAAAAAATAGGAGACCTCATGGAAATAAAAGACACTGTGGCTCAAATTAAAAATATACTAGAGACACACAATAGAAAATTTGAAGGGGCAGAAGAAAGGATAAGTGAACTTGAGGACAGAGTAAATGAATGTGAGCACACAAAAGAACAAATGAGAAAAAAAATAAAAAAATTTGAAATGGATCTCAGAGAAATGATGGACAGCATGATGTGAACAAATATAAGAACCACTGGTGTCCCAGAAGGAGAAGAGAAGGGTAAAGGGCTAGGAAGAGTGTTTCAAGACATAGTTGAGGAAAATTTCCCAAACCTTCTAAATGACGTAAATATGCAAACCAAAGATGCCCAACGAACTCCAAATAGAATAAATCCAAATAAACCTACTCCAAAACATATACTGATTAGATTGTCAAACGCTGAAGAAAAGGAAAAATTTCTGAAAGCAGCAAGAGAGAAGTGATTCATCATATAAAAGGGAAACAACGTAAGACTAAGAACTGATAACTTGGTGGGCACCATGGAGTTGAGAAGGCAATGGTATGACACATTTAAGATTCTGAAAGAGAAAAGTTGCCAGCCAAGAATTCTCTATCTAGCAAAGTGCTCCTTAAAAATTGAGGGAGAGTTTAAAATTTTCACTGACAAACAACTGCTGAGAGAATTTGTTAAAAAGAGACCTGCTCTGCAAGAAATACTAAAGGGATCTCTAACAGCTGAGGGAAAAAGAAAGGAGATAGAGGTCTGGAGAAGACCACAGAACCGAAGAGTTAATAGTAAGGGGGTACCTTAAAGGAAAAAAAAAAGAGGGAAAAAATAGATATAACAACTAAAAACCAAAGGATAAGCTAGTAGGTTCAAGAACTCCCTTCACAGTAATAACTTTCAATGTGAATGGATTAAACTCTCCAAATAAAAGATACAGACTGGTAGAATATATTAAAAAATATGACCCATCAATATGCTGTTTACAAGAGACTCACCTTAGATCCTGTGACACAATATTCTACACAAACTGCAATCAAAAGAAAGCTGGAGAAGCTATATTAATATCGGACAAAATAGACTTTAAATGCAAAAATCTCATAAGAGACAAAGAAGGACACCATATATTAATAAAAGGGGTAATTTACCAAGAAGAAATAAAAACTATAAATGTTTATGCACCCAATCAAGACGCTCCAAAATACATGAGACAAACACTGGCTTAACTGAAGGGAGCAATAGTCTTGTCTACAGTAATTGTGGGAGACTTCAATACACCACTCTCTTCTACAGATAGAACAATTAGACAGAGGATCAATAAGGAAATTGAGAACCTAAACAATATGATAAATGAATTAGAATTAACAGACATATATAGATCATTACATCCCAAAGTACCAGGATATACATTCTTCTCTAGTGCCTCTGAAATGTTTTCCAGGATAGATCATATGCTGGGGCAAAAAACAAGTCTTAATAAATTTAAAAAGATTGAAATTATTTGAAGCACATTCTCTGACCACAATTGAATGCAACTAGAATTCAGCAACCACCAAAGAACCAGATCTTTCACAGATACATGGAGGTTAAACAACACACTCCTAAACAACCAGTGGGTCAAAGTAGAAATTGCAAGAGAAATCAGTAAATATCTAGACATGAATGAAAATGAGAGCACAACATATCAAAACCTGTGGGATGCAGTGAAGGCAGTGCTGAGAGGGAACTTATAGCTCTAAATGCGTATATCAAAAAGCAAGAAAGAGCTAAAACTAAAGACCTAACTGAACAACTGAAGATGCTATAGAATGATCAGCAAACTGACCCTAAAGCAAGTATATGAAAAGAAATAACAAAGATTAAAGCAGAAATAAATGAGCTGGAGAACAAAAAAAGCAATACAGAGAATAAATAAAACCAAAAGTTGGTTCCTTAAGAAGATCAACAAGATTGGCAGACCCTTAGCTAGACTGACAAAGTCAAAAAGAGAGAAGACCCAAATACAGAATCAGAAATGAGAAGAAGATAATTACTACAGATCCTGAAGAAATTAAAAAAAAAAAACCATAAGAGGATACTAAGAGCAACTGAATGCCAACAAGCTAGACAATTTAGAGGAAATGTGGAAACACATGAATAACTTAGACTGACCCAAGATGAGATAGAAGACCTCAACAAACCAACCACAAGCAAAGAGATCCAATCAGTCATCAAAAATCTACCTACAAACAAGAGCCCAGGGCCAGATGGCTTCACAAGGGAATTTCACCAAACTTCCCAAAAAGAATTGATACCATTGCTGCTCAAACTCTTTCAAAAAAATTGAAGAAAAAGAAATACTAATTAACTCATTTTATGAAGCTAATATCCCTCTGATACTCAAACCAGATAAAGACACTACAAAAAAGGAAAACTATAAGCCAATCTCCCAAATGAATACAGATGCAAAAGTCCTGAACAAAATATTTGCAAATCAAATCCAAAAGTACATTAAAAGAATTATACACATGACCAAGTGGGGTCCTTTCTGGCATGCAAAGGTTGTTCAACATAAGAAAATCAATTAATGTAATGCAACACATTAACAAATCAAAAGGGAAAATCAAATGATCATCTCAATAGATGCTGAAAAAGCATTTGACAAAATTCAACATTTCTTTTTGGTAAAAACACTTCGAAAGGTAGGAATTGAAAGAACCTTCCTCAATATGATAAAGGGCAAAAATGAAAAACCTACAGCCAGCATGGTACTCAACG
This sequence comes from Choloepus didactylus, assembly GCF_015220235.1. Classification (NCBI taxonomy): domain Eukaryota; kingdom Metazoa; phylum Chordata; class Mammalia; order Pilosa; family Megalonychidae; genus Choloepus; species Choloepus didactylus. The sequence continues at coordinate 164,239,022 of NC_051310.1, forward strand.
GTGAGAGGCTCAAAGCTTTTCTCCTAAGATCAGGAATGAGATAAGGATGCCCACTTTCATCTCTATTATTCAACATTGTGCTAGAAGTTCTAACAGAGCAATTTGCCAAGACAAAGATATAAAAGTTATCCAAATTGGAAGAAGTAAAACTGTCAGTATTTGCAGATGATATGAACTTATATTTGAAAAATCCTGAGAATTTGACCACAAAGCTTCTTGAGCTAATAAACAAATTCAGCAGAGTGGCGGGATATAAGATTAATGCACATAAGTCGGTAATGTTCTTATACACTAGTAAAGAGCTAACTGAAGAGGCAATCAAAAAAAAAATTCCATTCACAATAGTAACTAAAAAAAATCAAGTACCTAGGAATAAACATTACCAAGGATGTAAAAAACCTCTACACAGAAAATTACAAAATTTTATTAAAAGAAATAAAAAAAGGATCCAAACAGGTAGAAAAATATGCCATGCTCATGGACAGGAAGACTATAACATTGTTAAAATGTCAATTCTACCCAAACTGATCTACAGATTCAATGCAACTCCAATCAAAATTCCAACAACCTACTTTGCAGACTTGGAAAAGCTAGTTATCAAATTTATTTGGGAGGTAAAGGGGCCTTGAATTGCCAAAAACATCCTAAAAAAGAAGAACGAATGTGGGGGACTTACACTTCCAGAGTTTGAAGCCTACCATAAAGCTACAGTGATCAGAACAGCATGGTATTGGCATAAAGATAGACATATTGATCAATGGAATTGAATTCAGAGTTTGGAAATAGACCTCCAGATATATAGTCAACTGGTCTTTGATAAGGATCCCAAATCCACTGAACAGGGATAGAACAGTCTCTTCAACAAATGGGGCTGGGAGAATTGGATAGCCATACCAAAAAGAATGAAAGAGGACCCCTACCTCACACCATATACAAAAATTAACTCAAAGTGGATCAAAGACCTCAATATAAGAGACAGTACCATAAAACTCCCAGAAGAGAGTTCAAGACCTTGTATTAGGAGGCTGCTTATTAGACCTAATATCCAAAGCACAAGCAACAGAAGAAAAATAATAGATAAATGGGAACTCTTCAAAATCAAAAGCTTCTGTACATCAAAGTAATTTGTCAAAAAGGTGAAGAGGCAGCCAACGCAATGGGAGAAAATATTTGGAAACCAAATATCTGATAAGAGAGCAATGGCTTGCATACATAAAGAAGTCCTACAACTCAGTGACTATAGTAAAAACAGCCCAATTATAAAATGGGCAAAAGATATGAAAAGACATATCTCTGAAGAGGAAATACAAATGGCTAAAAAACACATGAAAATCTGTTCATCCCCACTAGCTATTAGGGAGATGAAAATCAAGACCACAATGAGATATCATCTCACACCAATAAGAATGGCTGCCATCAAACAAACAGGAAACTACAAATGCTGAAGAGGATGTGGATAAATTGGAACTCTTACTCATTGTTGGTGGAACTGTATAATGGTACAGCCACTCAGGAAGACAATTTGGTGATTCCTCAGAAAACTAGATATTGAATTACCCTATGATCTGACATATACCCAGAAGATTTGAAAGCAGTGACATGAACAGACATTTGCACACTGATTGCCGAGAGATGGAAACAACCCAACAGTCCTCCACAGACGAGTCCATAAACAAAATGTGGTATATACCTATGATGAAATACTATGCAGCAGTAAGAAGCAACAAGGTCCTGAAACATATGGCAACATGGATGAACCCTGTAGGTATAATTCTTAGTGAAATAAGTCAGACACAAAAGGAGAGACATTGTGTGTTACCACTAATGTGAACTATCTGAACAATGTAAAATCAATGTCTTATAAAATAGAATATTGGGGACCTAGTGATAGATAGTAGCTGATGAGGGGGAATGATAATCTACTATATTCAGGTTTGTTATGATGATGAACTCAAAGGTATGGTAATGGATATGGGTGATGATTATTTGTTAATGGAATTATAAATACCAGCACTGTATTGAAAGTGAATAGGATTGAAAGGGGTTGTTTAAAGGCATGTTTCCCAAAGATCAGCACCACAAATATAGATAGATGCTTTCATGATATTCCTCTTAGGTATGACACTAGCAAAGAGAGTTGAAAACAGAAGAGTACATGGGAAAAATCTACACATTGCATACTAGGGATTATAATTAATAGGAATACTATACTTGTATTGCACATACACTAGGGACAAATAATTGAGGGCTGACAGGAGCTATGAGGTGTCTGGGTCATGATAATGGTTTAAAATGGATAGTGATGAGGATTGTACAACTAAGTGATGACAATGGGAGATATAGGTGGATTATCATGGACATAACATATGCTACATGAACTTAGAAATCCCCTGCTTTATAAGTCAAGCCCTGGATGTTGAGGCTAGCTTGGGTGAAACTTATAGTTGTAAAGGGAGGCTAAGCCCGACTATAATTATGCCTAGGATTCATCTCCAGAGAACCTCTTTTGTTGTTCAAACATGGACTTTCTCTCTCTAAGCCCAACTCTGCAAATAAATTCATCACCCTCTCCCCAACATGGGACAGGACCCCCAAAATGAATGAGCCTTCCTGGCGATGTGGAACATGAATTCCAGGAATGAGACTGACCCTGGTATGGAGGGATTGAGAGTGACTTTTTGACCAAAAAGGGGAAAGGAAAGGCAAAAAAATAAGGTTTTAGTGGCTAAGAGAATTCAGATAGAGTCAAGACGCTGTCCTGGAGGTTACTCCTATGCAAACCTCACCTAGATATGCCAAATGACCACAATATGATAAGCCCAAGTCAACTGTAGCTCTGAAAACCTTAAAGGATACCCGGATCCCTAGTTTTTTTCTTCAGAGATTTAAATCTTTTAGAGTCCTCCTATGCCAGCTAAGTCCCCAAATCCAGAGGCAATAGCCTCTTCAAGAACATCAACTAAATGTGTCCCCTTTGCTCATAAAGTTGACACCCCTTTTGAACATGAATCGGTTAGGGTGGTCACTGCCAAGGCATCCCTGAAGACTGGGAAAGTGATTGAACTAGAGGAAGGGGTAGCAACAGACAAGATGGAATTTAACAAAGGATTATGAATACTGAATCTTCATAAATTTTCTTTTTCTTAGTTGCTAGGGTATTAGAACAGTTAGAAAGAAAGAATTCAAATGGTGGAACTAACACATAGCATCCTTTGAAATTTGTTCTATAGCTGCTTATGAAATTGTAATTTGAAAGCTATACCTTTTTATATATTCATTATGTTTCACAATAAGGAAATAACTGAAACTATGGTACTATAACTCATAACAACTTTGGGAATTTCCTATATATCTCCCTGTTAAATTATACTTTGAAAGATACTACCTTTTTGTATATATGTGATATTTCATAATAAGTAAATAACTGAAACTATGGAACTGTAACCTATAATATTCTTTGAAATTTGCTCTCTGTTTGCTAAAATGCACTTGGACAGTTATCACTTCTATGTATATATGTTACATACAACAATAAAAAATATGATTAAAAAAGGTACAACCTGAGATAAGGATTCTTGTGTAAGTAATTTCCTGAGAGTGTGCTCAAGTGAAACTTACAGTAAGGGAAGCAGAATAGAGAAGGGAAAGAAGCTAGGCTAAAACATGGGGTCAGTAGAAGTCCAGCTTCACCTGATCTTTCAAGAAATTGGCTCATAAATGGCATCATAAAGCTGTCCCACCTTAAGGCAAGTGTCTAGCCCTTATTTAAGTAAGTCATAGTATCAGGCTGGCCATCGGCATAAGACATAATTTCCTAGGTATTTCCAAATGAGGAGGCTTCTGTTGGCTAGGGGCAATTCTCAAGAGAAGTGTATAGCTGCAAGCTGTTAGCTGTCATCACTCCCAGTAGCTAGGGGCTGAGAGCACTAACCTAGTAATGGCTTCTGGGCAGGGCGCCAACAGTGTCTACTATAGTCCACCACCTAGACTGCTCAGATCCACTGACTTTTTGCATTAAATTCCCATCAACATGGCATAGCTTCTCCAGGATCCTGGTTGGCCATAATTTCTGGAGAATCTTGTATGAGAAGGGTTATTAGGCCAAATTACAGGCCCCACTGTACTGGTACTTATCATCTCGCTTCTCTACCCACTCATTTCTAGATTCTTCTCTCCCTTGGCTAGCACTTCTGTTGGTCTAAATGGCTTGCCTGATGAGGTGACACAGACCTTTATCCCTGATGGATCTGAACCCCTAGTTACCTTGACCTTATCAGGCCATGGTTGCTATACTTATCTATTTACTATTTACACATTTACCATTAAAATGGGGTACAGGAATACCAAGGGATGGCTTGTGGGATTAGTAGTGTGCCAAAAATATTCTTTCTACCTCACTATGCAGCAAGTCTTACTTCTTCTTTGCTGTCAGAGTTCAATCATCCCTGCCAGTATAGTACTTTCCCATCTTTCTTGCTGGTCTCTACTGGCACAAGGAGCCCAAAATGACCATGTGGCAACTGAAGCTTTAATTTTAATGGAAAACCCAAACAGCATCCCTCCTTTTTCTGAGACCTCTAGACACACAGAACCTAAAGATGTGAGACTGGGAGATGCAAACTCTCCATGGCTGTTATTGTTAGTTATGGGAATGGAGTGACTTCTACTTCTACCCCTTGATTCCCAGATCCATCTACTCTACTTTGGGGGACACAGCACAATATAATGGCCATATCCTCACCTCCAAACCTATGCTGCACCTTTAAAAGGCCACTGCAACACTCCACCAGGCTGGCAGCTTTTGAATGGTATAGTGTGTGACAGGACCAACACAGCTCTTTTGCCATAACGTGGCAACATTATACAGGATTTCATACTGTTAGGTCAGTTCTCATATCGTGGTGCTGGCTGAGACCCTATGAGTAGGAAATGCAAATCCAGAATATGAATCAATCTCAGTCAGATTGAATGGTTTCTTTCTCAGAGCAAAAAGACTCCAGTTCAATCAACTTGCCACCAAGTATCCTTGAGGGATAATACTGTATTTGGGCCTCAGCACTGGTCTTGCTGGCTCATGTTTCAGACAGTCAGCTGTAGTAGCAGATAGATGATGGTGAGAGAGTATTCATAGTACATAGACGATGGTGAGAGAGTGTTCATTCTATTGGACCCATCCCTATCAGTCTCTGACTGCTGTAACAGACTCATGAGGCTATGAATTGATCCTTTGAATTTCTGCCACCTCACAATTAAGTCCTGTGCCTGGTTGTCAAGTCTGTCCGCACTTTGGCAACAAGAGATGTCAGTCTCTTTAACTGTAGTCAAGGTGGCAGTTTACTTTAATTTGGTGATTGCATTTGGGCCTGTCATTTTCTCTCCTTAAGGAATTAATGGCACCTAGTAATAGCTAACAACTTCCACAGGCCTTATAGTTAGGATTTATCTAAAAACCCTCAACATCAAGAATATTACAGTTATGTATGTCCACCTGCAATGCATCCAAGATCACTAGAGCTGAAAGGGGCTGTACTGCTACAGCACACCAGGGATGGAGTCCTTATTGCTTATCCAGCTGGCAAACAATCTTAACTACAGCACCCAATTCTTAAAGACTGCTTTCTAGGGTCATTTCTAGTACTAACTATCTTAGTTTAGGTTCCCTAAAAGCAGAGCTGGAGATTGGGATTCTTGTGCAAATGAATTATTGAGGGAGTCCTCTCAGGAAAAACCTTAAGGCAGTGAGAGAAGCAGGATAGGGCAAGGGATGAAGCTAGACAAAGATGTGGCAGAAGTCTGGCCTTAGTCTGATCTCATGGTGAGATCTAAAGCAAAAATGGCACACTGAGTTGTCCCACCCTGGAGTGAGAAGGCAATCTTTTGTACCCCCACCCCTCCCATATCAGCCAGCTCCCAGAAGAGGGAACTGCATTTCAGACACTCCTGAGTAAGGGGGCTCCTGTTGGTGGGAGACAATCCTTAGGAAAAGGGTGCAGCTGTATGTGAGCTGTTAGCAGGCAACACTTGCAGCAGCTGAGTGCTGGGTACACTGGCCTGCTGAAAGGATCTGGGCAGGGTACCAGCAGCTGTATTACAGGGTGAATAAGAAACTCTGCTGAGGAATTAGAAAAGATTTTGTCATGAGATGTCATTTGGCTTGTGAAGAAGAGAAGGAGTTAAACAGGCTGAAAATGGGGCAGCCAAAGTGGGGGGCAAAGAGTAATTCAGGCAATAATTTCATTGAGTTCAAATTTGGAAGGGATTTGTGATCAGAATCAAATATACCTGATTTCAGCATTCTTCTGAACTCAGTAAAAGCTCATCTTACTAAGTGTAATTCCAATTTAGTTTTTTTTTTTTTTTCTTTTTTGGATTATTTTCTTTAAGCCAATAGCCTGCCAATTCTTCCTGGCAGTAGTACACTGAATAAAGCTAGTTAATGAGGTATACTGGGGCTAGTTTACAACATTTACACCAATTAAGGTATTCAAACATCTCACTGGAATAATAATAAACACCTTATAGAAAGGCTGTATACTTTGGAAGATTAAAAAAAAAAAAAAAAAAAAAAACTGCATAAACTAGGTAGCCTTGCTATGGGCTCCAGGATTTCTGAAACAATGTGGTAAATAAAGGTTAAGTTTAAAGTAAAATAGACAGAAAATGACAAAAGTTAGAAAAAGAGAAGCTTGGATAATTTTAGATTGTCCCAATTTATTATTATGCAGTATATAAGAGATGAGAAAAATACAAAATTGACATTTCATCTATAGAATTTTATTTTAAAATCTCTAAATTGAGACAGTTATAATTTGAGTAGAAATGTTTTCTTTTCTTATCGATATTCAGATAACCATCACCCAGTTAAGATATAACCTACTGAAAAAGGGTTCATAAAAGGAAAGACTCAAGGCTAGGTATTTGGGGGTAAGTTTGGGTGAATATATAACTGTTTGCATGTGTGTGCATGCATGCGTGTATGTGTGTGTGTGTGTGTGTGTGTGTGTGTGTGTGAGAGAGAGAGGGAGGGAGAGAGAGATAGAGCACATGTATCTTTTTGTATCTGTCTTCATTTCAAAACCAAATATACATAAGTTATTTAAATTTTGAATTGGGCATGCCTTGTATTTCTAGTGCAGTGTGTAGGTAATCGAGAATTGACACCACAATAAGGCCAGCATTTGAAATTAGAAGAAGAGAAAAGACTTTCTTTAGAGTCTACCAACCAGCACTAGTGTTGTGCAGTCAGGAGCTATGGGCTATTAAATGAAATCAGAAGCACATCAGGTCTATCAGCAACTCAAAAACCATTAGTGTTTCATTTAAAGGGAGTGTCTTGTTTCTGAAATATTCATAGCTGGAATCCACCACCACTGCTGAGATTTACATCTCCTCTCTTCTCATTATGCTGCCTGAATCTCTTTACTTGCTATTGTAAGAAAAATATTCAAAGATTTATAGGCAGCAAAAGGAAGGCAGCAAATTACGACATCCATTATTGGCATCTGCTCTTGTCTGTATCCCCAGGAAATGCAAATACAAACGACTTCCAATTTTCTACTACAACTGCGTTGTAAAGGGAACTGTTATATGCAGATGAGACAACTTCTATTTGGACAGAGATAAAATGGAAGAAATTTCAGTCTACTACACTTGGCATTCCATTTGCATAACTCTGAGAAAGCTGTCACAAAGGCATAATAAAAAATAATAATGCTCTTAAAGAACCACATACAATGCATGTAGTTAGACCACTTATGACAGAAACAGACCCAGCTTTAAGTTGTATGGGTGGTGGAAGATCCAAAAACAAAAGGGTTAATAAATATGGATGCTCCTATATTCACTTGTAAAAGTGATCCTTCTTCTCATGTTTGGCAAAAGAATTACACTAGGTTTGAAAATAACTTAAAACCCAGTATATGGTAAAGACACACCTCACATTGCCAATTTTAAAAAGTTCTTTTGGCATAAGTTATGGCTTTTCCTGGAAGAATGACTAAGAACATTTCCCATTATTTTGTAGGCTCTTTGAGGGGATGGACCTTTTATATCCACTGATGTCTTGTATTCTCAGTGTCTAAAACAGAGTCTTGAATGTCATAGACTCTCAAAATAAAATACTTAATGATACAAACTGAAGGAGTCCTAATAATATAGTAGTGGGCCTTGGCAAATGTATGTTCTAGTCTAGTCTCTGTCTCTAACTCTGTGAGACTTTAGACAGGTTTCCTTATCCCTTCCTGTAAAAAAGGAGATAATAATGCCTACCTTATTGGGTTGGGGGAAGGGTAAATGAAGTATAACATGCGGTTCCAGCATAAAATCTGGCATAGATTTGTCACCGAAGACATGGGTCCTTTTTTTTCTAGTCTCCTACAACATTACCAAGTGTCAGCTTGAGGCATAGGAAAGTCATCAGTTTCTGACAATTTTAGACCCCAGAAACAAATCTCGTGCCATCTGCATCTGGCCATTCTCCTTTTCCTGCTCTTATATCTAAGGCTCTAGCAGCCTGTTATGGTTTGCTAAAGCTGCCAAAATGCAATATACCAGAAATGGACTGGCTTTTACAATGGGGATTTATTAGGTTGCAAATTTACAGTTCTAAGGCCATGAAAATGTCCAAATTAAAGCATCAAGAAGTACGTATCTTCTCTGAGGAAAGGCTGATGGCATCCAGGGTTCTTCTGTCATATGGGAAGGCACATGGCAATGTCTGCTGGTCCTTCTCTCCTGATTCTGGTGCCAATGGCTGTCTCCAAATGTCTCTGGGCATTTCTCTCCTAGCTTCTCTGTTAGCTTCTCCCGTGAGCAAACTCTGGGTTACATATCCTAGCTTCTCTCTTAGCTTCTCTGCTTGTTTCTCCTGGGGCATTTCTGTCTAAGCACCTCTGAGCCCTCTTCAAAATGTCTCTGCCTTTTATCCTATTATAGAGGACACCAGTAAAGACAATTAAGACCCACCTTGAATGGGCAGGGTCACATCTCCATGGAAACAATCTAATCAGAAGGTCCCACCCACAATAGGTCTGTTCCCACAAGACTGGATTAAAAGAACATAGTCTTTTATGGGATACATAACAGATTCAAACCAACACACAGCCTCAAAACTACTTCCTAATATTATTAAACCTTTGGCCCTTGAACTCTCAATTTCCTTCTTACCTGGCACCAAACTGGGCAACACCAATGTCCCAGTGAACAGCATACCCAACTTAAGCTTCACCTCTAGATTCCTTTACCTCCTAAACTCCAATGTCTTTCACAACTGTTCTACTTCAGTAGGGCTTATACTTCCAGTCTAATGCTCATAATCATAAATACCAGTCTCCCCATTCTTACCACTGTTATAGTTCTATCTTATCATTCTGTCATATCCTCCTTGAAAAAGCCCAATGCTGACTCTTACTGTTGCTACACCTGTGCTGAAAATTAGTGGAGAAAAACCACACAACTTACAAGATTTGGGTTGCTAAACTTCATAGTCTTTAATTGCAAGTGTATCATTAATATTGCCTTGAATCTCATTACCTTGGTCTCTTAATTTTCAGAGTAGCTATCCCAAATTTCACTGCTATTCTCAAGGCCCGACTCAATTTTTCCCCAGTCATTTTTACCCAATCACTTGAGATAAAACATTGATCTACTAAAAAATTTATCCTACCATCAGCCTCAGGGAAAAGAATATCCCTCCTGCTTTCCAAAACCAAATGCAAATATTTGTGCTCTGAATCCCTTCCACTCTCATCTCCTTGACAACCTACTTCCATCTATGTTCTCTTCTCCTTATAACTTCAATCACTACCACCACCCACCACCCCCCCACCCCCACCAGTTGCTCTTTTCCTAGTAAACGAACATGCTCAAGGCTCTTCAACCCCCCAAATCCTGCCTTTGACCCTTTATTGCATCTCTTTCCTTTGCCTCAGAGCCAAGCTCCTAAAGATTAGATTAGAATTGAAATATCCTCCATCCCTATTAATTCCCAGTGCATTGCAGCTAAACATATCACTAAATTGGCTTTTATCAAACCCAGTGAGAGCCTTTCAGTTCTTATTCTTCTTGAACCCTCTGGGGAATTGGATACTGTCAACTCCTACCTGTTCTTCGAAACTCTTGTTGCACCACCACTTCCGTTAATGTTGGAGTTCTTCATAGCTTAATCTTCACAATGTTCCTTAGATCATCTTATCCATGTGCATGATTGCTGACTTTCAAAGCAGTATCTCTTACCCAGAACTTTTTCCTGAGTTCCAGATCTCTAATTCCATTGCCTACTAGTTTTCACCATCTGCTTCCTTGGTATGTACCCCAAAGTCAGCATGCATGAAATTCACCACTTTTCCCACACACATTCCTCTTCTACTTCACATATCAAATATGTCTGTACTTCATTTTACATCCTCTATCTTGGTTTTCATCCCCCATTACCTATTCCAAAATCTCCTGTACTTTTGCATCTCTGTGTTCTTCTACCCCAGTCTCGTCTCTTACAATAGTTTCCTATGCATGCACACTGAATCAGAAGAGGGGCAGAAATAATCTTCATTTTTAAAGTTTTCTGGATGATTATCAAGTAAACCATCTTCAGATAAACACCAGGCACTGGGGAGGCGTTACAGTAGTGATGTTGTAAAATACTGCATTTCAAAGAGGTAGCTCTGTAGATAGTGTGCAGGATAGACCAGCGGCTGATTAAATGCTGCCAACATGTTTTCTTGCATATGAAATGAAAAACAAAATGTGCTAGTCATCCACAACTGGTTCCTATCAATAGTAACTATATCTGTATTCTTATCTATCAGTATCATCTATCATCTCTATCTATAGGGTAGATGATTAAAAGCTATGCTGATCTCCCTACAGAGACCAAGAAACTCAGAAATATTAATTGACTTTCACCAGATAATAAGGCTTACATAGTAACACAGGAACATTAACAAAGATTGGCATTCATGATTTTCTGTTTCCTTGTCTGTGTAGTTCTCCCTCAGCCAGTTCACTGTCTAGAGGTTAGATATCATTGTATCTTCTTTAAATCTTCACAGTGGCTTAAAGAATTAACCAACACCTCATTTCTTGTTATGAAAGTCTTCAGGCAATCAGATCTATTCTGGAGCCCATGCCTTCCAAATCCTCTGACAGTTCAAATCTGAGAAGTGAATACATATTATCTAAGCAGAGCCTGTCAGAACATTTTTAATAAAGACCTGGCCCAATTTCAGAGCCCTCTTTCAATAGGGCAGGTCTGAAAGCAACGGCCTTGAAAGTGGTTAGAAAAGCATAGTGTAATCACTGTGGTACCATTATCCTGTCCCTGGGTAATCATTAGACATCAGCTTGCTAAAGCGAAGGGCAGCAAATTACTCATTTATTGTTACCTGAGCTGTGCAGAAGATTGAAATCTGGACTACTAATGATTTTTTTTTTCACCTTGTTTGGGACATTCTGCAGAAAAGTTCACATGTAGCACAGATGTGGGCTGGCTGGCTAAGATGCTTTCAGACAAATATGAAAGAGAAGCAAAGCATCACCTTCCTTCAAAAAGTAAAGCTCCCCATCATTTCATGAAAGCAGTTCTAAGGGAGAAATACTAAAATTTGTCAAGATCTATAACCAGGGAAGAAACTAGGTAGTTGGATTGGAATAGATTTTTATCTGCTCTAAAAGAGATCAAACACTCAGAGTACATGTTGGTTTTAACACAAATCAAGTTTAAGGTAAATATTTACCAACAGTTTGTAGAAAAAAATATTCTTATTTAATGACATCACCTAATGAACTGGATTTTTTTTGTCAGTTGCTTTAGCAAGTTTCAAATTCAGTAAAGGCTCCAACTCTAGGTGTGGGTGAAAGAAAACAAAGCCATTCCTTACATTAAAGTTAGAGCATTGATAAGTTCTAGCCTAGGTAGGTATAACTGAGAACATGAAAAGTCAGCCATTGCTATATTTGTATCTATGCCTAAAATAAATACCTGAGATGAAACTCTAAGCAACTCCTGATACTTAAACCCAAAACAAAAGTTAACACATCTGATACTTAAACCCAAAACAAAAGTTTACACATCATTTAGGGGAATAAAATGATACTCTAATGCAGAATTAGAGTATGTATATGCTTGTTCTAACTAAACTGAGTCATTATCTAGACTAAATATGTTATCAGTCTAGATTGGTAGAAAGGCCATAATATGAAGTGAAATTCAACTTTTGTATTAAATCTGCTTCTAAGTTGGAAAGGAGATAGGGATAACTGATGTAGGTTAATGAGGAAAGTTCTAGATCGTTTCAGATAGTTTTGTGAAAGCAAATGTTACATTCAAAAGTAAAGATCGAATGCCCGTTTCCTCTATAGGAAATAGTAGTGTCTGGAATGGGGACGTGAGAATCAAAAGCATTGATTTCTACTGCTGGCTCGGCTGGTGATTGCTTCTGTGGTCTGAGGCAATTTTCCTAGCCCATTTGTGACTAAATCTTGGCATCTACAAAATGATGTTAGTAATCTTTTCTGCTTGAGACCCAGCTAGTATTCTTAAGACTTTTGTTCATGTTATTAATGTTTATGATGCCTTCAGGGATTTTCAGGTAAAAAGTATTATGTAAGCCTGAAGTGTTATTAATATTATTTTCCATGTTATTCCAAAAGGGTATTGTGGAGACTGATGAATTAACATTTGTAATATTCTTTAGAAAATCCTGGAATAAATGGTTTCAATATGTATATGTAATAAACAGATTAGCCCTTAAAGAACACATAGAAAACCTACAAATGATAGCTTACTGATTAACCTGATGCTAGGATTATACCAGACTTGTAGTCACCTAAAGCATTTTGCCAAAAGATCCTACAAGTTTACCTATTTTGCCATCTAAATTCAAGTTCACATTCTACCCATACCATTCAGAAAAGTAAAATAATAAAAGTATCATGACAATAAAAGTGTCATGAAGTTTCATTTGTTTAAAACTCAGAAATGTCTCGTTATTTGTAAGTTGTTATCATCCTCAATTTCACTGTTGATTTCTTAAAATGTTCCTGATGCACCATAATTCAGTTTTCTAATGAATGGGGGTTTTAACATGATGGAATCCTTTGGCATTTTGGGTTTTTTCTGAGGCTTGCTTAACATTTAATGCCTTATAGATGCTGGACATATTTTTATGGTGCCTGACTCTGAATGACTATTAAAGTGTGCATTACAGGACTGGGGTACCTTCAATTTACAGTATTTTACCTACTTACACCATTTCCAGGGCTCTCTATGGTAACATTATCATTAAGGCTGCTGGCCCTTTGCTGCCGACAACATGATTAAATCCTATTACAATTACTCTTGTCATAAAATCTTCTCATGATTCTTGGCACTCAAGGTGCACAGAGCCATGCAGGTGGTAATATAAAGAGGAACAATGTGCTCTGAACTGAAATGTTAGGAGAGCTCTATCCTAGAGAAGGAAAATAGATCCCCAAAGTAAGATAGTACTGTATTACTGTACTCTCTGGGGATGGATTTTCTTTTGAAGTTGATTTTACAATGCTAAAGAGGGTTTGCTCTTATTTTGTTTTTCTCTTTAGAGGGATAGAAAAGGGGTGTGTAATCTGGAGGAATTCTAGTGAAAGAAAACCTCAGAAAAAAGGTTCAAGATGACAAGAAAAATGACAGGCTGTTTTAAAACACAGAAGGGAGAATTTCATCAGTGAAATAATGCCTCGCATTTCACATACAATAGTGATGCTTCTTACACTTGGGAATGATGTAGTGTGAGTTGGGATTTTTTTTCCTCCAGTGGTAGAGAAGGATTCAGCAGTTCTCACCACCAGAAGCAGCAACTTGTAATACAGGTGACAAGGGGACAGAAAAGCTTTAAGAAACCAACTTGTTTTCAAAACGATTTAATGTGACTGTAATAGAATCTTGGTCTAAGCATCCACATTCCAAGCAAAGAGCCTGGTCCCCACAGGGTGTGCATCTGTGCAGGACTGTAAAAGGTAGTTCAGAGTAGTGGTCAGAATCACCAGTGCTCTGGCCAAACTGCCTGGGGTTACTACCTGGATTTACTTCCTGCCTCTGTCACTTATTAGCTGCTTTTCAGCAAAACACTTCTGCCTGTGTTTTAGTTTCCTCATCTGTTTCCTCCTCCTCCTAATGTTGTTGTGAGGATTAAATGAGTTGATATTTGTGAAATGCTTACAACAGTGCATGACCCACAGATGGTGATATCAAATTAGTAGCATTGGTGGATCTTAATATTAAAGTATCGCCTTGAGTTGACACGCACATATCCAGTTTAAGTTTGATGGCACAAGGGATGTTGGCACTTTTCCCTACCCTGCAATAGTAAAGTGTGAGGAATTCTGTCAAAAGAGAAATGGAACATATAAAAATATAACCAATTCACTGTAACAAAAGGATATTTTGTATAGTAATAACAGTTAATGATTATTGAACATGGACCCAAGCTGGACTCAGCACTTCATGTGCATCATTTTACTAAATCCTCATGGTAATAGTAGGCATTATTAATATCCTCAGTTAACCACTGAGGAAAATGAAGCACAGAGAGAAGTTAAAGGCACACAGCTGTTACATGAGGAGCTGGGATTCAAGCTAGTTTGTTATCTTTCCACTTCTCCCCCTCTTTATTCCTCTCATATATATATATATATACACACACACACACATCCACACACACATATATATACATACATGAATGTATATTTATATATTTTATATTTGTTAACCATATACACATTTACAGTTTAGTCCACAGTTAACAACTCTTATTCTTATGTTTTCTCAGAAGCAGGACTAGAAGGTTACAATTACATAAGAATTCATTTATAGACATACAGCTCTAGAGCCTATATAACTGTCTTTTTATGTCTGCATGTGTATTAATTTGTATGCAAGTGCATATTAAGCATCTTTTTTCTTGAGGCTCAATATCCATGTCTTGCCTATTCTCCTGAAGGCTACTGGTATAATAAAGGAAGGGATGTTTGAGGGGCACAGTCTGCCCCAGGTGTAGGTAATAGGGGATGTACAGTCTGTGAGAATTTAAAAACAATAAAACCAACTAAAAGTTGGCTTCCTTTTTTTTTTAAACAACATGCAATTCTAAATTATATTTGTGATAAAGGATTATTCCTTATGAGAGTAATCTTCTCTTCCTTTCCCATCTCCCTCTCCCTCCCCTTTGGTATGCAAGTGCATATCTGCCTTAGGGATAGGAAATTAAAGTGTGATAAAGAGGAAAGGTCATATTTTCAATTACAAAATATCATTAACTATCTATTGATTATGTATTTGCTTAGGATGAGATAACTTTAATGTCTGCTGTCAGGACACATTTGCTGCCAAAAGAAAATTAAAACTGCCATATAAACAAACACATACACCCAGAAACAAAGGCAAATAACTGCCACAAAATCACCTTTGCTCAATTCATCCCTTAGTATCCAGAAAGCCCAGAGGCACATATCCACTTCGTCTTTTTCCTGTTGTTTGGCAGGGGCATATAGTACTTTGATGATAAGAGGAAAATAGAAGTAGTAGTTAAGGATAAACCTTTTCCAATTTAACTGTTCCATTCTTTTCTTCTCCCCAAGGAAGTGTATGATGTATGGCAAGGAATAAGAATTCAGAACAGTGTGACTAAATCACACTTGTTAAAGTTAGAAAGGCCCTGAATAGGTCAATTTTACTGACTTCACAGAGGGAAAAAACTCAAGAACCTTTTCACGAGGGGCCAAAGGTGTTGCAACTCCCTACCTGAGCTTACAATTACTGTTTACTCACCTGCTTACTACCATCATTGTCATCAAACTTTATTGATAATGTCATCCCGTGGCAGTACTATAAAATATGGGAAGTTTTTCTTTTGCTTATGACTATGCTTCTTTTGGAAGACTCCCAGAGAATTTTAAGACCCTATTTCTTAATATTCTGTTGCTGGCTCTACATTTGTACCTCTCTATCCTCTGCCATCACCAACATCATAGCCACCACCGCCATCACTTCCATCTTCAACACCTCTATCACCAATACATAGATTTTAAGGGCTCCAGCAGTTACTCATGTCCCCAATATTTCCCACTCTTTTTCTCCTATCAACATTTTTCCTTCCCATGTCCCATTCCCTCAGAACCCAGGTGACTAATTAATCAGATCAGTCAATTCCTGAAAATAAGTTGGCTACTTAATTTTTTATGTGAGAAAACTGGATTTGAGATGGAGAACTGAATTTGGACCCCAAATATTTAATATAGATACCGTAAAATATGGTTATCCAGGTGCCTAGTTTCAAAATAGAGTTCAGGAAGTTAGCCAACACAGAAAACAGATTGTGCCATGTTGTGAAATCACCAAATAAATCTATCTTAATCAATAGTGGGAAAAACGTATATGATGGATTTACTGTAGAACAAACTAGGAGAATTTAAGCTTCAAAATTATCTGGGCCAAGAATTCAAGTCAATCTTTCAAAAACAAATAAGTAATTTAATGTTTCAAAGCATAAGCAGAGGTGTTTAAAAAATTTAATAGCATTAATTGTCAGTTTTACAGAGTAAAAATAAAGCAAGACTCATCCATGATTTCGAGATGAGAGAATTCCACAATGTAAAATTGGTCCTACTGATTCAAGTAGCAAATAATAGTGTTTAAAGCCAAAAGAACACAGGGGAAAGAGTAATCCAGAAAGAAGACTTCCTCTTAAGAATTCTAATTAAGGATTTCTAAGAAGATTATGGAGTAGGTAGGGCTTCTCCTCCATGAAAGTAACTAGAAAGGAGCCAGAGGCCATGATTTCGGGGTGTGACCAGCCATAGGGAATCCCCCACAGAGGGGGACACCTACAGAAACAGAAGAGAGACAGTGGCTGGAGGGACGTGGTGAGTGTGTTTCTGTCATCTGTCTCCTGGCCAGCAGCAGCAGAACTGCTGCCAGGAAAGGGAGTAAGAAGCTGCTCTCCGCTCCCATGCACCTACCTTGACAGTTTGCTGGGGGTGATCCTCTATAGTCAGACAGCAGGGAGCTCCCGTGAAGGAACCCAGTGGGCAGCGTTTGCTCCCTCCTCCCCCCATGAAAGTCAAGGGGAGTGCAACAGCAAGAAGTGGGGAAGGGAGAGGTGCCATACCTGCAATCTGGAGCCCCTCCCACAGTCTAGAGACTCACAGGTGCAAGGCAGGCAGAGAACCGGCAGGCAGGGCACATGTTCCATCTGCAGGGTGCCTTTCATCGCAGACCCAGGACAGGCATTCCCCAGTGCACACAGAGTATGGGTGCACTGATTGGTTCCCCACCTGGTTTGGACTTGCCCACCACACAGGAGAAGTTTGGGGAAGACGTAGTTAAGAGTGCCTCCTGCTGATAGGTTAGGGAAACTGCACTCCAGCACGCTGTACCCCGAGAGCACCACCTGCTGGTAGGATTGGGAAACTGCACTCCAGCAAGTAAAATTATATATAAATGCTCAAATATTTCTGAACTTCCCAAAATAACCCTATCAAGACAAGCAAATGCCTGAAGTCAACAGAAAATTACAAAGCACATGAAGGATCTAGAAGATGTGGACAAGCCAAATGAACAAATTAAAAAGCTGAAAGAGACACAATATTTGGAGAAATTAATTAAAGAAGTACAAACAAATCTCCAAAACAACTTCAACCAGATGGCTAAGACATAAAGAAAATCAGGAAGATTCTACAAGAGCATAAAGAATAATTTGAAAGAGTAAATAAAAAATAGCAGACCATATGGAAATAAAAGACACCTTGGCTCAAATTAAAAATATGCTAGAGACACATAATAGCAGATTTGAAAAGGCAGAAGAAAGGACAAGTGAACTTGAGGACAGAGTAATTGAATTCAAGCACACAAAAGAACAAATGGGAAAAAAAACAAAAAATTTGAAATAAATCTCAGAGAAATGTTGGACAACATGAAGTGAACAAATATAAGAATCATTAGTGTCCCAGAAGAGAAGAGAAGGGTAAAGGGCTAAATACAAGACATAGTTGAGGAAAACTCCCCAAGCCTTCTAAATGAAATAAATATGCAAATCAAAGGTGCCCAACAAATTCCAAATAGAATAAATCCAAATAAACCTACTCTGAGACATATACTGATAAGATTGTCAAATGCTGAAGAGGAGAAACTGCTGAAAGCAGAAAGAGAGAAGCGATTCACCACATATAAGGGAAACAACATAAGACTGAGCTCTGACTACTCAGCAGGCACTATCAAGGCAAGAAGGCAGTGGTATGACATACTTCAGATTCTGAAAGAGAAAAAATGCCATCCAAGAATTCTTTATTCAGCAAAGCTCTCCTTCAAATTGAGGGAGACCTTAAAATTTTCACAAACAAACACTGAGAGAAAGGCCCTGGCCTGAGCAAAACAGGCCTGCGGAACTTGCCATCACACAGCAGAGACAAGAACCTGTTCCTGCACATATGCTCTCCCATCCTTAGAAATGTCTTTGTCCTAAACCCTTATAACTAGTTTGGCTGACCTCTTTAATTGTGTGGTCAACTTCCCTGTGAATGCAGTACCTGCCTGGTGTGAGAGAGCCATTATGATCTCTACACTGACTTCCCACCCTATAGGTAAGCCTGAATAAAAACTCATGCATTAGAAAATGCCCAGTGTCTTCTTTGTCCTCTGCACTGGCAAAGCCCTTACAACTTGTGACAATTGGTGAACACAGCCGGGAGAATCAAGTAGCCTCCAGCCCAGAGACAAAAGAAATCCCAGACACTGATGACATGAACTTGGGAAGGGAAAGGGGAAGTCCCTGGGTGGGATACCGGGGTGGACTGTGACATCTACGTGTAGAGGTGCCTACCCTCCCAGATGAATGGATGTCTATGTGGGGAGGAGTGGCTACCCTCCTAGATGAATGGAATCTGCTGAAGGAATTTGGAAATGTTTATAACTCTGGCTGAACTAACAGCCATCCTGCAGTGGACCACAGGAGCATTGGCCCTGGGAGGGATACCCGGGTGGCCTGGAATTTCAATGTGGGGAGCATGGCTACCCTCCTGGATGGATGCACCAGCCAAGGGAATATGACAGTGCTTGCCCCTCTCCAACAGGACTAGTAGCCATCCTGCATCAGGCCACAGGAGCATTGGGGATTCAGAAAGAGGAAAAGGGCCACACACACAATAGGTTGACCATTGTTAGAAGCTGTACACACTGCTACTGCGGAAGCTTTAATAGCTAAGGTGGCCATGCACCACCTGGAGGATGAATTAAAGCTAGAAAAAGATATGAGGCTAGCATAAGCAGAACTGAAAAATGCTCTGGATAAAAGTTTAGAAATACTGGCATGCCAATGCACTAGAGTAAGAGGGCATAAGCTGCCCAAAGGGCAAGTTAGGCATCTCATAGCTTCCCCTGACTGGGACCCTAAAGTATGGGATCCTGTTGATTACTCATCAAAAGATGATAAGCCCCCATCTGACTGGGAAGTTAAAACTGAGGAAAGTAAGCAAGTTTGACTTCTGGTCCAACAAAGGGTTAAAACAGGAAATTCAACACCTGATCCCCCAAGAAGGGAAGAGGGCAGAGCAGCTACCGGCTGCCCTAGCAGCAGCTCCTGATCAAAAGTTACCTTCCCCCAAATGTACTGTGGAAATATAACAGTATAAACTACCAGGGCCATTTAATAGCCCTGTCTGTCCAATGAAAAAACCTAATGGTACTGGGCAAATGACTACTAATTTTAGTGAACTTAATATAGTAACTCCTCCTTTGTTTGCAGCTGTGCAGGAGTATAGCTACCCTGTTGCAAAATACCAGTACTCAATTAAGCCAATTTCACTTTGTGTTAAGCAAAGCTAATATCTTATTTAGAATATATTTGGATCCCTCTAGCCAACCTGTGACCACCTTCACATGGGAAAGACAACAATGGACATTTACTGTGCTTTCACAGGATATCTTTAAATGTGGAAAGCTCCATCAGGGCCTGACTACTCTATCAAGTTCTTGGATATTTTCCAGTTAGGTAAAACTAAAGCTATTCCTTTAGCTGTTGTTGTTAAAATACAAAGTTATCCTACACTGCTTACTCCTAAACAATTAATAGATTTTCTTGGTTTAGTAGGTTATTCAAAACTGTTTATATTCTATTTACTACAAATTTTAAAACCTTTGTACACCCTAACTTAAAAAGGAAAAGGATGGGAATGGGATTTTAAGCAGGCTGTGCTTAAAAAGGCTAAGTGAACTATTGTGCAAGGATGGCCTTTAAAGAGTGTGGACCCTGCTATACCCTATGAATTGGATGTGGCCAATGCCAACCTTGGCTTTGGGTGGGGTTTGTAGAAAAGGCAACAGGCTAAATGTGTACCTATTGGATTCTGGTCCCAACTACGGAAGGGCATGGAACTCAGATACAGCCCTTTGGAAAAGCAATTGTGCACAGTTTCTAATGCTCTGTTACAAGTCGAAGGTCTAACTCAAAGGAGTCCAGTGACTTTATGGACAGCCATACACATAAAGGAGTGGATACAGGACACTATAAACAAGCCCCATTTGGGGAGTGCTCAGGTGAGCACGCTGACAAAATGGAAAGCCTACTTCCTACAATGCAGCATTTTAAACAACAGCTCTTTAACTACAGAGATGCATGAAGTTTTAGGAACAGTCTCCTATGTGGAAGGGCAGCATGCCTTGCTTCCTGTCAATCCTCCCAAGGTGGCTCTTCCCATGCCCACTGTAAATGGGCAAGGAAGTATACCCAACTCTGCATGGTATACTGACGGATTGGCACATGGGCAACCTGCTACCTGGACGGCCGTGGCTATCCAGCCCAGTACTGACACCATCTGATGGGAAGACATCTGGACTGCCTGCCACAAATGTAAGGTAACCATTTATCATGACTCTGCCCACAACACCAATTCATTGCCAGGTAACATAAAAGTGAATACCCTAACAAAATTCCGCAGCCTATCACCAACAGTGCATGAAGTGGCTGAATGGCTGCACCAGAAAACCAGGCACCAAGGATACCAAATTCCTGTTACCTGGTGGCAAACAGACTACATCGGGCCACTTCTATCTGAAGATGCAAGGCATGCTTTTATGGCCTTAGACATGGCTACAAGACTTTTATTAGCTTTCCTATTAGGAAAAGCCAACAAACGAGTTACCATATGTAGCTTAGAAAAACTAAGTGCCTTTTTGGGGGTCCCCACACATGTGGACAGTGATAGGAGGACTTTCTTCACTGGGCAATTAACCCAGGCCTGGGCTACAGAACATGATGTCCTTTGGACGTTTCACTTGCCCTATAATCCCACAGTGGCTGGGTTAACTGAAGGAATGAATGGCTTTTTAAAGGAACACTTAAAGGATGATAGAAACTCCTTACAACAATGGACTCAACAATTGTATCCAGCTCTAATCAGCATTAATTCCAGACCCAGAGTGGCAGCTCCCGCTCCTATGGAAATGGTAACTACAGGGCCCATTCCGGCCTTACAAATTCAATTAAGGGGGTCAGTTGCCCTCAAGCCACGGTAAAGCAGTGATAATAATTTGCTCTTGTCTGTGCCACAAACACTAAAAGTTGGGGAAAATAAGGTCAATTGGCTCTGGTTCTGGCCCATGCAGCTACTCTGGTTGAGAATCCTAAACCCATGGGGTATTAGAATAACATAGGATGCCAAAAGTTATTTGAACTACCCATATGGAACCCCCATCCCTAGGGAACTATATGTATAACTTTGCAAACACTCATTATACCTCAAACTGACTGTAGATCTGACCTGGAAGGGCATCCCACAGATGGAATGTGGGCCCTGCTTGCCTGTTCTCTGTCTGCCTTGCACTTGCAAGTCTCTGGGGTGGGGGGGGGAGGAGCTCCTGATTGCTGGTATGGTGCCTCTCTCTTCCCCACTTCTCGCTGTTGCATTCCCCCAACTTACTTGGGGGGAGAGGGACAAATACTGTGCACTGGGTTCCCTCACAGGAGCTCCCTGCTTTCTGACTATGGAAGATCACCCCCCAGCAAATAGGAATGAAAGGGGTTTTTAAATGACAAAGTTCAAAAAAAAAAAAAAAAAACAAAGGAGACTACAAGAGAATCAGAAATGAGAAGGGGATAATTACCACACATTCTGAAGAAATACAAAATCATAAGAGGATACTATGAGCAACTCTATGCCAGCAAGCTAGAAAATTTAGAGGAAATGGACAATTTCCTGGAAACACATGAATAACCCAGACTGACCCAAGAAGAAATAGAAGACCATATCAAACCAACCACAAGCAAAGAAATCCAATCAGTCATCAAAAATCTACCCACAAATAAAAGCCCAGGGCCAGATGGCTTCACAGGGGAATTTCACCAAACTTCAAAAAAAGAATTGACACCATTCCTGCTCAAACTCCTTCAAAAAAATTGAAGAAAAAAAAAAACACTAACCTACTCCTTTTATGAAGCTAATATCCATCTGATACTCAAACCAGATAAAGACACTACAAAAAAGGAAAACTATAAGCCAATCTCCCAAATGAATACAGATGCAAGAATCTAAACAAAATACTTGCAAATCAAATCCAAAAGCACATTAAAGGAATTATATACCACAACCAAGTAGGGTTCATTACTGGCATGCAAGGGTGGTTCAACATAAGAAAATCAATTAATGTAATGCAACACATTAACAAATCAAGAGGGAAAATCAAATGATCATCTCAAAAGATGCTGAAAAAGCATTTAACAAAATTCAACATCTCTTTTTGATAAAAACACTTCAAAAGGTAGGAATTGAGGGGACCTTCCTCACTATAATAAAGGGAATATATGAAAAACCCACAGCCAGCATAGTTCTCAATGGTGAGAGGCTGAAAGCCTTTCCCCTAAGATCAGGAATGAGACAAGGATGCCGCTGTCACCTCTATTATTCAAACTGTGCTAGACGTTCTAACCAGAGCAATTCACCAAGGCAAAGATATACACGGTACCCAAACTGGAAAGGAAGAAGTAAAACTGTTGTTATTTGCAGATGATATGATCTTCTATCTGAAAAATCCTGAGAATTCAACCAGAAAGTTACTTGAGCTAATAAACAAATTCAGCAGAGTGGTGGGATATAAGATTAATGCACATAAGTCAGTAATGTTCCTATACACTAGTAATGACCTAACTGAAGAGGGCAATGAAAAAAAAATTCCATTCCCAATAGCAACTAAAAAAATCAAGTACCTAGGAATAAACTTAACCAAGGACATAAAAGACCTCTACATAGAAAATTACAAAATTTTACTAAAAGAAATAAAAAAGAACTTAGGTGGAAAAATATTCCATGCTCATGGATAGGAAGACAAAACATTGTTAAGATGTCAATTCTACCCAAACTGATCCACAGATTCAATGTGATTCCAATCAAAATTCCAAACCCTACTTTGCAGACTTGGAAAAGCTAGTTATCAAGTTTATTTAGAAAGGAAAGGGGACTTGAATTGCCAAAAACATACTACAAAAGAAGAACAAAGTGAGAGGACTTACATTTCCAGACTTTGAAGACTACTCTAAAGCTACAATGGTAAAAACAGCACAGTATTGGCAAAAAGATAGACATATTGATCAATGGAATCAAATTCAGAGTTCAGAAATAGACCCTCAGATATAGGGTCGAATGATTTTTGGTAAATCACTGAACTGGGACAGGACAGTCTCTTCAACAAAGGAGGCTGGGAGAACTGGATAGCCATATCCAGAAGAATGAAAGAGGACCCCTACCTCACACCATGTACAAAAATTAACTCAAAGTGAATCAAAGACCTCAATATTAGAGACAGTGCCTAAAACTCCTAGAAGATAATTTAGGGAAACATCTTCAAAACCTTGTATTAGGAGGTCATTTCTTAGACCTTACACCCAAAGCACCAGCAACAAAAGAAAAAGATAAATTGGATATCCTCAAAATCAAAACCTTCTGTACCTCAAAGGAATTTGTCAAAAAAGGGAAGAGGCAGCCAATGCAATGGGAGAAAATATTTGTAAACCATGTACCTGATAAGAGACTGATATCTTGCATATATAAAGAAATCATACAACTCAACAACAGTAGTACAACAAACAGCCCAATTATAAAATGGGCAAAAGATATGAAAAGACTTCCTCTGAAGAAGAAATACAAGTGGCTAAAAAACACATGAAAATATGTTCATCCTCACTAGCTATTAGCGAGATGCAAATCAAGACCACAATGAGATATCATCTGACATCAATGAGAATGGCTGCTATCAAACAAACAGGAAAACAACAAATGCTGGAGAGGATGTGGAGAAATTGAAACTCTTATTCATTTCTGGTGGGACTGTTTAATGCGTCAGCCACTCTGGATGACAACTTGATGGTTTCTCAGAAAACTAGATATTGAATTACCCTATGATCCAGCAATTGCACTTCTCAGTATATACCCAAGAGATTTGAAAGCAGTGACATGAACAGAAATCTGTACACTGATTTTCATAGCCACATTTTTCACAATTGCCAAGAGATTGAAACAATCCAAGTGTCCTTCAACAGATGAGTCGATAAACAAAATATGATATATACATACAATGGAATACTATGCAGCATTAAGAAGAAACAAGGTCTTGAAACACATGGCAACATGGATGAACCTTGAAGGTATAATTCTCAGTGAAATAAGTCAGACACAAAAGGAGACGTATTGTATGTTACCATGTCTAGAACAATCTGAGCAATGTAAAATCAATATCTTATAATATAAGAATAATGGGGACCTAGTGATAGTAACTGGTGAGGGGGAATGATAATCTAAAATGTTCAGATATGTTAATGATGGTGGATTCAAAGGTATGATAATGGATAGGGGTGATGACTGTTTGTTAATGGGATTATAAGTATCAGAGTCGTATTGAAGGCAAATAGGATTGAAAGGGGTTGTTTAAAGGCATGTTTCCCACAGATCAGCACCACAAATATAGACAGGTACTTGGATGATATACCTTGAAGGTATGACACTAGCACAGAGAGTTGACAACAGAAGGGTACGTGGGAAAAATCTAAAATTGCATAATAAGGACTATAATTAATAGGAATACCATACCAGCTAGGGACAAATAATTAAATCTCAAATTGCATAATAAGGACTATAATTAATAGGAATACCATACCAGCTAGGGACAAATAATTAAAGGCTGACAAGAGCATAGGAGATGTTTTGGATCATGAGAATTGCTTAAAATGGAGATTGATGAGGACCGCACAACTAAGTGATAATGTGAGATACGGATGGATTATCATGGATATAACATATGCCTGTGAATTTAGGAACCCCCTACTTTATAAATCAAGCTTAATTTGGAATGGGACCCCCAAGATGAATGAGCCTTCCTGGCAACATGGGACATGGATTCCAGGAATGAGCCTGATGCTAGCATTGAGGGATAGAGAATGCCTTTTTTGACCAAAAGGGGGAAAAGAAAGGCAACAAAATAAGGTTTTAGTGGCTAAGAGAATTCAAATTCAATCAAGAGGTTGTCCTGGAGGTCATTCTTATGCAAACTTCAGCTAGATATGCCAAATGACCAAAATATGATAAGCTCAAATTAACAGTAGTCCCCAAAACTTTAAAGAATACCCAGATTCCAGATTCCTATCTGAGACTGTATAGAAGTTTCACTCACTAAGTTTATTCTCCAGAGATTTAAATCCTTTGGAGTGCTTCTATGCCAGCTAAGCCCCAAAACCCAGAGGCAATAGCCTCTTCAAGAATATCAACTAGATGTGTCCCCTTTGCTCATAAAACGGATACTCTTTTCAACATGAATGGGTTAGGATGGTCACTGCCTAGACAACCCTGAATATTGGGAAAGTGATTAAACTAGGGGAAGGGTAGCAACAGACAAGATGGAATTTAACAAAGGATTATAAATACTGAATCTTTATATAGTTCATTTTTTCTTAGTTGCAAGGTATTAGAATGTTTAGAAGGAAAGAACTGAAATGGTGGAACTGTAACCCATAGCATTCTTTGAAATGTGCTCTATTACTACTTGTTAAATTGTAATTTGAAAGCTATACCTTTTTGTATATGCTATATTTCACAATAAGGAAATCACTGAAACTATGGTACTATAACTCATAACAACTTTGGATATTTCCTATGTATCTACTTTTTAAATAATACTTTGAAAGATATTACCTTTTTTAATGTTATATTTCATAATAAGGAAATAACTGAAACTGTGGAATCATAGCCTATAATATTCTCTGAAATTTGCTCTCTAGCTATTTGCTAAATTGCACTAGGAAAGCTACCACTTTGATATATATGTTATATTCTAAAATTTAAAAATATGTTAAAAAATATTAAGGAAGAAAAAAAAATTTCCATTGGGATTTTACTCTCTTCTCTTGCCTCCTGGTCAGATGAAAAGGATAGACTGGAGGGTTCAGGGGTCCTAGAAGATGGTGGAGTCAAGGAACGAAAGGAGACTAAGTCTCTGAGTGACAATGTGGAACTAATACTCAGTAAACACTTTATTGGCCAATGATGTTAACGAGGACTAAAACCTTTATATTTTTCAGTCACTGATCATTGAGGTTGATTGTTATAATTGTCAATCTACCTTGACCAGTAGAATCTATTCCTAGAAACATCATCGTGGAATGGTAGGATGAACCTGATTGTGCAAAGCTATGAAGATGGCAAACATTTTATGCCAAGGTAACTTGGCATCTTTGGCAAAGTGTGACTGCCATCTCAAAAAACTGCTCTTTTAACTAAAATACTCCACTATATTCACATTTCTTCTTCGAATTAGTTGGTGTTTTTTTGACTTTAGATGTGAATCTGTGAATCTCTGGCTTGAATTTGGATTCATCCTTCAATTCAATAGCTGTATCAATAGGAAAGCAAGTTGGTTGTTTCTGCTTGGCACCACCTGACTGCAGTTACCTCACTCAGCACTGAACACACTGGCTGTGTCAGAGTTGAGTACTGTCATTCTGATGAAGTGGGGAGTATGTTGCCCTGGTAGGAAGCCTTTTAAATTGAATGACAAGGTTTTTCTTATTTGTTACATCCCCAGGCCATTGTCAAATCATATAATGCCAGCCCAGGAAAGTAATTACAGAACTGTTGCGAGGCTGTTAGCAGCTGCTTTTCATTTTTCCCCATTGTGACTGGGACGTGGTGGAGAAAAATTGGGATGACTAAGAACCGCAACATAAACGCCACCCAATCTGCTGGCCAGTCACATGTGGCCCTTACTTTAAGCTAAGAGGAAAAGAGCAGGCTACTGAGTAGCTATTAGATGTAGGTGCCAAATATAATTGAAGAATTTATGGTCAACTGTCAGAGTTCAAGGTACAAGGACAGGTGGATTTCATTCATTAAAGCATGAACAAAATCATTAAGCCACAAAGCCTAGTTTCTAAAAAACTAAATTTTGTATTGAGTCCATTGAGCAATCCCTCTTCCTCTTAGCTGTTCCTTTTTGTCCTAGTACTTTCCTCATCATTTGTATAAGGAAAACAATGAACCTTCAGCTAAATAAAATATCATTCAAAGTTTCCAATAATGCAGATTCTCATAAAAAAGCAAATACAAGTATATAGGAAGAGGGAATAGACAACATTAAATTTATTTTAATTTTATTGCTTTATCTTTATTTGGTCCTTTCTTAGAACTTTGTAAGTTGGCCAATGCTTATTTTCTAGGTTAATTTATTGCCTAAACTATACTGAGTGAAGAATGGTCCTGCATTTGATAGGCTACTATTTAAAGTAACATTATGTGTTGTTTTAAAGTTATAACTACTTCAAGTTTAATGGAAACTTCTTAAAATTCTCAGCAGTCTGAACATTGTGTTTCCAATCAGGTGACAATCTAATCAGGATAAACCTTAATGATTATTCATTATTCATTTTCTTTGAATGAAACTGTTTAACTAGCATGTAGGTATGCTAGGAAGTTATTATGTTCGCATAAATCCCTTTCTTTATTCTGAAAGTCACTGTTTTCTTCTTCTTGGCTACTGAGACACTACAAATACATTTGTGTGTCTTCTAAAGGTTGCAGAAGGCCCATACTTCCCTATACTCTTGGCAAAGTTTCTTCCACTCAGAATGCATAACCATGTTTTATGAAATAATTTATCTCCAAATGATGAAAGTGGTCAGAGGCTTAGGATCTAACAACATCACAAATGAAAATAATTAGAATTTGTGGTAAAGATAAGAATGAGGTTTGAAACCTGTCGGTACATATCACTAAGTAGAAATAAATTACAGCTTGTCAAAAATGACAGATTTCAGCAAGGTGCTTCCTTTTCACTTTGAATAAGACCTTTTTCCACCCAGCAATTAACTTTATTCCCATTAATATTCAGCAGCATTGACAAGGCTGACAGAGTAAAACTGGGTTTTATAAAACTAAAGACAGATTGATGTAGACTCATTACGTTGTCTAATAATTTCATCGTTGTATGTTAGATCTTAATAAACAAAGAACAAAGCTATTGACTGTAGCATTGATTTGTTGTGCCAGGTAAAGGACTCAAATTTTCTATGTATATTTTCTTTTTGTGATTCATAAATTTATTTTTGAAAATAAACAGTAATTTTGCCTAAAGGGTTGCAGAGGTGACAAAGAAGACACCATACCACAGTATTCTTAGGAAGGGCATAGTTTTCTTTAGATGTTTCTTCACAATCTGTAAATAATAATTATGCTATGCAGTTAAATTAAATAAAATGAGTAACTACACTTAAACTACCTCTGAATATAGATTGAAAAAAGTCCAGGGTAAGTATTTGCTTGTGGTATGGTAGAAAAAAAGCAAAGGATTGACTAACAACCCAAGGGAACATAAAAAACAAACATTTTGGCCTTTTTTCCTTTATGATTTAAAATGTTAGAAATGAAGTAGAACAGGTTTTACAAAACTTCAAGATGTGTCAAAGATGATGTTGCTTGGAGAAATAACATCTGTTCTGTTTTGTATTTGTCATATTTCCTAAAAAAATTAAAAATGAAACATTGTGCTTTTCCAAGCTCATGGACACAGATTTTTTTTTTTTTTTTTTTTTTTTTTTTTTTTTTTTTTTTTTTTTTTTCTCATACCGGACACTTTGGCTGAGTTCTGCTTTGCTTTCTCTTCTGGAACTGTGAGAAAAAATATTCTCACTGTTGGTGAGAAAGACGTGAGATTTGCCTAACAAAATCCACTTGTATTTTTTTTCTGGAAGTTTCTGAGTTGTTCTCCCCACCCCCCATCAAGACAGGTGATTTCTCCCAGGTAAAAGTCTGTCACTTTTCCTAAAGAGTTCTTTTTTCCCCTTAACATTATATGGCTTAGCAATTTTCTTGCCAGGGGCAATATTAGTGTGTTCTGAATGTATTACTGACATGGAATTTTGCCACTTGTATTTATTTTCTGTGCTATGACAACCTACTGTTTTGTGGGAGAAATGACACAATTTTAGTCTTCATCAAATTCATAGTTTCTGCAAAGTCTGATTTTGCATAAGTGAAAATTCATGTAGTGGAAATGGAATCATTTCACACAGTTCTTAGTTTGGCCCTAAGCACATACACTGAACAGTTCTACTCTTTATTCCTGTGTTTTTCTCAGTATCAAAGTCTGCAGATGGGTAAGTCACACCTGAAAACCCTGAGTTTGTAACTAATTTGTAATAAAAGCTTTGGATTTGATTTCCATATCCCTTGAGTTTCCCTCTTTGGGTCACTCTCTAACATTCCACAGCCCTTTATATTTCTGTATCACATTAGCTTTATTCTTTTTAGCTGTCTATTTCTATGACTTCAGCTTTATTCAACTCCCTTGCTCTTCTTCAAACTTTCATTCAAATTATCAATGCTAATGTTTCCCTTCAGTTATTGTCTTATATTATTCTGTTCTCTAATCCAATTAGGAACTTGTTCCTATCTTTGTCTGTGAGGACTTCTTAGAGAAAACAGTAGTTATTTAAAGAGCTGCATTCATTTATTAGTCAAATATTTATTGAGAACTTACTATGCACAAGGCATTGTAGGAGAACACGAAAACGTGTTATACATGTTCACTGCCCTTAATCATAACTAATGCTCATATAGCATTATGTGCCAGACATTGATTTATGTGTGTTACATATTTTAATTCACACTATCTCTGAACATACCCAAGAGAGGGAACTATTATTATCTCTATTTTAAAAAGTAGGAGATTGAGAGAAAGAGTTTTAAATAATTTTCCCAAAGTCACATAGCTAGCAATGGTTCAGTCTGGACTCAGTCCCAATTGGTCTGGCTCTAGAGTTCACATCCTTAATTCTATGCCATGTTGCTCCTGTAAGGAACTTGGATTTTAGTAAAGGAAGTCAAAATATGAAAAATTCATATGATACAGACTGAGTGCTGCATGAGAAGTTAAGGGGACTTCAGAATTCAAATGAGAGAGATATCAGTCATACTGAGGGCTCAGGCAAAACTTCAGAAAAGAAGCAACAATTGAGTGTGGACTTCCAGGATGCCAAAGATTCCCACAAAAATGAAGAAGTCATTCCAGGCAAAGAGAACAGCTTAAACAAAAGTTTAAAGGCTTGAAATCAGAGTATGTGTTCAAGGAGTTGTAAACCACTCACTGTAGCTTAAGCAAAACCTGTGTGTAAGGAATCGAAGGAAATGACGTACAGAAAGTTATTTAAGATCAGAGTTAAGAAAACTGTGAACAGAAGGCTAAGGAAATTGTACTTAATTCAGATAAAAACTGAGTAATAGTAAGAGGTATTATATTATTATTACATATATATATAATACTATAGATAAATAATTGTTGTTTTATTTTGTCTGTTTTTTAAAAATCAAAGTTCTTAGAGCAGGAGTGTTACATGATCAGACCCATGCTTCAGAAGTTAATTTGGCCTCTGTTGAAGTGGAATTGGAAGGAGGAGAAACAGAAGGTAACAACATCAATTAGGAAGTTATTGTCATAACTCAAGTGAAACTTAAAGATAATATCAGATGGTATTAAGGAACTGATTCAAAACCATTGTAGAGATAGAATTGGAAGTACCTAGATAGTGATGCTCCAACACTTGAAACTATGACATTTAAAGAGTGGTTATAGGAACTGAGTTTTACTGTAGAAGACAAAACCCCAAGGGCAGAAGAGAGTGTTGTGATGCTGTCTGGGGTTGCTGGACTGGGCCAGACCTCAGAGGATGTTCTGGGTTCCATTGTGGGAGAGAATAAAAACGTGGTTAGAGCTCAAGGAGGCTTGTACTTTGGTTTAGTTCAGAAGCTGATAATAAGTGGTGCAAAGATGAAACAAAGATGGCAGCAGGTGGATACACCTTCTCTATTGCCTTCTTCTAGGGCCAGGATTACGGTGAGGTAAGGCAATCATACAGGCACAGAATTTAAAGGGGTACCAAAAAACTCCGTAATCAAGTTAATTTTGTCAAAATGAATGCAAAACATCCATGGTGAACAAAATATCAAAATTTTAAATAAAGACAGCTTCTTTATTACCGATACTTCCTTTTGCCTCAGATCCACTATGGCTCATCAAGGCACTGTTATTGGAATAAAAAAGAGTAATTTATAATAAAATTATATGTATTTCAATATGTAAACTCTTAGATAAGGCTATCCCAGAAGAACTGATGATGTAGACAGATGCACCTACTGATAGTGAATACATTTGGATTTAAGAGAGGTAAGACAATCAGGAAACATTCAATATGAGAGATTCAGGGAGATGAAAGAACAGAGATATAGGTGGTCACTAAAATAAAAATTAGAGTTGAAGTGAGTCCTCACAGACAGACTTATTTGTATATGATAAGAGAAAGAGGGAAAGAATCTTAATTGAAGTCAGGATAACATGCCAAGACAAATTACAGATTTGGAAACAGAGAAAATGATGAAGTATGATATTAGCACAAATGAGCTGGGCCTTATTTATAAGTACAGTGTCAAAATAATACCCAATGTTATGACGGGATAGTGACAAATATCACTGAAAAATATCTCCTGCCTTGAAATTACTCCACATGTTGAGACTCACAATCAGTCTCTGGCACTTAGAAAGACCCAGGAGACTATATCCCTTGATAAGCTATGGGGGATTGAGAGTGGTTTGCAAATAGAAGTGATAATACAAGAAGCCACTGAAAAACTGTGACAGAGACAGAATCTGAGAAACACTGAAAAAGAAAGAGGTAACCCTCAAAATAAATAATATCAATATATAATTTTCATAACCTAGACTTCTGTCTGTTAGGGCTTACTTCAACTCTAACTTATTAGTAATAGTCACAAAATTTAAGAATATATGGGGTGGCAAAAATATGAAATATAAAAACATTAACTCTTACCACATATTTGAGGAAAGCTTGGTATACAAAAGTGAAAAACCAAGATAAAGGGGAGAAAAATGATTTGGGGGAAAAAAAAAGTAAGTCTGACATCTTTAGAGATATTAAAAAAGACATCTGTAGCCATAAAAAAAGGATACTACAAGCAGGATGGTTAATAAAAGAAAAAGCTCTGGGAAATATGATTGCCAAAATAAAACTTCAAAAGAAGTTATGAATGACAAACATGAAAAATCCTCTAGGATGCGAAAAAAACACTGAAAGATGGAAAATAAGGAAGAAGTGGTAGGAACTCTAAGAGTATAAGTAGACATATGGTGCTTTGGTCTGGCCAGTGTCTATAAACCCCTTTTTGGGTAACAGCACCTCTATTTCCCTTTGGGGAACTTACTCTCTGCCATTTATAAGCTGTAGTACCTTGTATCAGTCAAGCACCCTGTCAGCTCCTGAACAGGTAGTGAGCATTTACTCATGCTAGAACAATTCTCTCCTGTGAATATGAGGAGGGAAAACAGAGATTATTCACCTCAACTGAGATGATGACGACACGAACAGCTATGAGCACTGCACTGACAACTACAACTACATCATGACTGCTACCTGACAGCATTTATTAGGCACCATCAACTCTAAGACACATCCTGATTTCAGAAATATTAAGTTGTTAAAAAATAAATATAATGAGTACTATAATAGAGGTATATTCAAGGGACTTTGGGGAGCACCAAGGAGAGAGCATCTGGTTCTGCATGGTTTATGAAAGCAGAAGAGTGAAGTACAATTATATTGCCAAACAGAAGAGAGGAAAATAATGAAGATTAATTGAAATCGCTTCCTCCTGTCAAGTTTACTTAATTTCCATATTAGCAATAGATTATCTGGTTTTATGGGTAAAAAGGAAAATAAGAGATGTTCCTTATTTTGATTTCAGAAAGGCCTTGAATTATTCCATTTGTAATATGACATTCAACAAACTCAAAAAAATTTTTTGCTAAGTCACCCAGTAGCTAATCAGTTGCCTGAAACAACTTGAGAAACTAAAGAAGGAGTTCTGTAAGAATGTGTCCAATGGTGATGAAAATTCCTATCAATCACGTGATTTATAAAAACAGTAAAAAGTTTTTTCAAATAATTTCAGGAAAGTCATAAAATATTTCTTTTCTAACAAGCTGGTCAACAAATGGGAAAAATATTTCTAGGATATGATACTAGCTAAAAAGTGCCCATACTAATCACACTGAATAATTCTAATGTTTCTGTTTTCTGGCAAATGATTGCTCTCATTGGTTGAAAAGGGGCGCCATGGTTCTAAAAAAGCAAGCTGAGATCCACATGGCCTTCAGCATGATGTCTAGGGGAGAAAGGCAGGAAGCAATGATAGGAAGCCTGTGATAAATGGGCTAGGATTAATCCTCAGGTCCCCAGAGAAGAAGTTAAGTGAGCTTAGGAGCTAGCAGGAAAATGGCCCACCTGACAAACTCACCCCTGGCATTTGAATATGGCAGGAAAAAAACAGGATTATCTCTGTTCTTTCCAGTCATAAAATACAGCTAGATTCAAAAGATAACAAGCCAACATGCAAAAAAAATGGAACTTTGGCCTCATGCAATTAACAGTGACAGTGGCATACAGAAAAACTACAGGCATGCACCGACCTTTGCAGTTATTAAATGTGTTCAGCTTTCAACATTTTCTTCTACTTTCAGTTTCTTAGATGATAAGGAATCAGAGCATGGGCTGTTTTCAGTTGTGTTGGTTTTACAGCAGGGAAGAGGCAAGGATCATCTCTTGTATTCTCAGGGGAAAATGGCAAGCAAAAACAAAGTGAAGCTTTGAATTTTGTTTCCTTCACATGACTGAGATGGAGCTAATACATGTGATTTCCAAAGATCTGGGCCAATTCTGCCTTCTGCCTACTTCCCCAAACTGTGGCTGAGAGACAAGTCATGATTCCCATCTGGTTGGTTCCTAACTCATCTTTAGTGGCTCAACAAGGTGAAAGAAAACAAAGTTCACTTGCTCAGTCCTGCTGTAATTTATTCAATTAGCATTCAGCCAACTTCTCTGTTGTTAGAACTCTCATCATTCGGTTCTCCTGATACCAAATCGTAATTCCCATGGTTTTAACTCTTATATTAGGTCTATGAACCATGCTAAGTTAATTTCTGTGTATGATATAAGGAAAGGACTCTTTTGCATAGGGATATTCAGTTGTCTCAAAACTATTTCCTGAAAAAACAATTCTTTTGCCCATTTGTCTTGACATTGTGTCGAAAACCAGTTGACTTTAAATATATAAGGGTTTACTTATGGACTATCAATTCAATTCTATTGATACATATGTCCATACTTAGGCCAGTGCCACAGTTTTGAGGATTGTTGCTTTATAGTAAGTTTTGAAATCAGGAAGTAGGAATCCTCCAACTTTGTTCTTTACAAGATTATTTCAGCTATTCTGGGTTCCTTGAAATTCCACATGAATTTTTAAATCAGCTTGTCAATTTCTGCAAAGAAGCAAGCTGATATTTTGTTAGGAGTTTCATTAAATCTGTCAATAAGTTTGAGGAGTATTGCCATCTTAACAATATTGTCTTCTGATCTATGAACATGGGATGTCTTTCCATTTATTTAGTTCTTTAATTCTTTCAATAATGTTTTGTAGTTTTCAGAGTGCAAGTTTTATATTTGTTTTGTTAAATTTATTCCCAAGTACTTTATTCTTTTTAATGCTACTGTAAATAAAATTGCTTTCTTAATTTCCTTTTTTTGAATTGCTTATGGCTAGTGTATAAAAATATAGTTGATTTTTGTATACTGATCTTTTATTTTGCAACATTTCTGTATCATTTATTAGCTCATAGATTTTTAGCTAGTTCTTGGGATTTTCTATACACAAGATCATGTCATCTTCAAATCATTTTATTTCTTCCTTTTTGATCTGGATGCCTTTTATCTCATTTTCTTGCCTAATTGTGTTATAGTTTTTTTAAAATTATCTACCTTTTCTAGTTTGCTAATGCTGCTGGAATGCAAAACACCAGAAATGGATTGGCTTTTACAGAAAGGGGGTTTATTTGGTTAAACAGTTACAGTCTTAAGGCCATAAAGTGTCCAAAGTAACACATCAGCGATCGGGTACCTTCACTGGAGGATGGCCAATGGTGTCCGGAAAACCTCTGTTAGCTGGGAAGGCACGTGGCTGGTGTCTGCTCCAAAGTTCTGGTTTCAAAATGGCTTTCTCCCAGGACATTCCTCTCTAGGGTGCAGTTCCTCAAAAATGTCACTCTTAGTTGCAGTTGGGGTATTTGTCCTCTCTTAGCTTCTCCAGAGCAACAGTCTGCTTTCAACAGCCGTCTTCAAAATGTCTCTCATCTGCAGCTCCTGTGCTTTCTTCAAAGTGCCCCTCTTGGCTGTGTCTCCTCTTCAAAATGTCACTCACAGCTGCACTGAGTTCCCTCTGCCTGTCAGCTAATTTATATGGCTCCACTGATCAAGGCCCACCCAATGGGCAGGCCAACACTCCATGGAAATTATCCAATTAGAGTCATCACCCACAGTTGGGTGGGACACATCTCCACAGAAACACTCAAAGAGTTACAATCTAATCAACACTGATAACGTCTGCCCACACAAGATTACATCAGAGGTAATGGCGTTTGGGGGACACAATATATTCAAACTGGCACACTACATTATACCCCTTTTCTCTTTTAGTCATTGTTTATTTCCCCATTTGAATCAAATCAATCACCTAACTCTTTCACCATACCATGTCTTCTATTAACTTTTGGATTCTTTTAAATTTGATTCTTTAAAGAAAACATGCCTGATTAACCTCATTCTACTACTCCAGAGGTTATTCCTTTAATCCACATCACTCCAACACATTCATGGTCATAGTTTGAATTGACAATTATTCTGTTACTGTTTATAATCTAGGATACTTTATTTCACAAATTAAATTGTAAGTTTCTTTGATCAGGATCAGAGTCCTATACTTTAAAGTCTTCAAAAAATCCTAATAGATCCCTATGCACAAAGAAATGGTTCAAAAAGATTTTCCATTTGATTTTCTTCTTTGACAGACAAGTAATGTAGTGTGATGAAAAGAGAATTACTTCGTCTTGAATCTTTAATCGTAGCTCTAAATCTTAGATCCCTTAAAATGTTGAGAGATTAGATTACATATAAGTGTCTAGTTTTACCATCTGTAAAATGAGGGTGAAAATGATTAACTTGCTGAATTATAATAAAGATTCGAAATAGGCACATAAAACTTATAGCCAATGGTAGGCATTTGGTAAGTGGTATCTACTTTCATTACTGATTGAAAGAAATATGGTAAGGAGAAAGAATATGGCAGCATAGAGAGGAGTGGAAGTTAGTTAATCCCCTTGGAACAACTAATAAACAACCAGGAACAACTAGTAAATAATCTGGAATAACTGCTGGGGAACAAATATGACTGTCCACACATTATACACCAACCTGAATTGGGAGGAATGCCTGAGATCACAGCATAAAATCTTTAAGTAAAAACTGTGGACCTGAGCCAGATGCCCCCTCCCTCCACAGCAGCCCGAACTGCAAAACCTCGCTGTGGTAGAGAACAGCACTCTCTGAACAAGCGAATATACCTCAGTTCACCTCCAGCTGGGGTTTTGATTAACAAACGTGGACTGCTCAACACAAGCTACAAATCCCCAACAAGCGGACAGAGGCTTTTAGTGATGACTGACCTTAAGGAGCTGGCAGACTTCTCTGCACCAAGAGGGGGAGCCCAGAGGACCATGTGCTGTCTCTGGCTGGCAGGTGAAGCTGGGGGGTCTGTGGACTGGCCCTGAAGGGGGGCTTTCTGTCCCTTTTTCTCTCTCTCTCAACGTGGGTGGCTCAGTGGAGAAAGCCCCAGCCATTTTCAGTTTGCAGCTCTCTGATCCAGACAAGGGTGGAGATAGCAGAGTCAGAGAGAACAAGAACCTATTTAAATGCAGATGATAACTCCCTAGGGGGTGTATCTTCCCTAAGAGGAAGGAGGTGGTACCCAGCTCCACTACTGGCCTCCCATTCAGAACCAGATCCCAGATCCTGGGGGAAAACAGCCAAAACAGAAACTAAGGACTAAGGGGGCCACATCTCCTTACACCAGTCAGGAGCTACAGGCTGATAGGTGCCACCTGCTGGGCAGGTTAGAAAAAGCATAGCGGCTTGAGGCCTCACAGGGTGTGTCAATATTCTAAGACACACCCTCAGGGAAACCTGATAATGAATATTGCCCCCTTCTGAGATCAGAGCCCGTTCTGCCTGGAAATACCTGATTGGGGTAACCAAGGAAGCCAGATGCCTAGACAACAGAAAACTACAACCCACACTAAGAAAAACGAAGTTATGGCAGTCAAAGGAACAAACTTACACTTCAACTGAGATACAGGAATTGAAACAATTAATGCTAAATCAATTCAAAAAGTTTAGGGAAGATATGGCAAAAGAGATGAAGTGTATAATAAAACACTGGGCAAATATAAGGTAGAAATCAAAAGCTCAAAAAAACAACTGGCAAAATCTACGGAAATGAAAAGCACAGCACAAGATATGAAGGACACAATGTAGACATACAACAGCAGATCTCAAGAGGCAGATGAAAACACTCAGGAACAGGAGAGCAAGACACCTGAAATCCTACACACAAAAGAACAGAGAGGGAAAAGAATGGCAAAATATGAGCAACATCTCAGGGAACTGAATGACAACATGAAATGCATGAATGACATGTCACTAGTGTCCCAGAAGGAGAAGAGAAGGGAAAAGGGGCAGAAGCTATAATAGAGGAAATAATCAATGAAAATTTCCCATCTCTTATGAAAGACATAAAATTACAGATCCAAGAAGCACAGCATACTCCAAACAGGATAGATCTGAATAGGCCTACCCCAAGACACTTAATAATCAGATTATCAAATGTCAAAGACAAAGAGAGAATCCTGAAAGCAGCCAGAGAAAAGTGATCCATCACATACAAAGGAAGCTTGATAAGACTATGTGTGGATTTCTCATTAGAAACCTTGGAGGCAAGAAGGAAGTGGTGTGATATATTTAAGACACTGAAAGAGAATCCTATATCCAGCAAAGCTGTCCTTCAAATATGAAGGAGAGTTTAAAATATTTTCTGACAAACAGACTACGACAGAGTTTGGGAACAAGATGCTGCACTACAGGAAATACTAAAGGGAGCACTACAGACAGATAGGAAAAGACAGGAGTAAGAGGATTGGAACACAATTTTGGGTGATGGTAGCACAGCAATGTAAGTACACTGAACAAAGATGACTTTGAGTATGGTTGAAAGAGAAAGGTTAGGAACATGTGGGACACCAGAAGGAAAAAGGAAAGGTAAAGACTGGGACTGTGTAACTCAGTGAAACCTAGAGTGCTCAACAGTTGTGAAAAATGTACAAATATGTTTTTACATGAGGTAGAACAAATGAATGTCAACCTTGCAAGGTGTTAAAAATAGGATGGTATTGGGGAAAAGTAAAATCAATGCTAACTATAGACTATAATTAACAGAAATATTGTATTAAGCTTCCTTTAATGTAACAAAGGCAATATACTAAAGCTAAATGCATATAAGAGGGGGACATAAGGGAGGGGTATGGGACTCTTGGCATTGGTGATGTTGTCTGACTCTTTATCCTACTTTAGTTTAAGTCTACCTTTCCTTTTGTTGCTTCCTAGCTTTCATGTTTTTTTTTTCTTTTTCTTTTGTCTCCCTACCTTCTTTGAGTCTTCCTCCTTCTTTCTGGAAGAAATGGAGATGACCTTATATAGATAGTGGCAATGGTGGTGAATACATAAATATGTGACTATACAGGGAACCATTGATTGTTTACTTAGGATGGAATGTATGATGTGTGAACAAAACCATCTTAAAAAAATGGGTTGATGAAGAAACGTTGAGGGCACTATATTGAGTGAAATAAGACAGGCACATAAGGACTAATATTGCAGGGTCTCACTGATATGAACTAATTATAATATGTAAACTCATAGACATGAAATATATGTTACCAGGATGTAGAATGGGGCTAAAGAATGGGGAGTGGTTGCTTATTATGAACACAATGTTCAACTAGGATGAACTTAAACATTTGGAAATGGACAGAGGTGATGGTAGCACGTTGTGAGAATGACTAACAGTGCTGAATGGTCTGTGAATGTGGTGGAAAGGGAAAGCTCAAAGTCACATATGTCATCAAGAGGAAAGTTGGAGGTTAAAAGATGGGAATGTATAAAACAGTGAATCTTGTGGTGGACATTGTCCGTGATTAACTGTACAAATATTAGAAATCTCTCTCACGAACTAGAACAAATGTCTGACACTATAACTAGAAGTTACTAATAGAGGGGCATGTAGGAAAATACATACCTATTGCAAACTATATACTACAGTTAGTAGTATTTTAACACTCTTTCATCAACAGTAACAAATGTTGATGAATGTTACTGTACTATACTATACCTACTATACTAATATGAATCAATAATGGAGGGGGGTGGTTAAGGGTATGGGAGGATTTGAGTTTCTTTTTTTTTTTTTTCCTTTTGTCTTTATTTCTTTTCTGGAATAATGAAAATGTTCTAAAAATTCAAAAAAAATTAATTGTGGTGATGGATGCACAGCTGTATGATGATACCACAGGGAATGGATTGTACACTTTGGATATTTGGATAATTGTATGGTTTGTGAATAATCTCAATTAAAAAAATGAAAAAAAAGTTATCTGAGTGCCTGATTATTTTATTTTAACAGCATATCCAAGGCTTCCTCATAAGTGCCATCTTCTCCTTGGAACCCTCACTATGCATTTCACAGGGAATAGATAGCAACAAACAGAACATGTGACCCTCTCTCATTTTACCATGTATTTTTAAAAATTTCTGGCATCTTACACTACAAAAGGGACAGATGAACACCACCAAGATTCAATGTAATGAAAGTCAATATTTAATGTCAAATACAGCAAAGTGGAATGGGCTGTACTCTAAGCCATTTACTCAGTTTGAAATTAAGTGGAAAGCTACTTTTGTTACTACTTTTGTATTTCCTATTAGTTAACCACAGGAAAAATAATGAAAAACATTGTATGTTGCTTGATTTTTCCTTCTGCACAACTACTGAAATACAATAATTCTCTCTGCAAAAGTTTATTTTTAAAAATATATTTTTTTTAAAATTCTAGCAATCAGTAAGCTCTGACCAAATGATAGGATTAAATAAAAAGCAATGTTTCATCTTCTTGAGATTCATGGAAGCAGAGATTCTTCCAATGCAAACACCTGTAATAGGAAACGTTTCATTTAAATAAATACATTACATTCCAAATAGAGCAAGTCAACAGATGTATCACAGTGAATTAGAAAGTTGCACCTTCTTGGGCTTTCCCCTTTGCATAATATTTTGGCTTTATTCTCTGTGGGTAATGGAGTACTATCCAGTCTTTAATGAGATTTTTTTTTTAAATGTCTGAAAGGTTATTTCACATGTACTGAGGAAATTATGTGGATCATCAGAGTCTCGTCAGTAAACAGAAACCATCTAAATAGTTAAAGAGACTTTAATGCAGAAAATTGATCCCATGAGAGATGCAAGAGCTGAGAAGCCAAACAGGGACTGTGGAGAAAATCCAGAAATTACCAATGGTGGGAAGCCACCCCCAATCCACAGCAGAAGGGACAGAGAGCAAAGGCAGTGTTATCAGACATAGCAGAAGCTGGAACCATGGCGGGCCTGGCTGCCAAGAGCTGAATTCACAAAGTCACTGCAAACGAAATACTCAAGCACTGCCCCATAATCCAGTATAAAACCAGCAGAACACAGGAACCACAGTTGGAGAGGTTACCTCCCGTGCAATTCAGAGCAGAGTAAGGGAAGGGCAATGAAAGCAAACAGGCCCGATACGCACATATCATGTAATTGCTTACTAGGGTGGGGAAGCAGGAAGGGAATAGGGAAGGGACTGGTGTTGAAGAAATGGAACATAGAATGAGGCTGGCCATTGATATTTTGATGGAGGCCATGAAGTGAATTCTTAAATGTTTATTAAATTTTATTATTTTATACTAATCAACATATTTGGGACTGAGATGAACTAGTTTTGTCTCTTGGTTTTTAATTATTTATTTGGTTTATCAACTCCAGTATAGTCTTAGTTTTAGGTAGACACCTGGGGGCAGGGGCCCCAATCTAAACCTCTCTCACCACAAACTTTTAGTATCCCATTACAATATCATAACATTCTAGAGGTGTGTATGCACACAGCACACACACAAATACAGATTTTAAGTGAAATAAACATGATAGAACATAAAATGTGACGGCTATAGAAATCAGCTATGTAAACTGTGAAAAAATAAGTTGCAATTCTAATGTTCCGTGAAGGTGTAAAATTCAAAAATGTTCGATAAGACACATTTAATATAAAGGAACACTTTATGGTTTGGGCAGAGACCTCCTACAACAAGGTCAGATTTTGCTTCCTGAGCTATTTTGGTCAACTGACCACGCCTCAGCCACTGCTGGAGTTGCTGAAGCCAACAGAAGCAGGCTGAACAAGGGAGATGATAGTGTGTGACTGTGGCAGACCAGAGGCAGGAGTGGAGAAGGGACCCTGTGAGCCACTGGGAGGCCTGGGCCTGTGCCACACAAGGTGGCTCCTGTTCACTGAAGTTAGGGGCTGACTCCCGCCTGGTGTACAGAACCATTAAGAGTATAATGCTATCCTTCATCTGATCTTGACAAGACAATTCTTAGTGATAAAAAGAAAAAAACACAAACTGATTAAACTGCATCTGGGTTAACTTTCCTAAATAGCAAATTGGCAGATAGCCTGGAAACAATGTAAATTCAGCTTCATTAAAATTACAATCACAGCTGATTTTAGCGTGGTGGGAGGGGGGGTTTCTACCTAGCTGGCTGCTAAGAAATAAAATTTTGATGGTTGTATGGCTCATGTAAAAAGACAATAGACAGTAAACCCGTATATAAATTCCTATAGACAGGACTGGAGGCAGCCGTGTGAGAGGATAAATGGCCAGAAAGAACAGCCAGAGTAAGTGCTGGCTCCCTTCAGAGCTTCCAGATACCCATAAAACGGCACTCTATACAAGGTCAATAAAAGAGGGTTGTCAAGAATCCCCTTATTTTGGATAGATAAAAGGGAGGCAACTTGCACATTAAAATATTTCATAAAATAGCTTTCATTGGCTAAAAATCGGCACATGACAGTATATTTGTATATTTTTTCTTCAACTATGAAGTCAGACTATAACCGATGTGTTTTGGGGAGAACTTTGCAAGAAAAATGACAATGTAATATTTGCTCAACTTCAATAAAAGCCAAAGGAATATAATATCAAGGTGTGTTTATTTGACATCAAATGTATATTTGATGAAGTGTCTATAGGAAGGTGAAAAAGGTAAAAAAAATAATAAGTAAAAACTGACTATAAGTGTTTTAAGTACATGTTTCCAGTAGCACTTTGGGACCAAGGCATGACAGGAAAGTTAGGAAGGAGGACTTACAAGAGAAAAGTAAGATGAGTTCATTTTATATATGCAAGTAAAAATGTCCAATATTCAGCTAGAATTATAGAATTTGCTCTCTCTCATGTTGTCTTGGAGGCAAGCAGCTCTTGAGTATGAAGATGAACATCTTTTTCCCAGCCATTGGCTGCTGGAAATTCATTGAATTAGATGATGAATACAAACTTTGTAACTTTCATGAGAAGCATATGGCCACAGAAATTGCTGCTGTTTCTGTGGGTGAAGTGGGAGAATCATAGGGTTTGAATTACTGGTGCAA
Source organism: Choloepus didactylus (assembly GCF_015220235.1). Lineage (NCBI taxonomy): Eukaryota > Metazoa > Chordata > Mammalia > Pilosa > Megalonychidae > Choloepus > Choloepus didactylus. The sequence continues at coordinate 164,282,265 of NC_051310.1, forward strand.
GCATAACAAGATATCCCCGTGAAGCAGGGTGTCTTGACTCATGGCTGCGTCCACCTGCTACTAAGGGGCATTCCTGTTACACACCAAGAAGAACAAGAGAAAGAAAGTGCAAACCTGTTCTGGGTTGCACTGTGCATGCCAATTTGGGTGTTTTCAAGTGGTTATTGTAAAAAAAAAAATGTGACGAAGGATACTCCTGGACTGATACTACTGTGCCTCGTCACCTAGCGCCCAAAAAATGCTAGCAGAATCCACGAACTCTTCAGTCTTTCTAAAGGTGATGATGTCCACCAATATGCTGTGAGAAAGCCCCTAAACAAAAAAGGTAAGAAACCCAGGACCAAAGCACCCAAGATCCAGCATCATGTTACTAGAAGTGTTCTGCGACACAAAACGTATTTATGTTGCTGTGAAGAACTAGCTTATGAGAAAAATAGGGAAGAGGCTGCAGAATTTGCTAAATTTTTGGTCAAGAGAATGAAGGAGACCAAACAAAACACCAGGAGAAGACTGACAAGAGACAGAAGCTGTCTTCTCTAAGAGCGCTTACCTCTGAGTCCAGTCAAAAATTAGATTTTCCAAGAGTAACAAATAAGTAAAGATCTTGTGGTTTTTTGTTTTTTTTTTAAAGAAAAAGAAATACACAATTAAAGTTTGAGTAAAATGTCAGAAAGAAATATAGATTTTTTTTCAAATGCAGATACGATAAATGAAATTAGAAGAGAAACAAAGGGAAAAAAGGTTTGCAGCACATGTGAGACAAAGGATTGGTATCTGGTAAATGTCTTCAAATTAACAAGAAAAAGGCAGACTATGAAAAGGAACTTCACAGAGAAGGAAACAAAAATGGCCAATAAACATATGGAAGGCACTCAATCCACTAATAAGCAAGGAAATGGGTAGTAAAAGCATTAAAACTACCATTTTTTACCCTTCAGATGAGCAAATTTTTAAAAAATTTGGTAGTGTCAAAATATCATGTAAACAAGTTCAAGTGGACACACATCATGTATGCTAGGCTTCCTTGAGTAGCATTTCCCGGGGAAAACTCAAGAACATAGGCACAATAACAGGTGTTCTGGGCACCATACAGCAATCCAAGAGGGGTCAAACTTCTGTGTCTAGGAAAGGGAATTAGATCCTTGGCCTGTGACACTTTTAAGTTGAATGATTAGGGAAGTGCCACCTCTTCCCTGGGGAGATAAGAAGCCAGGCTTCAATGGCAGCATGGTGTATGGAAACTTTGCTCCAATGCTAAGCTGCAAGTTCAGGGTTTGTGGTTAGGAGGAATGCCAGCCCTTTTCTTACTGTGTTGTGGCAAGTTAGCAAAGAATTCACCTCATCAGCCTTCAAGGTGATGAGGCCACTCAACTGGTATGATGGGGTGAGAAACTGGGATCCAAGCTTTGAGGGTAACAAGTATGGACTGTCCTAAATATAGGTCATCACCAGTTTCCATGGAGCTTTACAGGAGTCCAACTCCCAATTTGGGAAGCCAGTCTGCAGGGGATCAGTCTAGAACAATTTAACCCTCACCTCTCACAAGTGTTAGCAGGGGTATGAGAAAATGATATTCTCAAACAACCCCAAGAGGGATTTTAGGTTTTACAGTTGTTTAGAGGAGCAAGGGACCTACTCTCTGTTTACTGACAATACCAAGGAGATTGCAAGACTCCAAAGGAATATGGCTAAAAGTTTCGCAATCTTTCCAGAGATACCTATAACCTAAGGTATAATACAAAAAAACTGTACATTTATCCTGAACTGAATGGGCTGTGTGGCTTGGACAATGGGCATTTCAGTAGTAAGCAGTGAAAACAGAAAACCACTGTCCAAAGGATCCCTAGAATGCCTTGAAACTTGTGCATAGTACTGGATTTCTGGTGCAACCTTGAGGTGGAAAAGCTAAAAGAATGAGAAGTAAGTTGCCTGCCAGATCAATGGGTATGGGAAGAGTGGAAAGAAACTGAGCAGACGTAAAGAAAATAATTGTTATATTTCATGCAAAAAATACAATTTATAAAATTAAATTCCAGGCAAACTTTGTTACTTTATTTTATAACATATTATGCCATGTTCTGGGGGAATGAACATGCTTTTAAAAGTTGTTCTGTGATTTGCTGATGTTTCACTGTAGTTATGAGCATTTGAAATGAAACCAACCAGGTTTCAAATTATTCTGTGGTAAACGCCTGTTCCAGTTTGCTAAAGCTGCCATTATGTAAAATACCAGGAATGGACTGGCTTTTATAAAGGGGATTTATTAGGTTACAAACTTACGAACATAAACATATACAGACATACAAGTGTCCAAACAAAGGCATCAACAAGAGAATACCTTCACTGAAGAATGGCCGATGGCATCTGGAACACCTCTTTCAGCTGGGAAGGCACGTGGCTAGCATCTGCTGGTCCTTTGCTCCCAGGTTGCCTTTCAAAGTGGCTTTCTCCAAAATGTCTCTCACCTTCTATCTCTCTTAGTTTCTCTCAGCTCTCTGCTTGCTTCTCAGGGGTGGACTCTGGGCTTCATCTCTTAGTTTAGCATCTCCAAAGTTCCTTCTGTCCGCATCTCCAAGCGTCAGTATCTGTGTTGGCTCTTGAGCTCTCTTAAGTACTCCAATGAACTAATCAAGACCCACGCAGAATGGGAGAGGTCCACACCCCTATGGAAAGAATTTAATCAAAGGTCTCACCCACAGTTGGGTGAGTAAAATCTCCATGGAAACAATCAAATGTTCCAACCTAATCAAAAGACTAATAACTCTGCCCACGCAAGGCTGCATTAAAGAACATGGCTATTGTGGGAGACATAACAGATTCAAACCACCACAGTGCCTGAGTCATGATTTTTAATCCCTTTAAGCTTTAGCTTCTACAGCTATAAAATAGGGATTGTTTTAATCATTAAGATTAATGAGACAATGTTTATAAAGCATTTATCACAGTCTCATTTAGCACAGTGCTCCCAATCAGTGGTATTTTAAGGGTATTTGTGAGTAATATCCACATTATCGAAAACTGAGACAATAGAGAAATGGGGAAAGATCACACATACTCTGATCACCCTATCACAAGTGTGATTATTTTGGATAATTTCCTTTTGTGCTGGGTCTTGATTTTTTACTTTTGGGATTGCTTTGTTGTAGTTGTTGTGTCAGCTTCATGAGGGCAGAGACCATGAACCCCAGTACCTAACATAGTAAATTGATAAACAATTATTGGATTAATCAGTCAGTCAATAAAATAGAGCTAATATTTATTTTTCCATATTTTTGTCTGGTAATAGAATTCCAGAAATTCTCAAGTAGGCAAGAATGCTCTTTTAGAAAGTTTCTGATATAGTTTTTTCACAATTAAGGAAGATTTTCATTTTCCTTAAGTTGTCTACACTATTATTTCAGAATATCTCAAAAGTATAATAAGTCAGCCTCAAATATGTGAAAAATATTTCTCAAGTCATTTTAAAGCACTTCATCTTTAAGCATTTCATTATTGTTCCTATTACATGTAAATAAAGGTAAAGGACATTTTTAAAAGTCATATAACTTGGGAATCCAATTACTTTATATATATGAAAAACCAATTCGTTTTTGGTCTCTTTAAAAATAAAATGGAAACATGCATGTGAAATTGCTTGCTTAATATTCTTGAAACCTGTGTTTTTTCTCCAAGGATATTCTCATATTCTTTCAAATCCCAATGAAGTTATTGCTTTAGCAAAAGGCAAATTGTTTCTTTCCATTATGTTCATTTTGTGCTTTCCTAGTTAGGATTAATTTCCTTCCTGTCATTAGTAAGAGAATGACTCAAAAGCAGTTCATATAGCTTATCCCCCAGCTCAGCACTCGTTACCAATTTCTCTTATGTGGGCAAGAGAAAGCTGACCAATTTAAAAGCACATAAACTGAGTCAAGGAGAATTAGAACAATCTCTAGAAAACATGTCAGGCTTCAGATAGGAATATAGGTTTCTTGTGACCCATCTCTTGCCAACCTCTCCTCCCATATGGACCCTGATTGAATTTTTCAGCAAGGACCAGTCAGGCTTACTCCTCTTCCTCTGGTTTAATGATTACTTTGGTTGCCAGTGAGACTTGTTTTCCTCCATATTGTCAAAGTAAGTCTCAGTAATATCACGGACAAAACTGACAAACACCATCATCCTTTATCCATGAATTAGTCCCTTTCCTTCTGGATTTGCTAATATATTTGGACATTTTTCTGTAATTAGTAGCTTTAACAAAAGAATCTAGTAGGGAAAAATATAAATTATAGTTTTGTTTATCAGGGTATCCTGATTGAATAAAAATCCAAAGTTTTTATATATTTAGAGAAAGTACTATAAGAATTTGAAAGATATAGCCAAAGTAGTATCTGAAATAAGTGCACATAACAATAAGTGCACAAATAAGTGCACATTTCAAAATACTGGGAAAAACAAAAAGGGTATAATGAGAAAAAATTAAATCAATCAATAAATGCTGTTTTTTCCAAGTGATCTATAATAAGGAATAGCTATTCTTATAATTCAAAAAGCAATAATAAAAAGTGAAAAAATAAACAATGAACTGAACTTTTGAATCCCTCTTTATTTAAAATGAGGAACTGACCAAACTTCTACTTCTTTCTACACTCCCCTCCATTGCCCTTTATCTTCTTTATTAATATAATTAAAATGTTTAGTTTCACTTACGTAAGCTAAAGTGTTTTGAACATTTAGTGCTTTAGTTTACAAAAGTCATTTTTGACATTTATGTTGTAAATTATAATCATAATAATTATTCATATTTGAATACAGTGCTCATCACTAGTTCAATTACTCTGTAACATTATCATTCTTTAATTCTTAATTCTGAGTATTTTCTAACTTTTATGTATTTCCTATTGAAATAATTTTTTCAAGAAGATCATTTGAATTAATAGACCTTCCTTTTTTCATAAATTCAGTTTTGCTGAGATATATTCACATACCATACAATCATCCATGGTGTACAATCAACTGTTCACAGTACTATCCATATAGTTGTGCATTCATCATCCCAATCTATTTTTGAACATTTTCCTCACACCAGAAAGAATAAAAATAAGAATAGAAAATAAAAGTTAAAAAAGAACACCCAAATCATCCCCCTCCATCTCACCCTACTTTTCATTTAGTTTTGGTCCCCATTTTTCTACTCATCCATCCATACACTGGATAAAGGGAATGTGAGTCACAAGGTTTGCACAATCACACTGTCACCCCATGTAAGCTACATACTTACACAATCATCTTCAAGAATCAAGGCTACTGGGTTGCAGTTTGATAGTTTTGGGTATTTATTTCTAGCTATTCCAACACACTAACACCTAAAAAGGGATATCTATACAGTGCATAAGAATGCCCTCCAGAGTGACCCCTTGACTCCATTTGAAATCTCTCAGCCACTGAAACTTTGTTTCATTTCGCTTCCCCCTCTAGGTCAAGAAGATGTTCTCAATCCCACGATGCCAGATCCAGGCTCATTCCCGGGAGTCATATCCTGCATTACCAGGGAGATTTACACCTGGGAGTCAGGTCACACATAGTGGGTAGGACAGTGAATTCACCTGCTGAGTTGGTTTAGCTAGAGAAAGAGGGCCACATTTGAGCAACAAAGAGGTACTCTGGGGGAGAATCTTAGACACAATTACAAGTAAGCTTAGCTTCTCCTCCGCAGTAACAAGCTTCATAAGGGAAGCCCCAAGATCAAGGGCTTGGAACAACAAATTGTCAGTCCTCGATGTTTGTGAGAATATCAGGAATAACCCAGGTAGGGGCGTCCAACATTTCCACATTTCCTCCCAGCTTCTTAGGGGGGACCTGCATATACATTTTTATTCTCTGCTCAGATTGCTTTGGGATACATCACTGTTTCACACCAACCTGTACAAACTCACCAGATCTCACTTCCCTCTCAAAGTTCCATGTAATTATGGTGTTTGAATAAACTGACCATACAAGTAAAATTATTTAGTGTGCTGTAGAAGATATATATCCTGCACCAAATAAACATCTCTTCCCTTGGTCTCTCACAGAAGTTGAAGTTCCAAAACACAGTCAGTATCGTCCTTTACCCTTTGGACCAATTTGCCTTAGTCCTAACCAGATTTGCTTCATTCATATCGCTAATTGAAGTCTGGACTCTTTTTCAGCTTTTTTAACAGTTGCTTTATGAGCTAATACTGACATTCATATCTGCTGAGCTCTAGCTCTGAGGTTCAGGTGTCACACAGATACCCAAAGTTCCAGAGACCCACCAGGTTACACACAAAAGGATCAGCATCTCAGAATTTTGAGACAGTCATTACAATTCAGGAATAGATGTGACCTGCTGTTAAGAGTTTACAATAAGCATTCCCCTGATAAGCTGTGCTCTAAGATTCAATTCTGAGCTTACACATAGTGGTTAGTCCATATTGGTGAAGCATTATGCTTGTCTTTTCGTTTCTGGTGTACTTCACTCAAAATGCTGTCCACAGGATCCATTCACCTCATTGAGTGTCTCATAGCTTCACTCCTTCTCACAGTTGCTCAATATTCCTTTGTATGCATACACCACAGTTCATCCTTCTGTTCATCAGTAAATGTACCCTTAGGCCACCTAGACTTTCTTTCATATGTCTCTGGGGATACTTCTGAATTTTGTGTACTGCGGTATGGTACACACAGTCAGTGATTTTACAGCACATAGTTATCTTACTGGAATGAGAAGCCCCTTAAAGGTAACACTGTTATCCTGGTTACATGAATTACAGGACAATGTGAAAGTAAATACTCCTATGATCAATTAGCTTGGCAGATTTAAAAGACTACTTTGTCTTGGAACTTCTAAGCTTTTCAAAGATGCTTAATAGTTGAATGAATAAATAAGTATATGACAAATGAACTAGAAAAGAGAGAGTAAAATAAAGAGGACCAGTTAGATGATGAGTCCATAAATGTTGATGCAAAAAATGGAAATGTAGATCTCGATCTACTCCCAATAAATATTTCTAAAGCTCTTGTTTTAAAACTTAATTCATTCTATCAAATACTTATGAGGAAGCCAGAACATGCTTAAAACCGAAAGGAGTGAATAGATTTCCCTGCCAAGCACAATGATTTACCACACATTTGGAAAAACTGTTTGCATAGGTTTTCTAAGTTATGTGAGCTAATATGATTATTAAGAACACGTCAATATTCTAGATAACTAAACTAAAGACAAAATTTTCTTAGGATTAAATTTTTCTGCTGCACTGGGTCTTTTGGAAAGTAAATATTGACTGTGTCATCATTCTAATTAAGGTTTTCAGGAAGCCTTATTTCCTAATCCAGGTAATTTTGTCAGTATAAATAGCTCAGTCAGGAATTTAGGGAACCAGAATAGACTCCAGAGGGCCCAATTATTTAGTTAGTATGTCTATACTAGCCAAATTAATTTAATACTACATTCTTCTTTGCAAACACAATTATGGAAAAAAGATAAATAGAAGATTAAGCTTTTTAATACAGGTGGAGAAATAGAACTCCTGAGAAGTTAATTTTTGCCCAATCACTTGGGTAAAAATCCAGTAAATGATAAATATGATTATGATGACATCTTGAATTTATAGAGTGCCCTTTTTATGAAGAATTCAAAGATAATTAATAATGCAGACAATATTAGATTGAAAGAAAATTAGCTCCCATGGAGTGTAAATTTTGTTAAAATTACAGTTTCTGATCTTTTGGACAACAATGAAAAAGTTTTGCTTTTGTGCAACACAAATAATTACTACCTCTCAAAACACTTAACCACTTTATTCATTTCCTTAGAACTCACGTGAGAGTCTTATTAAGCTATATAATAAGAAGGGGCAGGGAGTGGGGAAGACAAAATCACGTGAAGGTTGTAGATCAAAGTCTATCAAAAAAGAGAGACAGAGAAGGTGATATTTTCTTAGCATAAATTGCCAGTGCTTGAGTAAAGCTGGTATTGTGGAGCCAAACAAGTAAACAGCCAGCAAATGATGTAGTTTGAATACCTTCTTTCTTCCCTAGAAGTGTAAAAGGATGCCATGTGGGATCCTTCGACTTTGGAGAAACTCCAGAGAAATATCTCACCAAGGTTTCATGACAGATAGGGGGCCAAATGTATCCTGGATAATATTCTTATAGTGTGTGAAGAAGGTGTTAAAGAGCCAAAGAAAAGTCATTTTCAGGTTTCTCTGAGCCAGATTTAAAAAAAAAAAAAAAAAGATAAAAAGTCAAACCTGACAGAGATTCCAGAGGAATTTTAATATTTTTCATTCCAATTCCCAGTGGAGATGAGGCTGTGTTATGCTAGCCTCTGATGGCCCATAGGAAGCAACACCAATTCACCAGTTCAAAACTAGCATGGAGAGAGGGGCTGGAAAAGCATCTGAGAAAAAAGTGAAGGGGTTCAGCCCCTTGGGGAGCAAAACATTCTGGTGTAGATTGAACTTCAGCACCCATAATGGTGTATTGGAACTCATGAGAAAGTCTTGTAAGATTTTAAGTGTGTAATGATTCTTGGGAAATTCCCCACTGAGGAAATAGAGGGGACATCAAGGTTTATTGACATTGACCACCAATACAGCTCTCCTATTGTAGCCCTTTGGCAGTTTTTAAAATGAGGGAAGAGAAAAACTGAGGAAAGAAAAAGAAGAAAAGTCTTTAGAAAGCACAAAAGCCTCCAAACTGTACCAATCTTAGTGTGTTATGATGTTAAAATATGAGGCACATTATCAGGAGATGAAAGTTCAAAGAGGCCTCAGCTTTGTGTTGGATAAACAGGAACATATGCCCAGCCTCAAAAATATTTCAAATGTGTTGTGAAACTTTGCTCAGTTAAAAGAGAAATGTTAGAGTTCAACTGTGAAAAATTCAATTGCATATTTCAAAAAAACAAGTGCTGGGAAAGACCACAAACTTTCTGAGCATGTCAGCACCGTATAGCACAATTTCAAACAGAAGAGAAAATGCTATTAAGGCTCAGAAAGGTTTTCTGAGCAACGTATCAAGTGAACCCAAGTAGCAGTATACGTTATTGTGGAAATAGATCCTCTGAGGAAAATTAAGTTTGAAAAGAAGGAAATAGAGACACTAGAAATATTTCATAGGTGGCCTCTGTGGGACATTTATAAACTTCAAGGGAAATTTGAATTTACTACATACCAGAAGTGAGAGCTCTCTGTTGAAGTTAATTGAAAGGAAGAATAAAAACAATTTTACCCACAAATTGAACACTCACCATGATCCCTGTGCCCCCACCATCAATCCCAACATTCTAAACTCCGAGTTTTTACTTTCAAACCTTATGATTTTAAAATTGTCTTAAACGATGTCCACACAGAAGCTGATAAGGATTATCAATCTGAATATTGCTGATTAAAATAACTAGTCTTGCCCTGTCCCTTTCCTTGAAGCCATGCAGTGTTTCTGCTAATCTGGGAAATTAATCCATGTCGCTATGCCACTGGGTCAAGGGGTTAACACTCCAAGTGAACATCTGCAGCTGGTTGTGAAAGGAAGTAGTCTCGGTGGCAGGATGGAGGGAAGCATTATATAACCCATCTATCTATCTTCTGAAATCCACATTGTTCACGCAGCAGTACCTTCTTCCCACTGCAGTGACCTCCTAAAAACTCTCCCAACTTCCCACTGAACACTTCGGAGGAAAAGTTTTTTAAAACAGAAATATATATACATAATCATCCATGTACTACTTACTTTCCAAAATTAACAAATGCTTATTGTTTGATGTTTGGTTTCAAATTGTTAAAAACAGAGCATTTCAGATAAAATTTGAAGCAGTATTTGTTCTTCCTCACCAATACATTTTCCTCCTCCTTTCCCCGAGGCAATTATTATTTGATTTGTATCCTTCTAGATTATGTGTATGTTTCAGAGTCATGTTTTTATACTTTACATATACAGCTATTTATAAATATTATTGCTTTGTGTGTTCTTTTAATTATTCATAAACACACTGCTGCTGTACATGTTATTCTGCAACTTGCTTTCTTGCTTTTTAGCACTCAACATTGTGTTTTAAATTGCCCACATAAATGCATATGTAACTAATTTGTTCACTTTAATTGCTATATAGCATTTCCTTACATAACTGACTATACCATAATTGATTTCCCCATACCCCTACTGGATATTTCCAATTTTTCACTATTCTATACAAAATACCATACAAATATTCTTATACACATCTTGGCACATGTGCAAAGAACTATCCAAGGGTGCTTATACCTCCAAGTAAAATGCTGGATTGTAAGATGTGAGCACTTTCATCTGTATTACATAGTGCCAATCAGTTCTCTAAAGAAATTGTATGAATTTATATTCCCATCAGCAATCTTTGATAGCTCCTGTTTCGCTCTCTCTCATCAAAACTTTATATTTATACAACTTTCTCCCAATCTGATGGGTATAAATATTAATATAACTTAAATTTCCTTATGATTACCAAACTCAAACACTTTTTCATAATTATTGGAATATCCACATTTGCTTTTCTGTGAATTGTCTTTTCAAGTATTTTACCCAACTTTCTTTTGAGACATTTGTCTGATGTTCTCACTTGGAGTTCTTTACAAACTCTGAATGTTAATATTGTGTCTTTTATATATGTTTGCAAATATCTTCTTTCTGTATGGTGTCTGTCTTACAAGTTTCTTGTGACCTAACAGACATTTTTAATGCATTTTTAATATCAGTTATTAATGAATTATGATTTTTTGTGTCTTGTCTGAAACATACTATCTTGTGAATATATATAAACATACATACATTCATAAATGAAAATACATTAATTTATACATACCATATACACCACCCACATACTGCTCACTTTCTCTAACAGTCACCAGAAATTTAAACCCACCTGAGTGATTTCACTAAGAATCCATACTATTCAAATGTGTCTACTCTTTAACTTAGCAATTCTTTTTCATCTTAAATTTCGTCTAAAATGCCTACTGCATTAGGAAGGCAGTTTAAGATGTGGCATCAGAGAGACCTAAGAGTTAAGTATCAGTTCCGCCATTTACTATTTATGTGACCATGCCTCAATTTCCTTATCTGAAACATGGATTTTAACAGAGTACCACTCACAGAGATTCCTCTGTAAGTCTTGATCTTCTCATGTAAAAATAGGTGAAAATTAATAACAATGGCTAATGAGCTATTGTAAACTCCAGGCACTCTTCTAAGCCCTTGACATATATTAGCTCATTCGATCCTCACAGCAACATAATTAGAGGAAATATTATTTCCATTGTATAGATGAGCAAACTGAGGGAACAGAAGGTAACTAACTTGATCAAGGCCACATAGCAGATCAGGATTTAAACCTCCAGAGCCCATGTGCTCTACTGCTCTTCATGTTCTGCCTTCCAATAATTCTTCTTTGTAGGTAAGAATTATTAGCCTACTGGCCGGTGTACGCAACATGCTCTGTAAATGTTATTATTTGTATTTATTTCCTATAAAACCTATTCTAAAATTTTCCACTTTACTCTTAACTTGAATATGTTTCTACAATATCTTCTGCAGAATTGCTATATATTGAGTATCTATCTCACCATCAAGTAAGTTTGGGAAACACTGGGTTTAAAAAGAAACTGAACAGAATTTTTTTTAACCTCTCAGAATTTTGAATATTCTAGTAGACACTGTGACTCTTGAACAGTGGTATTTCTCAGACCTCCTAGATCCCAGAGCTATTTTTCTTCTTTTTTATTTTCCCAAATGAAACACCCATAGGATTCCTCACATGACTTAACTTAATCTTTTCAAAAATGTTAGGGTCATCAAACATGTACACTTTCAAATTTCTACTTCTGACTTACATGTAAAGTACCTGGCATGCTGCCTGGTACATAGCAAGTGTTTAATAAATGTAAGCTTTTATAATTTGGATTTTTGAGTGGTAGCATGCAACAAGATAATCATATTGTATCAGCAGACTTGGAATTCTGCAGCAGCATGAGTAAGAGGTGGATGCGTGAAATGATGGAAAATTAAAGAAAGAAAATTCATCTTATCCTTTCCTTCCAACTCAATTTCACTTTCTTTCCAAAGGTAACTCCTCCACTGGTGTCCATGATCTTATCTACTTTCAACTCTTCCAGGATCTTTTCCCTTTCTTCCAAGTCTTCAATCTTTCATACTCTTTTATTCCCTGTATCCCTATTTTATTGAATTTAAGATGCTGTTGATTGTAAAGAAAAAAAATACTACCATTAAATTATGACATAATGCTTTATCACTCGGAATTTATACTTAATGAAAGAGTTTTTTTTTTTTTTTTGGACGTATATAGGCATAGATTTTCATCATATCACCCTTGAATCTACATAAAAAGAAACTATAAGCAAATAAATTGTAGAAAATATTCCTAAAACTTTGCATTTACAATTTTATTCCTCACAGACCCAGAACTGTTGGAGTTACTTTTTCATACAATATTGTCCTCTGTGCTATCAAAAGTGTTGGTAACATAATTTCCTAAAAGTGCTCCTCTGTTGTCTCCAAGACTTTCTTCCAAGTATGCTTCCCCCATCCTTAAAGCTTTGACATGCAAGTGCTGGCAGTGACTTCAAGTTACCGCTGCTGGTGACTAACAACTAGAAAATGCATCCCAACTTCAGAAATATGAAAACATGAATGACAAAGAGTACATCATAGAATCAGTGATAAGCATAGATCCTTCTTCTCAACTTATAACCATGATTAAGTCACCTCATAAAGTTAATGAGAAAATTGAATATTGGGGGAACAAAGATGGTAAGCAAAGGCAGACAGGACTAAACACTTCACTCTCTCTCCAAACCAACATGTACTTGTTAATTAAGTAATATTTGTTTAGATTCATTTATCAAAGATTCTGAGCCAGTATATATAATTTTTTTGTTGTGTTCGAGACCATTTTCCTGTACATCCAATTATTTTTTAAAATATAATTAGACAAGTCAGCTTTTCTTTCTATAAATAAGGATTTTTATGGTTCTATCAAGGCTTAGGTTATAAATATTTTAATGTACTTTAATTCAGACAATTGATTTACTGATCTCTGGATTAGAGTATATTCTAGAGCCCAGAGAATACTGAATCCATCTACATCTAATCCATTTTTTAAAATTCTAATAATATTGCTTGGGATAAAATAACTAATGATATCCATATATTATTAAGATAATATCTGTAAGATTTGTTCTTCAAAATTGGCAACACTTTACTTGCTCTTTAATAAGGAAATCCTGGCAAAACTTCCAAGATTCCAAAACAGCTAATTAAAAACTCTGAGAAATAGAGTTTGCTTTTTAGATTTAAGTAGAAGAATATTTAATACATATTTTTAAAAGATGGCAATATTTTGTCATAATTTATATGAAAATCATTTAATTTTCTCTTTGTTTCATACAAATTATAATACTGGCCTACTTCTTGAAATCCTAATTGTCCTGAGTTGTTTCCTCCAGAACAAGGAAGCATTTCATAACATGAGTCAAAGAATCAAAGAAATTCAAGCTAAGGCAACGAAGTTCCTTTATCTCCCCATTTCGTCATGCTGGCCAGGGTCCAAATGAGTAATACTGTTGGTGAGAGTATGAAGAAATAAGTACATTCATTATTGCTGTTGCAATATAACTTTGGACAGCCATTCTAAAGAGTATTTTGACATTATGCATGAAACCTAAAATTGTGTAAATGCCTTGACCTAGTAATTCAAATTATAGAAAGTTATCCTGAGGAAACAATTAGCAAAGTACTCAGAAATGTAGATAGAAAGATATAAGCAACAAAATTGTTTAGAGAAGTGTAAAACTCAAAGAATCTACATGTTCAACTTTTGGTGATTAAATTATGGTGCACCCATTTGAAAGAATTCTTGTTAGCCAACTTATAAATTAGATCCCTATTTACTAACATGATGCAGCAGAGAAAGTAATGTCTACCAAATGTTTCGCTTGCTCATTTCATTTTCTATCCCCCTTGCAGTTAGGTGGAGCCATATGACACATTTTGGCCAATGAAATGTGGAAATAATGTGTGCCACTTCCAGAATGAGGCAATGAAAAGCAATAAAAATCTTACAAGGTTTTCCAATCTCTTACTTCTTTTGCCTTGGAAATTGATGAGGCAGTACATTCCAATATTTGCAGTTACAAGATGATGGAGCGTCCATCAGCCTGGGTCCCTAAGTGTGTGAAGTAAATGTGGAATATGTAGCATGAGCCAGAAAGAGACGTTTGTGGTGATAAGCCACTGAGATTTTGGAATTTGTTACTGCAGCATAAATTGGCCAACCTAACTAATACATGTTCTGAAAGACTGATGACATATTAAATGAAACTAGTGTCAAAGGTATAATACATTAATAGGTAATATGATTTGTTTTGTATAATGGAATGACAGTATTTTATAAATTTTCTTTATTATAATTGTTCCTTCTGATTTTTTTAAATGGGCATGTTTTCTTATAAAAAAATTTAAAAATTTTTCACTAGGTAAAAAAGCTTTAGGCAAAACAAATTATAAAAACAAGCTCAATAAAAGCCAATTTTATGAATGGATAGAAAGAAAACACACCTCAATTTTTAAAAAAGCAGTAAGGATGGCCATAGAGATGAGCATACGGAAAAGGTTCCTTAATCCGTGCTTGTATGCTGGGGGAGGGTAGGAGGTAAGTTTGTGCTTGTATGTTCTAACCTTAAGGCAAGTAAAAGAAGATTCTTGGTGGTGGTAGGAAAGTTCAAGTACCACAAATGAGGGGTGAAAAATTAAGTACAAATGTTTTCTCTATGGAAAATGCCTTAGAGTTAAGTAATGAAGATGGAGATAAATGGCAGAACACTGAAGCGTACAAAAGGCATCAGAGGTAGCTGCCTGAGCAGAAAACAGTAATTATATAAGGGTTTTATGGACCTGAAGAAATTCCAAAAGTTAGTATTTGCCCATCTGCCCAAACACTGAACCCTCCTTTGACTCCCTTCAGCCTCTTCTTTCCTACCTTGTCTGGGTGTCTTCTACTGCCTTCTCTCTTCCATCGCATTTTCTGCTTGCTTCATTCTTAGGAACCATCATGGCCTCAGGATATTTTCCATTACTATAAAAGCAGTCAGGATGGCAAACAGAATATGCATGGCCTTTCAGATGAAAGTAAAGTCGGAAGAGTTTCCTCCCACTCTCTCCTGGTGAACAGTGAAGATTGTAAAGAAGCATGGAAAACATGACTGTTCTTTATTCAGTCAAGGTTATTACCCCAAAGACAGAAGATGTTTCTGCTGATACTGGTTATCCCAACAGGGTAGAGGTTAGGGGAAGGGGCTTTCCTGTATTGCTACATAAGTATTGGTTAACAAGTTTACTTGTTTTCCATTCAGTAGGGTAAATCCATACGCAGGGAGCTCCTGAGTTCTCTAACATGACACTGATGTAAAGCTTAAAAGATGCTTTTCTTAAAAGCACAGGAATTGAATGGGGATTTGATTCAGTGCCATGGTGATAATGAGGATCAGCAAAGGAGGTCTGTTACTGGCAGAACTGGTGTGTGCTTTAAGACAGACAGTGGTGCCAAGAAACAATACTAAGTGTGAGAACAAGCAGACTGAGTCACCATCCACTCAGATTCCAAATTATACACTTCTGTCTCTATATATAGCATGTCAGAAGTGTCATTTCTGCTGTCATGAGAACTTTTTAGATTGTCACCACCGTTAAGTACAGCCAACAACAGCAGCATTTCTTTATATTAGCTATGTCTGAATCCTAAGACAAAATGTAGTTTCCCCTGACACATTTGATTTGGGGAATATCAGGCTGGAAGAATCTCTGGGGGAAATGGGGCACTGCTTCTTGATTCTATGTAAAGAGGAGTCATCCCAGTTGACACAGACTACAGAGTGTTGTACTTTTTTGGATCTGGCTGTCAGAAATCTCCAAGTATGGTGTGAAAGATGTATGATATTCTTTCAGCAGGGCTATTTTTAAAAAAATAAAAAACAGTATTATGGGGGTTTGAAAACAGAATGCAAGTGCTCTCATTAATAATCCTTCTGGGTTGTGATTGTGCAGTTGAAGTGCTGGAGGCAAGGGGCTGTCACATTTTCAAATGTAGGGGGAAAGAAAAAACATTTTAAAGGGTCATATATATTTCTCTTCTGTTATTTTTGCTTTTTAAGATAAGAATATCTTTGGTTCATTTTGGTGGACAATAGCTCTTATTTGTACAGACATGTTATAAAATAATGTTTTTCTTTGTTACATAAGACAAAACAATTCAGAGGATTGGAGATGCGTTAATGAATGATCTATTTAGTTTCTTTCTTTTCCTATGTGTATTTTTTGAAATCTTTGTTAAAAATAAATCTAGTAGTTCTCAAGAATATGGAAGTGTTCTGACTACAGAAATCTTACTATAAGAAATTGTACTTTAAATAAGCATTAAACACACAGACGCACCCACACATACACTCACTGTATGGGACTAGGATGAAAAAGAAGACAAGGTCCTTACCCTCAAGGAGGTACAATATGATTTTTTCTTTTAATTCTAAGTACCGCTTATTTTTTACTTTAAAAATTTACATACAGTAAAATTAACTCCTTTTGGTGTACAGTCCTCTCCATTTTGATAAATTAATAGTCATGTAAACACCACTACAATCAAGATACAGAACAGTTCCCTCATAACAAAACATTCCCCTAAGTCCTTTGGTAGTCAATCCCACCTGCACTCCCAAATCCTGGCAACCACTTATATGCTTTCTATCTCCATAGTTTTGCCTTTTTCAGAATATTATATAAATTAAATCATACGTGTATAAAGCCTGTTGGATTTCACTTGTTTCACTCAGAAAAAAATGCACTTAAGATTCATCCATACCATTGTGTGAATTTATAGTGAATTCTTTTTTATTTTTGAGTAGAATTCCATTATATGGATATATTAGTTTGTTTATCCATGTCCCAATTGAAGGACATCTAGGTTGTTTTAGCTTTGGGTGATAATGAATAAAGCTGCTATTAAGTACTCCAGTACCAGTTCTTATGTAAGCATAGCTTTTATTTCTCTTGGATAAATACTGACTAGTGGGATTTCTGGGTCATATAGTAAGCGATATACAAGAGTGCCATTTGCTCAGAATGCTCACCTGCACTTACTGTGGTCATTTCTTTTCAATTGTATCCATTCTATCAGCATGTAGCAATATTTCACTGAGATTTTAATATACATTTCTCTAATGATTAATGAGGTCGATCATATTTTCATGTTTTTATTTGTAATCAATATATCAACTCTGGTGAAGTATATGTAAAATTTTTCTCCATTTTAAAAACTGGTTTGTTTGTTTTCTTATTGAGTTTTTTGAGTTCTTTATTCCAAATAAAATTTTTTGTCAGACAGGTTTTGCAAATATTTTTGCAGAGTCTATGTTTTATCTTTTCATTTCCTTAGCAGTGTCTTTTGCATAGTAAAAAGTTTCACTTTGATGTACTCCAATTTATCAAATTATTACTTCTGGTGTCATATCTAAGAAATCTTTCCTGTCCCCAAGTCATAAAGATTTTCTCCTATTTTTTTATTATTACACAGGAAAATCATGCAAAAAATACAGAGTTTCCATATACCTCCCTATACACAGACAGTTTTCTCTATAAATAATACTTTGCTTTAATGTGGTACATTTGTTACAATTGATGAAACAATATTATTATAATTATAATATTAACTAAATCCCATAGTTTACATTAAGGGTCACTGTTTGCGTTGTATACTCCAATGTTTTTTCTTTTTAAATTTTTATTCTAATAACATACATGCAACCTAAAATTTCCCTTTTTAACTACGTTCAAATATATAATTCAGTGCTATTAATTACATTCACAATGTTGTGCTACCAGCTACCATCTCCACCATCCATTACCAAAATTTTTGCATCACCCCAAACAGAAACTCTGTACCATTTAAGCATTAAATCCCCATTCCTGCCCCGCACTCCAAACCCTGGTAAACTATATTCTAGTTTTTGACTCTATGAATTTACTTATTCTAATTATTTCATATCAGTGAGTATTTATCCTTTGGTGTCTCGCACAGTCTTTGCAAATTGACTGTGCATTGGTTGGTGTTCTCCTTCAGAGTTTAGCCCTCCATTCAAGAAGATCAGCCCACGATGAACTGGAAGTGCAGGGTCCTCTCCCTCTTTCCTGAGCCTGTATCTTGCCCTGGGCTTGTGCTTTCTCATGGCCTTAGGGAGTTCCCCATTTATAGGAATTCAAATGCCCCCTCTATTCCCTATGAAATACTTTCTCCCCTTCCAGGGTGCTCTATTTATGATTTAAAGCAGGTAATCCTTCCTCTCACACTGTTTTGACACAGAAGTTGTCTCACACAGAAGTTTTGACAGGCCACAGCCAGGCAAACACTGAGAGAAGGAGGTAAAAACCCACATAACACAAAAGAATTTGAAATCCTTAACTTAGACTGTTTTAGTTGTCTGCAATTTCTTCTGCATGTGGGGCAAATTCTGGGAGGGCAAGCAGGAAATAAGTTTCCTAGTTCAGTCTTTCAGATTGCCACCTGACAGACCAGCATTGACATACAGACACCATACCATGTACATAAGGTTGCTCTGCTCCCTCCAGAACAGGGCAGGGAGCCACAGTGGGCACATAGGCTGGCTCCACACCATGCCAGGGAGTTTGTGTTTGTGTTTGGGGGGGGGGGGGGAGCAAAGGCAACATGAGCTTCTCCCACCATTTTTTAAAAGTTTTTGTCTAGAATGTCCCAGGTCTGATCATCCTCACTAATGATTTATCATTCTTTAATCTTCTCCTTTGTCTGTGCCTTCAGTTACTGTTCCTTTGTATGTTTTGTAATCTTTTGTTGAAACCTGGGCATTTTTGTATTTTAATGTGTTTACTCTGGAATTTAGATTCTAAGGCATCTGGTTCCTTAAGCACTGCCTGCATCTAGGCAGTGTTGTGACAGAGCTTTCCTTGAATACCAGGAGAAATTAAAAAACAAACAAAAACCTCTTTCCCAGTCTTTGGCTCTCATGTTGCACCTGGCTGCAGGAACAGGCCTTCCAACACAGGAGTTTTGACAGGCCACAGCCAGGCAAACACTGAGAGAAGGGGGTTAAAACCCGCATAACACAAAAAAAATTTTAAATCCTTAACTTACCTTTGTATTTGCTCTGCGCAGGGGGAAAATATCTATATGTTTATCCTATATCATATATTTTATTCCCCTTCCCATTTTTTCAGGTAGAAATTACTTTTCTTTTCCATTCTTAGTGTCTAGCTAGGAATTATATCTGGGATAGGTTTTAAAGATGTACTTTCAAAAGTTGATTTTAAAATTGCTGAAAATAAAGCAAGATAAATCAGAAGTTCCCCCAACCAGTCAAGAAAGTTAAGCTTGCTGACAAAAAGGTTTGGAGTTACTTCTGGAGAGCAAAAAATAGAAGGAGAGAAGAGATGGGATAATGTCTGGATCAAAAAAAGGTTTATGACATAAGCTAACTTCCATGAACACAACTAAAGGACTTAAGAGGCATCCTAAAATCAATGCAAATGAGCTCATATTACTGTTTGTGAACTTTACTTTTGTTAGTTATATAAAATCTCCTTTTTAGAACAGTACCCATCAGATAAAACATCACAGAAAAATACTGAGATTAAAAAATCCATTTCTTGGCCCAATACAATCTGGTGGCAGGTCCTACTATAAGTTACAATTAGTTTTCACATGTGCAAATCAGCAGACCAGATCTTATATAAGTCAATGAAATTAGGGGGAAAAAAAAAAATCTCATCCTCATAGTATACTCGACTTACTTGCATAAAACTAGCAAACTTCAAACTGGAAATATCATTTTCCCTGCCCAGGGAGATTGAGTAGTGTCACCAGAGAACCACTGCTCCTGCAGTATCCCTCTGTTTGTCCTGTTTGAAGAATGACAACACAGCTGCTTAGGGACATAGGATCCAACTTAAATTATGAAAGGAGAGATGCAAGGGGCATTCACATCATTTTGGAATAATTCCTAGTCCAAAGGGAGCTTCTGAAAAGGAACCTGAAATTCATGCTCATGGGACCCTAAGATCTCTACCATGTTAATATCACAGAAAACAATAGCACCATTTTCAGCATTTCATCTACACCCTGTTTTATCTTTCCATCAATTGAGTTGTTTGATGCACTGCCAGTTTCACTTGTTTCCTGGAGATTTCCATTGTAGATGTTATAAAAATCTTTTTAATTGCATCAAACTAAGTACCCATCCTTTGTTGACAAGGGACTGGCTTGTGTCTTGAGAAATTTTCAAACAAAGTCTGCAGATAAAAGCGTAGCAGCATGCTTTGCACATTTAAGGGGAAAAAAATCAAAGCGACTTTGTTTATTATTTTCTTGTTGTCACATGCTTTTTGGCATCATTTTAAATTTATTTACAATACTGCTGTCATTAATATTATGCTTACTTGGTTGAAATAATTTTTCTCCCCTTTAGAAATGGAGCTGCTCAAGATTGATAAATAATAACACATTATATAAGTACTGTGGATTATTTAACATTCTGATTAATGAGATAGCTTCTACTCCAAAATGACAGCCTTCAGAGCTTTGCAAATGTAAGCTTGTCAATCTCAGATCATGAAGAGTGTTTATATTTGAATGATGAATCTGATACCTTGGTAAAATGGTTAATTTTTGCCCTCAAACCTTTTCCATGAAGTCACTGGTAGGATAATCAGGATGAGAAGATCTCTTTAAAAACTGACCTTGCCTGTATGATGTTGAACCAGACGAGACCACACACGTCCATGCAGATTGTAAGATGTTTGAGAATACAGAATCAGATTTTTCTAGGGATCTTTTCACTTTGGCTTACTATCAAACCAGTCAACAAGGATGGCAAAAAACATAAAGAAGTTGGGGGTACAAGAGAGGTGCAACTCACTGCAGCCTTTCTTGTTCTGACATTCCGCATGGAGCAAGGAGTTCACCCAGTAATAGGGCTGGAATCTCAATGCTTCCCTTAATAGCTTAGGCTGGAGTAAGGGGGTGGGGAGGCGTTGGTACATAGGCACCACCCTGTTGGCACATGAAGAAATTCTTGGTGTCCCAATTACCTGTTTCCTGCATCATCAGCCTTTCTTAGTGCAGTAGGCTGGGCCATGACCGGGCACAGGTTTTCTTCCTCCAAACACACTGCATTTAGACTCACACCCATTTGGTCCTCATGAGGCTACTTGCCACTCTGTCAAGCATCCTTCCACTGGAAGAGATTTTACTAAGCTCTGTCATTGCTTTAAGAGAAAGATATGCCCACAACAAAAGCATATTTAAACGCTTGAATTCCTCAGCCTTTGTGGCTAATTTTTAACCAACACAAGAGGTCAAAGGAGTTCTCAGGAAGCTAACTAAGAGGCAGACACGAGAAGAGCAATTGGGCAGTCGTAGAATAAAGTGAAGTCTGATTGCTTCTGGAATATTGTTTTCAGGAAAAGGTTTTTAAAAAATTGCTTCATACAACCCCCAAAGCATCAAACATGCATGATCTAACACAGCGTCAAAGAAAAAGACACTAAAATGTGGTTTTACAACAAAATGGCTCCAACTGCATTTCCAGGCTGTAGAAATTTCTATGTCCCCAGATTCTCAGTACCTCAGACACTTCAGAGTTATGAAAAGAAGTGGAACAAATTTCCTGATAGCACAGTTTACTCAGTCAAACAGAACAGATTAAAATCGATGAAGAAGTAGTATTCTTTATAGTGGCAGGAGTTCCCTGCTCTCTCACTGAGTGTGCAAGATTCCTCCTTTTTTTGTGAGGAAGTTGTCTTCTGAACAAATGCAGTCAAACATCCTGATAATTAAATCACTCTCCACAATAATGTAATGATTATAATACCAACCCTAAGCATTTAAAGGGGAGATGAGGACTGAGGAGAGAAGAAATGTGTTACTGCTGTTAGGAAGGAATTTAGAAAATGTATGAAAGAAGGGGAATGCACAGAATGGCTAAGACACTGTTCAAAACCAGAAGGACAGATGGGGAAAAAAGGAAACAACAAGAAAAAGATTTGAGAGACCAGTCTCTCAATGGTGTCCATAACTGGAAATAGTCCCTCATGGAAACTAACAATAGTATTTTTAAGAGGAAAAAGAAAAGACCAGGAGTATAGACACTGAGCTTGCCTCCATTTCCAATTCCCATGGAAATGACTACAGAGTATAAAATACAGAATGACAATACTAGTGCCAGAAATGAAGAAAAATATCTCATGTGCCAGATACTTCAAGGAATTTCTATTGTATTGAAGATGATATAGATAGACAATTTGTGACTTTCCATATCATGAGGTAATAGGAGGTAGGTACAAGAGACCCTACTGAGAGGAATGAGGGCAGGGTATGAGGTAGGCAGCCAGAGCAAACAAAAATAAGCGTGTGTGTGAGTTTCCATCAGGAATAGATGGCCCCAGTAAATGGAGACTTAGCAAAGTAGGGCTTTCTCTGAAGGACATGGGAAAAATAACACAAGAAGAACAGATGGAGGAAGAAGAGGACATGCCTTCTCTAAAATCAATTTACTGCAAAAAGAAAAGATCATTTTCTAAAATGTCTAAGTTGAGTTCTCAAAAACATGGGAATCAAATTTTATAAAGGTAAAAATTAAAACAGTTCAACTAAAACCTGAGGACAGGCAATGAACAGAAGATTCTATACTGTAGAAATTCACTTCAATGATACAGAAAAAATGTTTCAGAATTTATCCAAAGACGAAGGATAAAAAGATGAAAACAATTTTAGAAAAGATTAGTTCTATAAGGGAAAAATTCTAATCATCCAATCTGTGTATTAAAAACACTAGAATGAGAGAGACCAAGAATGAGAGAGCAAGAGAAACAGGATAGAAGCAAGTAATAAGGGAAGTAATAAAACATTAACAAAGGTTTTAATGTTTGTTAAACATTAAACATGTTTAACATGAAGCTACAGAGCAGAAAAGTTCTCTAAAAATTACTGACAAGAATAAACAGCAAATTCACTTTAAAAAAAAAATTCTTAAAGACAACTTATATTCATCTAAACATTAGTATCCTAAAAACTCATGTACTTTTATAATTCTCACAGGCAAGATGCTACTTGAAATTTTGTCTTTCAGGGCTTTACGTTGTAGCAGCACTAGTAAAAAATATTTTAAGTGGCTTCTTAAGCACTAGTCATCTATATAATTCTAAAGAAAACCCATATTTAGTCCAAGTGCTAAATAAAGATGAAACCCAAGAATTTTAGGACAGCAAAATTAAATTGAAATCAAATCTGATTAAGTAAACCAAAAATAGCCCCCATTCACGCACCAGAAAATCCCAACTACCTGCTAATAAATAGGTTAAGAAATTGAATCCAAGTTTGAAAATGTGAGTTCACTTATCTCAGATAAAGTGGCTAGAACCAAAGGGATGAAAAGTTTTAACTTTTCAATTAAAAATGGAAGTTGCTGTTCCCAGCCCCTGTTTTATCACGGAAAAGCATGTATTGTGAATTTCAGTGTCAGGTTTCTTAGCTAATGTGACCAGAAGAGTGGATTATGACTACCAGTTCTTGATGCTTGTGTTCATAACTTCTGCCAATTTATGGGGTATTTAGAGAAAACTCAAACTAAGTAGTTGAGCAAAGGGAGAGTGGACTCTCCAACCCTTAATGAATTTAATAGGTTAACACAAATACATGCAGGAATATTCTAAAAGTCTGCCACAGGTATTAGCCACTTGTCATATGGGATCTTCCTCTTTTTTCCAGATCACCTTCCTCTCCCATGGCTTCTTTCATTCACTTGAATTAGGAACCTGTTTTGAACCAGCCACTATGGCTTTGACCTAGATATCAATTCCAGGTCACATCTTTCCCATTTTCCCTTAGCCCATGAATCTCTACAGCAGAGAACACACACTGTGACCCCTGAATCCCAACTTCTATAGAAATTATCCTCCTACATACCAGGAGAGAAAATTCATTCCTGAACTTCCACGAGGTCAGTGGAAATCACATTTCAGAACCAATTTACAGATTGATAAATATTTATGCTGATTTAAGTTTTTGCAGTGGAGGTAAAACTTCCCAATGAGTTTGAAATGTAAAGCAGCTGCTATCTTTGCTGTGAACTTATTGAGTTGAGAGAATTATAGAAAATATACAGTTCTTGAAATTTGGGAATGAATATCAAAATTGTCCTTTAATTTATGGTTATGTAGTAAAAATATGACTTTTATTTGATTCTACTTGGCTCTGTGAAATTACATTCTCTTTCATGAAATCATGAACTCAGGAGTCAGAGAGCTACCCAGCTCATCAATGTTAATGAATGCTTGATCAAAAGCGAGACCAAGAGGAAGAATGTGTTTCAACTCACCACATCAGATTGTGAATGCCTGTTTCAGGCCTAAGACAGAGACGATATGTTAGTGTGAATCAAGACCATCCAGGAGAGCAGCAACCTAAATGAAGAGGACACTGGAGTTACTAACACGGATCTGATTAGTTGGAGAATCAAAGAATATAACAGTCTGATGAGCAAAGCAGAACAGGTGCCAAAAACACCTTGGCAGGATCATATCAGGCAAACATTGCTTGGTGCTCAATCGGAGCCAAAGACTCAAAGCCCACACTCTCTGAAGGAAGACTCAAAAGGAAACTCCTCAGTAAAGATGATACTAGTCCCCCAAAAGACAAAGGCACATGGAGAAAAGGCATTGCAAGCATTGTGAGGGAGACGTTCAGAAGAAGCCTACTGCCACAGGGACGTTTGGTGTTGGACTGGATGATTGTCCACCAGCTCGTACTAATTGGTATATTCCATTAATAGTTGACATATGTTGCAAATTACTTGAAGGAAGAGGTCTTAAATACAGAGTTCTTGGAAATAACGCAGCCATTTCAAGTATGCAAGAAGAGCTCAACAAGGGATGGCTGATATTGATAGATATAATGCTAAACAGCAAGATTTGAATGTGATTAGCAGTTTACTAAAAGCCTTCTTCAGAAAACTCCCTGAACCTCTCTTCACAAATGATAAATATGCTGACTTTATT
Source organism: Choloepus didactylus (assembly GCF_015220235.1). Taxonomy (NCBI): domain Eukaryota; kingdom Metazoa; phylum Chordata; class Mammalia; order Pilosa; family Megalonychidae; genus Choloepus; species Choloepus didactylus. Next base: position 164,307,393 of record NC_051310.1, read on the forward strand.
GAAGCCAACTGTAAGGAAGACCCTCTAGAGTGCTTAAAAACACTAAAAAGACTAATTCATGATTTGCCCAAACATTATGAAACACTTACATTTCTTTTGGCTCATCTGAAGACAGTGGCAGAAAATTCAGAAAAAAATAAGATGGAGCCAAGGAATCCAGCTATTGTTTCTTGTCTGACCCTTGTGAGGACATCAGAAGATAATATGAACCACATGGTCACCCACATGCCTGACCAGTACAAAATCATAGAGACACTCATCAAGTACCATGACTGGGGTTTTTCACAGAAGAAGGTGCTGAAAAACCTCTTACAATGGTGGAGTAGGAAAACCCAGTAGACTCACAGCCGGTGCCAAACATAGATTATTTACTCAATAACGTTGGAAGGACAGGAACCTCCCCTGGAGAAGTATCAGATTCACCTACTAGTGACTCAGTAAAATCTAAGGGCTCTTGGGCCTTTGGAAAGGACCAGTAAGGCAGGGAGTTGCTTGTATCCTCCATCTTTGCAGCCTCTAGTCTTAAGAGGAAAAAGCCAAAAGACAAAACTCAACCTAGCAGCTCAGAAGATGAATTGGACAATGTATTTTTTAAGAAAGAAAATGCAGACCAGGATCACAGTGCTATTAAAGAAGAGTCCAAAAAAGAGAGCGAGGCATTGGGCAGGAAACAATCATCATTTCAAAAGAAACTATTACTAAAAAAGACACCAATGCAGCAAAAGACAAGGAAGTGTCCCTCCGAAAAGAGAGTTTGCCATCCAAAGAACACTTGCCACCACACAATTCAAAACTGAACAAGTCGCCCACCCTCAAGCTGTCGCTTCACTGTGCTGAAAGAGGGCCCCAAATCACTTGTGACACAAAAGGCCTCCCATTTTGAAGGGACAGGGTCAGACTGCAGCTCTTTGCTCAGCACGTCCTCCCAGGCTTGTCTGGACAGGTTTTCTACTAAGAAGTCAACCAGTCCAAAAACGACTCAGAGTGAGTTCTTGGCCACCATCAGCACCACTGCTTTAGACCACTCAGCGAGGTCATCGACAACCTACCTGACCTGTCTTGAGGCCTGTTGGCTAAGCCCAGAGGTGCAGTCTGTGGCAGACAGTAAGGGAGGTGAAGCTGATGAGGACAGAAGTGAACTGGTCAGTGAGTGGCGGCCCATGGAGACCGACAGAACGATTTTCCTGTGTTTCCCACAACTTTGACTTCAGAGAAGATTTTTTTGAGGAAACCTCCCAGAAGTTATTAAGAAAAGCCAGAGAAATTCTGAAGGAAGCGAAGTAAGTTGTTCCAAGGAAAGTTTAACACTAAACTTAGATAGCCAGAGACAGCCCTTCAGTTCACATAAGCTGATTGAGTGTGATATGCTGCCCAGAAAAAAATTGCCAGATTCAAGTCAGACAGTGGAAGCCTAGGAGAGGCCAAGAATGAGAAACACCTTCAAAAACTAAAGTGCTTGATGCTATGAAGAAAGGAAAATCATGGGAGTTTACTATGCCTTCATACCAGTCCATGTGACAGAGAAATCAGAGATCCCCAAGCTGAGGGCACTAGCTTGTTAGAAGTATTGTGGCGGACCCAACTTTGTTCTTCCCATCTGACATCTTGGCTTCAACAATTAGGCCCTTTCTTTCCAAACCACCTGACCAAATGAATGAAGAAAGCTTCTGGAACATATGCCAAAATGCTAATTCTGCAGTGGATGCCCAACCTCATAAACTTTCCAAAACCCCAGGCAATAAAGCTACCGTTACAAATTTCAATAGCTCTGTAAATATTTTCTTGTACCAGAATTGTTATTATGCAGCCTCTATTTGGGCTGGTTTCATCATTTTGCACTGTGGAATAGCTTTACAGCACATTATTACAGACAAAAGAATGTATATAAATATATATATATTTAAAAATATATTGGACAGTTAGTTATACACAGATCAGCAAGACATTTGTTGCAACTGATTAGATAGTTTATTTCCACAATTACCAAAGAAAAGAGCTGGCATTAGTGCACAGCAAATCTGTTCTTTTGGTTTCATCACTAACAAAAAAGTGCCTCATCATAAAAATGCATTTGGTTTTTAGGGTGCCATATTGTTAAAATTAGATTACTTACATTGAACAAAGAGTGCCACTGTTACTCCAAGAGTTTAAGAAAGCACTCTTTGGAGAGAATAAACCATTGCAATAACATGTTTTTGTCTGAATACGTTTTTCCTGCTTAGCTTTGGTTTTCTCCCTATAATTCCTTCAATGGCTTGGGACCTGTCTACCTTTGTTTTAGCAACCATTGAACACTGTATTCTGTCTGTATTCTATCAATGAACAAAACTGAAAAAAAAACTGCACATGAATGGCAAAGAAAAATAATAGAGTAGAAAAAGAATGTGTAGAATTTGAGTCAGTATTTAACCTGGGAGAGGCAGATATAACACTGGGAAAATCTACAACACACATACCTGTGATAAAAATTAGCATTTTTTGTGTGTTTCAAGGTACGATGTAGGGAGATATGGTTAAAAAGAACTTCAACTTGATGCATGGTTTTTCAAGTATTGAAGACTGAAGGTTGCCATTGTGTTTTTTGTGATTCATTTATCCATTACTGTGCCCTTAAATTTTTCACCCAAACTACAGACCAAAAGAAAACAAATATACATACAAACAAATAAAAGTGTTTCAATCAAATAAGGAAAATGTAGCATTCATGAGGATGTAAGCTTGTGTGTGTTGGAGGCAGGTGTGTGTGTGTGGGGGGGGGGGGGGGTTGCAGCATGAATATGTCCCCGTGATATATCATTGTGATGTCCTTCTCAAAGGTAAAAGAAAATGTTGGAACTATCAGAAACACTACCAAACATGAACATGTTACCGGAAGAAACAAGCTACGTACTCTATGAAACAAATCTTATCCATTTTTGCTCTACAGCAGTGTAAAAAGTGAAAAAAATTTCAGGAAAGAAGCTAAAATTGAGGAAAATATGAGTCTTGTTCAATCAAGAAGCCTACTGCTATCAGATCTCACCGCTCATCATGCTTCAATTTCCAATTATGGATTCCTCGATTCTAATTGTCTACCTATCTTCTTTAGCATACTTTTGGATCTTTTGTCATACTTTTCGGTTTGAGTGGACCATGATCAGCTCTCTTTTTCCAAGGCCAATTCTAATATTCCGTTAAAGTAAAACAAAATCCATGCTTCTCCCATCTTCCCGAGCCAAGTTTTCTAAGGCAGTCCGGCCTCAGCGAAGGCAGCACATGGGAAGAAAGCCTTTTGCTTTGTCTTCCCTAGACTGCCCAGCACACTAAACTTCAGAGTAGATTTATACCTTATAATGGCAGTATGTGCCCCTTTCCACAGGCTTTAGGCCTATAGTTTTCCTGGCTTTGCTGTTCACCCCAGACACACCATTATAGTTACATAGATTTTTCTGGATATTCTAAACTTTGGATTCTGTAAACTAGAGTAGCAAAACAACTAATTTATAAATTGCTTGAGTTTGAGTATTTCTGTGGTTGTACTGTTTGGAAAAAAATGGTATTGGAATATTTTGAAATTGAAACCAGAAAAGGACAATCCAAATATTTCTAACTTTCAGAAAAGATTCCTTGTAATACAAGATTTGCTGTTAGGTGTGGATGAGAATTGCTAGCCTACCTAAACCAGCTGCTGTCACCACATTTTATGTTCATAATAATGAAGTGAGAATTTTGGCGAGTGATAATTGTGCTTTAAAACCAAAGCAGCTGGAAGCATCTGTCAAACAGTGTATTCAGGCCTAAAACTAATAGTTTACAATAAACCAGATGATAAGTGTGTAATGTTATAAATTGCTGCTGTATGTTGCTTTCCTAAGTTTTGTACACAAAGTGGTGAAAGTTTTCATTCTACTGATGCAACACATCAATACAACAGATGAGATGTTTGATAGAAACATTGCTGCCATTTCTAATGAATTCATAAGCTATTGTTCAACTCCCTTTTATGCTACAAGCCCAGCTGAGAGCTCAGGAGTTTGTGTTTAATCAGACACAATACATGTCTATCTTTCACAAAACACTGGAATAGTGACCCCTATATATTTTTCTGAAAACCCTAACTTCTTAAGTCTATCAAGGGTGATTTAAGAAGACTTAGTTAACACCTTGGAAGTTAACTTTTTTTTTTATAAATTGTTTTTATACTTCCAATGTATTATTCAGTAAACTTTTACTTCCCTTTCAAGTATAAATCAGAAGATATCTTTAATAAAGTTCCCAAACTGCTAAAACAGAAGCTACAATTGATACCAGGAGAGAAATCAGAAGAGTCAGAATAGAAGGGAAACATCAATGATGCTTGAATCAAATTTTGAGACTGAAAGAAAAAAATAGAAATTGGAGAACCAGTTCTAGTATCTATAACTTCCAGAGAAGGTAACTTTAATTTGTATTTAGTTAACAATCAAGGACAAGAATTGCTAGCTGGTCTGAAACACAGTACAATCATATCTTGTTCAATGATGTCCATTATCATCCTAACAAAAACCCTTAAGTTTCCTCCTAATAGTCTGCAAGTCCAATCAAATCTCTTTAGTGTTTTCATTTTATTTCCCGTAAGAATTGACTTCTCATTAGGGTCTAACTGGAGACCTTGCTTCTCAGAGTCAAGCCACTCAACTGATGGTACCCATATTCTTGGCCTAGCTGCAGAGCACCTGGAGATTGCAGTTAGTAACAAATTCAACTTCTGTATGAGTCATTGAAAGGGGTATGTCACTTATATAAGTTGCTTTCCTTGGGAAAAAAATGTCTTCAGTATCTGAGTTTAGAAAAGAGTCTTTGAAATGGTGCTGATTTGGTGATGTAATATCCAGTAAGATTATAAGAAAACTTGCTTTTAAAAATATGATCCAATACCAGGAATTTGAGAGCATATTCAACTTTCTTTTTTTTTAAATTTCTTTGTTTTTGTCCATTTATTCCTCTATTGAAAAAGAAGACAAAAGGTGACTTTTAGAATGAATATATATAAGAATATACATAAATACATATAGTGTATTAGATATGGAATTTCCTCATGTTATCTTCTATTTAAAGCTTAAAATCTTCTTAATTTACAAGAATTCACATTCTTATAAATCACTGATTAAAAATAAAACAGGTAAAAAAAACAGATGTAAACATATACTACAATAGAAATAAATGAAATTGTTGAAGAAAGGGGTATCCTAGTATATTTAAATTTTGGTAATTAAAAATATTTTTGATATTACCACTTGCTGACCTGCTTAAATTGTATTTATGATATTGTACTTACGATAACCAAAGTCTACAATAAATTCTTCTCTCTCCAAATTTTCCAATGAGGTAGCTTAACCAATGCTGATAGCAAGTGCTAGATACGTGTATCTCTTTCACCACAGATAATTAGAGAGGGATTTTATCAATAGGTTAAAGCTAAATGGACAAGTAATCATTCCCACCCACAAGAGCACTACTGTCTCCTTCAGTCTAGCACACGCAACGAGTTGCAAGCTTGGTCTCATCTACTGTACCCATGAGAAACCATCAGGAACCCCTGAGACCATGCTTTAGGTAAAGGGGTGATTTCCTGCCAAGCAGCTCTGTCTGGTTCATTGGGGAAAAGCCTAAAAATCTTACTACCTGTCCCACTCGAGAGAGGCCCTTTGGTACAATCAACCCTAATCTACCCTGTTTGGCATGGACTCTACAAATATTTATTTAAATATGGAATAAATGTCTATTCTGCATAAGACACTGGCACTGTGTTAAACATTGAGGATGCAGTGACTAATAAGACAGACATAGTTCATGGAACTCAAGAATGTCTTCTGAACTTTAAATATGAAAAGACATGTAAAAGCCTTCAAACATATAAGGAAAATTAGCTGCTTGAAAGAGGAATATTATATAACTTAGGGAATGTGACAAATACTCAATCTGAACAGCTTAAGCAAAAACAAAAATAAAATAGAGGGAGAAGCATGAAACTCAGACGCTTACACAAAGAGAAAATGCACAGGTGGAACTGGTTACAGTAATAGTAACTGGAATAAAGGATTTAGAACAGCAAGAAAATGTGCTGTGGATAGTTTCTGCATATGAGAGCATCTTCGCCTCATTCTCTTCTGCTGTATACAGGTTTTATGCTCATGGCAGGGAGCATGGCTGCTTACTCCAGACTCAGAGGCCAAGAAATCTTCCTACCAGCTTAGAAAATCCTAGGGAAGAATTCTCATTAGCCCTACTTGGCTCTCCAACCCTAGACCAGTCATTGTGACCATATGATTGATATGATAGGCCCAGCCTATGGAAAAGGGGTATATTTTAATTGGTGGCCCCACCAGAAAGGCATAGTTGGGTGGACAGTAATACTGCAACCAGAAGAAGTAAGTGTATGATGATGGGAGAAAACAACAACAACAACAATTGTTATTAGGGGCAAGAGCCATGCAGAACAATCAGAACTAATGGACTCAACCAAAACAGAATTACTGAATAAAACAAGACAGGATTAAAAATGTTGCCCATAAGAATTAAGTATAATGCATCATGAAAAAGAGAAGCTGTCATGAAAATAAGGGAAAATTGTAATATACTGATAGTATAGGTTCATGTGGTGGGTATGCAAGGAAAATGTGCCCAGCAAGGCAATAATACAGTTGATTATATTACTGGGCTTGAGTGTAATATTAAATTAAATATACCTGAAAACACACATTTAACACTAGCTATATACTAAACACTATTCTGAGAATCAACTCATTTGATTTTCACAACCCTATTAAATAAGTAATATTATTATTCCCTTTTTACAAATAAGAGCTGGAAGCATAGAGAGACTAAAAGACTTGTCCAAAGAGAATTCAAACAGAAGCAGTAAATTCTGGAGATTGTGCTGCACCTCGAAATGAAGCATTGACAGACGTTAAGTTGACAAGTATCCCTATACCTCACAGTCAACATAAGAACATAAGGGACACCTTAGATCAGGGTGCTTAGCTATGCACGTGCCAGCAAGCATGTCTCTGTAGCACTCTGAGAGACCAAGAGAGTTATCTCAGAAACATCTCTTCCATGTGGTCTCCTGCTATAAGAGCTGTAAATTTTCTTATGCTTTTCTTTTGTCACAGATTTTCAAAAGATAAGTTATTGTGAAAGACTAGGCTTCCATATTGTAATTGGAATGTTAATGTACTGTAATTAAAATTAATTTTCCAGAATTCAAAACTAGCAAGGATATAGAACTTCACATCCAAATCTCTTAGGAATAATCAAGCCAAAATTCCTACATAGAACCAAATGATAATCAGACTTGATAATAATAATTGAGATCATAACTATCAGAATTGAGGTGATCCATGAGTAAAGATTTTATTAATCCATAGATCAGAGGGAGGATCTTAGTAGGGGTTCATGTGGAAGGAATGACAGATTCATGAGCTCCACAGAATTACCAAAGATATTAAAGTTGGCTATGTTAGAGCTGCATTCTCTTCAACGGAATGTGATATCTTGAACCTTTCAAACGTGCCCCGTTAGGTTGATGTATACTACCTGGGCCTTACACACAAAGAAGGGGCTTACAGAGAGGCTGAGGAAGGCAGTGGAGCTAGTTTTCAGGCTTGCTGGCCCACCTCCTCCAGCGCATCACTATGGAACTAGGGAATCCAAGGGAGTTGTGCCATGAATATCCCTCTCCGTGCTCTCACTTATTTTATTTTTGTTTCATGGTAGTCATTTTATTGAAATATATTTTATACATGGTAAAATACACAGCTCTAAGATGTATAGGGTGACATGTTTTGACCAACGTATTCATCTGTGTAACAACCACCCAACTTTCCCAAAACAAGATAAAGATCCTTGCTCAGTTAATGTTGAGACCTGAACTAAGCCAACTGTGAACCTAATATGTGAGACCTGAATCATTACAGGCTACTTGGAAATCATATCTAATGAGATCTGTACATATGAAAAGCAATGAGACGTGGCCTAAAGCCTCAAATATTTTTATTATAAGGAAAGAGCTATTAAGAATAAATAAATAAAGCATACAATTCAAGAAGCTTGAAAAGTACAATAATATAAACAAAGTAGAGAGATGAATTCATAAAGCAGGCAGCAATAAATAACTTTGAAAGCAGGAACTTGGTAGAATGAACCAAAAAAAGTCAAAAGTTGGTTCTTTGAAAAGAAAATAATGTGCATACTTTGAGGAAATCAGTAAAGAAAAAAGAGAAAAAATCAAATACATTACTTTAAGAAAGAGGATGTGACCACACTAATAGTACATGTAAATTTATGCTAATAAAACTAAAAATCAAAAAACACAATTTTTAAAAGTTTTACAGATTCAAATGTAAAAAGGAAAATGTAATAATTACAAGTAAATATGGGAGAATATTTTTACATCTTGGGATGGTTAATATCTTTATGAGCATGACTTCAAATGCAGAAACAATGAAAATAAAGAGCTATATAAAACACTTATAAAAGATAAAAGCTTCTACATGTAAAAACATACAAATGCCAAGAACAAACAGGTGTTCTGACTTCATTTTTCCTGGAAGCCACTCGGGGAAGAGCTCTGACTGGTTGAAGCTGCTTCCGTCTACCTCCCACGGGCTGGCCCGGATGCCCGGGGTTTCGAGCAACCGAGGAACAGAAAGGCCATGTGACTCCTCACGGGCGCTATAGTCGAGATTCAAAGGCCATCTTCTGCTTCCGGGTTCTGTGAAGTTCTTAGTGTAGCTCCCTGCACAAATTACTCCTCCAGGAAAGTAGGTAAAAAGCCAGGAACTGCGTGGACTGGACACCACAGAGCAATCTGTCTTTGGGCATACTTCATACAACACTCATGAAAACGTGGAACTGCTGAGATCAGCGAAATCTGTAAGTTTTTGCGGCCAGGGGACCCGCGCCCCTCCCTGCCAGGCTCAGTCCCGGGGGAGGAGGGGCTGTCAGCTCCAGGAAGGAGAAGGGAGAATTGCAGTGGCTGCTCTTACCGGAAACTCATTCTACTGATTCAAACTCCAACCATAGATAGACTGAGGCCAGACACCAGAGACTCTGAGAGCAGCCAGCCCAGCAGAGAGGAGACAGGCATAGAAAAAAAACAACACGAAAAACTCCAAAATAAAAGCAGAGGATTTTTGGAGTTCTGGTGAACACAGAAAGGGGAAGGGCGGAGATCAGGCCTTGAGGCGCATATGCAAATCCCGAAGCAAGGCTGATCTCTCTGCCCTGGGCACCTTTCCTTAATGGCCCTGGTTGCTTTGTCTATTAGCATTTCAATAACCCATTAGATCTCTGAGGAGGGCCGTTTTTTTTTTTTTTTTTTTTTTTTTTTTTTTTTTTTTTTTCTTTTTAAATCCTTTTTGCTTTTTCTAAAACAATTACTCTAAGAAGCTCAATACAGAAAGCTTCAAAGAATTGAAATTTGGGCACGTCAAGTCAAGAGCAGAACTAAGAGAGCTCTGAGACAAAAGGCAATAATCCAGTGGCTGAGAAAATTCACTAAACAACACAACTTCCCAAGAAAAGGGGGGTGTCCGCTCACAGCCACCATCCTGGTGGACAGGAAACACTCCTGCCCATCGCCAGCCCCATAGCCCAGAGCTGCCCCAGACAACCCAGTGTGACGGAAGTGCTTCAAATAACAGGCACACACCACAAAACTGGGCGTGGACATTAGCCTTCCCTGCAACCTCAGCTGAATGTCCCAGAGCTGGGAAGGGGGAGCAGTGTGAATTAACAGAGCCCCATTCAGCCATCATTTGAGCAGACTGGGAGCCTCCCAACACAGCCCAGCAGCCCAGAACTGCCCTGGGGGGACGGCACTCACCTGCGACATAGCACAGTCATCCCTCAACAGAGGACCCGGGGTGCACAGCCTGGAAGAGGGGCCCACTTGCAAGTCTCAGGAGCCATACGCCAATACCAAAGACTTGTGGGTCAGTGGCAGAGACAAACTGTGGCAGGACTGAACTGAAGGATTAGACTATTGCAGTAGCTTTAAAACTCTAGGATCATCAGGGAGATTTGATTGTTAGGGCCAGCCCCCCTCCCCGACTGCCCAGAAACACGCCCCACATACAGGGCAGGCAACACCAACTACACACGCAAGCTTGGGACACCAATTGGGCCCCACAAGACTCACTCCCCCACTCACCAAAAAGGCTAAGCAGGGGAGATCTGGCTTGTGGAGAACAGGTGGCTCGTGGACGCCACCTGCTGGTTAGTTAGAGAAAGTGTACTCCACGAAGCTGTAGATCTGATAAATTAGAGATAAGGACTTCAACTGGTCTACAAACCCTAAAAGAACCCTATCAAGGTCAGCAAATGCCACGAGGCCAAAAACAACAGAAAATTATAAAGCATATGAAAAAACCAGACGATATGGATAACCCAAGCCCAAGCACCCAAATCAAAAGACCAGAAGAGACACACCTAGAGCAGCTACTCAAAGAACTAAAGATGAACAATGAGACCCTAGTACGGGATATGAAGGAAATCAAGAAGACCCTAGAAGAGCATAAAGAAGACATTGCAAGACTAAATAAAAAAATGGATGATCTTATGGAAATTAAAGAAACTGTTGACCAAATTAAAAAGATTCTGGACACTCATAGTACAAGACTAGAGGAAGTTGAACAACGAATCAGTGACCTGGAAGATGACAGAATGGAAAATGAAAACATAAAAGAAAGAATGGGGAAAAAAATTGAAAAACTCGAAATGGACCTCAGGGATATGATAGATAATATGAAACGTCTGAATATAAGACTCATTGGTGTCCCAGAAGGGGAAGAAAAGGGTAAAGGTCTAGGAAGAGTATTCAAAGAAATTGTTGGGGAAAACTTCCCAAATCTTCTAAACAACATAAATACACAAATCATAAATGCTCAGCGAACTCCAAATAGAATAAATCCAAAAAAACCCACTCCGAGACATATACTGATCACACTGTCAAACATAGAAGAGAAGGAGCAAGTTCTGAAAGCAGCAAGAGAAAAGCAATTCACCACATACAAAGGAAACAGCATAAGACTAAGTAGTGACTACTCAGCAGCCACCATGGAGGCGAGAAGGCAGTGGCACGATATATTTAAAATTCTGAGTGAGAGGAATTTCCAGCCAAGAATACTTTATCCAGCAAAGCTCTCCTTCAAATTTGAGGGAGAGCTTAAATTTTTCACAGACAAAGAAATGCTGAGAGAATTTGCTAACAAGAGACCTGCCCTACTGGAGATACTAAAGGGAGCCCTACAGACAGAGAAACAAAGACAGGACAGAGAGACTTGGAGAAAGGTTCAGTACTAAAGAGATTCGGTATGGGTACAATAAAGGATATTAATAGAGAGAGGGAAAAATATGGCAAACATAATCCAAAGGATAAGATGGCCGATTCAAGAAATGCCTTCACGGTTTTAACGTTGAATGTAAATGGATTAAACTCCCCAATTAAAAGATATAGATTCGCAGAATGGATCAAAAAAAATGAACCATCAATATGTTGCATACAAGAGACTCATCTTAGACACAGGGACACAAAGAAACTGAAAGTGAAAGGATGGAAAAAAATATTTCATGCAAGCTACAGCCAAAAGAAAGCAGGTGTAGCAATATTAATCTCAGATAAAATAGACTTCAAATGCAGGGATGTTTGAGAGACAAAGAAGGCCACTACATACTAATAAAAGGGGCAATTCAGCAAGAAGAAATAACAATCGTAAATGTCTATGCACCCAATCAAGGTGCCACAAAATACATGAGAGAAACATTGGCAAAACTAAAGGAAGCAATTGATGTTTCCACAATAATTGTGGGAGACTTCAACACATCACTCTCTCCTATAGATAGATCAACCAGACAGAAGACCAATAAGGAAATTGAAAACCTAAACAATCTGATAAATGAATTAGATTTAACAGACATCTACAGGACATTACATCCCAAATCACCAGGATACACATACTTTTCTAGTGCTCACGGAACTTTCTCCAGAATAGATCATATGCTGGGACATAAAACAAGCCTCAATAAATTTAAAAAGATTGAAATTATTCAAAGCACATTCTCTGACCACAATGGAATACAATTAGAAGTCAATAACCATCAGAGACTTAGAAAATTCACAAATACCTGGAGGTTAAACAACACACTCCTAAACAATCAGTGGGTTAAAGAAGAAATAGCAAGAGAAATTGCTAAATATATAGAGACGAATGAAAATGAGAACACAACATACCAAAACCTATGGGATGCAGCAAAAGCAGTGCTAAGGGGGAAATTTATAGCACTAAACGCATATATTAAAAAGGAAGAAAGAGCCAAAATCAAAGAACTAATGGATCAACTGAAGAAGCTAGAAAATGAACAGCAAACCAATCCTAAACCAAGTACAAGAAAAGAAATAACAAGGATTAAAGCAGAAATAAATGACATAGAGAACAAAAAAACAATAGAGAGGATAAATATCACCAAAAGTTGGTTCTTTGAGAAGATCAACAAGATTGACAAGCCCCTAGCTAGACTGACAAAATCAAAAAGAGAGAAGACCCATATAAACAAAATAATGAATGAAAAAGGTGACATAACTGCAGATCCTGAAGAAATTAAAAAAATTATAAGAGGATATTATGAACAACTGTATGGCAACAAACTGGATAATGTAGAAGAAATGGACAATTTCCTGGAAACATATGAACAACCTAGACTGACCAGAGAAGAAATAGAAGACCTCAACCAACCCATCACAAGCAAAGAGATCCAATCAGTCATCAAAAATCTTCCCACAAATAAATGCCCAGGGCCAGACGGCTTCACAGGGGAATTCTACCAAACTTTCCAGAAAGAACTGACACCAATCTTACTCAAACTCTTTCAAAACATTGAAAAAAATGGAACACTACCTAACTCATTTTATGAAGCTAACATCAATCTAATACCAAAACCAGGCAAAGATGCTACAAAAAAGGAAAACTACCGGCCAATCTCCCTAATGAATATAGATGCAAAAATCCTCAACAAAATACTTGCAAATCGAATCCAAAGACACATTAAAAAAATCATACACCATGACCAAGTGGGGTTCATTCCAGGCATGCAAGGATGGTTCAACATAAGAAAAACAATCAATGTATTACAACACATTAAAAACTCGAAAGGGAAAAATCAATTGATCATCTCAATAGATGCTGAAAAAGCATTTGACAAAATCCAACATCCGTTTTTGATAAAAACACTTCAAAAGGTAGGAATTGAAGGAAACTTCCTCAACATGATAAAGAGCATATATGAAAAACCCACAGCCAGCATAGTACTCAATGGTGAGAGACTGAAAGCCTTCCCTCTAAGATCAGGAACAAGACAAGGATGCCCGCTGTCACCACTGTTATTCAACATTGTGCTGGAAGTGCTAGCCAGGGCAATCCGGCAAGACAAAGAAATAAAAGGCATCCAAATTGGAAAAGAAGAAGTAAAACTGTCATTGTTTGCAGATGATATGATCTTATATCTAGAAAACCCTGAGAAATCAACGATACACCTACTAGAGCTAATAAACAAATTTAGCAAAGTAGCGGGATACAAGATTAATGCACATAAGTCAGTAATGTTTCTATATGCTAGAAATGAACAAACTGAAGAGACACTCAAGAAAAAGATACCATTTTCAATAGCAACTAAAAAAATCAAGTACCTAGGAATAAACTTAACCAAAGATGTAAAAGACCTATACAAAGAAAACTACATAACTCTACTAAAAGAAATAGAAGGGGACCTTAAAAGATGGAAAAATATTCCATGTTCATGGATAGGAAGGCTAAATGTCATTAAGATGTCAATTCTACCCAAACTCATCTACAGATTCAATGCAATCCCAATCAAAATTCCACCAACCTACTTTGCAGACTTGGAAAAGCTAGTTATCAAATTTATTTGGAAAGGGAAGATGCCTCGAATTGCTAAAGACACTTTAAAAAAGAAAAACGAAGTGGGAGGACTTACACTCCCTGACTTTGAAGCTTATTATAAAGCCACAGTTGCCAAAACAGCATGGTACTGGCACAAAGATAGACATATAGATCAATGGAATCGAATTGAGAATTCAGAGATAGACCCTCAGATCTATGGCCGACTGATCTTTGATAAGGCCCCCAAAGTCACCGAACTGAGCCATAATGGTCTTTTCAACAAATGGGGCTGGGAGAGTTGGATATCCATATCCAAAAGAATGAAAGAGGACCCCTACCTCACCCCCTACACAAAAATTAACTCAAAATGGACCAAAGATCTCAATATAAAAGAAAGTACCATTAAACTCCTAGAAGATAATGTAGGAAAACATCTTCAAGACCTTGTATTAGGAGGCCACTTCCTAGACTTTACACCCAAAGCACAAGCAACAAAAGAGAAAATAGATAAATGGGAACTCCTCAAGCTTAGAAGTTTCTGCACCTCAAAGGAATTTCTCAAAAAGGTAAAGAGGCAGCCAACTCAATGGGAAAAAATTTTTGGAAACCATGTATCTGACAAAAGACTGATATCTTGCATATACAAAGAAATCCTACAACTCAATGACAATAGTACAGACAGCCCAATTATAAAATGGGCAAAAGATATGAAAAGACAGTTCTCTGAAGAGGAAATACAAATGGCCAAGAAACACATGAAAAAATGTTCAGCTTCACTAGCTATTAGAGAGATGCAAATTAAGACTACAATGAGATACCATCTAACACCGGTTAGAATGGCTGCCATTAAACAAACAGGAAACTACAAATGCTGGAGGGGATGTGGAGAAATTGGAACTCTTATTCATTGTTGGTGGGACTGTATAATGGTTCAGCCACTCTGGAAGTCAGTCTGGCAGTTCCTTAGAAAACTAGAGATAGAGCTACCATTCGATCCAGTGATTGCACTTCTCGGGATATACCCGGAAGATCGGAAAGCAGTGACACGAACAGATATCTGCACGCCAATGTTCATAGCAGCATTATTCACAATTGCCAAGAGATGGAAACAACCCAAATGTCCATCAACAGATGAGTGGATAAATAAAATGTGGTATATACACACGATGGAATACTACGCGGCAGTAAGAAGGAACGATCTGGTGAAACATATGACAACATGGATGAACCTTGAAGACATAATGCTGAGTGAAATAAGCCAGGCACAAAAAGAGAAATATTATATGCTACCACTAATGTGAACTTTGAAAAATGTAAAACAAATGGTTTATAATGTAGAATGTAGGGGAACTAGCAGTAGAGAGCAATTAAGGAAGGGGGAACAATAATCCAAGAAGAACAGATAAGCTATTTAACGTTCTGGGGATGCCCAGAAATGACTATGGTCTGTTAATTTCTGATGGATGTAGTAGGAACAAGTTCACTGAAATGTTGCTATAGTATGTAACTTTCTTGGGGTAAAGTAGGAACATGTTGGAAGTTAAGCAGTTATCTTAGGTTAGTTGTCTTTTTCTTACTCCCTTGCTATGGTCTCTTTGAAATGTTCTTTTATTGTATGTTTGTTTTCTTTTTAACTTTTTTTTTCATACAGGTGATTTGAAAAAAGAAGGGAAAGTTAAAAAAAAAAAAAAAGAAAGAAAAAAGACAAACAAGGAAAAAAAAAAAAAACAAAAAAATAACGATGTAGTGCCCCCTTGAGGAGCCTGTGGAGAATGCAGGGGTATTCGCCTACCCCACCTCCATGGTTGCTAACATGACCACAGACATAGGGGACTGGTGGTTTGATGGGTTGAGCCCTCTACCATAAGTTTTACCCTTGGGAAGACGGTTGCTGCAAAGGAGAGGCTAGGCCTCCCTGTATTTGTGCCTAAGAGTCTCCTCCTGAATGCCTCTTTGTTGCTCAGATGTGGCCCTCTCTCTCTGGCTAAGCCAACTTGAAAGGTGAAATCACTGCCCTCCCCCCTACGTGGGATCAGACACCCAGGGAAGTGAATCTCCCTGGCAACGTGGAATATGACTCCCGGGGAGGAATGTAGACCCGGCATCGTGGGATGGAGAACATCTTCTTGACCAAAAGGGGGATGTGAAAGGAAATGAAATAAGCTTCAGTGGCAGAGAGATTCCAAAACGAGCCGAGAGATCACTCTGGTGGGCACTCTTACGCACACTTTAGACAACCTTTTTTAGGTTCTAAAGAATTGGGGTAGCTGGTGGTGGATACCTCAAACTATTAAACTACAACCCAGAACCCATGAATCTCGAAGACAGTTGTATAAAAATGTAGCTTATGAGGGGTGACAGTGGGATTGGGAATGCCATAAGGACCAAACTCCACTTTGTCTAGTTTATGGATCGATGTGTAGAAAAGTAGGGGAAGCAAACAAACAGACAAAGGTACCTAGTGTTCTTTTTACTTCAATTGCTCTTTTTCACTCTAATTATTATTCTTGTTATTTTTGTGTGTGTGCTAATGAAGGTGTCAGGGATTGATTTAGGTGATGAATGTACAACTATGTAATGGTACTGTAAACAATCGAAAGTACAATTTGTTTTGTATGACTGCGTGGTATGTGAATATATCTCAATAAAATGATGATTAAAAAAAAAAAAAAAAAAAAAACAAAAAAAAAAAAAAAAAAAAAGAACAAAAAAAAAGCTGGTGAATTGTTTTTGCAACTCACATGAGGACCAAAATTTTAATATCTTTAATATGAAGAGTTCCTATTAATCAATAAGAAAAAAATTAACAACTCAGTATAACAAAGGGTAAATTACATAAACAGACAACCCACAGAGGAATCAATAAATGATCAGTAAATAGGTGGAAAGATGCCCCAGTTTGCTAAAACTCAAAGGGTACAAAATTAAACTATGAAGGACCAATTTTTTATCAAGCAAGTTGAGAAAGAATTAAAAGATAAATAATACCCAGCATTGGGTAGGATATGGGAAAACAAGTACTCTTATACTCAGTACACATGAATGTAAATTGGTTTGGCTCTTCTAGAGGCAATTTTCTAATGGTTCAAATATTTAATTATGTATACTATCTAACAACTCAAATTATGGAAATTAATTATAAAGAAATAATTAACAAGTAAAAAGATGTATATACAAGTGTATTTGTTGAAGCATTGTTTATAGGAGCAAAAATTAGTTATAACCTAAATACTCCTCAATAGGATTTGGTTATGTATCTATAAATGATTGAGTTATGTGTACAGATAAGGATAAAGGATCATCCTCTATTACAGGAATTAGCAAACTATGGGCCTCAGCCAAATCCAGCCCACTGCCTATTTTTGTAAATAAAGTTTAGTTGGACACAGTCACACTTATTTGTTTACTTACTGGCTATGGTGCTTTTCCACTACAAAGGTAGAATTGGTAGTTGTGACAGAGAAAGTATGTTCACAAAGCCTAAAATATATGACATATGGCCCTTAAGAGAAAGGTTGCCAATCCCTGCTCTACCAACATGTAAAAATAGTAGGATACAGTATAATATGTATAATAAAAATATAATTTTATACAAATATTTTTGCACATATATGTGGATATTGTGCATTGAGAAATCCAGAAAAAATATAATCCTAATCATTCCTAAGGCCTATCTCTGGGAAAAGCACTGTTGAGGAATTTCTTTTATGTGACACTTTAATGTAGAATTAAAATTCTTTACCAAGACCATCATAATGAACCATTTGAATCTGTGTTGATTGGTTTAATACATTAAAATGCCTTTGGATCATTAATGTGAACATTAATCTTCAATTTACAGATCACCATAAAGATGCAAAGATGCACTCCAGTGCAGAGATGTAGATGGACCTGAGTCCAAATTCAATTAATAAATGAGCAACATTTTATTTTATTTCATTTCTTCTATAGATGGGTTTTCTGTGGTTTGCTTTTTGCTTTTAAAAGTTAAACTGAAGAAAACTAAAAATTTTTTTGATTAGTATATTAAGGACATGTTGTTAAATATGTATGCCAGAATGTACAATAGAACATCTAATCTGAAAATGGACATACTCTTCTAGTTAATTTTCTATTCAAGCTGTTCTATTAAAATGATTATTCTTTTTATAATGTAGTAAAATCTTAAAATGAAATTCATAGAAATGTAGATGTGCGAATGAATTATAACCTAATTGAATGCAATAACTTTTGATTATCACTGATACAGTTGGAACTACTATAATTTATTCCAATACATTCCTTTCCATCTATAATAGAGTTCTGGAGAGGTCAAGTTCCTAAAAAAAAAAACACAATTAATGCAGCTTTGTATCTTAAGTCATTCAAGAGCACATTATTTACTTGTATCTAGTCTTCTCTTGTGTATTTCCCCACCTCCAGATTTTAGAAGGAAATATTTGCCATTTCTCTCCACAAAGTTTCTTTCCCAAAGGGCTATTTATGTCAATAAAAGCAGCAGGAAAGTCTCTGAAGATTTGCAAAGAGCAGTTGAAGAGGCACAAATGACCCATTTGCTTACAGTAAAATGAAATGTTAACCTCCATTCTATATTTAATGGTTTCAGAGACTTTTCCAGGAGGAAAATCATGCTTTAAATCTGTCCTCCTCAAATTCTGTCTCTTAGAATCCTAGAGTTCTGTGGTAGTGCTTCAGGAACTGTTCAAAATTTTAAGTTTTTTAAAATATATATTTTAATATTTATAATTAAAATCAAGTATATCCATATGCATTCTATATAAAATCCTGATACATTGGAGACCATTAAACCCATTTACTTGGGCTCCTAGGCTTCTTCCTTTTCGTGCAGACTTTAAAATAAAGCTTACTTCCCCCAACTCTACATCTACTTGACTACTGGAAATGTGTCATTATTTGGGAGAATTGTAGTTCTGCATTGTTGTTGTTTTTTATTTTTTAATTTTCAAATCAGATTGTTGTATGTTGATTCCTGTAAAATTCACAAGTGAGTACAGATTGGTCACAAAGACTATGCATGCTAGTGAGAAGTTTTCTGCAGGCTCCCCTACATACTCTTAAAATTTCTTCTATGTGCTTCTGGGCATCATCTTCATGTTGTCTGTTGGAAGTCTTTAAAGCTGTGCCTGAGAGGTGTTCTGAGGCCTTTGGTTGTTTATAGGACTCCAATGGGGCTCTGGTGGAAAGATGCTCTAGTCAAGCTTCTGAAAGGAGGTGCATCAGCTCACCACAGGCTCTTGCCACAGAGCAAGAGTCAGTTAAGCAGTTATAAATAAATTCACAACACATTACATCATAGTATAGATAACTTGCTAATAACTTAATTCTGAGGGCTTCTAGTCACAGTCTTATATTCAAAATAAGGAATATCAATAGTCATTTTCAAAGATTTAACTTTGAATCAAAAAAGTCCTTTCTAATCTTGTTTCAAGTTTCTGGATTCATTTGATTGAAGAGCAAACCGAGAGGGCAAGGTAAGCAATTAAAAATTGTTACAATTTGCAAATGCTTGTTTTGTAAAACAGGTTTTTCTCAATATTACTCTACCTTTCTAAAATCCTTCCAGATCTCCAAACCCCACCCCTTTGACACCTTTCTCTACCCCTACCGTTCTGAATTCCAGGTATACTCTATGTCTCCCTTCATTCTCAGAAAATGGTTCACTTTGATGAAACAAATGCAGCTTCTGGAATGGCACAGACTTTCCATATCCCCACAACCTGGCCTTGAGAACTTTAGTTAATTATTTTTGTGCTCAGAGCCTCAGTTTCCTTACCAGCAAATTAAGGTGTTGTGAGGACTGAATGAAATTATTATAAAAGTAGCCTAGTAAAATAAATGTTGGTTTCCTTTGCCTTTTTCTTTTATAAAACAAAAGCTTTATTCAAGATTTTGGGGAGACTTTTCTTCTGCCCCATTAAATTATAAGATCCTGATGACAAGAAATACTCAATTGTGTACCACTTCTCAAATTGTGGGTACCCACTGTATAATCACAATAGTTTGGGGAAATGTACAAGGGCAACAAATAAAAATATTTTTAAAAAGATGACACTAATATATGAGTTCCTTTTTACTGGACAGCTGAGCAGGAGTGGTTGGAACAGACTCTGAAAATAGACAAAAAGGTGTTAAGTTGGTGTTGCTACAAATTTGCGTGGAACAGCTCTAAAGAGAGAAGAGGAAACTGAAGTGCCTTCCCCACATTAATTGTTCTCAGAATCCTCTTCTATTTATCTGGATTAAACTCTAAAGTTCTGAACTGCTTAGGTCATACGTGAAATGTAGTTGGTTTCGAGCAATATAAGTTCTTTGTGGCTATGTACCCGTAAGGCAGTGAAAGTTGAAGTTCCAAAAAAAAAAAAGGATGGTTATGGGTAAAACAATGAATGTTGTTTTTTTACAACAACCTACATCATGGGCCATCCCTATTCCATTTTTACAGTTTTTGAGCACAAAGTTCAACTCAAGGAATCAAACACAAAGAATTGTAAAAACTGGATGTTATTGATATGTTTATATAATATGTGTGTATAGATATAGATAACATCCCCATCACACACATGCACACGGTCACTCACATAAACACCTGGAATCTTTCACCACCCTGGCTAGACTGAGAGATGGAAAAGAGGAGAAACAGAGAGAAAGAGAATTGAAACATACCACAAATAAATGGGGTTTTGTTTACAGCAATTCCTTAACATTTGTTTTACAACAGTTGTTTTCATGTTCAGCCCACACCAGCTGTTCCTAAAACATAGTTTTTGAAACTAATATGCTTTGCACCAACACAATTCTCCACAAAATGTTTAATGCATTGTAATCTTTGTCTTATTACTGCTCTTGTTCTAACTACATCCAGCCCAACCCAAATTTCAATAGAATTTTTCAGAAGTAGCCACTTGCGGAATGGAAAAAAGGTTTCCATATTCCAAAACTATAAGGTGGCTGATGAACAAGATTTGCTAAAAAATGTTTCCTGCACCAGGACTCTGTTTAGCCTTTAAATTCTGCTGTGAATGTTGAGTCAGATGCACTATTAATAAATGTCATCTTTTCAAGTGAGTTCAATATTAATATTGATACAAAATTTCTTCCTGTTCTTAATTTTGCATCTCAATAAAGATATGAATGTTGGCAAGCACCACTATTGACAATTGACAAAATTATGCAAACACAATGTTTTTGCAGCTTTTGGGTAAATACTGCATGCTAATGAATTCCAAAGTGTTTTCTGTGTTCCTGCAGGAGCTGAATTTGTGTAGGTGGACCACACCATAGATGTGCTTTTCTAAGCCTATTACACTTATCTCAGCAGAGTTGTTGTTTGCTTCCTAATAAGCAATTTGGTAGTTTTATCAGGAGCTCTGAGGCCCTCCAAAGATCATTTATATAATGACACCTTGTGGAAGCAAGCCTCTCTAGAATTTTTTTAAAGTAATAATTATTTCATATATTAGTTCTATAGTCATAGTGATGCTTACAAAAAGCTTCCTGCTAATTTTCAGTCTGAATTTGATGCCACAGGTTTTTTGTCCAGTTGTAACAAAATGGTTGGGCTATAAAGGGACATACATTTTAAAGCAGATTTTTAAAATAGCTAACTTAAAAAGGTAAACATTCACCTAATAATAGTTCTTTTATGTCCCAGTCCTTAGATTTTAGGAGGTAACTTGGGGAATTAACATATCAATCCACAGAAGAAAATCTAAATAAAAGGGAAATATAAAGAAGTTAAGAGTATTTAACAAATACCCAAATGAAGTCTTTCTAAATCTACACATGAAACCCAGAAAGGTTCTTTGTCGTCAGGAAATGCATCAAAATAATTTATTTGAATTTTCACAAAAACGTATGCCCTACTGGGGACATCCTGAAGAAATGATTTAAAAGAAGTAGAAGGAAACTTTGAGTAAATGTAATAGTGCTATTAATTAGTTCAGTCTTAAAAACTGTATATTCCTACTCTAAGTCTGACCATAGTCTCAGTACAAAATATAATTTGCTATGCATAAAAATTCTTCCTAAAATGAACTAAATTAGATTTTAAAACAAAATTAGGAGACCACCATATCAATGGTCTCCAAATCTTTATGACTTTACACCCCACCAATAAAAAGTTTTGTGCCCCTCCAACAAAGGTTTGTTTAATTATTCATAAAAATATACATATAGGCTACATATTCTTAATATATTTTGTATGTTAGAAAATACACACAAAATAAGAAATTTAAAAGGCAAGGATAAAAAGTAACTATAAATAGTTGTCTGATTGTTCATCTTTAAGAGATGAGCTTTCCACTTTAGAGAAGCACTTGTTGTGCCAGGCCCCATTCTAAGACTTTAGGTATACTAATTCACATGATTCATGTGACAACCCTCTGACGGAGGTACTATTATAATCTCCATTTTACAGGGGAGGGATCTGAAGCTCGGAGAAGCTGAGTGATTCACCCAAGGTCACACAACTAGGAAGTGGTAGAGTTTGGATTCAAACCCCAGTAGTATGAACCATAGTCTGGGGAGTCAACCTCCATGATGTACAGAGAAATGTGATTTATTAGCCACATTTCATAATTTCCATGTAACCTATTTTCAACCATTTACCCGTCTCACCTCACTGCCTCTCATACCGGTTTCCCTTACACTGTATCAACTATTTTAAGATCAACAAAGTATCTGTTGAAAATAGAACACAAGTTATGGAAAAAAAAAAAGGGTATTAAAAGTAACTTTCTATAGCAGAAGGGCGTATCTTTTTCTCTAACGTCTGTCTTCCCAATTGCTACCCAACTCTCCCATTCAGTGATCTCTAGAGCAGGCATTAGTCTTGCTACCAAAGACCTCACAATGAGCAGCAGGGAATAACTGGACCAGGCAATTTTTTTTTTACATTTATGAATTAGGATATCTCCATTATCCAGGTTGCAAAAGTAGAAGTGTAATCACTTTCTGTAAACTGTTTTTTGAGGTCTGATGTAAATCTCAAGTTTTATTATTTGAAAAAAAAAGTTCTTTAATTGTTTATAGGTAACACTGTACGACGCAACTCAAGATAAAGTGAAGTTCTGTCAAATATGGAGTCTCCCGCAATGCAGTCAAGGTCTATGGAATATTTTTTCATTAGTACTTATTATTTCATAAACAGAAAATATGACTAATTGGTCACACTCATTTATGATTAGAGTACAAATGAGGCCACTTAGAGGGATCTTAATGGAGAATATAAAAAACAAGCCATAGCCAGTTAGAAAAAATAATCACAAGACACAATCACAGAGTTTAGATATAGTTAAGGAAGGTCTAGTTTTGATAAGATTGTGATTGGCTCCTGACAGGTACTCAATAAATAATTAGGGCTGGTGCAGAGGTTAAATAAGGAATTACATGATTCTTAATTTGCCATCCTAAGATATATCTACCATTAAGAACATTTTTTGTGTGTGGGGAAGTGCATTCGCAAATTCTAATTTAGGGCTCCAATTACAGTCAACACACATGTTCCATGGTATCACTACAGAAAGTGATGGCCATTCAGTAAGAAGGAAGTCAGTCTCCAACTGAAATTTACTCTAATTGCCCCATCCTCCAAATCACAACTACCAGCTTCCTGAAGAGAAAAACTCTCCCAAAGCCCCATAAGCCATACCCTGGAAGGAAGGTAATTTGGAAGTACTTTTCTGATGTCTTAAAGGGAGGATCCCTGCTCCTGGCATAGCATCGCCTTGCTGTTCACAGAAAAGGTACTCCAAGTTGTAATAATTGTTTTCTTTTCTCTGTATTATGGATTTTTAAATAACAATTCCTTAGCAGGAAAGATATGTCTTCAAAGGACAAACTTCCACAAAAGAGAGTTACTACATTTACCTAAAAGTTTGACAGGTGTTTATTTCAAGTACAGCCTTTTCAAAGGGAAAAACTGCTAGATACCTATTCAGAACAGTCATTCTATCAGTGCTTTTCTCTTTTCTTCTTGAATCAATACTGCTCATTATTGCTCTGATCATGATCAATAACTTGGAAAAAAGTAAAAAACACCCATAAATTCAAATTAATTAGGTGCCCCACAGATTTTCCTTAGCCTTTTCTTCTCCATCTCATTCCTTATGCAGGTTTTTCTCAGAGGTAGTTATCAAATGCTTTCTTCATTGAATTATTACATTTCTATGTATACCTATACCTATACTTGAGAAATCTAGGCTATACTTATACTTGAGAAATCACCTTTTAGTGTCTTATTTTCTTAACTA
This sequence comes from Choloepus didactylus, assembly GCF_015220235.1. Classification (NCBI taxonomy): domain Eukaryota; kingdom Metazoa; phylum Chordata; class Mammalia; order Pilosa; family Megalonychidae; genus Choloepus; species Choloepus didactylus. The sequence goes on from NC_051310.1 coordinate 164,331,583, forward strand.
TCCCTACATGTTCACCTTTTCCTTGAATTCTTCCCATGCTTCAGGACAAAGAGCAAATATCTACTATTTCTACCTAACTAAAACTAATCGCTCCTAAATTCCAGAGTTTGTACCATCTGAAGCAAAGTGAGAAACATTAAGTACAAACACACACACACACACACACACACACCCTTATTGGTATAAGAGTACCAGCTGAAACTGCCCTTCTTGGGAAGGCTATCTTTTATTCTAAAATTACAGTCTTTCACTTTTTAAATATATGAAAATAATCTGTTTCTTATAAAATAAAGGTAATTGTTCTAGTTTGCTAATGCTGCAGAATGCAAAACACCAGAGATGGATAAGCTTTTATAAAACGGGGATTTATTTCGCTACACAGTTACAGTCTTAAGGCCACAAAGCGTCCAAGGCAACACATCAGCAATCGGGTACCCTCACCGGAGGATGGCCAATGGCCTCTGGAAAACCTCTGTTAGCTAGGAAGGCAGCTGGCATCTGCTCCAAAGCTCCGGCCTCAAAACGGCTTTCTCCCAGGACGTTCCTCTCTAGCAAGCTTGCTCCTCTTCAAAACATCACTCCCAGCTGCACTCTCTTTCTTCCCCCCAAGTCAGCTCATTTATATAGCTCCACTGATCAAGGCCCACCCCGAATGGGTGGGGCCACGCCTCCATGGGAACATCTCATCAAAATTATCTCCCACAGCTGGGTGGGGCACACTCCAAGCAAATCTAACCAACACCAAAACTTCTGCCCCACACAAGACTATAAAGATAATGGCATTTGGGGGACACAATACACTCAAACTGGCACATTCCACCCCCTGGAACCCAAAATGGCATTATCTTTCCAAATACAAAATACATTCATTTCACAAAAACTTAAATCATTTCAGTAACAAAAGTTAAGTACAAAATCCCATCAAAATCAGTTTAGGCTTGGTCAGTTCTAAGGCATAATTTTCCTTTAGCTGTGGATCTGTGAACCTAGAACAAGTTATGTGCTTCCAATATACAAAGGAGAGACATTCATAGGATAAACATTCCCATTGCCATAAGGAGAAACAGTAAGGAAAACAGGGTTAACAGGAGCAAAACAGTTCTTAAAACCCGCAGGACAAACTCCATTAGATTTCAAAGTCCAAGAGTCATTTACAGAACAATGTTGCATCCTTGGGGCTTGAGAGAGTGGGAGCCTAACCCTTCCCAAGGGCCTTTTCGGCAGCCCGTTCCTCTCCAAACACTTAGGTGAGTGCTCCAACATTTCCACACATTGGGGAGACCACCTTCTCGGCTCCACCCTCCTAAAACCTTGGGGCAGCTCCCGGATTCCCTTCCATCTCCGGGGCACATGCTCAACCCCTTCAGAACAGTGTGGTGGCAGCCAGGCTCTCCTCAATTCCCTGGGAATGTGCTCCACCCTCTTTGGGACCTGAGGTGGCAAAACTCTACCAGAGCATCGAGGCGGAAAGCCCGCCCTCGACCTCCAGGGCAAACTCACCCTTTCCATGCATGTGGGCTGCTCCGCTCTCCCAGCCCGAGACCTCCTGACTCCAGACCTCAACCTCCATGGCTCTGTCTTTGAAGAGATTTTTCCTTTAATTTTTTCCTTGTCTGTCTCCTCCAGTCCAGACCGGCAATGGCTCTGTCTATAAAGATCTTGCAAAAATTCTGTTGGCTTCGCATGAAGCATGCAGGGGTCAAAGCCATCAGACAATAGGACTTTCCACAAATCCTTTCTGCTTAACTCCTTTTCCAATCTTGGCTTGTACTGAAATGGCGGCTGGGTTCCATGTTTGGTTACATCCTCATGTTGGGCTGTAGCTTCTGGGATTCCACCCCCTGGAAGCCTGTAATTTTCCAAGCCATTAACTTCTGGTTTCTTTGAACCCAAGAGTTCAGTTCTAAGTTTATCTCTCTCTGCTCACATTTTACTATAAGCTGCAAGGAGAAGCCAGGATATGTCCTCCACACGTAGTCTGGAGATCTCCTCAGCTAAGTATTCCAGGTCATTGCTTCCAGATTCTTCCTTCCATCTGAGACCAGGACTCAATTTTGCCAAATTTTGTGCCACTTTAAAACAAGGATCACCTTTCTTCCAGTTTGCAACAACATATTCATCATTTCTGCTCAAGTCCTCATCAGAAGTATCTTTAGAGTCCATATTTCCACAAACAGTCTCTTTAAAGCAGTTTTGGCCTTTTCTATCAAGCTCCTCACAATTCTTCCAGAGTCTTCCCCTTATCCATTTGAAAAGCCGTTCCAACATGTTTGGTATTTGCAGACTCAGCAGCAAAAGCACCCCACTTCTCTGGTACCAAAATCTGTCTTAGTTTACTAATGCCGGAGAATGCAAAACACCAGAGATGGATAAGCTTTTATAAAACGGGGATTTATTTCGCTACACAGTTACAGTCTTAAGGCCACAAAGCGTCCAAGGCAACACATCAGCAATCGGGTACCCTCACCGGAGGATGGCCAATGGCCTCCGGAAAACCTCTGTTAGCTAGGAAGGCAGCTGGCATCTGCTCCAAAGCTCCGGCCTCAAAACGGCTTTCTCCCAGGACGTTCCTCTCTAGCAAGCTTGCTCCTCTTCAAAACATCACTCCCAGCTGCACTCTCTTTCTTCCCCCCAAGTCAGCTCATTTATATAGCTCCACTGATCAAGGCCCACCCCGAATGGGTGGGGCCACGCCTCCATGGGAACATCTCATCAAAATTATCTCCCACAGCTGGGTGGGGCACACTCCAAGCAAATCTAACCAACACCAAAACTTCTGCCCCACACAAGACTATAAAGATAATGGCATTTGGGGGACACAATACACTCAAACTGGCACAGTAATGGTAGGTGAAAGTTTCTTTTTTCATTATTTGTCAAAATAAAAATTGGCTATCCTCAAAATTTAGTTAGGAGCAGGGCCTCATGACACTTGGTTTCCAAATTTGCAGGAGAAGTTTCCCTTGTCTTTGAAATCCCAAAAGTCTGGAACCACTGCTCTAAACAGCTGACCTGACCCTTCCTTTGTTAACCTCTTCTCAATGTAACCCCTTTGTTACATGTGTCTGAACATGGTATTTATTTAACTAAATTTATTGGATGTCATTCCATCAACTCCAATCCCTTTGACAATCATACCACAGAAAATAAAAAAATCAGAGTATTGAGGCAGGCTAGAATAGGGCACTCTGGGCAGGCCAGGGGTGTTGGTCAGTTCACATGGAGAGTCAGCATCAAGCCATAGATAGCCAGATGGAGAGCAAGAAGGAGGGGCCGAGTGAAAGGAGGACCAAACCCTACCAGCTGAGATAGCCCGTGGAGGGAAAAGGAGGGGTTAAGCCAGGGTGGGGAAAATCGGAATTTCCACCCCCAACCCTGGCCTAAAGCATAGCAACAGGATAACATATAAAACCTGGACACAGCTCAACCCAGTGTGGCCTCCCTCTTGGGGCCCACCTGCCCTGACCTCTCCAGCCTGTATTCCTTCTTACCAACCTTTGCTATTTCCCCATGTGTGCCGGCTTTTTCAAATAAACTTTACTGCTTGCTACTATTCCTCTTGTCCCTGAATTCTTTATGAGACAAGAAAACCAGCCTGTACCAGAGCTCACCTCGGGTGCCAACCGGGCTCCGGCAGCATCATAACTATTTATTTTAGTTTACACAATGCCTAAACTATGTCAGGTGAAGATAGGTAATACAATCCAGTACTGGTATTAGCAAATTTTGTTTCCATTTCAAAAATACATTAGTAAGCCTTAAGAGAGCTGACACAGACCAAGACACTTAGAGAGAAAATGCCCAGAGACATTTTGGAGACAGCCGTTGAAACCAGAACCAGGAGAGAGCCAAGGGAAGCCAAGAGATGAAATCCAGAGTGTGCCCCGGAGAAGCTAAGAGAGGACCCACAGACGTTTAGAGAGAGAAAGCCACTGAAACCAAAAGCTGAAAGCAATGCAACCTGCTAGCAGATGCCAGTCACGTACCTTCCCAGCTGACAGAGGTGTTCCAGACTCCATCAGCCTTTCTCCAATGAAGTTCAAAGCAGTATTCAATGGTTTAAAGAGAAGTTTTTTGTTTTTGCTCTGACATCCCAACAAGTTAGAGAGATACGCATTTCAAGAGATGTTTTGCCAGGTGGTAGGAGAGATTATACAGTCCAAGTTCAGCTAAGACTTTGCCTGGCAGAGACAAGTTGCCCTCAAGAAGATAGTTATTCCAATAGTCTATGTATAAAAGTAAATGGGAAGCTGTTTCCTTTGCCTGTAAGTTGCTTTTTATTCTCTGGACTTGCATGTAAATTGAGTATAAACACTGACATAACCAAGAAGCAGTGACAACTCAGTACCAGTGAGGAGTCCTAGCATCAAGATTAAATATCGTTTTCCACTAGAGGGATTCATCACTCCTTGGAAAAGTCGCTGGGGCAGATGAAAAAGATGAGCCTTGAACAGCCTTGAACAGCCAGAAAGCAAGGAAGCTATGAAAGTCTACTGAGTTCATACCAAATGGCATAATAGCAGGGCAGGACTTGGGCACTTACTTTTATTTTTTATTCTTTTTTTTTTTCTTTTAAGTAATGAATGTGTTCAAGGGCTGACTGTGGTGATGAATGCAAAACTATATGATGATACTCTGAACAACTGACTGTACACTGTGGATGAGTATACGGTATGTGAATATATCTCAATAAAATTGCAGGGAAAATTTTAAAAAATTAAAGAGACTGAGAGGAAAAAAAATACATTGGGAAAATATTTTGCTTTGATGGAATCATCCCCTTAATTACTGTGGTTATAAAAGCAGTAAGGAAAGAAATATGGGCTAGAGTAAAAATAAAGTTGCAAGCAATAATTCATGATATGTGCAGGGGTAGATATTATCTTCAGTAATGGACAGCAATGTATTCTCAAGGATTGCTGCTAAGTTACTTCATTTTTTATTGGACACGTAGACACGGCACCTCTGAAGAGCTAAGCATCTGCTGTGTTAATTTAACATGAAATTGGATTAGGTGCCAGGAGCCCGGAGTTCCAGTTCTTGTTTCATCACTATGAAATTGTATAACCATGGATGAACTATTTCACCACTCTGAATCTTAATTTTCTTGTCCCTAAAAGATAAATTGTGAATTCAAATGATTTCCAAAATCCTTTGCAACTCCAACATTAAATGAGTCTGGAATTCTGTTCTCACTGATCCCAGCATGCAGTATTAGCCTGCTTTTATGAAGGAAGAAGGAAGAAGGAAGGAGGAAGGAGGAACAGGAGGAAGAAGAGAGGAGGAGGAGAGGAGGAGGAGGAAGAGGAGGAGGAGGAGAGGAAGAAGAGAGGAGGAGAAGAAGGAGAAGAAGAACAACAACAACAACTACAACTTCAGGTTCTCCAAGTTTAATTGACTAGACAGAGCTGAGATGTGGAATTACTGAATCAGCAATTCCAAATCCTGACATTACAGCCTCCTGAAATGGCTTCTATTATATCATAGGTTTTCACATAATTTTTGAAAAAGTCATCAAAGTAAACTCTATTTTAAATCTTTTGAAGAAAGCCATGGCATATAGTAATTTAAGGAGAAAGACTTTTGCAAAATGAGATAAAAGATAAGGTGCTGGAATTTTAAACAGTTTGGAATCACTGTGATTAGACAACTCCCATAGAAGCAGAACAGTAATTCAGTTATGAATATAGTCCCTGGTGACTTACTGCTTGACTCATCCAAAATCATGCCCTTCCCACTCCAGTTAAAATGTTATCTCCCATCAAAATATGACATCCAAAAACAACATGCCAGTAACTCTAGGCCTTGGGGAACTGCAATGAATATCATTCAAATTAATTCTGACTGACATTTTGGTAAATCACCCTCTCGAAATCAGGAAGGGAACATTTCTAAAGCACTTAAACAGTGCCAAAATAGTAAGGAGTAAAAACCACATTCATGACTCGGGGAGTGAAATGAAAGTCTCAAACCAGGCAAATGGCAGCCATATCATCTTAACTGGAACATGAGTCTTCATCAACAAGCAGGTATTGATATAGCAAATCTTGCTATACAAAATGTTGTACCAGGTGAGATACATATGGAAAGAGGGGGTAGGTATTATCTTCAGTTATAGACAGTTATTTATGTGTACTCATTCATATTTTAGAAAGGCAGCTCAAAAATTAAGAACAGGCTTTGGAATATGCATGAATCTGTTCAAACATAGGTTCTGCCACTTACCAGCTATTGGGCTTTTAAGCAAGTTAATTTCTCTAAGCCTTGGTCTTCTGAACTGTTAAATGTAGATGATGAAAACACATAATTCATATGACTGATGAATGAAGATTAAATGAGAAGATGTGTGTATAGTGCTCAGCATAGTGCTGGACATATATTAAATTGATAAAAGATGGCTGCTATACATAATACATTATAGTTCAAGCTTAAACCCATTACAGGTGGGACAAACTATAAAATAATGGCTTAGAATTCTATTTACAGTTTTGTTTGTAAATAATAATCCTTATGAAGTGAGGAAACTAGTATTTACTGGGCATTTACTATGCTAATCACTATGCTGGGCACTTTACATATTTTTATAAATATTTGCTCATTTAATTCTCTTGCCACAAAGAAACTAAGGTTGAGAAAATTTGCAACAGTTTTCCAATGTGAAATAACTAACAGCTGTTAAGAGTCAAAATTTGTCCCTAGGTGTGTCTTCAAAACTAGTTTAACACTAATCCTAAATTTTAATTAGTGATATCAAAACTATTAACTGAAGCTGTTCCTCTCAAAATCAGCCCTTCCTTACCCATCCCACTGACACTGCTCTAGTTCAGATAGATCCCCACCCCTCATCACCTTAACTATTATAATAATGACCTACTAGGGCTCTTCTCCAGAATTTCCTCACCCCATCCATCCATGTGTCCAGCTGCCAAAATAAACTGCTGCCTGTAGTTTGGCTTCATGTATGGTGCCCTGCTCCTAACCTTCAATGATTCTTATACTGACTAAATCAAGTCCAAATACATCAGACTTTCCTTCAATATTCTTAATAATCAGGTGCCAATGCTTAGTTTGGTGCTACATTTTGGACACTCCAGTTAATCTGGATTACTCACAGATTCCTGGTTTCCTGAATAATGCCCTGCTACCCTGGTCAGTGCACTGCTTAGACACCTTTAACAAGTTCATTTCCTCCAACCCTGTCAAAACCTAGCCCATATTGTAGGGCCTTGTTAGTCAAACCTTTGCTGATTTCTCACCACTCTCTGTAATTATTCCCTCCTCCCAATACCTGAGATCTTCATTTTTGCCTCCATTATGTTACTTTTTACTTTCTGCCATATACTATCATTATTTGTGCACCAGCCCCTCCTTAGGCTGTCATTTTCTTGAAGGTAGAAACCAAGTTTTTATTTATTAAGCATCCCAGTGATTTGAATATAATAATAGTTACAGCTAACACTTACACATCGTTTATTATGTCCCAGACATTGTTCTAAGGTCTTTTACATATATTAACTCAAATCCACACAACAAGCCTATGATGTAGGTTTGGAGGGCAGCCTCTAAGATGGCCTGCAATGATCCCCACCTCTCAGTATTCACATCTGTGTACAATAACCTCCTCTTGAATGTGAGCTAGAACAGTGACTTGCTTCTAAGGAACACAAAATGTCAAAAACGATGGGACATCACTTCTGAGATTGGGTTACAAAGAGACCATGGCTTCCATCTTATACACCCTCTCTTGTTTACCTGCTTGAGGCAAGCCTGCTGCCAAGTTATAAGTTGCTCTATAGATAATAAATACAGTATTATTATTATTCCCACTTTTCAGATGAGAAAGCTGAGGCTTATATGACTAGTAATTGACAGGGACAGGATTCAAACCAGGGCAGTATACCTCCAGAATCCACACTCTTACTCAGGAATCTAGATTGCCTTATAAATGATGAGTGAAAGTTCTTTACCTAAACTGGACCACTGACTATAACATAGCCAAGTGACTTTAGCACAAATAATAATCAAGAGAAAACCCTTCCAGAAGGGTTTACAGGATCTGAAATCACAACTGTACTAATGGTTCTTCTGTTGATATCAGACAGACTTATATTAGATAAACTTATTTCAATGTGTGTTTATGCCTAACTTTCTATGTAAACTTGGGTCATCTATTAGCTTTACTGAGATGGATATAAGGCCTTGTTCTGTAAAAGCTTACATTTGGGAGCTCTGTTTACCCTAGCTTATATTTACAGCTCAAAACAAAGTTGGCAGCAGTTGTGGTAAAGCTGAGAGAATATGGACTTTGGAATCTCACTAACCTGGATTTGAGGCCCATCTCTGTCAATTTCTGCCTGTAACCATGGATAGACATGAAAATAGTAAGAATACCTACCTCATATAGGTCTACATTTCGTTTCTGATATAATTATACTGCTTAAGGTAATACGTGGTCATTTTTACTTAAGGCCTTGCTTAAATTCCATGTCTATAATAAACACAAAAGTTAAAAATGGTTGATTTCTCTTCTGAATGAATTCCTCTAACATTTATCTGTCCTACTCATGTAACATATAAGGACCACAATATCTGCTAGAGGCAAGAAAATACCTTAATATCTTATGATATTCAATTAAATTACTCGTTCTAAAAGTCTTAATTGAACACTTTGTGCAAGTCCTTGTGCCTTAGTAATGAGGAATATCCTAAGACAGTGTTTTGAATTAAAAAAGTGGCCAGTAAATATCTGCTGGATTAATAAGTGAACATTCTGTTTTATACCTTTTCACCATCACAGGAAAGTAATGGACTCTCTTGTGATGCATTTTGAAAATAACTGTTCTGGTATGTTCTGGTAATAACGTCATTCATGTTGAGAAGAACGGGGATGACTGAGCTGACTTTTTGAGGCCATCTCTTGGTATGGTACAGGAACTGTTACAAGAGCAGCAGTGCTGTCACCCCCTTCTACATTCTCTTCTGCATCATAGGAAAGAAGTTTGGAGCTACACTTCCCATAATCCATTGGCCCTTAGATATGGCCTATGAGAGGCACTTCCACATATTAAAAAATCATTACCTAGTGGCAACTGCAGGCAGGAAGCTCAGATCATTTGACATGTGGCCTGCTGTTGAATTCTGAGGATTTCTAATAAGAATTATCCACTGTAGTGCTACACACAGCTGAGAGCATTGCCTACTGCTTCCATGCAATCCTGTACTGCTGGATTTCCTGAAATATTTTCTGAAAGGCCTCCTGACTTCATTTTCTCAGAATATCCCAAAGTTATGTCGGGAATTTCTAATTTCTAATCAAAAGACCCCGGTAGCTTCTGTTTTCCTGATCAAACTCAGACTGACAGGCTACGATTTGGTGATTTAGTAGTAATAATAGTACTATTTTTAAATGCAAAATCATTCTCCATTACAGAATGTCTTTCAATTGTTTTTCCCTAGGAGAATTTATAGAATGGCAATAAAGAAAGCTGTAAGTGCACTTCTAAGATCAGCGAGTTATGTTAGTATACTTACTGCTAATGAATTTATTATTTATGATTTCTGGTAGTCCAGGGAATTCCCATCTATTTGAGGAATAAAAGTGATAGAAGAGTTGAAAGTCACAGCACCAATTAATGCTACAGATTATAATGAAGACATATATGTATTCCTAATATCATAGCTTTTGACCCAGTGTCTAAATCTAGATTGCCTGGGTTCAAATTCCAGCTCATCTACTTACTTGACCACTGAGCCTCAGTTTCCTCCTCTGTAAAATGGTAACAAGACCCACAGAATAGTTGAGAGGAATAAATGAATTAATATATGAAAAGTGCCTAACATAGTGTCTGGTGCTATAATAAACACTATGCATGTGATTACTATATCTGTATTGTTATTTTTATCACCATTATTACTGTTAGTCACAACAGATGAGATGAAGGCTGAATCCCCAAATCCTCACCTGATTACCACCTGCACCAATTCCTGATGGATACACATGGCACAGGGGGAACTCCAGGCAAGTGCACACTTTATAACAGTCTCCTATTCTGGCAAATTTGGTAATACTATTCTGAGAGCTTCTGTTTTCAATTCTCTCCCATAAGCCCAGATTAGAGCAGGAAAACCACCTCCTGTTTCTACAGGCCCCACACTCCATCTTCTTGGCTTTCTCCATTTTCATGACTGTAACATGGCCTTAACTTATAGCTAAGGCTTGAAAATAATATATGCTTAACATCTACTAAGCTTGTATTATATGCCAGGCAATATGTTTAGCTCTCTACATTCATCAAAGCCTCACGACACCTTTGTGAGATAGCTATTATTATTACCCCGAATTTAAAAAAAAGGATGTATAACTAAGTCCAGGGAAGTTGAGTGCTTTGCCTAAGGTTATACAGCTGGTACTAGATGATGCCATTCACACTCAGAAAGTCTGATTAAGAGCCCTTGCTCCTAACAACCACATACTATGCTCAGTTGGTTATATTGCCCAATTCCCTGATTTCTACTGAGGGACAATGGAGGGAAACTATTTTCTAAAATCAACGAAATTATGAAAATCTCTGAACTCTTCCTCTGCCCACAGAAAATTGCATTTGTAGCTCAGTGTGCCTATTATGCATGTTATTTTACTTAAAGAGAAGAAAAGGTTATGTATTTAAAAAAAGGTGAGGAAGCCATTGGAGGATGCCATCAATTTCTTTTGTCAGGCAGGCCAAGTTGTGTGACAGTCAGAGACATGGTTTGATGCAGAGATGTGAAGTGTGACTTTTTTGACTGTCACACTGGATGAGATGGATGGATTTTGGAACACATCCCAGGAAACTGAGACACTCATGTGGTCAAGTGTTGGTCTCTCTGATCAAATTTGACTTGCTGTCTCCGAAGTTGTTGGATTTTGCCAGCCCTCCAGATGCTGCATTGTGTCTTTGCAAATGCAGTTGGCTTGACACCATCTGCAAGACCCTGCATTGGTCCTAGCACTAAGAGCCATTGTTTCCCATGGAATTAATGGACATTCTCACATTCTACCTGTGTTAATTGAGTTATTTTCACACATGCTAATGTGTTGGATACCCAGAGCCCAATTCTCACACACTCCACACTAGATATGCATATAAATGGGAGAAATCCTGAAACTTGCTGCCAAAATCCAGATAGACTACTCATCAGCAACTAAGAACAGCTAGTGTTTGAAGAAATTATATTTCCAGAAATAAATGTGCAGGATTCATTTTCTGAGGAGTAAACCAGTATAAACTTATATCCAATATAAAGAGGATCTGATCTTAAATAAGTCACTTGGCCTGTCCACAATTTAGTTTGTTATGTGCTTTAAATCAGTATTTTTCCATACTCCAGAATTATTTCACTTTAACATTACCATGGAACAAAATGCAGGATAATAAGCATGAGTCTGGGCTCCCATCCAAAGGTGTTTAGTTAATGAGTTACCCAAAGTACTTGGTTATAAGGAAATTCCACTTATCTGGTGCAGTGGATGCTTTCTTATCAGAGGAAAATGAGAATAGTAGTCCAATTAATCCCAAAAGGCAGTTAAAGTGGGATATAGTTAAAAGAATTTATGTTCTAAGCATTTCCTTTTAACTTAAAATATGTGACTGTACATTAATTCCCCAGGATTTTGATGAGGAACCAACACCTTTTCCTTGTCTGTGGGTCTGCTAATTGGCATTTCCCATTATCTAATCTTGCATAAACCATATCCATAATGCATTAGCCATGAGGGCTAGTTTAGGTTTCTTTAACTCTTGGAGACTTGCATAGCCATCTAAGTGGAGTGTTCTTATAGATTTTTATATATTTTGTTGTCTTACCCAAACTTATTTCACAACACCTTCTTTTTAAGTACCTTTATCATATCTTCCCAAAGTATCCAATTTAGCTGTCACAGTAACATAACTTTCTATTTTGCACTTATATTTCACAGATGTAAAATACAATTAAAAATTAATGTAATTTTATGTAATTAAAATAGCAAGTAAAAATGGTACACATGGACATGGGAACAAACACAACTAACCCTTAATAAGCACATAACTCATCCTGTGGTATCAGAAGTATGTGTACTCCAAAGAGTAGCCTACTAGCCACTGGCACTCCGTGTGCATGTTTCAGTAAAGGAACAGAGAGAGTTCATTAATCCAACAACTTGACTACATATTTCTACCACATTGACACTGACTTCATGTGCCAGTCTGAGTGCATTATGTCCCCCAAAATACCATTTTCTTTGATGCAATCTTGTGTGGGCAGAAGGATTAGAGTTGATTAGATTGTAATTCTTTGATTGTTTCCACGGAGCTGCAACCCACCCAACTGTAGGTGATGACTCTGATTGGATAATTTCCACGGAGGTGTGGCCCTGCCCATTCAGGGTGGACCTGATTAGTTTACTACAGCTCTATATAAGCTCAGATAGAAGGAGCCAGCTGCCTACAGCCAAGAGGGACACTTTGAAGAACGCACAGGAGCAGAGAAAGGAGCTTCAGCTTACAGAGACATTTTGGAGACAGGCTTTGAAAGCAGACTTTTGCTCCAGAGAAGCTAAGAGAGGAAAAACCCCCAAGAGCAACTAAGAGTAACATTTTTGAGGAGCTGCAGCCTAGAGAGGAACACCCTGGGGGAAAGCCATTTTGAAATCAGAACTCTGAAGCAGAGGTCAGCCAGTGCCTTCCCGGTTAACAGAAGTTTTCTGGACGCCACTGGCCATCCTCCAGTGAAGGTACCCAACTGTTGATGTGTTACCTTGGACACTTTATGGCCTTAAGACTGTAACTGTGTAACCAAATAAACCCCCTTTTTTAAAAGCCAATCCATTTCTGGTGTTTGCAATCTGGCAGCATTGGCAAACCAGAACAATACATGACATACTATTATAAAGTTCTCAATTTGTGCAGGATTTGATTATCCAGCACTTTCTCTGACCATAATTGCATACAGGGAAAAATGCATACTTGGCATTAACCTCAAAGATTTAAACAAAAATAATTTCACTAATATGAACCACCTAGAAAGTGTAAACTCAGAGTCTTAAAGTATAGAATACAGGAGACCTAGATATAGGTAGAAGCTAGAGAAGGGGGAATGATTACCTAATATGCACACATTTTTTAATGAGGTTGATCTTAAATGTTTGAGAATGGTAGAGGTGATGGTAGTTCATTACTGGGATTATAAGTAATAGCATGTCTATTAAAAGTGAATGCGATTGAAAGAGATTGTCCAAAGTCATGTATCTCACCAATTAATACCACAAATATAAATAAGCTCTTGCATGAACTACTTCAAATGTATGACACTTGTACAAAGAGTTATTAATAGAGTGGTATATGGGAAAAATTACCTATTGCATGTTATGGACTATATGTAACAGCAATAGCTTACTAGTACCACACCAATACTGGGGTAAATTTTGGGAGGAATAAGGGATGTTTAGGGTTTTCTTTTATGTGTGGCTGTGTATATCTGTTATTTTTCTGTAATGGTGAAACTAAGCCTATTTAAAGCACACCTAAGAATCACCCCCAAAGAACCTCTTTTGTTGCTCAGATGTGGCCCCTCTCTCTCTAAGCCAAACTCTGCAAATACCCTCATTACCCTCCCGCCTATATGAGACATGACTTTCAGGGATGTAAGTCTCCCTGGCAACAGGGGACATGACTCCCAGGGATGAACCTGGCTCTGGCATCATGGGCTTGATGATGTCTTCTTGACCAAATGGGGGAAAAGAAATAACAAAATAAGGTTCCAGCGACTAAGAGATTTCAAATATAGTTGAGAGGTCATTATGGAGGTTACTCTTATGCAAGCTTCAGCCAGATATTACAAACTGTCATGGTATACCAAGCCCCAACCAACAGTATTACTGAAAACTCTAAAGAAAATCCAGGGGTCTATCAAAGACTCTACAAAAATTTTACTTATTAAGTTTATTTTCCAGAAACTTAAGACCTCCAGATTGTTCCTATGCCAGATAAGCCCTGAAACTTAGAGTTACCAGTCTCTTAGAACATCAACCAGGTGCATTCTCCTATCCCATAATGTTGACACCCCTTTTCAACATTGAAAAGTTAGCATGGTCATTGCCCAAATATCCCTGAAGACAGAAAATTATCAAATCAGAGGAAGGAGTTGTAACAGAGAAGTTAGAATTTAACAAATGATAGACTGCTGAATCATTATATAGATATCTTTTCAGTTTCTAGTGTGTTAGAACAGCCAGAAGGAAATACCTGAAATTGTGGAACTGTAACCCATACTGTACTTTGAAATTTGCTCTATAACTACCTCTTAAACTGTATTTTGAAATTTATCACTTTTCTGTATATATGCTATATTTCATAATACAAATGTTTAAGAAATAAAAAAAAGATTCCAACAATAGCTGGAAATACACATTTGCAAAAATTGCATATTGTCTAACCCATTTATATTACATAGTTGGGCAGCAGGTTTTAGCATCTAAAGAACTACTAGTCATCCAATTGCACCTTATACAAATGCCCAAGATTGTTATAGTGATACAGAACTAAGAGAAAAAGTAATTAGGATATAGCTAGAATTATATTTCCATTCTTCCCCCATACATATAGAACAAAGAGCATTTCTTGTTTTATTTCTTATTCTAATAGTTTGAAGACAGCAAATACTTCATAACTTTCAAAAGGTGTCTAACTTTACTAGCCTTCCTTTCCATTGCAGTGTCTGTCTGTGCAACTCACACTCTGGATGTTTCAGGGAGATGAAAAGTCCACTTACTCTAATAATACCTCCCAGGTATCCTGTTCACATAGCACTTTGAAATTCCATGGCATGGCTTTTTGCTAACATTTAACTCAAAATCCAATGAACCCAAAGGATGGAAATGGAGAAATGAATCCATAATTGGGGAGATACATGACTTTAGACAATCCCTTTCAATCATTATTCACCTTCAATAGACACTATTACTTATAATCCCAATAATGAACTACCATCATTTATTGAGGGCCTACCATGTGGAAAGAACAGTGTTTGGGATAAGGGAATACTAACTAATGTCACACATTTCCTAAAAAACCTGGGAGTCATCACTTTAGCTAAAAGCTTGCCCATCTAATTGATAAAGTATGCCCAAATTTAAAACCTTAAGCTTAAAAACTGAAAAAATAGGGCCCTCAGGCTAGCATTTTGAATATTTCTGTACAGATCTCAAGGGAAATTACAGTTCTACAGTATCTGGCGATTGTGGGAATTTTGAATTTAAGGGGATGCAATAGCTGCCAAGTGGTTTCCTTAATTCATTTCCCATGTTTTTGTGATTGAGAAATATTTTTAATAGATATTTTGCATAAGAGTCTAATGTAGAATGCTAGTTGATAAAAAAAAAAATCAACAAAAGAAATAATAAATTACACTTTAACATAAAATTTCTAACATGACATGCTATTTATCTGTTTAATACTTCTTGCTGTGCACAACATAAAATCAGTTTGTCATAACTGGTTCTAAAAACTCTGGAATAAAATGTCATTCTTTGACTTTCTCAAGCATAAAAATGAAAACTAAATTTTTTTTCTTGGGAAAGATGAATTACCCTAGCTTGACAGAGGATAATTAGCACACCTAATGCAAGTTAAGAGAATGGGTTGACAAGCACAAAGAAGACTAAGAAAACATGGGCACATTTTGCATGTGTTTTAATATGTAAATGATTAAAAACATTACTATGTAAGTTAATTGCCACCAACTGCAACAAAACTCTACTGGAAGACAATATTAAGTCGTGGAAAACAGTACATCTTTAATTATTTGTCTATTCTATAAACAAGTTTAATTGGAATCTAAAAACAGCAAGGGACAGAAGCTCAGTTCATTAGGGACCAACTAACTGTAAAGGGCAGATAAAAACCTTTTGTCTGATACAGATGTACCTCCCGAACACCATCAGAGAGCACCAGGCAGCACACTAATCAGTAATAAGAGGTGTTCTCATTATTAAGCTTATAAAGCATAAACCAGGTCACCACAAGCTTTGAAGGTACTGATCATCAATTATTTCGCTAATTGTTTGTTCTGTTTGCATGTCTCAGGGTAAAAGGAAAAAGTCACTGAAGCGAAAAAGAGACACCAATAATTGCTACCTCAGTGACAGTTGGTTTTTAGTATCTCATTATTTATGATTTGTTTTGTTGTGCATATGTGACTTTAAGTCTACTGTATTAATGTATACCCAAGAAGCCTACTGTGTAACACTTGCAAAAGAATTACACAAATTAATCAGCGAACCAAGGTACAGAGTCTGCCCTGAGAAGTCCTGTAAGACTGTTATTACTGTGTGAGAGTATGAGTGTATGTGTGTGTTTGTGTGTGGATTCAAGAACGCTCACTGATGGTGTTGAATTCTTGCTGTTGAGGAAGTGCTATGTAGCATGTTGCTGCATAAGATGTCAACCTCTCTCTGGTCATTGCCATTTTGTTTTCAAGAATCACAAGGCTTTCAAATTATCCTAGAAGCCTCTCTAAGAACAATAACAACTTCAACAACTAATAAATTAAGTTGAAGTTACCATTCATATTAGGATTTAATTTTCTCATTCCTAGCCATTAAGAGGAGAGCTACTTTGGGATGAAAGCATCACTTTGCTTAGAGTTTTGGGAGTCAACAGTACACAAAGCAGGTATTTCTGGCCATCTTTAAGCTCCAAGGCAATACGTCCATTTTATTCTTCCTTTTATTCATTATTGTTCCATTAACAGATCAATGAAACTAAAAGATATATAGCTAATTGTTAAACTGAAAATAAAGTAAATTCTCTAATAACGCATGTTTTTAAACGTGTATATAACTGCACATTTATACTCTTTAAAAGTTGGAGAAACTGAAAGAAAGTTATGTATTTTATTACGTCAAAGAAAATACTATTTTGAATATGTCAGACTTCAAAAAAGTCAAGACAACCTTCTTTTGGAGTGGACCTTCCATATTCTTTTTTTTCCCTCTGACTTCGTGCTGCAAAGAGAACAAAGGCTGACAGGTCCTTGCTTTTGCAGGGCAAATTTCGTCATATCAACTTAAAGTACTTAGATCCTTAGAAAAGAACATTAATGGCCTCTGTCTAGAAGTAATAAAAGTAAATAATTACTGTTGTATCAGCAAATCCTAATAACTGGAGGAAGTCCATACCCTTCTCAATGGAATCTCTTTTCTCTACACAACCTGTGCTGATGGGATTGAACTGATATGAGGCTATTTCTTGTTCCAAATAAAGAAAAATCTGATTCTCCTTCTAAATAGAAAAAAGAAGTTGTTAAAAGATACCTGGTTTCCTTAAAAAATTAACATGGGGAAAACAGTTGTTTAAGTACTTCGTAGGCAAATAGATTTCAGGTAACTGCACCTGTACTGTGGAAAATTACTCTTCAATTATGCATAGTAATTAGAGTTGTTGTTTAACTATTATGAAAAACCTGTGGTGTGCTGGAAGGTGCATGCAACTTGTGTTAAGATTCTATCATTGAGGGTAGGCAAGGCAAGATGATTTGAGATATAGAGAAAGAAGAAAAGAGAAACCTGCTGGAGAACAGATCTTTACTGTACTTAATTGACACACAATGAGAAACAATTTAAAACATATTTGTTGATCACGTACAACGTACCTATATTACTGAGATTTATGTTACTAAGATTCCCTTAATAAAAATCACTTATGCACTGTGCTATCATATATAGTTACTAATGATCAATATACCACTTTAAATTTGGGCTTTTGGACTCTACCAAAGATGATTTTACTTTGTTTGTTTGTTTTTTGACACCACAGTAAAAGACTTAAGGCATATTTTGGTTGTAAAACTGATTATCAACCCAGTAATTTTTAGATATTGCTTATTGGCAAACACCACTCCATTTGTCTCCCACTTGCCTCCTCAACGGAATGGATAACATGGCTTTGAAACATTTCGTTTTTGGTACAAAGAGCAACTCTCCTTGATGGTACAGATAGACGATAGTGAGACTACAATCATGAATAAAATGAAACTTAAGGAAATAACCTTAGTAAAATGTAAGTAAAGCCATCAGGTTACAATAGTCACATTCCAAGAAATAGGTGAGATGGGTGCCCTCTAGGGTGCTCCTTTCTGTCCTGTCCCCTTCTTTGTTTCTACGATTGTCATCATCATCATAATCCTCAATAATAATAACAGGAATTTATCAAACAACTGCTTGACAACTGCTGTAAGAGATACTGAGCTGAGCACAATTAGGAGCTTGGATCAGTATTTATTAGTTAAAAAATATCATCAAATCATAACTATTAATAATATTGCTGAAATCTAGGCTCTATGAACTCCAGTCTTTCTTCTTCATTTACACAACCCTCAGATGAATTATAAACTAAATATTTGTTTCTAGGAAGATCCTTTTACATTTCTTTCTCCCCTTCATAGTGTCAGTGACTGAGTGACACTAGGCACTGCAAGCTTGCATTTGCGAATAGTGGTTGCGTTTAATTATTGATACTGATGTGAAACCCACCCTGAATGCTTTATCTTATTTTAAGGCTCATAATTGAGGTGTCAATGTTTTCTGCCTTCATTTTCTAGCCTTTCAGTGAGATAGGAAGCACAATTTAAAAACATCACCTCCCTCAGGACTGATTGTGCCACCACTGCTTGCTGAGAACTCCCAGTGAAGTCAATAGGTGCTTTGTGTACACTCAGACTGGACTCATAATGAGCAGAGTTGATGAGAATCCAGCTTCCCAACGATGACTAGTGCTGAGTCTTCAAGGTCATTCATCATTTTCATGTGAGAAGGGAGACCCTTTATTTGCTCTCTCTTCTCAAATAGGTACACAATTAAAGAAGGAATTATTCCTCTCAGTGGCAATCACTTTATTAACAAAGGGCACGTTGAGCCCCCATCTCCTCTCATTGCCAGATGGTCTGTGTGCCCAAGCAACTGAAGGCAGCCTCAATGAATATCTTACTTTTTGCCTCAGAACTGCTGGCTCTATTACTGCTCTGCTGGCAAAAGTAAAAGAAAATCCTCCTTGTAGGTTTGCACCGCATTATTTAATTTTTTATGCAAACTCTGGGTCAATAAAACAAAAGTGGCACCTTTTAGGTTGCCAATCCAATAATTACATTCTAATCAACATTTTTAAATGCTAAAAATCCAAGATCACGAGCCCATAATTAGGATCTTCTGTTAAAGCCTGGACTGCGTAGCAATTATGAGAAGGAAAACACTTTCATCTCAAATAGCATGCTTTTTATCAATTTACATCAAACATACCCAAATAGCAAAGTGCAATTTGTAGGATATATGCAATAGTAAATTCTATGCTTCTCACAATGTTGTTAAACCTAAAACTAATGAAATTGTCATTGAACCCTGAACACAATTTAACTGAAAGACATTCTTGATCTTACATGGAGGCAACATATCAAAAAAAAAAGTGTACCATTCTTTTTCTAGGCATCAATATATAAATGAGGAGGAAAGCACCTTGGGAGGAAGAGGGTTTTGAAATAAATCAACAAAAGATGTCTATGCTAGTTAGGATAGGATAGGCTATGCTGCAGTAACAAACACCCCCGAAAATCTGTGATATAATAGAGTAAAAATTTATATTTAAACATTATATGTGGGTTGCAGGGCTCTTCTGTGCAGCTATTCTTCATAGAGACTCAGGGTCTGGGAAGCCTCCATCTTATAGCTCTGCCATCTAGAACTCTCATCCTCCAAGGTCACCACAAGAAGGAAAGTAAGTGATGGAACTGGTCAACAACTTCATAGTTAAGTAGCTTTAGACAAGCCTTCAGCATCTCTAAGCCTCATTCTCCCTCTCTGCAGTGCAAAGATAACAACAATAACTCCTGGAAGAGATACTGAGTAACAAAGAGATTCTGAGTAGCAAAGATGTGATGAGAATGAAGTGAGGTAACATATTAAAAACCTAACAGAATGCTCATACATTATAGGTGCTTAATAATTTTATTTCTCTCCCCTACTAAAGAGCTATATAAATATTATTTATAGCTAGTACTACTTTTCCTAGGAGGATGAGCTGGGTAGTAATTAAGAGAAGAGCTTTGATTTAATGTGCACTGAGCCACTTAATCCTATGCCCCTCTGTGTACCCCATCCATTCTACATAATAAAAACAGCTTAGCTTATTCCTGTCTTAAGTTTTGTGACCTGATACAAAATAGATGTTTGAGAAAATTTAAGGACACCAAGAAGTGTAGCTCAGCAGCAAGTCAACTTTGTAGTCAGTCCCACTGTGTCCCTGCACCCCAGTACTGTGAATTGTGATGGCTCCTAGAGTCCTTTCAGCCCCAGTCTGGTCTGGTTCTGGTTCACCTAAGCACCTGAACCAGCTCAGGTTTTGCTCTTTAATTAAGCCTAACATCCAGAAGTACACACCCTGTCTATCCCTGTCATCTTCAGCTCCCCAAAAGCTGCTCCTAGCAGTATTATCATACATGCCTTTAGCATGCCCAGTTGTTCCCATGTGCCCCAAAACACGAGAGTGAATTTCCAGAGACAGAGGAGGAATTATTTATAGCAGGAAGTTTGGGTTTGGCAGGGGTAAATTTAAAATGAAGATTATATATAAACAGAAAAAAGATGAACTTTAAGAGGCTGAGACTTTAGCAGAGAGCTTTGATTCTACGTTTCACTGAACAAAGCAAAAAGTAATGACAACTACACATGAAATAGCACTGTTGTATTTTTGTAGGTTTTATTCCCCCCCACATCATTTTTTAAGCAAAAGAAATAAGCAAAGCAGTTAAATCTGTGTGATATTTGGTTTAGAAAGTTATTTAGCAGGATATCTTGTGGCTTCTCTTATTTAAGCTTTTATTTTTTTGCTATTATTTAAATTTACATGTCTTATCTCCCCAGTTGGATTATAAATTTACTAACACATGGAAAGGTTTCTCATATTTCACAATTTACTGACAAAGAGAATGGATTTTGTCAATGGACAGATCTGGGATTGAGTCCTGACTCCCCATAAGAACATGTAACCTTAGGCAAGTTACTTAACTGTCCTGAGCCTTTGTTTTCTCATCTGTTGGAAGGGGAAGAATAATAATAATAACTTCATAGAGTAGCTATAAGTTTTAGTTAACAAAGCTATACATAAGGTTTTCACCATGATGCCTAGCAGGTAGTAATCACGAAATAAATTTTAGTTCTTAAATATTAACTGATTAATAAAATGAGAGCCAATACAGAATATACCAGAGCCCTGTCCTGTCTTCACTACACAGAGAATAAGGCAGTTGGATTCCTCTCTCTCACAGTCTTCAAAAGTAGAATGAAGTAAGTAATTATAAAAGAATATTAAAGGTTGTATGGTTGGAGTTTCCCAGAATCCTACAGTGACCGTTTTATGGAGTGAGCCCAAAATGAGCTGACTGCACTGGCAGACAAAAAAAGAATTAAGGGGGGGAAAAAAAAAGGAATTGAACCAAGGATTTCAAAACTGTGAAAACACAGGCCATACAAAAAATCTTGAGGCAGGAAGAGTATAACCATGGGTCAGCTGCTAGGAAAGGAAAAAGCAAAATTCATGATGACAGACCAGAAAAAAACAATAAAAAGATTAGGAACAAGAGTGCAGGTCAACAGAGGGACTTCACAGATAGATTTCATTTCTTCTGATGCCTCATTTGTAAGTATAATGCTTATTCATTTCTTCTATGAAATATCATTTTCCCTTTTTGAAAATACAAAAATATTAACTTTTTGTAATTCTCTGAGACAGAACCTATTTACAGTCCAGTAAATTCAGTTCTCTGAAAACAAGAGCCATGTCTGTTTTGTTCAGTTTTCCCCCGTGCTTGGTGAGGGCTTGGCATACAGGAGCCAAGCAACAACTATTCTTTAAATCACAAAATGAGCTAGTTTATGTATATTTCCTTCCTGAGTTTTTCCAAATTATATAAAATTTTAAATTAGGATTATGTGTATCTATTATTCCACTTGAGAACCCCAGACTAGTTTCATATTTTCATCCTTTCCTATCTTACAAGTATCAATCAGTGCAGTCCCTGCATGCACTCGGAAAGCTATTACAATCCTAGTGTTGATGGATACTAGTGGCAAATGCCAATTCATCATGTTTTACTGTTTATACCATGGCATAGACAAATTCCTCTAAAAGCAAACAATATTGTAAGTTTCTGTCATATTTTTTTTTACTTTCTCTTGGTGCTACCTATGATTTACTCCAAAATTACTTGATAAATCATGGTATATTACATTATCTCTTAAATCTTATAAATTTCTACTTATAGACAAATTGTTTGCTTGACAAAAATGGAAAAGATAAAAAGAAAATAATTCTTATTTTTATCTGAAAAGTTAAGGTTTCCTAACAATAATAGAAACCTATAATGGAAAATCACTAATGGAAAGTCACAAATTATTGATAAGTAAACAAAAGTCTGAGGTAAGTTGTTTTAACTTATCCTTAATAAATGAATCCAGTTATTTAGAGAAAAAAAAAACTTTGAAAATATATGAGGGCAATGAAGTTCATGAAATGCTGCAGGTGTTTCTCATGAGAATAAAAGCAAGAAAGCAAATCAGATATTAAATCCTCTTGAGAAACAAACTAAGTGTGCCCCAAACACTGAAGGAGAGAGTGTAAAGCTAAATTAAAACTTCTAGTTCCAAAGTAATTCAGTTTATTTTTGTTTTCTAAATGTTACTTCCTTTAGGCAATGGTACTTACATCCAAGGCTCAAAGCAGAACTGTGAAAGTTATTGGAAAAGCCTTCTGGGAGATATTTCTAACATGAGCAAAATCACAGAATGTCTCAGAAAATTATACCCTTTCAAAATGCAGCAACTGCACTGGGTTATGTGCTTGAACTAAATGAAACCAAAGGCTTGAATTTCTCCCATTACTTTTTGTAGGAAGATAATTTCATTTTATATAACTCAGACGAATGGGATTTGATAGTCATTTGAATAATGAGCTGCTATGCTGTACTTGCAAACATCTTTGCCATTTTAGAATGTTTATCAATTCCATTAAAAGACTTAATACTATCGCAGAACACAAAATATCCTAAATCAGTATGGAACTAGATCAAGTCCCTGACATTTTAAGAAATCTTTTGAACATTTTTATAAAGCAGATGGTCAATAGTATCATCTCAGTTATTTTGTTGAAATAACTAAAAAATGGATAATTAAGATTGAAGTAGCTACTGCTGCCACTATTAAATGTTATCTTTAATTAAAATAAATTACTTAAGTAGTTAATGATCATTGTATAAAATATAGACGAAAGAAAAGATTAAAGTAAAATTGATGAAATCCCATCACCTACGGAAAAGAATTTTACACTTTCACATTCTTAGCCTTGAGAATAAACACACACACACGTGTTTTTTTAACAAAAATTAGATTACACATTACATACTATTCTATAACTTGAATTTTTTTCATTGATCTATGTAATTTTAACAATAGTGTCATATTCTATAAAAAGTCTGTGGTACAGTTTATTTAACCAGTTCCATGTTGCTAGATATTCAGGTTATTTCAATGATTTTGCTACTGCAAACAATGCTGTTTAGGCATACAGCTTTGTGCATCTGTTCAATTATTTCCTTAGATTAACTTCCTAGAAGAACTTCTATGTCAAATGGAATCATTATCTAAGGGTTTTTTGCTATTGCCAAATTGCACACAGAAAGATGGTATCAATTAACACTCCAACCAAAAGCATGACAGTATTCATTTCTTCATACTTATATAATTTCAGATTCCTCCTTATTAATTTTTGTCAATCTGATAAATACAGAATTGTATTTCATTTTTAATAGATAACAAGTTAAAGCTGTTTTATTTATATATATGTATATATGCATATATACGTATATATGTGTGTGTATATATATAAACTAAGTATCTATGTGTATATACGTAGGTACATGTGTGTGTATATATATAAACTAAGTATGTATATGTGTGTGTGTGTGTGTGTGTGTGTGTATACATAAACTAAGTGAACTACTAAAAGAACAAAACAAATAAGCCAATAAAGGAGATAAAATGGAATCACTAAAAGGCACTCAATTAATCCATAAGAATCAGCAGAAAAAGAGGAAAAAGCCAACGAACAGATAGTATATAAAGAAAACAAGTAAGAAGGTGATAGAGTTAAAGCTAATAATATCAATAATAACATTATATGTAAATGGTCCAAATACTCCAAGTAAAAGACAGAGATTGTCAGATTGGATGAAAAAGCAAGATCCAAGCTTATAAAAACTGCACTATAAATACAAAAAAAACATGGAAATGTTAAAAATAAAAGGATGGAAAAAGATACACTATGCTAACACTAGTCAAAAGAGAAAAGCAAAATATAGTAATACAAGATAAAGTAGATTTCAAAGTAAGACATATTACTAAGATAAAGAGGTTCATTTGATAATGATAAAAGGGTCCACTCATCAGGAGGTCATAACAAATCTTAAAGATTTATGGATCTTCTAACAGCTTCAAAATACATGTAGCAAAAAATGATGGAATTGAAAGAAAACAAAAAAAGAGAAATCCACAATTATGGCCAAAGATTTCAACACCATTCTCTCAGCAACCTGACAGAACAAGTAGACAAAAAATCCTTAATGATACAGAAGACTTGAACAATACCATCAAACAAGCTGGCTTAAATGACATTTATAGAACACTCCACGCTACAACAGAAGATACATATTCTTTTCCTGGGGTGTTTCTAATGATGGGCTATGTTATGGGCTATAAAACAAGTCTCAGTAAATTTAAAAGGATTCAAACCATACAAAGAATGTTTTCTAACCACAAATGACTAAGCTTACAAATCAATAAACAAAAGATTTCTGAAAAATCCTCAAATAGTTGGAAATTAAACAACAAACTTCTATGGGTCAAAAATGGTATCACAAGGGAAATTAAAAGTATTTTGAATTGAATGAAAATGAAAACATGGCATGTCAAAATTTGTGTGATCCAACAAATGTCATGTTTGAAGGGAAATTGTGGAATTAAACACATAAATTAGAATAAAATGAAGAGACTCAAACAAATGTCTTGAGCTTCCACATTAAAAAACAAGAAAAAGAAAGAGCAAATGAACCCAAAGTAAAAAAAAAAAGGCAAAAAGGAAGATCGAAAGGGAAAAAATAAAATAGAAAACAGAAACATAATAGAGAAAATTAATAAAACCAAAATGGCTTCTTTGAGGTCAATAAAATTGATAATCCTCTAGCTAGATTTATCAAAAAAAGTGACGCTTTACCAATATCAGGAATGAGAGGTGACATCGCTACAGATTGTACAACATTAAAAGCTTAATAAGGAAATACTGTGAAAAACTTTATGCCAAGAAATACAACAATTTATATGAAATAGACAAAGTTCTTGAGAGATACGAACTACCAAAATGCAATCAAAAAATAAACTGAATAGTCTGATATTTATTAAATTAATTTGTAATTAAAAACCTTCACTAAAAGTAAAGTTCAAGACCAGATGACTTCACTGATGAATTCTATTAAATATTTAAGTAAGAAATAATACCAGTTCTGCACAAACCTTTCTAGAAGTTTCAAGGGGAGAATGCTTCCCAACCCTTTCTATGAGGGC
Source organism: Choloepus didactylus (assembly GCF_015220235.1). Taxonomy (NCBI): domain Eukaryota; kingdom Metazoa; phylum Chordata; class Mammalia; order Pilosa; family Megalonychidae; genus Choloepus; species Choloepus didactylus. The sequence goes on from NC_051310.1 coordinate 164,357,258, forward strand.
AGCATTACCTTGATTCCAGAACTAAATGAAAACATTACAAGAAAAGAAAATTTCAAACCAATATCCTTCATGAACATAGATGTAAAAGTCCTTAAAATATCAGCAATTAAATCTAACGTATAAAAAGAATACTACTTCATAACCAGATAGGAGTTATTTCAGAAATTCAAGATTGGTTCAGCATTCAAAATCAGTCAATGCAATTAATATATTAACAGACTGAAAAAGGAACACCAAATAATCATCTCAAGAGAAGGAGAAAAAGCATTCAACAAAATCCAATGCCCACTCATGATACAAACTCTTAGCAAACTAGGAATAGAAGGAAACTTTCTCCACCTGATAAAGTACATACACATACAAAGATATGACTAATATATTTTATGGTGAAAACCTGCTTTCTCCCTAACATCAAGAATGATGCAGGAATGTCAGTTCCTACCACATATAACTGACATGGTTGCAGAGGTCACAGAAAATACAGTAAGGGAAGGGGAAAAAAGCATTTAGATACATAAAATCTTATTTATTTGCAGATAGTATGATTGTCTTTGTAGAAAATCCTGAGCCTACAAAACAGCGAACTGGTAAGTGATTGCAAGACACAAGGTCAATAAACAAAAATTAATTGTATTTCTACATACTAGCAACAAACAACTGTAAATTAAAATTAAATCAATCTTAAATATACCATTTACAATACCATCAAAATACGAAAAAAATTAAAGATATACAAACCAATACACTGAAAAATGAAAAGACTGATGAGAGAAATTAAAGAAGAACTAAATGTAAGGTGAGATATATTGTGTTCTTAGCTCAGAGAACTCAACATGGTTAAGACATCAGTTTTTCCCCAACTGATCCAATCCAATAGTAATAAAAATCCCTACAGGCATTTTGACAGAAATTGTCAAGCTGATTCTAAAATATATGTGGAAAAGCAAAGAACCTAAAATATCCAAAAGAATTTTGCTAAAGGAAAACAAAGTTTAAAATAAAACAAAATTTAAAAATTATAATGAGATACCATTACATTCATAATAGCTAATATGAAAAATAACAAAAAAAAACAAGAATGACTGTGCTAAGTGTTAGCAAGGATATGTAGCAACTAGAACTTGTATTTACTGCTGAAAACAATTTCACTTTGGAAAACAGTTTGGCGGTGTATTAATAAATTAAACATGTATCTACAATATGACTTATCCATTCTACTCTTATGTATGTATCCAAGAGAAATGAAAACATATGTCCACACAAACACTTTCATACAAATGTGCAGAGCAGCTGTATATAGGATCCCCTTCTCCCTCCCCCCAAATAAACCCTCAAATGTCATCAGGTGGTAAACAAATTGTGTTATATCCACACAATGGAATACTATTCAGCAATAAAAAGGGAATGAACTATAGTTATTCCTAAAACAACTATGTAGAGTGAGAGAAGTGAGGCAATATACTACCAGAAAATATCAACTAGTTTATAGGGACAGAAAGCAGATCACTGGTTGCCAAGGGGAAGGGAGGGAAGGAGTGAGGAACTGATTACAAAGGAGCATGAGGAAATTCTTGGGGGTGATGGATATGTTCATAATCTTAACATGGCAATGGTTTCAAACGCATATACATATGTCAAAACTCTTCAAGTTATATACTTTAAATTTAATGTGTAATTTATTATACACAAATTATACCTCAATAAAGCAATAAAAAATGAGTAAGTATCCATTTCTACACCATATCAGTTTAGATTCATCTTGTCTTTTCCAATTTTAAGTACAAAATACGTCACTTAAACTTTCTTTCATAATTGCAGACACATATTTTTCATATATTTTATCTCCACCATTTTAAAATTCTTATTTATTGCCCCTCATATAATTAATTGTTCTCTGGTCACTGGCAAGAATTTATAAATTATCTCCTTGAGATAGTTAGAAAACATCCTAGCTATGTGCAGTTTCATAATTTTTGTTTTGTTTTTTCATTTTTAATAAACCTGTCACAGTCTCATGTCCTTTAAGTCCAATTAACTTTTTCAGACGTCATAACTAGTGTCTGAAAAACATGGCCACTTCCTCAAGAGACCATGTTTAAGAAGACTGAATACACAGTGACGTCTCAGACTCTCAGAAGACCCATGTAGAGAAAAATAACTGCCTTGTATAGAAAGTCCAAGGGTATTTGGTCAAAGATGCTCACATATTAAGTTTAATTTCAGTAAATAATTGCCTTAAAGACTCATAATCAAGCCTGTGTTTAATAATTATTATGAAACAAAAGGAAACAATCCTCTCCCTTGTCAAATTTTTTGTCAGATCTGTTCAACAATTACTATTTGGAGCAACAGAATGTTAAATCTGGGTTTTCCAGATAATAATGCAAATAAATAGGGGAATAGCAGCAAGTAATAAGAGAAGCCTAAGGGACAAGCATAATAAGATGATGAAAAGTTTAAAGTTAGCTCCTGCAAACTTCACTTTGAAAAGAGCAGTGGTAAGTTTAAGATCGTATTTCTAAGTAAAATGTCAGAAAAGACTAACGAAAATGAAGGGGGGAAAAAACGATGAGAGATTAGTGTAGCAGAAAATTTGCTTAGACATTTTCACCATTATTGTTATGAGTTGTAGATAGTCTCTCAGATATGAATCACATTTCTCCTTAGCTAGAGGCCACCAATTAATGTGTCTTTCTAGTGGTGTACCCTATAACCATACGAATTTTGTTAAAGAAACTATTTCAAAGAACACTTAATAACTCTTAAATGAACATCATTGTCATAAAAGTATACTTAGGCAACTTTTTGAGAGTGATTAGTTTTTCTAGCAAGTAATATCCATAGTAATAATTATTATTAAAGACAATAATGGCTATCTTTTACTGAATATCTACTATATGCCAAACAGTATGTTAAGTTCACAATCTTCCCAAATTTCTCACAGTAGCTAGTGTTGTCTGCACTTTAGAGATGAAGAGAGGGTTTCCCTGTTCAGAGCATATCATTTCCATCAAGTGGAGTTTAGAGTACTGCTTGCAATATCATGTTTCTGTTAAGAAGCTGGTCCAGAGTTCTCTTGAGCTACTTAATCTCAACACATTATTGCTTTCTTTCTCCTCCTGCAGGATCTAAGGTTTTTGGTTTGCTAAGTAAACCACTGAGGCTGGGAGGCTGCCTTTGTAAATGAGTAGGTACCAATAGGCCATACAAATAAGCACACTTCTCTAAAAGTAGCTCTTGAAAGCTTCTCATCAACAGAAAGTGTTAATATCCTTTTGACTTTCTGACTGTATCTACATCATTCTATGTCCTATAAAGTTTCCAGAATGAACTTGCCCTGAAAAGGTTATCAGTTAACATTTACAAAAAACCATACTCTCTGCTCTCTAGCAGAGTATGGGTGAGGATGGATAGTTTTAATTGTTGATTCATTTATAGAGATTAATGAAAGCAATCAGGTAGAAAGGACATAAAGACAACAGAATTGTCTAAGAGTAGAAGGGTAATAGGAATAAAACTCCGGCACTGTTGGTATGCATGTTATAAGAAAGTGCTAGAAGAAGAGGCCCAACAGTCTAATTCTGTTTCTTACTCTTCATTTTGCCAATCTTGACAATAAACATATATTATTACTTTCTCAGATGCATTCTGTTTCCATGTTCTGCTTTTTAAATGGTATTTAACAATTTCAAACAAGTCCAGAACCCAGCTGTTACATTACACTCTTCTCACTTAAATACTAACCTAAGCCAGGACAAAACACAACTGTTTATTGCCAAGAGATAGTGCTGGCTGTCATTTTTATAGAGCTTCTTTGGACTTAGGAACAAAGGGAGTCACAAAAACTTTCAGAACTGTATCCTTTGGTTGCAAGTAACAAAAAAACTCCATCTCATTAAAAAAAAAAAGAAAAAGACTCATTCAAAGGTAACCTGGTAATCTAAGAGATTTCTATCTCCTTTAACTGCTTTCTCTGATTAATTGTGATTTAAGTTAGTTGGACAAAAGACATTGACAAGTTATCTGTTCTAAGGCTAGAATACAAAGAAATTAGCCTGACTGCAACAAGGGAAATTAAAATACATATATAAAGAAAAAAAACTATCAATATTTGTTTCCTACAGAAAAATATTTTTAAAAACTTTCAAGAGAAGTGGCCCAACTGTCTGTCCTTGAGAGCATTCATGCTAAGCATTCACAGGGATTTAAAATCATGCCTCTGGCACTGTTCCAAAATCAAAGGAAGTATCAGAGCAATATTTTTTTTAACAAAACATTTCCCAAATTGAAACCCCCTCCAAATCTTCAATGATAGGTCCTCTTTCTGTTTGCTGTAGTACAGCTTTCTGGTCTCAGTCCTTTCCAGAAATGGAGAATCAACCTTTTAAAGACAGGCCACTCTTCTCTTTCTCTAAGCCCACTTGGCAGGTAAACTCACTGTCCTCCCCCCATATGGGACATGAATCCCAGGGCTGTAAATTCCCCTGGAAATGCAGGACATGACTCTCAGGGATGAGCCTAGAGAGTCATCATGAGATTGAGAAAAACTTCTTCACCAAAAAGAAAAAGAGAAATGAAACAAAATAAAGTTTCAGTTGGCTGAGATATCAAATGGAGTCAAGAGGTCACTCTGGAAGGTATTCTTATATGGCATATAGACTTCCCTTTTTAGTTTTTAGTGTGTTGGAATGGCTAAAGGGAAATACCCAAAGCTGTTGAACTGCAATCCAGAAGCCCTGACTCTTGAAGATGACTATACATCTATGTAGCTTACACGGTGTGACTGTGTGATAAGTAAAAACCTTGTGGCTCACATTCCCTTTATCCAGTGTATGGACAGATGAGTAGAAAAATGGGAACAAAAATTAAATGAAAATAGGGTGAGATGGGGGGATGGAATGTTTTAGGAGTTCTTTTTTACTTTTATTTTTATTCTTTTAGAGTAAGGAAAATGTTCAAAAATTGATTATGGTGATGAACGCACAACTATATGATGGTGCTGTGAACAATTGATTACATACTGTGGGTGATTATAGGGTATGTGAATGCATCTCAATAAAACTGCATTTTAAAAAAAAAGACAGGCCACTGAATTCTGCAACTATTTAGGACTATTTATGCCAGCTGCTTGGGGTTTTTAAAATCTGACTACCAAAAGGAGAGCTATAAGAGATTCCCAACAATACCACTTTATGGCAGACATGACAGAAAAGCGGTGGAGATGCATCATGGTACCTACCTCACTGTTAAAAAGGCTTGTGAAACAAACAGTGCGGGAATGTGAAAGCAACATAGGGTGAGAAACAGGCAAAAACAAAATCTGAAGCCGCCTATCACTTGTGCCACTCGCCGCCAAAGCTGTGGGTGCTTTTAGCATTGTTTAATCTCTGAAGAATATGTGGGAGCAGAAAGCACAACATCCCCAAGTTGTTACTTTGTCACAACTTTACAGAATACATAAGCACTTCAGTAAATACACAGATTTTTTTGCAAACTGTAAATCATCTGTGAGCCACCACTGTTCGACTAATTACAGCAAGAAGCTGTGCTCATTAGCTGTTCTCATCTGGCTCACTGCACGACCTAAATAGTCCGTAAATGAGCCGGCAATTATTGCTGTATTACCACTACCAGCTCTGCTCACATCAAAATATCTCCACCAAATGTTACGCCTGTTGGTATTATCAGGTTAGAAATTTCATAAACATATTGAAGCAGTTAATTGGGAGATTATTAAAAAAAAATGTGAAAATAGAATCATCAGTGGAAGAGTTTTCATCAAACACTAGATAGGCGGCTCCACCTATAGACAAGAACCTCAGAACACAGGCATCTGGGAGCATACCACCGCCTGCTTCTAAACAACACTGGAAAACTAGGAGAGAAAGCGAAATTTACTCCTAAAAATGGTCTCCTGACTTGGCCAAAATATAACCAACGCATGTGCTCACAGACCTAGGGCCTGAAACAGCTTTAGCCAAACAGAAGGCAGTAAAACTTCATTGTTTCCAGCTCCATCGTATGGCATACAATGAAGGAATAGAATTTTCTTTTTAGTTGGTCTGAGTTTTTTAGTGTATATATACATGTTAAACACAAAAGATGCAATAATAAATAACTTTCTAGCACCCTCAAATATTTTAGAAGCATCTACTTATAATATCAAAAGATTAATCAACTGGATTCTTATTTATTCATTACTATATCCACTTTGAGCCTTATTCTAATTATTATGGATATTTTGAAAGTAGTATATTTTAAAACATACCTCAGTTCATACTTTACATTCATTCCAATTTACCCAACCTCATTCGACCTAATTTAATAAGATCCTATTGTGATAATTTTTTATTTAAAAAAAGTGTGGGTGGGGGTGCTTTAATACTGGTGGCACTAATTTATCTTACTCTTGATGTCATTACATCAGATTCATCATTATGATTCAAAAAATCTGAAAGGAATAAAGAAAATGCTGCAAGCTAATGGATGCTCTGACTCTACTGGCTTCCTCCTAGCTATCATCAAAGAGGAGATAAATAAATATTTTAAATGATTCTTGATTCTTGTATTAGTTGCATACATACAGGGTGTCAGCTGTGCCTAATGGACTGAATATTGTGATCTACCCTGACAAGACTGGTATCACAATGTGACCCATCCAGCACTAACAATATAGACTTCGGATTGGATACATAATAGAACGAATCACTAAAGAGATTTTTTTGTGATGACACTAAGACAATTACAATGATACAGAGAGACAACACTTTGTGTTTACCAACTAAATGACTTCTATGGGCAAGGGAATGCATATCAATTTGTTCAACTTCTTCCAGCTGCTAAGGCTTACAAAGAATTCTTCAAATCTGATCAGTGAATATCTGTTTTCCATGCGTATCATGAAGTCTTTCACCTAGCCATAACATTACTCAAGTTAAATGAGCTAGACTTCTAGATCTGAGAAAGCATCATTATTTTCCTCCACTGGCACTTTCATCAGTTCCAGTGCATGTTTTAATTGCAAGTGTAGGTACCCCCCTTCTTTCTCCTCTTTTTAGGTCTTTCTTAGAAAGTCAGCTTACTTCTCTACCTCTCTCCTCTAATAGTCTTGCCTTGCTACTCCTACCAAGGACAGTATCAGCATCAGCTTGCTAGAAATGAGGTATCTTGGGCCCCATCCCAGACCTACTTTATCAGAAGGTGCATTTTAACAATCATTGAGAAACACTGGTCTAGGGAAAGGCCTATTATGAGCCTCCGTGGACCTTTTCCCTGCAAAAAGGAGAGTCAAAGCAGTATCCAGCTGTACCAAATTAAACATTGAGCAAAATAAACATATGGTTTGGACTGCTACAACTCACTATCAATATTAAAAAATAAATAAATAAAGACTTTATCCAAAGATGACTCTTTCATGTTCAGAGAGGCATATTAGGTCCTTTGAAAAGCTAATTTTAAAAATAATCCTTCAGATGTTTTTTGTTAATTTTTAAAAAAATATTTTTATTATGAAATATAACATATATACATAAAAGTGATAACTTTCAAAGTACAATTTAACAAGTACTTTGAGAGCAAATTTCCAAGAATGTTATAGCTTATAGTTCCACCATTTCAGTTATTTCCTTATAGTTGTTCTAAAACCCTACAGACTAAATATCTATATATAGATATAGATATATATTTACGTAAAGATTCAGTATTCATAATCCTTTGTTAAATCCTATCTTGTCTGTTGCTACCCCTCCCTCTCTTTAATCACTGTCTCAATCTTCAGGGATATCTGGGCAGTGCCCACCCTAACTTGTTCATATTGAAAGGGGGTGTTGACAGTATGGGGAAGGGGGATGCATCTTGTTGATGTTCTTGAAGAGGTTGTTGCCTCTGGGTTTTGGGACTTATCTGGCATAAGAACACTCTGGAGGATTTAAGTTTCTGTAAAATAAACTTAGTGAGTCAAATTTTTATAGAGTCTCATATAGTGACCTAGGTATTTCAGGACTACTATTGATTAGGGCTTGGCATACTGTGGCCATTTGGAATATCTAGCTGAAGCTTGCATAAGAGTAACCTCCAGGATAGTCTATTGACTCTATTTGAAATCTCTCAGCCATGGAAACCTTATTTTGTTACCTTTCTTTCTCCCCTTGTGATCAAGAAGTCCTTCTCAATCCCTCAATATCAGGGCCAGGCTCATTCCTGGGAGCTGTGTCCCATGTCACCAGGGAGATTCATTCCCCTGGGGGTCAAGTCCCACATAGGGGGGAGGGTAATGAATTTATTTGCAGAGTTGGGGTTAGAGAGAGGAAGGCCACGTCTGAGCAACAAAAGAGGTTCTCTGGAAGTGACTTTTAGGCACAACCCTAGGTAGGCCTAACCTCCCTCTACAGCCATAAGTTTCACAAGAGCAAGCCTCAAGATCGAGGACTTGACTTATTAAGTAGGGGACTCCTAATTTCACATAGCATATATTCTGTCCAAGATAAACAATGTGTCTCACATTATCTTCACTTTGTTGTACAATCCTCATCACTCTCACTTTTAAACAATTTGATACCCCAAACACCCCAAAGCTCTTATCATCCCCTAATTATTTTTTATTAAATTCATTTTATTGAGATATATTCACATACCATGCAGTCATACAAAACAAAGCATACATTCAACTGTTTACAGTACCATTACATAGTTGTGCATTCATCACCAAAATCAATCCTTGGCATCTTCATTACCACACACACAAAATTAACAAGAATAAAAATTAAAGTGAAAAAGAGCAATTAAAGTAAAAAAGAACACTGGGTGCCTTTGTTTGTTTGTTTGTTTGTTTTCCTTCCCCCATTTTTCTACTCATCCATCCATAAACTAGACAAAGGGGAGTGTGGTCCATATGGCTTTCCCAATCACACTGTCACCCATTGTAAGCTACATTTTTATACAATCCTCTTCAAGATTCATGGATTCTGGGTTGTAGTTTGATAGTTTCAGGTATTTACTGCTAGCTACTCCAATTCACTAGAACCCAAAAAGGGCTGTCTATATTGTGTGTAAGAGTGCCCACCAGAGTGACCTCTCAGCTCCTTTTGGAATCTCTCTGCCACTGTAGCTTATTTCATTTCCTTTCACATCACCTTTTTGGTCAAGAAGATGTTCTCCATCCCACGATGCCAGGTCCAGATTCCTCCCTGGGATATGATAATGTGATTATCATATCAAGAGGTATTTTGGAGTGTCTGCTTTGTGCCAAGCACTACACTTAACACTGTGGAGGACTCACAGAAACTACATTCACCAAACACCCATTATCAAGGGGCTTTACACTTCCATGGCTGTGGTTACACTGTAGTTCAGATGCCCAATTCCCAAAATCCTTTAAACTTTTAATCACTTTTATATCTACAATGTTACTTCAACACTACCTATTAGAGTAGATATTACTATATATATATATATATATATATATATATATATATATATATATATATATATGGAAACTGAAGCTCAGGGAAGTTTAGTAACTACCCAATGTCACTAGGTTGGGCCTCCTTCTAAAACAATGCATTGTATACCTATGTCACTCATAGAATTTACTCACTCAACTATTAGTGAACATGTCTAAAGCAAATGTTGGCTGATATTCTGACACCAGTATATTAATGTGCTCTACCACACTGAACACCTTTGTGCAGGTTATTCAGCAGTGTAAGTATACAGTAGGGGTTCTCATATTTCACTACACAAATATGATATGAGTCAGAAAACCTCTAAAAAAACTCCTAGAGGAAGGTGCTTTTCCAATCCTCTAGAAAATTAGAAAAGTTCTCAGAGGAAACAGAAGGGCCAAAGCACTTCCTCTATCTTTTAAACAGAAACAAACTCTTCCATGGAGGACTTAAATGGATATATGTTCACTAACCTAAGGGTGTGATTTGTCCTGGTTTCTGGCCTAAGTGAGGAAGGAGAGATAGGAAACTGAAGTGACCCACTATTCCTGGTCACACACCCAGAGGCCTGACATCATGAAAATGGGCATTGCTTATTTAAGGTGGGAGAGCAGCCTGGAATGAAGGAAATATTTTTATCTCTGATGAGAATCATGCCTCCACTGGCAGAATTCTGAAAAATCAATCCCTTGAAAAAAAACACTGTATATGTCTCCATAACTTCACTTATAAAAGATAGAGAAGCAAATTTTATAAGGATTTTAAACCTCACTAGACCAAGAAACTGTGCCAATCTAAATTTAAAGGACTAGAAGTTTGAATTCTGTTTTGTAGAATCTATTTCTTTACAAGAAAAGGAATGAAGTGAGAAAAAAGGGCCCTGTGTCAGCCTAATTAAGTTTTGGCTAAAAATTTTTTTTTCTTTAGGATCAGAAATTCTACTTTAAAAAAAATTTTTTCTTTTTTTTTGAGGATTCCCTCCCCCCACCCCCACCCTTTTCGTAAAAATTACTCTGGAAAAGAATTCTAACTTTTCCTCAGCTAACTCACAGAGAAAAGGAAATATTTCCACCTGATTTTTCAGGATAGATTAATATACCCAGCAATGGTAATGACTTGGCTGTAGCCCACCCAGGTTCAGAAACCTTGAGAGAATGACTATGGACAAGGAACAAGGAGCAAAAGGTTCAGGAAAAGCTTACATCTGGATGGTAGGATGGAGTTTTCTATTCCCCATCCACTTTGTTCCTTCCCTCAAGGTAAGGGGGTCTTTTGGAGTTTGAAGCAGCTTATATTTTGTAATCTTTTCCTCTCCTCCTGAATTTTAAACCACTTGAGACAAATGAAGAATAGGACAGAGATAAATATCAGCACTATGACCAAACCTCAGAGTTAGACAGCTGGTGCTGAACATCCTCAGGCATTCCATGTAGAAGCATACCTCTGTCAAAATTACGGCATAGAGGAGCAAACCCCACCACGTGACTGCAGTGGATAGCTGGATCCACCACAGAAGGGTGGGAGGAAGGGGTGGAGCTGGGCCTGCTCATTTTGCCACTAATCGCCAATCAGAATTCAGTCTACCATCATGGAGGAAGTGAGGTAAGGGAAGCCAAGCGTGTTGCACTAATGATTGTCCCTTGAAATGCGAGGATAGGAAAAAGAATGGTTCCTACACAACCTTGCTCAGGTTTTCGTTCTTTAAATCCATCGGGCTAAGTGTTAAGCCTGTGATCAACTAGGGGTGGAGTTCTCTCCCAGAGAGAGGCGATCAGTAGCACAGTATCAAGACAGACCAACTCCCATCTTTAAGAGCCACTCCTCAAGAACACTCACTACTCTATTTTGTATTTATCAGGTCCTCTGATGGTACATTCTGCATCCAGAATGCTCTGAAATAGGTCAAAGCCATGCAATAGTTAAAACTACCAAGACACTCTATTATCCAAAGCCTAACCTTCACTCCCTATTCTATTTCTAATTCCAAATTATTTCCAACCACATTAACATAGCTATCAGAGGTTCTGCAATTAAGATGAAAGATCCTCCAAATGACAGCATTGAGTCCTCAAATTTAATATAAATTCTCCTCTATTATTAATTTCCCCCAAAATTAAGAAATTGAAAACTGTCATGTGACACCCTTTAAAAATATCCCCAAATTAAATCCAATGAAATTGAAGCACAAATTGAAAATTATTCTGCCATTGAAAGTTAAACTACAAATATTTTTAAGTTAAATTAAGGTCAGAATTCTTATTCTCTTCAGTCTTAGAGAGATTCTCTACCATAAGCCTGGGTTGAGTTGGGGGTTCTTTCAGCAGCTGCAGCAGTTTCTACCTTCTAATGGATCTAAATCTGTATCTGAGTCAATCTATTTCAAAATCTCTGAAGAGCCTCACTTTGCAGGAGTCCAAAGGGTTATTCAGACAATCAAAATCATTGTAGTTCCAGCCGCACATTCAGTGAAATTTGGAATATGAAATAATTCCATCCCCTAGCAGTTGTTCCATTCAAAATTATGTCCTCAGACCAGGAACCTAGCAGAGATTCAGTGGTATCTGAAGGAAGGCAGGTAAATGAGGAAAATCTTGGTTTCCACTTAGCTGGGATGCCATTGTCTATGGCAGATTACATACTCTGCAACTTTTCAAATTCAACACAATTTGGGAGGACACATCCCTCAAAGAGATTACTTTTGGAATTAAGCACTTACCATATCTGGTAAGGGGAATGTGAGGTAGGGGAAAAATGGAGGTGACACCTATGCATGTTTTCACCTTTCACAGAAAGTTGTATGAGAACTCTGCCTTCTTACAAATTATAGAAGTTTGCAAGAATGGCAGCCTTAAACCTCGGGTCTAATCTGATTGCCTTTCTTTGTGAATCAGCATATTCACAGTCTCTTAATTTCCCTTTCTCCTTTGGACTCTGTGTTTCCACTGCTCCAATGATGAATTAAGGGCAACTCCACCTTATAACACCTTCAACATGTTTTGAAAAGACATTTCCATTCCATGTCACACTGGCTTCTTCCGCTGCCTCTTGTCACAGAATTCATTCAGTTATTGGTCCTCAATTGGGGGCAATATTGCCCCAAGGGGATATTTGACAATGTCTGGAGATATTTTTTGGCTGTCACAACTGTCGAGCTGCTGCCAGCATCTGGTATGTAAAGGTCAGGGATGCTTCTAAAATTTCTTCAATGCAAAGGAGAGCTCCACACCAACAAAGAATTATCTGGCCCAAAATGCTAATGGTGGCAAGTTGAGGAATTTGGGATTAGGTAATAAAATCTGTTTTGTAGGGAAGGTCCCCCTCCCCACCCCCATTCTCATACTAGTTTCGGTTGCAGAAATACCTCAGAAGATTCTGCAAAGGCAACTGCTATTGAGGTTTTGAAAGCTTGACTCTCTAAAGTTTTAGGGCAAACCAGTACCCACGTCACAGGCTCCTCAGGATGCTCTTTCATTTGCTTTTTGAATGTTCCCAGCTTTGAACACCTTTATTTCTCCTTCATCTGCACAAGTTGGATATGCCTCTTATGTCTCTTTTTATTCTGCTAATTCCCAATTTCCTTCAGGAAGACTCATTTGAATTTCCAATAGTTTAATATAGTTACTTTGATCCTTTCCTTCCTAAATGTATGCAGAACAGAACTGTTTGCTGGAACTGAGAGCCAAGTTTCCTTCCTTTCATTGTTTTGGTTGTTTCTGGCCCAGATATATTTTATTCTAACATTTTCCTCAAATTTTTGTCTTGAAGGATTTTCCATAATGAGAAAAATAAAATTAATAAGTTCTGGGTCTGTCAAAATTATCCACTGTCTAAGCCATCAACTCTCACTTTCCACCTCTAATAAGAATGCTGATTTTCTGGTTTTCCCCTGACAATTCTGTCCATATTTTGTAACATTTGGGATAGCTGGCCTATTCCTTAACAGGAGTACCCCAATTGCCCTCACTATGACTCCCCATCTGTGGTACTGAGTGAATTTCTTACAGTTTCCTTTAGCTTGTATCCCTTTGGTACAGTCTATTCCAGTCTGTTCTCTGAAATCCTGCTTCTCTTCCTCTATTGAGTATCTCAGGGCCCTGTCACCATTCCTGATTAAACAACTTCTTAGATATATCCCCTTTTTCTAGGACTCTCTTTAAAGACAGTTAGACATAGTTGCCTAAACTATGTCAATAGAGGTCCTCAAAATCTCATTTTCTTCTTCATCTCTCCCCAGAAAAAATTCTCAGTCTCTCTTTCTAGCTTTGTCTGCTTACAACTGTTCTTGTTCTAACAATAAGACTGAAGCACATTTTGGAAACCACTACAGTTTCTCCTTTATGATCCCTGGAGGCAATGTTCCAAGTCAAGCTTTTAAAACTGCCTTCTTAGCCTTTAGGTACACAATAATTTCAATGAGTTCATTCTTTATTTCATCCCAAAAAGACATTTCTTTGCTTTTGGGGGTTTTTTGTTTTGTTTTGTTTTGTTTTTGCTTTTTTTCTAATAAGGACTTCAATTCTTCTTGTGGTTTATTTTATTGAATTCTTCCATGTTTCTAAGGGCCAGTCCACAATTTCAGTCTCTGAATTCTAAAACCATGGTGAAAGCTTTTATTTTAACATCTCAAAACCAACTTGAGACCCTGTGACAAGAAGTATCTCCTGAACTTTTGGACAAGCCATATAAATTTAAAGTTAATATTTCCAGTTTCCTTCCTTTGCTCTCAACCATCATTAAAAAAAAAAAAAAAGAATGGAGTTCAGGGCAGTCTTTCTGTGCTATGAGGACTTTTCCTCTGGAAGAAGGAACTTAGATGCAGTTGAAAGTCCTGGCCCCAGCATATGCAAAAATAGAAAACAAAAAAACAAAACAAGAAATAAAACACAGTAAAAGAAGCTAAGAATTGTTCTGCCTTCACATGTCTAATGGGCATGCTTATGAACACTATTTTACCCATAGAAGCATTTTTTCTCCTGGCTACCGCAGCCTATCAGCCAAATTTAAAACCCCCTTGTTGAACTATCACAGAATCCTGGAGTCTTCTGATCAAAGCCCTACCAGAAGTTTTCATCTCAGGGGATTATTTTGCTCTCCAAATACCAGTACTTGTCAATCTGTCAAAATTATCAGCTAGCACTTGCAGGTCTTAATATTGCACTGAATTGAATTTCCCTCCCAGAATCACAGGCCCCTCCTTTACAACATGGAGCATGAGACAAGAATGGGTTCCCCAAGAGAAGGGCAGGAGTAAGGAACTGAGTGAAATTCACCAATTAGAATTCCCTCTTTCCTCACTGGTGAGAAATGAGTAAGGGAACAGAAAGAGGAGAGGATTCTTATGGAAGCCTGTCCATGTGAAGAAAACATAAGGAATGGGGAACAGGTTTCCCCTGAAACAGTAAAGTGGTGTAAAGGTAAGGCATTAACATAATAACATATTTAAATTATATTATGATATGTGGTCAATATTAGCAAGAAAATTATATTTGCTTTGTAGTTTCTCTCTATTATTAAGGATGTAAAAAAGCCTAAGCTTATTTTAAGAGGACCAAAGGATACATACACCTTAGGGATCTGTGGCCACCCTTCCTGGAGGGATTAGATGGATTGCTAGAATGGATCCAGGACACTGAGAAGGAAGGTAGATGAGTATAAAAGAACAAAGAAAATTTGGGAAGAAGAGAAAAGAAGGTAAGAGCCCAGAAAGAAAAAGAACTCCTGGACACCAAAAGCTGACTGTGCATGGCCTGAAGATGAATCATACGGGAAAGACAAAGACATGTTCTCACCAACTTCTAGAATCTGGGTGCTCATAACTGACTACTCTTGTGACTTTTTCCTCCAGCTCTAGGCACTCACTTACAAGTCTCTATGTTAGACTCCACCTCTGCTCTGAGCTACAGAGGCACACTCACAAATTCCTACAGCAGTGAGTGGTCATGATGTCGTTTTAGTAGATCACAACCACACAAACTGAAGTAGACTAGTGAGAACAAGAAGATATCATGTGCATTACACAGAGTAAAGGTAAGTTTTGTGAGACTTTCAGTTTTATACTCACGTCTGTGTGTACTATATGACGATGCAAAATGTCTTTCTTTCTGTGGGCCTGTGGTCAAAAAAGCCTGAAAACCCCAGTGTACCTTCCTCTGAATGAAGGAAAAACATCATTTTATTTTCTCATTCTCATAAAATCTCCTCCCCTATGATTTAATAGTTCAAGCATTCACCCCTTTCTGAAGAAACAGTGAAGTCATCCTCATTATCTAACAGTTCAAATGCCTCCTCCCCTGCAAAGTTTTCTATGGCTATTATATGTTTCCTTCTAGTAGCTCCTGTATGTAGATAAATCTGTTCTTTAAAATATATATAACTATTAAGCATTTAATTATTAAGTGTCAAATAACATATTTATATGTACATTTTTCTTCCCAGCCACACTATAGCTCATGGAATGGCAAAGAGTGTTTCTCTGTCAAATATGTTTTTACAGTGCTTAGTAGGTATTAAATTCTGAATAAAAAAAGTCAAACAACCCATTTAAAAAATGGATAAAAGACTTGAATAGATATTTCTCTAGAGAAGATATACAAATGCCAAAAAGCACATGAAAAGATGTTCAGTATCACTAGCTATTAGGGAAATGCAAATAAAAACCACAATGAGATACCATTTCACACACGCTAGAATGGGTACTATTCAAAAAACAGAAAACAACAAGTGTTGGAGAGGATGTGAAGAAATAGGAACACATTCATTACTGGTGGGAATGTAAAATGGTGGAGCCACTGTGGAAGACAGTTTGCTGGTTCCTCAGGAAGTTAAGTATAGAATTACCATATGACCTGGCAATCTAACTTCTTTAAAGCAGGGATTTGAACAGATATTTGCACAATGATGTTCATAGCAGCATTATTCACAATTGCCAAAAGGTGGAAGCAACCCAAGTGTCCATTGACCAATGAATGGATAAACAAAATGTGCTATATACACACAATGAAATATTTTTCAGCCATAAAAAGAAATAAAATTCTGATACAGGTGACAATGTGGATGAGCCCTGTAGACATTATGTTGAGTAAAATAAGCCAGACACCAAAGGACAAAACTGTATGATCTCACTGATAGGAAATAATTAGAATAAGTAAACTCATAGAGTCAGAATCTAGAATATAGGTTACCAGGAGTTAGGGTAGGGGTAGAGAATGAAAGAGTTAATGCTTGAATTGTACAGAATTTCTAGGGTTGATAATCAAGTTTTGCTAACGGATAGTGGTGATGGTAGTACAACTTGTGAACATAATTAGCAGTACTGAATTACATAATTAAAAAGGAGAAATTTCAGGTTTCTAGAATAAAAAAGGCAAATTATAAATAAATATATATTGTATGAATAACCAAATGAATGTTTGAAGGAGAGCAAACAAATCCATTGTCACCAATTATATAAAATGGTCCCAGGAGATAAAGTTTTTTCCAAGTATACAAAACAACTGAGGACCCGAGTACTCAGATAAATTGGTAATCCAGATTAAATAAGAGTTATTGTCTATATGCCCAAGATTTATCAAATTTCAAAGAATTTGCATACTTGACTCTATAATAAATACAAATGCCTCTTTCTCTGATGATTAGCTGTTTAATTCAACTAACGTGTATTGACATTGTTGATCAACTGCAGCATGCAAGGCATCCTGTTAATATTATGAGGCAAAGGTCAAAAAAGTCAAGATCTTCCTCTGAAGGGCCTTATTGTCCCCTCAGCTTTAATAGTTTTTATTTTTGTTTTAAGTAAGATTGCTGTTAAAAGACTTTTTCAGTTGTGTGGATTCTAGATAATGGATGTTTAGTACACACTTTTTTTTTTTTGTCTCAAGAAGATAAATGGAATCAGCTGGAAACCCTAACTTCCCCAAATGAGCGAATTTCCTTCTTCCATGTAACCCTGATCCTAATCCTTTACTCCAGTAATCAGGTAATTAAATAATCACTACTTGGAAAGTTGTACAACAAAATTCACTGTACTTGTTTACATCCTCAAAATGTTCAATTTCCACAGTGTCATGTAAGATATCCACACGTTCCCAGCTGCTTTCTCATTTTCACAACTTCCAAAGCCTGAGATACCATGACGGCTGCTGGGTTCACCCTATGGAAAACCCCATCTTCTGATTCCTTCCTTACTTTCTCTCCTACATTGTATATTCATGGTTAATACCCATATCTGTTACCAATAAAACTATGCACATTTCATTTTTACTTTAAAAAAATTACACCTGGAAGACTTTGAATGGAGCCCACAGAAGTGATGAGACTCAGAGGGAAATAAGCAGTTCCCTAAGGAAGTAGGGAGTGGAGAATCCCTGCTATCTGTTTCAGAATGTTTGGGGAAATGTCAGTCTTAGTTGCCCTGCATAGCACATCATTGAATGTTTTGATAAGTGAATATTTAATAAATAAGACACACAGCTTCAGAAGCTGTTAACACTTTGGGGCCCTTAGGGTATGAGTCAGTAAGACAACATGATTCCTATACAATATGACACTCCTGAAAAATAGGGAGAGAATCAGGAAGCTCCCAACAGTGAGTAACAAATTTAGAGTCATTTAGAACTCTAACAAGTGAACTGAAATACCACTCGAATGGTTTTGTTTTTTGTTTTGTTTTGTTTTTTTGTGTGTTTTTTTTGGAAATTTATCATCCATTTTGTATCAGTTACATTAAATCTAATTGATTCTATAGCATTCATAATTAGGGATAATCTTGTATCCAAGTTCCCAGAGAAGAAGGGATAGACTAAAGAACCATTTCACGTCTAGCCTTAGAGAGGGCTAAAGTTAGTCATCAGCTTTGTATCAGAACCTATTTTTCTAGAAATTCACTTACCATGTAACTAGATCTAATGTTCTCCCCCAAATTCTTGATTTTCCCCTCCTTTTTCCCACCTGAGAGAAAGTGGGTCTGTTTAAACAAGAATAAATTTCTTGGAAGGCACAAAATAATATAGTGGCTACTAGGAATTTTTAAACTTACACTGTCAGTGTTCAGATTTCATCTCTGCAGCATGATGATATGGTGGGATATATTTTGCAGACACTTTCCCCACTGGGAAAGCCCACTGAATGAGAGGCTTCTTCTGTCATCCATTATAGCAGGAATGAAAAGTAAACATTCAGATTTTGAGTCTCTAGTTTTAAAAAGATCCATAGCAGAGAAAATCCTTTGTATTCTAATGATCAGAAGTTCTGAAGAACTTTGATTGAGAGTTTGATTTTTTTGAGAATCAAAAGGAATTAAATTAGATTAAATTAAAGGAAAAGGGCTTAAAGATCATGCCAGAACAATGCCAGGGAAGAAAATATATGAATATCCAGATTCTCCTACAGAGAGAGAAGATTAGGGAGGCAAGACTGCTCAGGAAAAGTGGAGTGGGTATTACCTAGAAGGATGTGGGAGGATTAAAAGGGGCCTGTGATGAGGGTCCATTCTAGAAGGACCATATGGACAGGAGCAGATGAAGTATTGGGAGACTTCCCAGCTTCCACCTGTAGAGAGCCTTCCATTGCCTCTGCTGGGTGTTGAGTTCAAGCAAGCCAGTACTTACTGACTGTTCCGGTTTGCTAATGCTGCCATTATACAAAATACCAGAAATGGATAGGCTTTTATAAAGGGGGGTTATTTGGTTGCAAAGTTAGATTTCTACAGCCGTAAAAGTGTCCAAACCAAGGCATAAACATGAGTATACCTTTGCTGGAGAGAGGCCATAGCCGTCCGGAAACCTTCTGTTAGCTTGGAAGGCACGTGGTTGGCATCTGCTTGCTCCCAGGTTGCGTTTCTAAATGGCATTCTCCAAAATGTCTCTGCAATAGCTTTTTAGGGCAAACTCTGGGCTAGTATCTCCAAAGCATCAGCAAAAGTCTGCTTTCAACGGCTATCTCCAAAATGTCTCCCTAAGCTGCAGCAGTGAGCTCCTTCTGTCAGTGTGCCCTAATCAACTAATCAAGACCCACGCTGAATGGCTGGGGCCACACCTCCATGAAATAATCTAATCAAAAGTTATTATCCACAGTTGGGTGGATCACATCTCCATAGAAACAACCTAATCCAAAGAATCTGTCTGCCCCCCACAAGATGAACATGGCTTTTTCTGGGGGACATAATATATCCAAACTGGCACACTGACCCACCATCTTTTGGGTTTGGGCTTCTCACAGCCATGGTGCCACTAGGGTAGTCAGACTTTTTATGGACCTTTTCACATGACACTTCAAGTCTCCAAGATTTTATGAACCAGAGAGATGTGGACCCTTCTTTTGTTTGAAGTGGATATGCCAGTGTCCACAATTCTGGGAGTAAAGTGAGAAAGGAGATTGTGTATCTTTTTGTTCAGTATTCAAACTGTTTGATACAAAAGGAGTCAACAACACCTCTATTGCCTATATAAATTTTAAACCATCTGAGAGATGGAAATCCAAATATCATTTTCCTCACTGATTTGGTTAGATGAAGGTGGCTTAGCTGCAAAGGCCAAATGGGCTTGCTCAAGTTCTATGCCCTTGTCTAGACCTTGATCTGAACACCGGAGGGAACACTGGGGCTTACAGAGCACTAATCCAGGAGCACTGCATAACACTGAAAGAGAAGAAAAGAGGCTGATGGTTTAGATCCTCCCAGACATGAAATGTAGATCAATAACAATAACTCAATAATCAGATAATTCTTTTCATCCATGGGAAAAAGTGAGGCAGGGGTAGGTTAAGATGCCCATGATGTTATTCTAGGGGAGCCCTTCTACATGTAAACCTGAAAAGTATGGAAAGCAACCCCCCCCCCCCACAAACACACACACCAATTCAGATTTTCACTTAATCTACCCATTTTCAGCTGTACCCTTGGTCCATCATCCCTTTGGTTTAACCATTACAAAAAGGGTGTCTTCTGCTGTGGTGAAGAAATCTGAGGACATAAGTATTTGTTGTGCAGACTTTAAAGTACAGACTCCCATTTTTAGCTCTATCCTGTCTCAGCCATTGAACATTTTGTATATTTGTAATCCTGAATTTAGAGACTAAAAACTGCTAGGTTTATTTTAATCTTCCCCCTGTTACCCTCTTTTAAACAACTAGATTTCAACTGTCTCACCATTCTGAGTTACTTAGCATCAGTCCATCTGTTTTTCGTCTCCCAAAATTTTGTTGACATCTCTTGTCTGCTGTCATCTCCTCTCCCTTCTGTGTGTCCTTGAGTCTTTAAGCTTTTTATGATTTGTGTATTGACCTGTTGTTCAATTTATTTTCAGGAAGACATGTATCTTCAATCTATCATGCAAAATTGCAATTCCTTTTGTACTCATCTATGTTTCCCAAAATTTATATAATGAATATATATTCTTTATTGCAATCACAAGAAAACAAATATTATTTTTAAGGAATTTTGGAGGATTTCAGTCTAGTAAAATTTTTGTTTCTTCTAAATCAAAGTATTTATTTTACCTATTCATAATCTTCTTTTGAAAAATAATTCAGGGCCTCACTCATCTTTATAAACTGCCCAATTATTCCATTTGCTTATTTTTTTTCCCAAAAAGGCAGTATTATATTAAAAGGTAAATAGGTTTGCATCACTGTTAATGCATTATTAGCATGTCATGTACAACACATATGGCTTACAAATTTAGACAATGTAACAATTGAGCAAATTACATAGTGAAAAGACTAACATTTGATTAGAAATGTATACACATTACTATATGAGCTTTGTAGATGAGAAAATTGGAGATCAGCAAGCTTAGGTAACTAACCCAAGGTTTTTTATTCTAAAGCACAAATGCTTTCCATTTTGCCACTTATTTCTTTAGACCAGTGCCTCATTTTTTTCCCCATAAGGTGGTTATTGGATATTTAACCAGAACAAACTATAGAAAAGTATTACAGCCATTCATGCCTTAGTTTTAAATCAATAAAATGAGGAACTAAAACACCTGCATCTTTTTCTTTTCCCTTGGGTCTCAGAATTGATATGAGAATTGAGGCATTATTAATAAAACATTTTTTTTAATTGAAAGGGGCCCTGGAAAAACAATTTAGCATAATTTACCATAAAGAATTGTTTCCCAGGCTGGGGTGCATCATGGCTTGGGACCAGTCCAAGGCAGGGAAGCCAGCAGACCTACCTTTCTGATAAAAGAACCTCATCCTGTATTTTACTCCTGAGATTTGGGATTCAGCAACTTTGTTGTTCCCTCAGCCGTTGTTATTATTAATGCTTAATTTTAATGGATGAAGGGAGGATTTTAGTGTGGGTGGCTTGCTTCTTCTTTTTGTTGTTGTTAAATGTAGCAACAAACAATCAGATTAAAGGAAGAGGAATACAAAGAAAATGGGTCGTGAATAAACAAAAAGGTCAAGACTCTAGTATTTAGTGCAATTTCTGGGGAACTATTAACTACACCATGATTGGCAGATTTAACAGTACCTTCTGCTCTCTTTTGCCAGCAACTATGCAATTATTCCAGGTGTTGTAGTGGAATGACTCCATCAAATTTTATAGGATTAATCAGCATGTAAATGTTGGCAGGCTTCAGGCTCCGATCCGGACTTCAGGTGCAGCTCTTAGAACAGATGGAGAGAAGCACTTCTTCATTTGTTTTTTTAAACAGGATTTAGAAATTGGCCATAATACCTTTGCTCGGAGATAGAGTTTATTTCCTGACATTTTGCCCAGTATAAATCTTTCATAACATGTACAAAATATGGTCTGTATATCAAGAGGTAAAAATAATCCCAGGCTATATAAAACACATGAATATTACGATTCCATATTACCTCTTTGAAATTTAGGAAATGTTTTAAGCATTTCTTCTTCTATATTTGAATTACCAAAATATATCATAAATAGTAAATAAAAAACAAATATATGCTCTATTACCTGCATCTGTTGAATCTTTAGTGGTGTGAAAAAGAGGCTCATGAGGGAGTTGGGACACTGTGTGAAGCTTATTGTCTGATTATTGAACTATTTGGCAGAAACTCTTCTACTCATGAACTTCCAATGGCTCCTAATTGCCTACAGCAGTGGTTTTTTAAATATTTGCTTTTGCCAAAAGCAATTTAGGCACTCCATCAGTAACAATGGCTCACTCCAGCAGGACCACTCAGTGTACGCCAGGGGTGAGGGATGAAGAGGTGAGTTGGGCAGTGAAGTTTTAAGTTCTCTGAGTAGTCTTGCTGCCTTTTCCCAGCCCTGGCCCCATTTAAGAAGTGCTGGCTCACAGTATAGAGTTCAAGCTTCTCAGTTTGCTATTCAAGTTTCTTCCATTCTAGTTTAACCTTTCTACTCCATTTTACCTTAATCCCCTTCTCTAACATGAATTCCAGTCAGACAGACTTCTCAATGACCTCTAGAATTTTTTCTTTGTGTCTCCTGTCCAAACCTTTCCTGATTTTCAAGAGCTGGCTCAGTTCCACTTTCTCTACGATTCGATCCCTAGCTGGCCCCAAACAACTGTGCTCTCTTTGTATAGTCCTTGTTTATATCACTAGTTTGATCACCAAGATGGGCAGACTCACAACTCACTTAAATTGGATGTTGTATTTTTTGTAAACGCCAGGTTTAAGACCTGCTCTAATTGGTTTAGTAGCTACACCATATTTATGTGAAATGCCTTTTCCACTGTCTTATTTTTGTTCTGTTTTCTTCAAAGTTTGTTCTTAGTTAAGCAAAAATTGAGAGACCACCAGATTTCTTCATCTTGGAAGAAGTTGTCAATGTACATGACCCTTTTTGGTTTAACTCACCCTTAGATTCATTGCTAAAATGATTAGCCTGGTCCGTCTGGGGCTATTGTTCCTTTTCAGTTGAAGATAATTACTCTATTTTATTAAAGATACTTCAAAATTTCAGCAAATTTATCAACCTAGTCCCAGGCTCTCATATACCCAATGTTACTCATTAGGATAAATAATTCATTCAGCAAATCTATTTTAAAAATAATTATTTTGATGATGTAGTATATTACATGAAATAAACCAGGGATTAATAAGAGTCTATACATTGAATTACAAAATAGAAGGCTGATAAGGTGAGTACATTTAGATCTCCTTGAATTCCTTTCTTTGTTCTGTGGGAACAAGGAGTCCAATAAGGTTTTTGAGGAAAAGACAAATCTTATCTGACCTGAATTTTAGGCTTTACTTTTTGTGTTACTGTGCAAGCCAGTACAATAAGGGCAAGAATAGTTCTCTTTTAGTACAATGTTAACAAATGTCTTCCCTCATAAATTAATTTTTTTAACTTAACTCGTCTATGTGATGGGAACAAGCTGCTCAAATGACAGTATCAACAGGGAAGAATGAGCCCAGAAAGTGGAAATAATGGGAAAGACATTAAACATTTATCAGAATGTGAATCCTGGTTTCTCATTTTTAACTGAAAAAACCAGCTCTGATTTAGAAAAGAAACTGATAGCAACACAGAGGGTAGATTGGCACCTGAGAAATTGGAGGCAGAAAGACCCAGTAATGATGAATGTGATGAGAAGATCATGGGGAGAACCTAAGACGGTGGCTAGGTGAGACAGGGCAAAAAAGCACCTCTGTGAAAAATACTAGATAAAAACCAGAAAGTGACCCAGAACACCAGTTCCAGTGATGCACCAGCCAAACAAGTTCTGCTAAATCCACAGGGAACTTGCATTTGGTGAAACTGGGAGTCTGCATTCTGAAATGAGTGAGTAAGCTGGCTGAAAGCCCCATGACCATGCTGCAGTGTGGGGAAACCACAGGTTGGTGTTTGGAGGTGGACTAGTTCTTTTAAAAAAAAAACAAACAAAAAAAAAAACGGGAGCGGCTACAGATACGGCAGTGAGAACCACACAGTGAAGCACTGCAGGAGCAGGCTGTAGCCAACTCCTCGGTGTCTGGCATGGAGGATAGCCCTCCCCACACTGACTCTTGATTGTCTCAGGGCCAGGGGGATAGAGGAGAGAGCAAAAAGGAGAAAGAAACCACACCCCTTGCAGATATCTCCCTGGCTGGCTGGAGACACTCCTGCCCGGGGACAGAGCCATAGCCCAGAGCCACGCCAAGAGTGTTTCCCACAGTGCCACACACACGCCACAATATCAGCCATGGACAGTGGACTTTAGTGCACACACCGCTAATTGTCCCGGAGCTGGGAAGGCAGAGCTGTGCGAAAAGGGGGAAATTAACATGCCCGATTCAACCATCTTTATAGCAGGCTGGGAATGCCCCTGCACAGTCCAGGGCTTCCCTGGAGGCCGACGCGCACTTGTGACATGGCACAGCCTTCCCTCAGTAAAGGTCCTGGAAGAGCACAGCAGGGAAGGGGGACCTGCTTGGAAATCCCAGGGACCCTACCCCAATACCAAGGACTTGTGGGTCAGCAGCAGAGACAATCTGTGGCAAGACTGAAATGAAGGCTTAGACTCTTGTAACAGCCTTAATTCTCTGGGAACACCTGGGAGGTTTGATTATTAAAGCTGCCCTGTCTCCCTAGCCACCCAGAAACACGCCCCACATTCAGGGCAGACAGCACCAACAACACACCCAAATTTAGTGCACCAATTGAACCCCACAAGAATCAGATCCCCACACACCACAAAGACAAAGTCGGGGAGAACTGTCTTGAGGGGAATAGGTGACTCGTGGATGCCATCTGCTGGCTAGTTAGAGAAAGTATATGCCACCAAGCTGTAGATCTGAAAACTTAGATATCAGTATTATATCCAGAAAGAACCCTATCAAGTAAAGCAAATGCCTAGAGGCCAAAAAACAACAGAAAATCTTAAAGCATATGATAAAACCAGATGATATGAAGAACCCAAACCCAAACACCCAAATCAAAATCAGAAGAGACACAGTACTTGACACAATTAATCACAGGCCTAAAATCAAACAATGAGAGCATGGCACAGGACATAAACGACATGAAGAAGAGCATGACACAGGATATAAAGGACATGAGGAAGATCCTAGAAGAGCATAAAGAAGATAGTGCAAGAGTAAATAAAAAAAATAGAAGATCTTATGGAAAAAAAGAAACTGTTGGCCAAATTAAAAAGACTCTGGATACTCATAATACAAGATTAGAGGAAGTTGAACAATGATTCAGCATCTTCGATGACCACAGAATGGAAAATGAAAGAATAAAAGAAAGAATGGGGGAAAAATAAAAAAAAATTGAAATGGATCTCAGGGATACAATAGATTAAATAAAACGTCCAAATTTAAGACTCATTGGTGTCCCAGAAGGGGAAGAGAAGGGTAAAGTTCTTGAAAGAGTATTCAAAGAAATTGTTGGGGAAAACTTCCCAAACCTTCTACACAATATAAATACACAAAGCATAAATGCCCAGCAAACTCCAAATAGAATAAATCCAAATAAACACACTCCAAGACATATTCTGATCAGACTGTCAAATACGGAAAAGAAGGAGCAAGTTCTGAAAGCAGCAAAAGAAAAGCAACTCACAACATACAAAGGAAACAACATAAGACTAAGTAGTGACTACTCAGCAGCCACCATGGAGGTGAGATGACAGTGGCATGACATATTTAAAATTCTGAGAGGGAAAAATTTCCAACCAAGAATACTTTATCCAGCAAAACTCTCTTTCAAATTTGAGGGAGAGCTTAAATTTTTCACAGACAAACAAATGAGAGATTTTGCTGATAAAAGTCCTGCCCTACTTCAGATACTAAAGGGAACCCTACTGACAGAAAAACAAAGAAAGGAGAGAGAGAGAAAAAAAAAATTAACAGACATATATAGAACATTACATCCCAAATCACCAGGACACACATTTTTCTCTAGTGATCACGGATCTGTCTCCAGAATAGACCATATGCTGGGACATAAAACAAGCCTCAATAAATTAAAAAAAAAAAAAAACCAACAATTGAATATATTCAAAGCACATTCTCTGACCACAATGCAATACAAATAGAAGTCAATAATTTTTTATTCGTAACTCCACTATTTACTTCCTACAGGAACTAAAATACATAAACTCTAATGACAAATCAGTGGCTTTGGACTCAATGTATAATATGTAATTTCTGACAAGAACTATATAAAGCTGGGGGAATGGAGGAGTATAGGAACATAGTTTACATGTCCTATTGAAGTTAAGTTGGCATCAAAGGAAAACAAGATTGTTATAGATTTAAGAGGTTAAATTTAAGCCCCACAGTAAACACAAAGAAATTATCAGAGAATATGACCATAGAGTTGAAAAGTAGAGTATGGGTTATGAGAAGTGGGGGAAGGGGCAATGGGGAGTTAAGAAATGAGTGTAGGGTTGCTGTTTGGGATGAAGGGGAATTTCTAGTAATGGATGGTGGTAAGGTGATAGTATTACAACATTCTAAATGTGATTAATCCCACTAATGGAATGCTAAGGAGGGATTGGAATGGGAAGAGTTAGGCTGTATATATGTTTCCACAATTGAGGGGGAAAAAAAAGAAAAGAAAAAGACAGTCTAAATAGGCAATGACAATTAAATGCCAAGAATGATCCTGGATGGGATCTGAGGATGGAGGAGAGGAGGCTCAAAGGGACACAGTTGGGACAAAGAAAAAAAAAAAGGAAATACAGAATGTAAGCTTTGTATCAGTGTTGAATTTCTTGAACTTCTTAGCTGCGCTTAATGGGAATGCATAAAAGAATGTTCTTGTTCATGGGAAATGTATATGTGAATTATATTATTTGTTCAAGGATATGTGCGACTTGCTCTCATATGTTCAGAAGACAAAGCAATAGATGATGGATGATAGGGAGGGCGGGAGGGAAAGAAAGAAAGAAATGGTGATGTGAAAGGATGTTAAAGTTGGTGGATCAGGGTATCGGGGGAGGGGGGTCAGGGTATGCTGGAATTCTGTGTATGGGTTTTGTATGGTTTTTGCAACTGTTCCTGTAACTTTGAATTTATTTCAAAATAAAATTTAAAAAAAAAGAGCATGGACTAGGCCTTGGCAATGAGTGGGAAGGAGGGAGTGGATATAAGGGAGACTTTGGAACTGGGCACAGCAGGCCTTGGCAACTGCCTGGGCTATTAGAAGTGGCCAAGAGAACTGATCAGGGTGACTGGGAAGGCACTAGTGTCATGAGCCATGAAAGGAAAAGTAAATTTTTTTTTTCTTTCCTAGAGAGCAAATACATCCTTAAAAACTGGTCATTGGATTATTTTTTGCACCTATATTAGTTAGGGTTCTCTAGGGAAACAGAATCAACAAGAGATATCTATAACTATAAGATTAATAAAAGTGTCTCACACAACTGTGGATATGCATGAGTCCAAATTCTGTAGGGCAGGCAGCAAATTGGCAACTCCAATGAAGATGTTCGATGAACTCCTCAGGCAGTGAACTGACAATTTGGATGACCGTGTTTGATGAACTCCTCAGGAAATGCTTTGCTTGTCAGCCAAAGAAGAAGTAAAGGTCCTCTATCTGTCTTGCTTAAAAGTCTTCAACTGATTGGATTAAATCCAGCAGATTGCATTCTCTCATTGTGGAAGACATGCCCTCCATTGATGTAATCAGTCATCAAAAGTCAGCCTATTGACTGATGATTTAATAAACCAGCCTTTTGGTTTATTAACCAGCCACAAATGTCCTAACATTGGTTAGGCCAGTGCTTGCTTGACCAGACACCTAGGTACTATCACCTGGCCAAGTCGACACATGAACCTAACCATCACAGCAGGTAACTTAAAAGGTGATCTTAGGTCTATTAAAATGTATTTGATTGATGTGCCAAGCCCTCAATCATGGGACTTGTGCTTATGAAGTTTGTTACTGCAAAGGAGAGGCTAAACTTGCATATAATTGTGCCTAAGAGTCTCCCCTAAGTACCTCTTTGTTGCTCAGATGTGGCCCTCTCTCTCTCTAACTGAGCCACCTCAGCAGGTGAACTCACTGCCCTCCCCCCTACATGGGACCCGACTCCCAGGGGTGTAAATCTCCCTGGCAACTCAGGATATGACTCCTGGGGATGAATCTGGACCTGGCATTGTGGGATTGAGAATATCTTCTTGACCAAAAGGGGGACGCAGAATGAGATGAAATAGTTTCAGTGGCTGAGAGATTTCAAATGGAGTCAAGAGGTCACTCTGGTGGACATTCTTATGCACTATATAGATAACGTGTCTTAGGTTTTAATGTATTGGAATAGCTAGAAGTAAATACCTGAAACTACCAAACTCCAACCCAGTAGTCTGGACTCCTGAAGACGATTATATAATAATGTAGATTACAAGGGGTGACAGTGTGATTGTGAAAACCTTGTAGATCACATTCCCTTTATCTAGTGTATGGATGGATGAGTAGAAAAATGGGGATAAAAACTAAATGACAAATAGGGTGGGATGGGGGGATGGTTTGGGTGTTCTTTTTTTACTTTTACTTTTTTTACTGTTATTCTGATTCTTTCTGATGTAAGGAAAATGTTCAGAAATAGATTGTGGTGATGAATGCATAACTATATGATCGTACTGTGAACAGTTGATTGTATACCATGGATGATTGTATGGTATGTGAATATATTTCAATAAAACTGAATTAAAAAAAAAGTATTTGAAATTATGGCCTACTCATTCTAGGACTAATAACATACAGATTTAAATTATTTAATGCTTTTTTTTTTTAATTCTTTAAAATTATGCTTTGAACCCTACATTCTGCTATGTGAAATTAAGAACACCCTACCTAATAAGTCAAGCCCTCAATCTTGAGGCTTGCTCTTGTGAAACTTATGGCTGTAAAGCGGAGGCTAAGCCTATCTATAATTATGCCTAAGAGTCACCTTTGGAGAACCTCTTTTATTGCTCTGATGTGGCCTTTCTTTCTGTAAGCCCACTCTGCAAATAAGTATAATACCCTCCCCGTTATGTGGGACATGACTCCCAGGGGAGTGAGTCTCCCTGGTGACAAGGGATGCAACTCCCAGGAATGAGCCAGGCATTGAGGGATTGAGAAGTCCTTCTTGACCAAAAGGAGGAAAAGAAAGGTAACAAAATAAGGTTTCAATAGCTAAGAGATTTCAAATAGAGTAGAGAGGCTATTCTGGAGGGTATTCTCATGCAAGCTTCAGCTAGGTATTCCAAATGACCACAGTATGTCAAGCCCTAACCAAGAGTAGTCCTGAAAATACTAAAGAATACCTAGACTCCTATCTGAGACTCTATAGAAGTTTCACTCACTAATTTTAATTTTCAGAAACTTAAAACCTCCAGAGTGTTCTTATGACAGATATGTCCCCAAACCCAGAGGCAATAGCCTCTTGCATAACATCAAAAAGATGTACCCCCCTTCACCATAATGTTGACACCCCTTTTCAATATGAACAAGTTAGGGTGGTCACTGCCCAGATATTCCTGAAGATTGAGAGTGATCGAATGAGAGGGAGAGGTTGCAGCAGACAAGATAGGATTTAACAAAGGATTACAAATACTGAATCTTTACATAAAACTTTTTCTTAGTTTCTATGGTATTGGAATAGCTAGAAGGCAATAACTGAAATGGAACTGTAACCCATAACACTCTTTGAAATTTGCTCTATAGTTACTTGTTAAATCATACTTTAAAAGTTAACACCTTTATGTAAATGTTATATTTTGCAATCGTGAAATAACTGAAATTGTGGAACTGTAACCCATAATATTCTTTGAAATTTGTTCTATAACTTCTTGTTAAATTGTACTTTGAAAGTTACTACTTTTCTGTATATGTGTTATATTTCACAATAAAAATTGTAAAAAAAAAAAAAATCCCTATGGCCTAGGCTATATATAATCCAGACTAATTAAATTAGGGGCAGGGGGACCTACACATCAGTACTTTAAAAATTTTCCAATATGAATCCAAGATTAAGAAACACTGCCTGATGAGTAGAAAAATGGGGACAAAAAGTAGATGAAGAATAGTGTGGGATGGAGGGGATGGAAAGATCTGGGTGTTCTTTTTTGCTTTTATTTTTATTCTGGAGTAAGGAAAAGTTCAAAAATTGATGCTGATGAATGCACAACTGTATGATGGTGATATGAATAATTCATTGTGCACTGTGGATACTGTAGGGTGTGTGAATATAAGTCAATTAAACTGTATTTTTAAAAAAGTAAATGAACAATGGGGGAGGAAAGGAATGGGATGTTTTGGATGTTCTTTTTTATTTTATTTTTTGGAGTAATGAAAATGTTCAAAGTTTGATTGTGGTTATAAAAGCACAATTATATGATGATACTGTGAACAACTGATTGTACACTTTGTATGTTATGTGATTATATCTCAACAAAATTGCATTAAAAAATTATGCTTTGAGGCAATGGCTGTCCCCTTTATAGAACTTGCTAAGGCAGAATTCAAGTTTTTGGCTGTCAGTAATCAGTAATCAGGAAAGAGACCCAGAAAAGTCTTTGGACAAAAGGCCTAGAAGCTTCTGCATTTTACCCAGCATTAATTTCCTTTAATGGGCACCATGAGAGTTTAGACGAGCAATGATGGGTGGATATTTGTTTATTGGTTAGGGTAGGCTAGGTTACACTGTTGAAAAAAAACAAAACAAAACAAAAGCATGAAGAGGCTTAAAACAGCAAAAATATATTTCTTGCTTATGCCACATGTCCATTACATGTCAACAGGGCTACTCTGCTCCTCATAGTCACTCACAACCTGCTTGAAGATCGTTTCATCCAGACACAGGCTTCCAGGATCATAAAGCAGGGGAAAGAGCTGGTGAAATGCACACAGGTTTTTAAAGCGTCCATCTAAAAGTATAGATGCCACTTCGGTTACCATCTCTGTGGTCAAAGCAAGTATCATGACCACACCTAGTTTAAGGAATCAGGGAAATATAATCCTACCATTTGTCCAGAAAGGGGAGAAACAGGAAATATTCCAGAAGATAACATTCATCTAGTTTGAAATAACATTTATGGAATTACTGTGTCAACTGGATGGACCCCCCTTCACCATAATGTTGACACCCCTTTGCAATATGAACACACGTAAAGTTTTAATATTATTGTAATATGAAATATCCTGTCATCTGTGAACACTTGCAATAACTGGCATCTAGTTGTTCTGCACTTAGAGATTAATCTCTCTGTGTTATGCTTTCACCTTATAGAATGATAACTACTCTGTAAGGAGCCTTATCAATCTTCCCAACCTGGGCTGGATGCTCAAGGGGCTATGATGGTGCCATATTTTTACTTCTAGGCTGAACTGCTTTGTAAATGGCAGCTGATGGGCAAGGACCAGGTCAAAGGCTTTGTCAACTAATTATTGACCAATTCCCACACATCATTTTAGTTAGACCACACTTTAGGGGCTGCCCAGTCACCTCCCAGCCTCAAGGACTAAGCTCCAGCCTTTGCAGCTTTTGGGATGCAAATTTGATCCTTGGAGACTGAAATAACTCCTGGCATTTGGGCTGATTTTTGAATAACTCTGTCCACTAAACCAACTACAAATACATGATTCCACGCTTGCTTACACATTTTATGAGTCTTAAAATGAGTCTTACGTGTAATAACATAAAGAGTAAGGCAGTCAAATGATTCCAATTAAAACAACTAAAACTGTTTATATTCATATTTGTCTCTTATTGTACTTTAGAGCTTTAGATATCTTGGTAAATGTGACAACAGAGAATTCAATGCTTGTAGGCAATGTGTTATTTTTCAAATGCAATTTTATTGAGATGTATTCACATACCATATAATCCATCCAAAGTATACAATCAGTGGCTCATAGTATCATCATGTAGTAGTGCATTCATTGCCACAATTTTAGAACATTTTCATTACTCCAAAATAAAGAAAAAAATCAAAATAAAAAAAAACACCCAAAACATCTCATACCTCTTATCCCCCCTATTATTTATATATTTTTTTGTCTTTATTTTATTCCTCACTTGCCCATATACTGGATAAAGGGAGTGTCAGGCACAAGGTTTTCACAATCATATGGTCACATGATAAAAGCTATACAGTTATACAATCATCATCAAGAGTCAAGTCTCCTAGATCACAGTTAAACAGATTCAGGTATTACCTTCTAGCATTGCTAATATACTAAAAACTAAAAAAGGAGTATCTATATAATGCATAAGAATAACCTCCAAAATGACTTCTCGTCTCTATTTGAAATCTCTTAGCCACTGAAACTTTATTTTGTTTCATTTATTTTCTCCCTTTTGGTCAAGAAGGCATTCTCAATCCCATGACGACAGGGCCAGGCTCATCCCTGGGAGTCATGTCCCACATAGCGGGGAGGGTAGTGAGTTTATTTGCAGAGTTGGCTGGGAGAGAGAGGCTACATCTAAGCAACATGAGCGGTTCTCTGGGGGTGACTCTTAGGCATAATTATAAGTAGGCTTAGCCTCTCCTTTGCAGGAATAAGTTTCACAAGGGCAAGCACCAAGATCTAAGGCTTGACTTACTAAATTGGGAGTCCCAAATGCTTCCTAGAATCTCAAGAACTCGCCAGATGGGGAAGTTTAATATTTCCACATTTTTCCCAGTCTTTCAAGGGAATTTTGCAAATACTTTTTTATTTTCTGCCCAAAATACTCGGAGATGTATCAGGGTATTACATTAACCTGAACAGAATGACAAGTTCTCATTTCCTATTCTAGGTTCCATGTAATTATGTTGTTTAAATAAACTGACCATATAGGTTAAATTAGGCAGTGTGCTACAGAGAATATAAACTTTATACCAAATAAATATCTGTTAAATAACAGTTAAAAGTCAGGAATAGATGTGACTGCTGTATGAGTTTACAATCTAGGAACCTTTACAATAAGGCTTATTGAACATTCTGTACTCCTGCTTTGTCAATTGCCCAGTATCTGCCCACATTCCATCCCCTGATAACCTATGCTTTCAAATTCAATTCTCAGCATTTGGGAAATGCATTTTTGAAGGCAATTTTTCAGGGTTGTGTTTTAAATGTACCTACATACCAATTTTAAATTCCCTTGGAATAATTGCACTGTCATACATTCTGTATAGGCTACAGTTTAAGGTACCGGCTCTATACTTTTAAGAAAAGAGATGATGATTTTAACATTAAA
This sequence comes from Choloepus didactylus, assembly GCF_015220235.1. Lineage (NCBI taxonomy): Eukaryota > Metazoa > Chordata > Mammalia > Pilosa > Megalonychidae > Choloepus > Choloepus didactylus. The sequence goes on from NC_051310.1 coordinate 164,390,802, forward strand.
CAAAACCTTCTTGCCTCTTTAAAATGGCACTTACATTGCTACATCAGATTCTCATACAGACATGGCTGCAAATCTAGGATTTGATTGTGTTTGAAAAGACACATCAAAATCCCCGAAGACACCAGAAAATTTCCCAAAGATTTCTAATTTCAGTAGAATTTAAATTATTCACTTCCTCTTCTTGGGGCTTTTCTACATTTGGACTTCAAGGCCCTGGTTAATTCTTGGAGAGTAATTCTCAGTTAATTGGTTACCTAACTATAGCCCACAGCTGAAGTCCCTCATAGCAAACACATAACAAACAAAGGTTGTACATAGCAGAGAGCCATAAGTGCAAGGCTTTGTTAATCTTTCACCAGAAATAATGTCCTTTAAATGTGTGTTTTTCAGATCATTCAGTGTAATAGTCACTATAAAATAGCTGACTATATCTCTTTTGCTCCCTGGGAGGGGAAGATGAGAACTGATCAGGGCCATCAATTTTCCTGGTGTCAAGAGCACCCAGCCATTAACTAGTCTGACCCTTCTTTACCTTTTCTTCCAGTTCTTTACTCCCCTTCTACCTTTTCCCAAACTAAGTTTCCCCAAAACATTCTAAACAAAACAACTACACATACACAGACTTATTTATTTGTTTAGGAAAGTCACAAATGTGCCTCTACTTTCCTTTCCAGGGCTGGGGGACTATCATTGACTTTCCAGCAGAAACCTGGTACATGGGCTTTTGCCATGATCCAATATAGTCTCCTTCCTTGGCCAGATGGAAGTCTAGCTTCTTCTAGGCCTCGCACATATCATTTGGAAAAGTCTGTTCACAAGCACAACCATGATCCCCCTGAAAAATGCCCCTCTCAATCATTCTGCATGAAGTTGTCACTCATATCCATCAGAGGGACGGGTTCAGATTTCTTGCAGTATTTGTCCCTATGTCAATCCAGTTTAGTAATAAATAATTTGTTTCCTCAGAGACTTCAACAAAACTCTTGGACTTAAAGTTTTCTAAACTGGGAGGAAGATCTATCCACATAGGAAAGGAGTGGCTCAGCTCAGGCTCAGATAGAGGCCACCCTCCTTTAAGAGAGCAGCCACTCAGCTGGGAGCTGGTAACTACTTGCTTCCAAGTAAACCTGAGGCATTTCTGCTTCCTGGTGCTAAATGACCATAGGATGAGATGATATTTACTTCTGCTTCTGTTTTTTTTTTTTTTTTTTTTGGTTTAAAACTTTTTTCTAGTATACTTTTTATTATTATATGTTTATAGAGCATAAAATTTCTCAGTTTAACTACATTCACATATGCAATTCAGTGGTGTTAGTTATACTCATAATGCTGTGTTACCACCACCACCATCCATTGCCAAAATTTTTCCATCACTTTAAGCAGAAACTCTGTCCCCGTTAAGCATTAACCACCCATCTCTCTTCCTCTGCTCCTGATAACCTGTAATAGTCTTTCTGTCTCCATGAATTTTCATATTATAGTTATTTCACATAAGTGGAATCACATAATATCTGTCCTTTTCTGTTTGGTTTATTTCATTCAACATGATGTCTTCATCATATTATAGCATATAACTGAATTCATTCCTTTTCATGGCTGAATAATATTCCCTTGTGTATATATAACACATTTTGTTTGTCAATTCACCTCTTGATGGACACTTGGGTTTTGTTTTTACACCTTTTGGCTACTGTGAGTAATGCTTCTCTGAACACTGGTGTACAAGTATCTGTTCAAATCCCTGCTTTCATCTTTTGTGTGCTCAGCTGAATATTCCACTTAAAATGCACTATTCCTCTTTGTTCTACCTAGCCACTCTACTTATCAATTAATATAAAGATCCAACCTGAAATCTTTTCTAATTAATCCAGGGCAGAGATCATGCTTTCTAGTCTTCTCCATAATCCCCATCAGCACTTAACACACTATCATATACACAAGAGCAACCTAGACTTGCTTTTACAATATGCAAAAGGCATAAGGGTGGAAATAAAAAGGGGGAAAAGAAAATTCCAACATTTCTAGCACACAGATTTAATATAAATATAAAACAAAATATACTCAAATATAAAAGCTTTTAAAATATAAGTTTTGGACCATCCCCTCTCCTAAAATTGAACTCCCATCAACATTTAACCAGTTCCTTACCCTCCAGCCATGTTGCATGTGTATAATAGTTTCTGTAAACTTTAATTTATATTCTCCAAATTGTGATAATTTTAAAAGAAATAACCTAGAAAAACCTAAACCAATTTGAGACTGCATTACATCCTTATATTCATTGCTACAGCTTCCTTATATCCCGGATCTACACAAATCTTCCAAGATTTTAGGATACCATTGGCAATAGCAGTGCATCTGATATTTCTTATCAACCACAACCTGTACATCAGGAGATAATTCTGGAAATCTTCTTGGCAAAGCTCTTTCCCATTCCTTATGGAGGAAAGTATGCTTTCAGTGGGATCCCAAACGTTAATAAATATTGCACATAAAAAGGGTACCATGATCATGTAAATTTGGGAAAACAATTTTTTGTTTTTTGGTTTTGGGTTTAAACATGGATTAAACAAAGTCAAACAAGTTACTTTATTGCAGAACTTCTTAGAACTTCTATTATGTAAAGTGCAGTGTGATTTACCAGGAGGAGGATATAGAATACAGCATTTCCCAACATCTTGCCACATTCTTCCTGGAGCAACTTTGAAGGCCATGAAGGCAACTCTACGAACTAGTGATCTCTTTAGGACAGCCGATGCAGTCATTGTCCAAATTTTATTGCATACCAAAATAGCTACTGAAAAACTTGTATTAGCTTGGAGAAACTTTCCAGTCTCCCTGGCTAACATAACTGCTTTAACTTTAGGAAGTTTATTGAGAATTAACGGTCAATTCTAATTGCTTGAATAATATTAATTTTCAGATAATGAAAAAAATTTCTGGTGACTATTACAACATTTTCTCTCCTCTTCAGCGTCTCTGTCATCAGCCCAGAACTAATTCTCTTCAAATTAAAGATGGAGGGAAGAATAAGCCATGCATTGTGCCTTTTGTGTAGTCCTGATAAAGATAAATATGGACAGAGTTTAGAAGCTGACCAGTATGATGGCAGCAGAGGTCCTTGTACCTAAAGATCTCAGTATTTGCACGGGAATCATTTGCATCTCAAAAGCTCTACCTTCTTCAGATTTTTACTCTGATTTTTCCAGAGCATATTAGACGTTTTTTTCCAATACATAACATGTCATAAGATCAACCTTTTATTTTCTTCCCAATAGAACTACTGTACCTAATGAGTTTCAAATTTTTTAAGAACTTTAAAAAAAAAGAAAGAGAATTAAAAAGTTCCCTTCCTTTTAATGTAATCTAAGCAGGATGTGAAAGGTACTTATTGTGGGTGTTTGTAAGTATTCTTTATCAGCAGATGGGTAGAAATATTGACGATAATAATCTCAAAGGACTATTCCTTAAACTTTCAAGCCACAGTGTATCCTGGGATGATGCATCAACAGCCTGTTGGAAACAAAAGTTTGGATTCAGAGTGGCATGTGGATACGTGTTTTTCTCAGCAAAATAATTCAGCCATTGTAATTATTTTTAACAGAATTGGGCTTCACACTGTGGGATAATGAGCTGGAAAACGTATTTGTTTTAAATAAAGACACTTTCACACTACAAGAACACACAAACATCTAAGAAACCCAAATGCATCCGTCCAGCATGCCTGGTAAAAGAGCCAATTTGATGCTATTTCCAACTGCGTAGAAATAATTTGCTACAAATTCAGGCTACAATGCAAACAGGTGCTTCTTGAAAGAAACCCCATGAGTCTAGAACTGCCAAGGGCCAGGACAGCTGGGAAACATAAAGATGTTCTCTCTTAAATGGCACCCAAGCCTCTGGGCCTATTTGGGTCCTGACTCCAAACACTACCTTCACTTTGGCCATTATGATCATGGGACCAGGCTGATCCCTCAAATGACCCTCAGATTTCACCAGGGACTTGGGTTGGCACTAACAACACTGAGAAATCACGCTTTAAACCAAGAATGTATGGGTAAATGATTCCCAAACAAGCCTCAGAAGGGCAGATAAGGGATGTCAGATGCAATCACCCTCACCCTGAACTCCAGTCACCTCATCCCTTCAAAGCAAATAATGAGACAAAGACGAAACCAAGGGAGAACAGGGTGGAGTAAACAATAAGAAAATACATAGATGGGACAGAGGTAAACAGAAGCGTATAAGGGTGGAAATCATAATTCCTTCTTAAGTTTTATTATGCAGGAAGAACCAGTGGTGAAAATGCAGTTCAAAGAAAGGATTTAGAAATAATGTTAGGTTTTGAAGGGAAATTTCTAGGAGGACAAAAATAATCCAAGGATAGGGCGTTTAGACTGATATTCAGTACAAAAGGGTGTTTAACAAATACTGTTCATTTAATGATACTTGCTTGAATCTCAAAGCAGTGCAAGTAACCATCCACAGCTGTGCCAGGAGTTTACCATTAGATCTTAGTGGGCTGTCAATGAGTTTAACGATTTCAAACCTTCTTTCTCGAAGATTTCGTTTCCTTCCCCTAATCCTCTAGAAAACGTTGTTTGCTACCAGAAATGAGTTCCTCAACAGATGAATCTACTCTGATGTTAAGAAGAAATTCACTAGTACAAATGGAGCTTCCTCAGAATGGCAAATGTGTCCTGACCTACTTCTCAGCACGGAGTTTCCAGGTAATAAATAAAGAAACCCAGGAATGCACTTGAACATACACCAGAGTTCAAAATACATTTACCACTGAAAAGGCAAAATCATTTAAGGCAGCTGTTAGCTTGGGCTAAGAGTCGTATTTTCAGCTTGGCAGTTACACCACTGATTTATACACAGCCCAAGTCTTGAAAACAGATGTAATCAAGTCAACTTTAAGTATTATACACAGTGAAACCTTACCCCTTTATTTTACATTATGACTATGTAAAAATGACTTGATGGTACAAAAATTACTTTTCCTAAATAAGTTTGATTTAAATTTCTGAGAGCTGAACTCATGCATACAAAGCAAATATTTTCCTTCTAGAACTGATGTTGCTGTTATCTCTGGAGTTTCTTGATTGTCTTGGGAAAAGAAGTAATGTTTCAAGAATATAGCACAGAAAGTATCTGGAAATGTAAAATAGAGCATTTGAATTTTATTGCTACGCAAATTAAATTCCCCAGATCTTCCTCATAACTTGTCCTTGAGAAAAGTGCACTACATTTTGTAGGGCCATTAGGGAAAAAAAGCTTTGAAATACTGAGGCCTAGTTATTTATAATCTCAACACCTTCCAAGGGGGGTGGCCCCCATACATAGTGGACCCTTTGTTTTCTTGAGTCCCAAGTTGGGTTTGGGTTTGCAAAATTGGGATGGTGGCTTGATAAGAGATGAATTGTTCTGTATAGTAGAATGGAGAGGAATTTAAAGTTCTTGGTGGTAAATCAAGGAAGGAGAGAGGAGTCAGGATTCTGGATACTCGAGGGGCACTCAAGAAAAACGTTCAAAATTAACTACAAGTTTTTTGCATTGGGTTGAGGGATGTAAATTCTGAATTAATTTCCTTATAGGGTATGTGATTTCATTTTGAATAGAAAATTAATGGCTTTCATTATTTTGTGTATTCTGTTTAAAGAAAAACATTATATATGTTCTTTAATACTACATTTATTTCTTAAAGAATTTTGTCAAAATAGGTGATCATAAGCTTTCCCAAACGTAGAAACATCTTGTTTCTTCCAAGGAATGAATGGTCTTGTGCTGCATAAGAATCACATTTCCTTGTATTTACCTCTCAGAGAACAAGAGACAGGGCAAACTCTACTTCAGCTAGAATTTGTCCTTGGCAAACAAAAAAGTCTGAAAAAAAAGTCAATTTCTGCTTATACTGTTAGAGTGGAATACATTTCAATGAGAAAACTTTCAGATACCTCTGTAGCATGGTTCTGACTTATTTGCATGAACAAACGAATATCCTTGTTCATGTATGTTTGCAAAACAAATGTTCAGAGACAGGATAGACTTATCCTATAAGCCCAAATGAGGGAAAAATCGATTCAATCACTTAATCTTTTAACTGCTTTGTGACTTTACCTCAATTTCTCATTGCATCAAATTGGAAAAATGCTTACCTCTATATTTTTATATTCTTGTATTTTGAATAGGTTTTTCTTTTTGATATCCAAAGCCATAATGATAAATCACACAGCTTCATGGCTATTTATCTTCTCAGTGAGCTGTTCATATTTTAACATAAAATAACTGTGCCATTTTGTTTTAGTGCTGTGTCTAAATCATACCTAGAAACTGTTTTTTTCATCCAACCTGAAAATCTCCATCCTTTAATAGGGAAATTCGACCCATTAATAAGTGCTGCACAGGAATTCAAATGCAAGGTGGAGACTTAAATAAATCACTGGTTGAAAGAAATAGTTTCCATCCATTTGGTCTTTGCACTTGATTTTAAAGCTATGTACTTCAGAATATTGTATAACTAACAGATCCAAATAATATTCTACAGAGAGGAAACTTGGTGGTATGTACCATCTGATTGCATGCTTCTTTTTAATTGTTTGATCAAATCATAAGCCAGGATAAATCCAATTCTCAGCCTACTCCAAATCTACACCAATGCAACTGAACAAGACTGGATAATCTTTAAATTTAAATGGGATCTTAATGGTGCCAGCAAGAGTCCCTGTGCTTTCCCGGATCATTTGTTCTCCTATTCTCAGATAACGATCTCATTCCTTCCAAACATTTCAACATATCCACCCCCTCCTCACTCTCAATCGAAGACTTTGTTCCTTTTTTTTCACTGAGAAAATTGAAGCAATCATAAGAGAACTTCCACACATTCTCTTCCCATCTACTGACATATTTCTATCACCAAACCTTCCCACTTACCAACACCTGTACCATATACTCTGCTTTCACACCTGTTGCTATCATTGTTCTATCCATACTCCTCTTGAACCACAGATCCAATTCTCACTCATCTTTTCAAGGATGTAATTCCAACAATCTTCCCCCTCTCTCTCATCTCTCTCCTCCCTCTCTCCCCTCTCCCCAAATGTTTATTCTTCACTATGCCTTTCTTGTGAGTAGACAAATACATATTATGTCTTCCATCTTCCAACACAACAAAACTTTTCTTTACTTTGTCACTAATTTGTTATGCAGCAATAGGTAACTAATACAGTAATAATATGTCCTCATAAATGAATTCTCCCAACTTATGGTAAATATTAACTTTCATTATTTTAATAATTTTAATGGATTACTTGGCAATTTGGGAAGAATGGAAGAAAATTGTAGACATGAAATGTTTACTTTCAAAAGACTTAGAAGTGGGAGTAGCATGAACACCAAAAGAGGGCTTTGAACTCACTGTTCCTGAAATGGCTAGAGCAGCTACCTTGGTGGGTTAGAATCAAGTAAATTTGTTCAGGGTATCTTGCAGGGAATCTAAAAGCTTGAAATGAAAATCCCATAGTTGATTCATGGTGCGATAGAGGTCATCCTGAACTTTTCCAAATGGAAAATGGCATGAACAAAATATCTGGCAGGAAAGGTAACCTCTGGTTCAAAATGGGGATAAATTGCTAATTGCAGAGCTAAGAAGGCATTACAGAAGCAAATAAATAACTAACAATACCATCACTGGATGTGGTGGATTGAATTATGTAGCCCAATTTAGACACATTCTTGGTGTTAATCCACATTGTTGTGGTTGTGAACCCAGGGTAAATATGATCTCTGGAAGATGTTCTTTTAGTTAAGATGTGGCCCAACTGAATAAAGGTGGGCCTTAATTTGGAATACTGGAGTCCTTTATAAGCAGAAGAAATTCAGATATAGTCAGAGAAAGAAAGAATAGAATCAGGGAAAGAATAGAAGCAGGAAGTCAATGGAACTGAAAGCTGGAAGTCAGTGGAACCCAGAAGAGAAAGAGAGGATATACATTGCCATGTGAGAGAAAAGCCATGGACTACTGGCCAGTCAGAACACTACCAACCCTGGGAGGAAGCAAGCCTTCTACCCAACACATTGATTTGGACTTATGGTTTCGAAAACCATGGAACTAATAAATTCCAGTTGTTTATGCCAACTCATTGTGTGGTATTTGTCACAGTGGCTGAAAAAACTGAGACACTGGAGCAAGAGCAGTAAGGAGAAAGGAAAATATTTAACCTGTTCTGGAAGACGATAGAAAGGGCAATCAAAAAATTCTATTGTAAACTTTTTGAGGTCCACTTAATAACATTTCTTTGTACTAATTATGTCACCATGTCACTTAAGATCTAGATCTGATTGGCTCAAGTCACCTCTCCATTTCCTGAGGAATTTCCAAAATATTCTTTCAGAATTTCTGGGAATGTTGAGGAGGTTCCTGTTCTCAGAGAAACCTATGGCTTTCAACTCCTTTGCCTTCTTGGGTCATTCATTTTACCATCTCACTGTTCTACTCATATGGTCTCTGTTCATACCATATTGACACAGACATATGTCCTTGATTTCCCCTCCTTTCCTTGATTTATCTTGGTTGATTCCCCTCCCCTAAAATATGCTAAACATTTTATTGCTTTATATCAAGCTTTTGAGTATGTTATTTTATATGATGTGAGAGGTGATGATAGTTCATGCCATAACCAATATAACATCAGATATCCTTGCTTTTTAAAAAGTCCTTCAGCTAATTTTGTCCACTTGGGCTTCAGATTCTTGCCATATTAACCTGCTTCTTTGTTTCCCTGCTTTCTTTATTCTGCTTTCTTTCCTCTTCCATCCCAAGCAATTTATCAAGATATTTTCCTAAGCAAAGATTGATCTTACCCTCAGAGAAATTTTGGTGCTGGCTGTTAAGAGCATCGGTTTTTACCTGGCTATATTTGCTTGGCTGATTGACATAAAAAAAAATCAGTAACTTGTATTGACAATCATTACACAATTCATTGAAATTGAACATTTTTATGACCATAATGGAAGAAGCACTATCATATTATGTAGTCAGGACACTGCATGGTACTAAATAACATAAATAAATTCAAAAGAAAGTATATATATTGCACAAAATTAGATGTAACTAGAAAATCAATCCCTTACTCTGAAATTTGGCAATTAAAAGGAGAAAACTAAGCATTACATTGCCTTTCTATATGAACTATACTTCAGGATAACCAAATATCCATAGTTGATGAGCAAAAGTTTTTTAAAAAAATTGTTTTAGCAGAATTCCAGCTAAAAAGTGTGCAATAAATTATAGAATTTTTTAAATCACAGTTATTCAATTCTTTTTCAAACAATTAAGCCAGGTAACACTCACCAATACCTGAAAGTTGGTGGGGAAAAAATTAAAAATTAGAAGAAAGGACTTACTTAGAACTCTGGAGGATGATAGAGACTGGAGAAAGACTCCACAAATGCTGAATCAAAGAAAAATAATCTCCAATATCAGATAGAAAATTTTCATCCTGGACCCACCAGTCTGAGCCCCTCCCCCTCACTTGATCCCACACAGCTTGGAACTCACACAGCAGCAACATGGCCTGGGTCCTGTCTGCTGTGGATGCAGACTATAGAGCCACTCACAGCAGTGAGTTAGAACCCACACATACACAGGCATATGGACACAAGTCTGCAGAGACCCAGGATGGAACACAAACCACTAATTTGTGCTGCATGCAAAAGGACCCCTGGGGCTGGTTTGGGAGAGACCACTGCAGAAATATTGGCAAGATGAGCATGTACACCAACTACTTTCTGTTGGCTCGTCCATCTAAATGCAAAAAGGACTTTTCTGGATTGTCCCACCTTTCTGGAATGACCCCATCTAGCTCCCAAGGGTGGGATACACTAATGGGGAAGAAATTGGAGGCAGAAAAGCTTCACAGAATAAAAGTGTGGTGGGGGACACAACTGCTATAAGACAAGACAGATTCCAGAACTAAAAAGTAAAAAGAAAAATGATGATTAAAAAAATAAAAAAAATAAGAAAAAAAAAAAAAAAGTAAAAAGAAAAGGGAGCACAGAATGAGGGAGACAATTTAAACAAATCATAGGACTGGGGAGAAAATTCTGCATAAAAACAAACAGAACAGATCAAGCTTCTTGGAGAAGGAAGAGAGAAAGAAAATTTTCTCCTGGAGGTGAAACAATTGCACAAAACATGCAATCTTAAAAATTGGACTACATGTCCAGGGCAAGAATCAGATAAAGAAGAACTGAGAAAATCTGAACAGTTAAACATGGGCTACTGTAAAGATACAGAATAAGTTGGACCAAGCATCAAAAAAGAGCCTTAACACAACACCAATCAACAATAAAACACTAGACCAGAGGAAGATACTGACCATCAGAGTTAGCTCATCAAGATAATCAGATGCACAGACATCAGCAAAAATTACAAGCTATACTAAGAAACAAGAAGATAAGGCTCAGTCAAGGGAACAAATTAAAACATCAGAAGAGACATAATTTGGGAGAACTAATCAAAGAAGTTTCAATAACTCTCCTGAATCAATTCAAGAAGATGAAGGAAAACATTGATATAGAGCAAAGGATATTAAGAAGACAATGTGTGAGAATAAAGAAGAATTTGAAAGTATAAAAAGAAACATAACAGAAATTATGGGACTAACAGGCACGATAATGGAGATTAAAAATACACTAGAGGCATCCAACAGCAATTTTGAACAAAGGAAAGAATCAGTAAACTAGAAGGCAGGGCAATCAAAATCAAATAGTCAGAAGAACATATAGAGAAGAAAATAGGAAAAATTGAGCAGTCTAAGAGATTTGAGTGACAGCATGAAACACACTAATATATGTGATATGGGTGCCCCAGAAGAAGAAGAGAAGAAAAAGGGGGCATAAAGAATATTTAAGGAGATAATGGCTGAAAATTTCCCAAGTCTTATGAAAGACATAAATATACATGTATACATGTCCAAGAAGTACAACATACTCCAAATGGAATAAATCCTAACAGACCTACTCTGAGACACATACTAATCAGAATGTCAAATGCCAAAGATAAACAGAGAATTCTGCAAGCAGCGAAAGAAAAGCAATTCATCCCATATAAGGGAACCTCATTAAGACTAACCACTAATTTCTCATCAAAAATCATGGAGATGAGAAAGCAGTGATATGATATATTGAAGGCACTGAAAGAGAAAAACTGCCAACCAAAAATTCTTGATCTAGCAAAACTTTCCTTCAAAAATGAGGGCGAATTTAAAATATTCACAGAATAGCAAAAACTGAGAGTTCTTTCAACAAAAGACCTGCCTTACAAAAATTACTAAAGGGAGTTCTATAGATTGGAAGGAAAAGACAGGAGAGAATGGTTTGGAGTAGTATGAAAAAACGAAAATCTTCAGTAAGGGTAACTAAAAGGGTAAATGCAAAACCCAGTAGTACTGTACCCTCAAAATACAACTCTACTCTTTAATTCCTATAAGTCAGAATATGACGGACTAAGAAAAAGGCATATTTCCTAATAATGGATACGCAAAATATAAAGAAGTAAACTGGAACAAACAACACAAAGAGGGGAAACAAATTGATACAGGAGCAGAAACATGTATGTTATTGAAGCTAAGTTGGTATCTTTTCCAATTAGTAGATTAGGTTTGGATTTGGTTTGCTGTTCTTTTTCTAGTTCCTCCAGGAGTGCAGTTAGGTATTTGATTTTTGGCTCTTTCTTATTTTTTAGTGTACTTAGGGCTATAAATTTCCCTCTCAGCACTGTCTTCACTGCATCCCATGTTTTTGTATGTTGTATTCTTGTTTTTATTCATCTCAAGACATTTACTGATTTCCCTTGCAATTTCTTCCAGGTTTAGTGTAGATTTTCCAATTTGCAGAAACATGTATGTTTATTGAAGCTAAGATTTCCCTTGCAATTTCTTCTAGGTTTAGTAGTAGATTTTCCAATTAGCAGAAACATGTATGTTATTGAAGCTAAGTCGGTATCTTTTCCAATTAGTAGATTAGGTTACAGCTGCAGCTTGTGCAACACAAACCTCAGGATAACCACAAAGAGAGTATTTAAAAGTACATAGAAACAGAAATGAGAAAGGAATCAGTCAGAAACAGAAATGAGAAAGGGATCAGTCAGAAACATTACAAAAGATTAACTATATAGGAAAGGAAGTTGCAATAAAGGAAAAGAGAGACCAAAAAAAAAAAAAAAAAAAAGATATGACATATAAAAACCAAAGGACAAAATGGCTAAAGTACTGCCTTTATGGTATTAACACTGAATGTTACTGGATTAAACTCCCCAATCAAAAGATGCAGATTGGCTGAATACATTAAAAAAAAAAAAAAAAAAGCATGATCCAGCTACGTTGTTTACAGGATATTCATCTTAGACCCAAAGACACAAATAGGTTGAAAGTAAAAGTATGGAAAAACATATTTCATGCAAATAGTAACCAAAAAAGAGCTGGAGTAGCTATACTAACATTGGACAAAATTAACTTTAGGTCAAAAGCTGTTATAAGAGGTGAAGAAGGACACTATATATTAATGAAAGAGGCAATCCACCAAGAAGAAATAACAATCATGAATATTTATGTACCTAATCACAGTGCCCAAAAATATGTGGAGACATGGAAGGCCCCCCGGCTTAACAAACTATAGAGCAGGGCCTCCCCAAAGCTACAGATGTCTGAAGGCAGACACTGGAGCTAGGGAAAGGCCAAAAGCCTTGCACGTCTGAAAGCAGACAGCAATTTAGATGAGGGAATAATCTCTGAGCTCTTGCTGGGTTCCTTCCGTGCTCCTGTCTCCTGCCTCCTGCCCCCTGCCCCTGCTGTTTCCTGTCTAGCACCCAAAGAAATTGTCCCTTAAGACTAAAGATATGTAAATACACCTCATGGCTTTAGAGAGAATGTACCCTCCCTGAAATACCTGAAAACAGTCACGTAGGAAACTACCTTGTATGCTATAAAGACCTGTAGAAATAAGTAGAATAAAACTTTCTTTTTGCATGGACACTGAGGATGGAGTGTGTTCCCCCTTCTTTCACAAAAATACATGCAGCAAACACTGGCAAAACTGAATGGAGAAATTGACATCTCTGCAATAATAGTTGGAAACTTCCACACACTGCTCTTATCAATGGATAGAACATGTAGACAGAAGATCTATAAGGAAACAGAAATTTTGAATAATATGACAAACTAGATCTAAAAGACACATACTAAACATTGAACCCCCAAACAGCGGGATATACAGTTTTCCCAACTGCATGTGGATCATTCTTCATGATAGACCACATCTTGGCTCACAAAAAAAGTCTTAATTAATTAAAAAACATTGAAATTATACAAAGCATCTTCTCTGACCGTAATGGAATGAAGCTGGAAACCAATAACAGGCAGAGAACTGGAAAATCCAGAAATACATGGAAGTAAAACAACACACTCTTAAACAATCAGTGAGTAAAAGAAGAAATTGCAAGGGAAATCAGTAAATATCTTGAGATGAATGAAAAAAAGAATACAACATACAAAAACATGGGATGCAGTGAAGACAGTGCTGAGAGGGAAATTTATAGCCCTTAGTACTTACACTAAAAAATAAGAAAGAGCCAAAAATCAAATACCTAACTGCACTCCTGGAGGAACGAGAAAAAGAACAGCAAACCAAATCCAAAGGAAGTAGAATGAAAGAAACAACAAAGATAAGAACAGAAATAAATGAAATTGAGAATAAAAATAAAAAACAATTGAGAGCATTAACAAAACCAAAAGTTGGTTCTTTGAAAAGATTGATAAAATTGACAAACCCTTAACTAGACTGACAAAGAAAAAAGAGGGAGAAGGTAAAAATAAATAAAATCAGAAATGAGAGGGGGGACATTACTATTAGCCCCACAGAAATAAAAAGAAGTATGTGAGGATACTATGAACAACTGTATGCCAACAGATTAGACAACCTAGATGAAATGGATAATTTCCTAGAAACACACGAACAACCCACACTGACTCTAGAAGAAACAAAAAGACTTCAACAGATCAATTACAAGTAAAAAGATTGAATCAGCCACCAAATAACTTCCCAACAAAGAAAAGCCCAGGACCAGATGTCTTCACATGTATCAATCATTCCAAGAAAAATTAATACCAATCCTGCTCAAGCTCTTCAAAAGAACTGAACAGGAGGGAACACTACCTAACTCTTGTATGAAGGCAACATCACCCTAATACCAAAGCCAGACGAAGATACCACAAGAAAAGAAAATTACAGACTAATTTCTCTTATAAACATAGATTCAAAAATCCTTAACAAAATACTTGCAAATTGAATCCAACAACACATTAAAAGAATTATACACCATGATCAAGTGGGTTTTATCCCAGATATGAAAGGGCTGTTCAATGTAAGAAAATCAATTTATCAATTTAACACCACTTTAACAGAATGAAGGAAAAAAAAACCCATGTTATCATCGCAATTGACAAAGAAAGAGCATTTGAAAAAATCCAGCATCCTTTCTTGATAAACACACTTAGAAAAATAGGAATGAAGGAAACCTCCCAAACGTGAAAAAGGGCTTATATGAAAAACCCACAGCTAACATCATACTCAATGATGAAAGACTGAAAGCTAAGACGGAGGCATAGAGAGGACTGGAAGCTAAGTAGTCCCCCTGAAACAACTAAAAAAAACTGGAAACAACTAGTAAATAATCCAGAATAACTGCAGGGGGACAAACATGACCATCCACTCATCATACACCAACCTGATTTGGGAGGAATGCCCGAGATCACAGCATAAAAATCTGTAAGTAAAACCTGCAGATCCAAATCAGAAGACCCCTCCCCCCACAGCCTGAGCTGCAAAGCCTCGTGGTGCCAGAGAGAAGCTTTCTCCCAGCAAGTGAATATAGCTCAGCTGAGCTCCAACTGGGGTTTTAATTAGTGAGAGTGAACTGCTCACTATGAGGTAGGAATCCCCAACAAGTAGACAGAGGCTTTGGGTGACCACTGACCTTGGAGAGCTGGAAGGTTGCCTCAGACTAGCTCTGAAGGAGACTGTCTGTTCCTTTTTTGGCTCAGTGGAGAAAGTCTCGGCCATTTTCAGTTCCCAGTTCTGTGACCAAGACAAGGGTATAGCACAGGAAGAGAGAGACCACTGAAATGCTAATGACCTCCGTGTAAGGGGGCTATCTTCTCTAAGAGGAAAGGGGTGGGGCCCAGCTCTACTACCTGCCTTTCATTCAGAACTTGGGGGAAAAGAGCCACACCTCTGTACACCAGTCAAGAATTATAGGCTAACAGGCACCACCTGCTGGGCAGAAAAGCACAGTGACTGGAGGCATCACAGGGTGTACCAATTTTCTAAGACACACCCTCAGGGAAACCAGATACTGAATATTTCTTCCTTCTGGGACCTTAGCCCATTCTGGTCTGGGGAGGCCTGATTGGGGTAACAAGGAAACCATGCCTAGACAACAGAAAACTACAACCTATACCAAGAAAAATGAGGTTATCGCCCGGTCAGGGGAACAAACTTGCACTTCAACTGTGATGCAGGAATTGAAACAACTAATAATAAGTCAATTCAAAAAGTTTAGGGAAGATATGGTGAAAGAGCTACACCATATAATGAAAACACAGTACATACATAAGGTAGAAATTGAAAGTTCAAAAAACCAACTGGCAGAATCTATGGAAATGAAAGGCACAGCACAAGAGATGAAAGACACAATGGAAACAGACAACAGCAGATCTCAAGAGGCAGAAGAAAACACTCAGGAACTGGAGAACAAGGCACCTGAAAGCCTACACACAAAAGAACAGATAGAGAAAAGAATGGAAAAATACAAGAAACATCTCCAGGAACTTAAAGACAAACGAAAAGCAAGAATTTACATGTCGTTGGTGTCCCAGAAGGAGAAGAGAAGGGAAGGGGCAGAAGCAATAATAGAGGAAATAATCAATGAAAATTTCCCGTCTCTTACGGAAGACATAAAATTATGGATCCAAGAAGCACAGCGTACCCCAAACAGAATACATCTGAATAGGCCTATGCCAAGACACTTAATAATCAGATTATCAAACATCAAAGATAAAGAGAGAATCCTGAAAGCAGCAAGAGAGAAGCAATCTATCACAAACAAAGGAAGCTTGATAAGGCTATGTGTGGATTTCTCAATAGAAACCATGAAGGCAAGAAGGAAGTGGGGTGATATATTTAAGATACTGAAAGAGAAAAACCACCAACCAAGAATCCTATATCCGGCAAAACTATCCTTCAGATATGAGGGAAAGCTTAAAATATTCTCTGACAAACAGACAATGACAGAGTTTGTGAACAAGATACCTGCTCTACAGGAAACACTAAAGGAAGCACTGCAGACAGAAAGGAAAAGACAGGAGTGAGAGGTTTGGAAAACAATTTTGGAAGATAGTAGCACAGCAATGTAAGTACACTGAACAAAGATGACTGTGAATATGGTTGAAAGAGGAAGGCTGGGATCATGTGGGTCACCAGAACAAAAGATGTATGATAGAGACTGGGACTGTGTAACTCAGGGAAACCTATTTTGCTCAATGATTGTAATAAAAGGTACAAATATGTTTTTACATGAGGTAGAACAAATGAATGTCAACCTTGCAAGGTGTCAAAAACAGGGTGGGATTGGGGGGGAAATACAATCAATGCAAACTAGAGGCTAGAATTAACAGAAACATTGTATTATGCTTCCTTTAATGTAATAAAAGCAATATACCAAAACTAAATGCATATGGGGGGTAGGGAATAGGGGAAGGGTATGGGACTCCAGGCATTGATGATGTTATCTGACGCTTTATTCCACTTTAGGTTAATGCTGTCTTTCCTTTTGTCACTTTCCAGCTATCAAGTTTTTTTGTTTGTTTGTTTGTTTTTCTCTCTTTCTCTTGCCTTTTTCTTTTGCCTCTCTGCGTCCTTTGATTCTTCCTTCATCTTTATGGAAGAAATGTCCTTATATAGAGAGTAGCAATGGTGCTCAATACATAAATATGTGACTATACAGGGAACCAATGATTGTTTACTTAGGATGGAATATATAGTGTTTGAAAAAAACCATCTTAAAAGAAATGGGTTGATGAAGAAAACTTGAGGGCACTATACTGAGTGAAATAAGACAGACACATAAAGGCAAATATTGCAGGGTCTCACTGATATGAACTAATTACAATATGTAAACTCATAGACATGAAATATAAGTTAACAGGATACAGAATGAGGCTAAAGAATGGGGAGTGGTTGCTTGTTATGAGCAGAATGTTCAACTAGGGTGAACTTGAATATTTGGAAATGGACAGGGGTGATGGTAGCATGTAATGAGAATAACTAACAGTGCTGAAAGATGTATGAAGGTGGTGGAAAGGGTAAGCTCAGAGTCATGCATGTCACCAGAAGGAAAGTTGGAGGTTAAAAGATGGGAATGTATAAAACAGTGAATCTTGTGGTGGACAATGTCCATGATTAACTATACAAATATTAGAAATCTCTCTCACGAACTAGAACAAATGTATGTCACTATAACTAGAGGTTAATAATAGAGAGGCATATAGGGAAAAAATATATACCTATTACAAGCTAAATACTACAGTTAGTAATATCTTAACATTCTTTCACCAACAATAACAAATGTACCATACCAAAACTATGAATCAATAATGGAGGGGGGGCATGGTTAGGGGTATGAAAGGATCTGAGTTTCCTTTTTTTGGTCTATATTTCTTTTCTGGAGTAGTGAAAATGTTCTAAAAATTGAAAAAAAAATAATCGTGTTGATGGATGCACAGCTGTATGGTGGTGCCATGGGCAATTGATTGTACGCTTTGGATCTTTGGATAGTTGTATGGTATCTGAATAATCTCAGTAAATATATATATACACATATATATAAAATAGATTGGGGTGATGAATGCACAACTATATGATAGTACTGTGAACAGTTGATTGTACACCGTGGATGACTGTATGGTATATGAACATATCTCAATAAAACTGAATTTAAAAAAAAAGAGAGAGAAATAATTAGAATAAGCAAACACACAGAGTTGGTATCTAGAACATAGGTTACCGGGGGCTGGGATGGGAGTAGGGAATGGGGAGTTAATGCTTAATTTTTACAAAATTTCTATTTAGGTTGACTAAAATTTTGGAAATGGATGGTGGTGATAGAACAATACTGTGAGTGTAATTAGCAACACTGAATTATATATGTGAATGTGGTTGAAAGGGAAAATTTTAGGTCATATATGTTACTAGAATAAAAATTAGACAATAAAACATAGGGCTGTATAACACAGTGAACCCTATTGTAAATGATAGACTATAGTTAATAGTACAAGTAGAAAAATGTTCCCTCTTGAATTATAACAAACGTACCACCCAAATGCAAGGTGTTGATAATAGGGTGTTATATGAGTGAAAAAAACACCTAATGCAATCTGTGGGCTGTAGGTGATAGTACAATTTTAATATTCTTTCATCAATTGTAACAAAATTAGTGTGGTCACTAATATAAAGTGTCAATTATAGGGGGTATATGGGAATGCTGTATTTTTAATATGAGTTTTCTGTAAACATACAATTACTCTAAATAAATTTTTTAAACAACTAGAAGAAAGGTTGATGACAGAGTTAAAATAGAGGGATCAGGTTGTAACTATCTTTGCAGGGAAAATCAGACATCATGTGTCTTCAGACATGAGGACATATGAACATATAGTAGCACCTATAAAATGTCCTTGCCATAAGAGTTAAACCTGAATCTAATCAAATCTCTAGAGCTAATTTCCATTCCCAGGGAACATAAATAGAAGATAATTTAAATTATACCACAAGTAAATAGACAAATTCAGACTGTGGAACATACTATAGGACGGTAGACCAGATTTCTTAACTGAAATAGTAAAGATAATGCCATACAATGAAAAGTACAATTAAATAGTTGGAAAATATGCAGAAATCTCTCTGACCTTGTTGCCTTATAGAAATGAGTGTCTGAAAGGTCTTGACCCTTTTTTTCTTTTTTTGTATTGATGAAGCTCAGAGTTAAAGCATACAAGTCAGCATATAAGTCACAGGTACATTCATATTTGTGTTTGGGGAGACATGAGTATTTCAAATCCTGTACTCATTATTCTAAAATCCTAAATGTGTTGATTTAAGTTTATTGCACTTTCTAAGTGAGTTCAAAATTATTATTTTCTTTCAAAAATACTTACTGAATGCCTTTTATGTTAGAGGCACTGGGCCAGATTTTTTTATTTTTTTTTTTTTGCATGTTCAACAAGTGGAAGGACACAAGTCCCATCCTCCGAGTTTCCAGTCCTATAGATGAATGAACTCTCCCAACCAAAATGAGAGGAGGTAAATGCAAAAGTCGAGGCTATGCAAGTTGCCACCTAATTCCCCTAGGGATACAAGAGCTGTCTTTGGAGAGGAGTTGATACCAAAGACAAGATATAAATGATAAGCTTCTCACCTAGCTGACCACAAAGAAAATTCCATTGCATTGGAAACAGCAAGCACCAATAACAAGAGCAGTGAGAATATGTGGTATAGTCAGGAAAAGTAAGGTGGTCTCGTTTGGCTAAAATACAGCATGCATGATGTAAGTGAGAAGGTGGTAGGGTTTTCAGGAGATAATTGAAAATTAAACTGGGGGCTAGATTATAAAGTACTTGTTACATTATGTTCAACATTTTAAGTATTATGCAATAGATATTGGGTTGTCTCTGCCTTGATTTAAGAAGAGTGACAGATTATATTTGCTTATGTGCAAGGTCACTCCAGAAGTTTCATGGACAATGGGTTGAAGATGAACAAGACTAGAGGCAAGGGTAGAGTTAGACTACTGCGGCAATTGTGATGATGAGAGACCAAAGCAGCTGCAGTCAGTTCACATTGGAAGAAACAAATAACAGAGATTTAGAAGAGAGGCGAACTGGCATTGAAATTTTAAACACAGGCAATGGGTGTGCCCATTCAATGTATTTCAGCAAAAACAAAACAAAAAAAATGTGTACAGAAACCTTTCTCCTGGAGCTTTGTCATCACTGTCTGGCATGTTCCAATTAAACAGTAAGGATTCCTATGACATTGTTGAAATGTCGTATCATAACAAAAAGGAGAATTGGAGTCTAACAGTTTCTTCTTTGGCCTCAGAAGCAAACTTTGTTTCAGAGTTTATTTATAAAGACTAGGAATTGGGTTATTTACACTCTTCTAGCATGAAGAAAGAAGGGGAGCTGGAAACTGGATGGCAGGAGATGTGGTGAGATATATTACTTGGGATGAGCCCTGCATTCTAATCTTTTAACAGTGCTCTTTTATAGCAGCACACTTGTACCAGCTGTTGAGTGGTTTTACTTACACCCATTTTAGCCTGTGCATTTAGATGGCACATAACATCAAGTTTCCTCTCTTTAGAATATTATTTGGGCCTTTAAGTTATACCATAGTCTGAACTACATATCTTCAACACTAAGTGCAAAGACCAAATGGATGGAAACTATTTCTTTAACCAGTGATTTATTTAAGTCTCCATCTCACATTTGAATTCCTGCACAGCATTTAAATCTAGATAATATTTAAAAATCATGCCTGATTCTAAGACATATCCATGAGCTTACAGAGCATGCAATCTAATAAAAAGACAATAAACACTCCTGTATTTCATACCGATGGCTTAACAATAAAAACAGATTTATTTTCCGACCAATCTTCACTTATCACTGTCCCAAAATACATTTTAAAAAATTATCCTATCTTTTTTAACACATTTCTTTTTATTCTATAGAACAAAGATGTGGGAGTTACAAGTAAGTCAAGAAAGGAAGTGTTAGGCAGGAAAGACGAGCAGTGAGAGTGCTGAGGAAGATGGAAAAATAAATTAGGACAGAAATGAGGGGGAAAAGAATATGTGCCCCCCCCCCAAAAAAAAAGGATTCTTGGAGGGTACCACCCAGAAGTTCAATATCTAGAAAGGAAGAATCCAAAATAGAGAGTTATCAATGAATCACTATTTATACCGGAAAATAATTTTGTAAAGGTAGCCAGAATAAATAAAATGGATATTATCTTAAGTGGAGATAAACAAAAGTAAATGAATTTTGAGGCACTTACACTGTGTGGTAAAACTCAGCGCAGCATGAAGGACAAAGGTTTTAGGGCCACAGAGGCCTGGATTTTAAACTGCAACTCTTCCACTTACCTGCAAGGTGACTTCAAGAAAGCATTTAAGCATTTATGCCCTGGGTTCTCCATCTCTCTCATGGGAATAAGAATACCCAACTCATAGGACTGTGGCGGGAATTAGATTAGATAATGTTTGCAAAACATTCTGCACTGTGCCTGGCCCTTAATGTGACTGCTAAATGGTAGCTATTATGCAATAGGCACAAATCACCATTTTTGCAGGAGTCTCTTCACAGTGGCTGTTTTAGGACAGGCACAGAAAATGAGAAAACTAAATGAAAATGGCCATAAATGTTAATAATTTTGATTAAAATATGAAAAGAGAGAAAGGTTTTGCTTAGGATAAGAAAAGAAAGTATGACATCTAGTTAGTAAAAGCAAAGTCACTATTGTTTTGTGGGGTTACATGATCACTATTACTATAAGTCTATATTAAAATGGGTTTTTCCAGGTCGTTTGGGGCAATGTCAGATTATCAGTGCACATGGTTTCTTCCTTATGACCCAGTCAGTAGACATTTCTGGCGAAGTTAAAATACTCATTTTTTACTCACCTATGTCTTTTCCCCTTGCTTAATAAATGTTTTAGGTGAATGAGTGAGTCAATAAATTGATCAGTTAGTCAACCAATTCTCAGGTTAGAAACAGAAAGCACTACCTACCTTAATGCATGGACTAGAATGCAGTGTTGCTCTCTCAATAAAATCACTGGACAGCCAAAGTCACAGCTACTGGACATGGCATTTTTCAACAAACCGCCCCAAATTAAATAAGGTGTATTTTACTTTGCCTTGGTATTTAAATGCACCCCAAGCACCTGCTGTGGAAGTATCCAAAAGCCAAGTAACTTTCATCCTGTGTCTAATGATTACTGTTCATCAATTATTTCAGCAGTTAGGGGCAGCAGTAGTAATGGCCCAGCCCTCCGTGACCTGGAAACCCTCCTGTAACAAATTTGCATTAGCAAAGTTTTGCCTCCTAGTGCCTGCTCCTTCACAAACCCTTCCTTATATTGTGGTGGAAGACACTGCCGTGATGAGGAATCAATTTCCCTGCTTCTTTTGATGTGAATCTGATCCCAACCTTCGAATCATCACAGCTACACACACCACTAACTGCAAACAGATAAAGTGACTATCTGAATGTGCAAACATCCTTAGAAGGCTCTTCACAAGCCGAATTTGGTAACACTGAATGTCAGAGCTCATTGTGTGAGGATAGGAAAGCACTGCTAAAGATGGCTGATGTTTTAATTAGGCCATTATCTAATGTGCTATTGAGCCAAATGACCTCAAGATTCCTCCAGGTTATCCTGGACTAATCAAGACACTGTACCACTTGGTCACCCTGGTGATATCACCAAAGACAGTCCTAAACTCAGGCTCTCTACTGTCTGACATTCATCTATAGTGGCAGTGCCTGAACCAATTCTGCTAGTGGCTGAGTCAACACAGTCAAGTTACTTGGCCTCTTTGTGCCTCAGTTTCTTCATTGGTAAAATGTAGATAATAGTAGCCACTTCTGAGGGTTGTTGTGAAGATTAAATGAGTTAATACTTACAAGCCTCAGAACAGGGTTTGGCACAAAATAAGAATACCAGAGGAAAACAGCTGTGAGGAGTTTTGAGTTCTGATGGGAGAGCTACATTTGGATGTCTAGAATTATCAGTGTAGGTCTGCAGCCACTCATTCTTAATTAATTCCTTGGCTCTGAAGTACGGCTTATTTGGGAAGGTACATGAATCAAAGCATGTCATTCAAAGCCTAGAAAGGATTGGGGGACCAGGAGAGGAAACATGCATTACCAGTAGAATCTGTATTTCTCTATTACCTGCCAGGAAAGTTTTATGCCACTAGGGAGTACTGACATTCTTTCTCTTCTTTGACATTCCTGGAGCTTGGTCTTCTAAACCACAGGCTATCTTGTCCCTTGGTATTACTTCACAGCCCAGATGTGTGATGTTGCTTATTACTGAAGGTGGGCTTTGTATGAGCTTTAGACATTGGTTCTCAAAGGTTCCCATTTGGCTACATGAGAGTCATTTGCAAAGCTTGCTAAAAACAGATTTCAGGGCATCACCTCTGAACATTTTGATTCAGGAAGTCTCAAGGTGGAATTTGGGAATCTGGATTGAGAATTACCTCCTACCACATGGAGAAATAGTATTTTTTTGTCATTGAAGAAGCAGAAGTAACCACTGTTGTTGAGAATATGTAGCTTATTTTCTTCAACCAATTACACTAATGGGTCCAGTAGTTACCTAAGTTGTTGGAGAATCTCTTCATCACATTCCTGTTGGACCACACCTCAAAGCTTTCATCCTTGACCATTTTATACCAAGAAGTCTAGGTATCTCTCAGACCATAGTGGATATCCCTGCTATTTCCTCCTTCTTCCTAAAATTGCAGTCACAGGATTTGTCAGGGTTGACCCACTTCCAGCTTTGGGGTTGTTGTGGGGAGGGTGTTGAATGACTCAATCCAATCTCTGGACCCCATCTCCTTGGCTTCAGGGACAGATATGAACTTAATTTGTGCAAATGTGATGAGACATTTTAGAGGCTCCTTCTTGTTCTCCCCCTCACCCCTCTCCGGAACTACCAGAAAAATACACTCTCTTTGCCCCACCAAGCATGAATGATGAAGTATTTAACACTAGCCTGAATGCTGCTGGCAGGGGTCTTGAAACCATGAGAGAAGCCAGCTTTAAAAATAAAGCCAGTGCTGTGAAAAATCAAATGCAGAGATGGAAATAACTCATTTCCCAAATGACATCACTGAGTAATTAGATCAATTCTCTTCTGAAGCTCACCTTACCCTTATATTTTTAGATATGTATGCAAAGAGATACCCTCTGTTATTTAAGCTAGTTTAAGCCACATTTCAAAAGCATCTTTACTGATCCATACCCCATAGCAAATAGTTCAAAATTCCTTAGTGTTGGTTTTGCTCTCAACATTACAGTCAATCCCAAAGTCCTTTCACTGAAGAACAGTAATTCATCCTATTCTTATAACTCACAGCTAGTTCTGCAACTCTGATCATCCCAATTCCTTTGGTATGTCTCAGAGACAATACTAGGTATCACACTATTAATTTTCCTCCTACCTTTTTCCACTCCTTCTCAGTATCCTTTGTTGGTTTCTTCTCTCTCCCTGTCTCATAATAATTTAGAATTCCCCCAGGCTGCAGTCCTTAAATGGCGTCTCTTCTTTGTCCTCACGCACTTCCTCAGTGAGCTCACTCAGCCCTATCTATGTGTTGATGACTCCCAAACATATCTCCAATCAAGACCTCTTTTCTGAACTCCAGAATCATATATTATATCAAATTGCCTATATATGGACATACATACTTGGATGTCTAATAGACACCTTGTGCGGTTTGAATGTATTATGTGCCCCAAAACGCCATTATCTTTGATGTAATCTTGTGTGGGCAGATGTATCAGTTTTGATTAGATTGTAATTCTTTGAGTGTTTCCATGGAGTTGCGCCCCACCCAACTGCGGGTGATGACTCTAGTTGGATAGTTTTCATGGAGGTGTGGCCCTGCACATTCAGTGTGGGACTTGGTTAGTTCACTGGAGCCCTATAGAAGCTCAGACAGAAGGAGAGAGCTTGCTGCAGCCAAGAGGGACACTTTGAAGAATGCACAGAGCAGAGAGAGGAGCTTCAGCTTACAGAGACATTTTGGAGATGGCCTTTGAAAGCAGACTTTTGCTCTGGAGAAGCTAAGGGGGGACAAACACCCCAAGAGCAACTAAGAGTGACATTTTTGAGGAACTGCAGCCTAGAGAAGACCATCCTGGGAGAAAGCCATTTTGAAACCAGAACTTGGAGCAGATGCCAACCAAATGCCTTCCCAGGTAACAGAAGTTTTCCAGACACCATTGGCCATCCTCTAGTGAAGGTAACTGATTGCTGATGCATTACCTTGGATACTTTAAGGCCTTAAGACTGTAATTGTGTAACCAAATAAACTCCCTTTATAAAAGCCAATCCATTTCCAGTGTTTTACTTTCCGGCAGCATTAGCAAACTAGAACACACCTTAAGCTCAATGTTCCAAAACTATTTACTATTCCAATCTCCTCCTCTCTTTCACCTCCAAAAATATGCTCCACCTGAAGCCTTCTCCATCTCCTTTGGTGGCAATTCCACCTTTCAAACTGCTCAGGTCAAAAGTTGTAGAGGCATCCTTGACTTCTATTGCTCTCTCACCCTGCATCCAAACTGTCAGTGAATTCTATTGGTCCTAACTTCAATATATTTATAGAATTCAGCCACTTCTCACCACCTCAAATGCCACCACCCTGGAAGAAACCAATGGGGAAAACTTTAGCCAAAGTCACCAGTCATATGAGTCCTTTACCTTCTAGGAACAGATCTACCAGGAACATACTTATCTTAGTATCCCTGACATACTCATTTATTGTTTGGGAGCAGCTCATGCAAAATGTGGGTTTGGGGTGAATGTGGCAATGGGTTTTTAGAGCATAGCAGCTGAGGCAGTCAATTATACTCCTACAGCCAGAAATCTGAGAGATGCATTTTTTAAGACCACCATACCAATTTTCTTTTTGTTTTCATCTGTCATAACATTATAGACTTACTGTCATCTATATTCCTTACCTCTTTTCTGCCTTGATCATAGATCAGCCTTGAGGGTCTTTTGGCTTATATTAGAACTTCTTTCCCTAGTTCCCAGCCTGGCTGAACCTCACTCTCTGACTACTGATGCATGGGGGTGAGACTGAAAGCAACAAGGCTTAACCCTCTATTATATATAGGGAAATAGAGGCACAGTGAGTGGGTAGAACACTGAACTAGGTGTTAGAAAACCTGCCCCATCCTTTACCTAACTGGCTTAGCCCAGAGAAATAATTTAGCCTACATAAGCCTCAGTTTACTCACCTGTAAATAAGGATAATAACAACATTTGCAAAATGAAGATAATAAAATGACTCTTGCCTAAACAAATTGCTGCCAAGATCAAAATAGGTACTGTAATAAATTGAATGTGTTATTCAAATGAAATAAATCATGCAAGTATAAGAAAAACCCTATTCAGAAATGCTGTACAAATAGAAGAAAAGGATTATTATCTTAAAGAAGGGATTTAAAATATTTTTAGATTTCACATTTTTCATTCTTAAATTCTCTCCTCCAAAAATGTAAAACAAATGGTTTATAATGTAGAATGTAGGGGAACTAGCAATAGAGAGCAATTAAGGAAGGGGGAACAATAATCCAAGAAGAACAGATAAGCTATTTAACGTTCTGGGGATGCCCAGGAATGACTATGCTCTGTTAATTTCTGATGGATATAGTAGGAACAAGTTCACACAAATGTTGCTATATTAGGTAACTTTCTTGGGGTAAAGTAGGAACATGTTGGAAGTTAAGCAGTTATCTTAGGTTAGTTGTCTTTTTCTTACTCCCTTGTTATGGTCTCTTTGAAATATTCTTTTATTGTATGTTTGTTTTCTTTTTAACTTTTTTTTCATACAGTTGATTTAAAAAAGAAGGGAAAGTTAAAAAAAAAAAAAAGTAAAACAAGGGAAAAAAAAAAAAGATGTAGTGCCCCCTTGAGGAGCCTGTGGAGAATGCAGGGGTATTCGCCTACCCCACCTCGATGGTTGCTAACATGACCACAGACATAGGGGACTGGTGGTTTGATGGGTTGAGCCCTCTACCATAGGTTTTACCCTTGGGAAGATGGTTGCTGCAAAGGAGAGGCTAGGCCTCCCTATAATTGTGCCTAAGAGCCTCCTCCCGAATGCCTCTTTGTTGCTCAGATGTGGCCCTCTCTCTCTAGCTAAGCCAACTTGAAAGGTGAAATCACTGCCCTCCCCCCTACGTGGGATCAGACACCCAGGGGAGTGAATCTCCCTGGCAACGTGGAATATGACTCTCGGGGAGGAATGTAGACCTGGCATCGTGGGACGGAGAACATCTTCTTGACCAAAAGGGGGATGTGAAAGGAAATGAAATAAGCTTCAGTGGCAGAGAGATTCCAAAAGGAGCCGAGAGGTCACTCTGGTGGGCACTCTTATGCACACTTTAGACAACCCTTTTTAGGTTCTAAAGAATTGGGGTAGCTGGTGGTGGATACCTGAAACTCAAACTACAACCCAGAACCCATGAATCTCGAAGACAGTTGTATAAAAATGTAGCTTATGAGGGGTGACAATGGGATTGGGAAAGCCATAAGGACCACACTCCACTTTGTCTAGTTTATGGATGGATGAGTAGAAAAATAGGGGAAAGAAACAAACAGACAAAGGTACCCAGTGTTCTTTTTTACTTCCATTGCTCTTTTTCACTCTAATTATTATTCTTGTTATTTTTGTGTGTGTGCTAATGAAGGTGTCAGGGATTGATTTAGGTGATGAATGTACAACTATGTAATGGTACTGTGAACAATCGAAAGTACGATTTGTTTTGTATGACTGCATGGTATGTGAATATATCTCAATAAAATGAAGATTAAAAAAAAATAAAAAGAAAAAGAAAATAAAAAAAAATTCTCTCCCCAAATTATTCAGCCTTCTGTATTTTTATCTAAGCATATCTGAGGAAGAATGTTAAATTCGCATATGCACATTTATCTGTTTCACTTTGGAGAAGAATTCCAAGTTCCTCAGTTATGTGTATGTCAATGTGTATGTATGTATAGTCACATGTTTACCTAAATGAATGGAAGAGGACTGCCTAGAATTAAGTTTTGCAAAGAATAAACGAATGTTTACTACTGCTATTTCTGAATTATCATGACCGAAGTCCATCAGATATTCTTAACTGTGGTATGTGTGTATATGTGTGAGAATGCATGTGTGTGGCAAATTCAATTTGTCAAGGAGAGCAGATTCCATGCTGTTTGCAAGACAATAATACCTGCCAAAAACTCTAGCTTTGGAGATCAGACATATAGTCCTTATCTTTTGTGGATTTTATTTTTAACATAAATTACAAGTGATCACATTTAGTATTTTATTTCAAAACATCATGAATTCAAATTATATATATAATCAAATGTGACAGTTGTGATATTTTAGAATTTGATAAGGATCCTGAGTGGACGCTTAGGCTTTTATATATAGGGGACACAATTTTAAAGATGTAAGGGACTAGCAGTCATATAACTAGATCCTGACAGAATCCGTATTTCTTATTTCTCTCTCCAGTATGGTTCATCTCGTAACTTGGTAGACCTAAACCATCCATAAGAAAATATGGGAAATATATTTTCTAGAAAATCAAAATGAACTTTATTTGTTATTTATTTATAGCTTGACTTGTTCCAAAAGTAATATGAGATGAATCTTAGAGATAGAATCACTGTGGTTGTACACTTAGATCCATGTTTGGCATTTACAGTAGATATAATATTACAGCCTATTTGAAGGTTATTTTCAAAGGAGGGGTGAAATAATTTATGTATTAAAAAATTTGTGTTACAAAATAATTCACCTCAAATTGAAATTTTTATTATTTATCAAAAAAATTCCTTTATACAAAATTATTCAGAATTATGTCAGAGGCAGAATTATCACTTTACTCTTGGAAAGCATGTCTATCAATCAGGGATTAAACAGGATGTCTTCAGTATTCCTAATTATTTTGATGTTTTAGTTTTCTGGCTGCTAAATCAGATACCATGCAATGGGTTGGCTTAAACAATGGGAATTTATTGGCTTATGGTTTCAAGGCTAGAAGAAGTCCAAAATTAAAGAAAGCATCAGCAAAGTGATGCTCTCTCCCAGAAGACTGGCATTCTGGGGCTGGTTCCCGGTGATCCCTGGTCTTTGGCTTTTCTGTCATATGGCAATGCACATGGTGGCCACTCCTGGCTTCTCCCTTCTCCTCCAGGTTCTACTGACGTTCAGCTTCTGGCTGCTCCCTCCGGCTTTCTCGCTCTCTGTGAGGTGCCCTGTGAGACCTTCAGTAATAGAATTAAGACCAACCCTGATTCAGCTGGGCCACACCTTAATTGAAAAGTCCTCATCAAAAAGTCCTATTTACAGGAGTTCACACCAACAGGAATGGATTAAATTTAAGAACACATTTTGCTGGGGTACATAGCTCCAAACCACTACATTTGATTAGATAGAAATTCAATACAGAGAACTGTACATTCATGCAACTATTGAAAGGGTTGGGGGAATGAAAGTGAGAAGGCCATTTTCAGAAATTCCAGAAGTAGGGTGATCTCAGGGAAGCTGCAGCTCATGACCTGAGTTGCCTACAAAACCAGAATGGATGATTCTTAGGAGAACCCCCAAATTCAAAGAGATCTACCAACTATCTTGGTTAAATACCCACAGCTATCTACTGAATTGAACACAAACTAAGACAAAGAGGATTGCAGAATGGGAATGGACGTACTCTTAGCCACTTTGCTTAGGAAATCAAAAATTAATACTAGTGGAAACTTTCCAAGTAGAGGAAATTATGCATTTTCTAGGATTATAGCTCCACTTTCTATGGATGCTTTCGGAAGTTCTGCATCCTATGGAAACCTGTACAATGTAATGTGATCTTGGCAATAAATGAGCTGGTATGGCTTTAAGTGAAAAACCCCAAGTCTTAATCAGCTCAGTTTTAGACGTTTTTGTTGCTGTATCATGATCATTTGGATGCAATTTATTTGCTTCATGTTAAACATGTGCTCAATACATCTAAAGCTAATATATGTCAACCTCACTTCAGGATCCTTTCTTAATCTGTTTTCTCCACATCTCATGATCACTTTGATATCTTTATACCTGGACCTTTTTGCCTTACTACATGCTTGACTTTGCTCTATGTTCCAATGTGCACAGGGATTAAAAAAAAAATGCTGACGGTACAATATTTTGTGTATGCCGTGCAAATTTATGTGTGACAAATCCATCAGGGACTGCAGGCAGGGGATGTGATAAAAATTCTCATTCCTTGAATCTACTAAAGCGGAAAAAGTACCAGAATGTGGCAAATAAGAGAAGCCGCAATAGTTAATTATCATGACACACAGCTCATCTGTAATTAATCCTTTTCTTCAGCAGGATTCTGCAACTGTAGCATAAAAAAAAAAAATAAAAAAATAAAAAAACACAGGTCAGATGATGCTTTAATTAAGGCTGTACAGTGTTGCTGCTTCTGCAGCAACAAGAACTGTTTTTTGTCTATAGGTGTGTGTGAAACACTACAAATATTTTCTTAACATCTTTACAGAGTGCTGTTTAAGCATCTTTGCTAGCATTATGTCTGGAGACAGACTGATTACAATTCAAAGGAGTTTTTCTGTTCTCCTCACACCCATCCTAGGAGCCACTACAACATTCTAAATGTCATCTAGTGGGAGGAGACACTCTCACCAAAGAGCATGAAACATGAGGTGCCACTGTAGTTGGGAATAGCACTGTCTTGAAATTTACAACCTTCTTAACCAGCTTCCCAGGCTCAGATCAAGGACTAACTCGGGCCTGTGGTGTATCAGTACTTGACAGGATTTGACTAGTGGTGAGTCCCCTACTGTTGCCCTGAAATATTGATCCCCAGCTGCAATATTCAGCGATGGAATGTACACTGTAGGAAGGTGATACAGAAGGAAATTTTCAGTCACCATATTGTGTCTGCAATTCTTTTACGGATTATTACATGGAGTAAGGCTGGCAGTATGTCATGGCTAGATCTGATTTTAAAAATAATGCTTGTCCTGTGTTTACAAAGATATTGCTGTTCTCAAAGCAGAGCACTGCATTGTGATAGACAGCTAGTGCTCACCATTATGTGTTCTTTTCTTCCTTAGTGCATGGTTAGTCA
Source organism: Choloepus didactylus (assembly GCF_015220235.1). Taxonomy (NCBI): domain Eukaryota; kingdom Metazoa; phylum Chordata; class Mammalia; order Pilosa; family Megalonychidae; genus Choloepus; species Choloepus didactylus. The sequence goes on from NC_051310.1 coordinate 164,421,857, forward strand.
CATTTTGCAGATACAGTGCAATTGGATAGGATCATGTGACTTGTTCTCACACTAAAATCTAAGAAGAAGCAATCTGTGTTAACTTCATGCCAAGGTGGTTAAGAATGGTTGTACCCTCTCCATATTCTCTTTCTTCTTTGTTAGCAGCTGACTTTGGAGGATCCAGTGGAGGACTCCAAGTCCTAGAATACCGGAGCCATTAAATGTAAGAAGCCTGTTGTGGAAACCTCCCATCTGCCCTACTGACTTGCACTGGACTGTGACTTGCTGAAGTAATGAATCTTCATTGTGTTAAGTCTCTGAGATTTGGGGGGTTTTGTTAAAGCACTTCACCTATACTGACTGATTCATGCATTGTGTCATCTGTATTACACCCCCGGTTCCTCTTGTGATTAGTAACATGTATTTGTAAGACACCTGGCCAAATGCTAGAATCTGGTGAGAATTTTGTGTCATAATCTGTGTGAATAGCATTTTTCTCAATACCATGGCAAACTAATTACTTAGCCTTCAAAACTTTAGGTTTCCCTCACCCCAGATAATCAGCTTGAACAACCTAACCAAGAAGTGACCAAAACTTGTTATTAAGGAACCTATTTCTAATTTTTAGGGAAAAATACCTAACTCAACAATTTAGACTTCAATACATTTACAGATAAAACATGCTGAACTACCCAGGATTATGCAGTAGCCAGAAAAAGTCCTCCCTTATTTGGAGAGCAGCCTGCAGACAGTGGACAGTCATCCTCCCATTATGAAGTAGCCGGCTCTATATGGTGGAGTGATATGTCCATAACCAGTTAAACATCTGATAAGCAATGGGAGAGGAGCCCTTTGTAAATTTTGCCAGGTTGGCTCATAATTTAAATTAGCACTACTTAGTGAATTGCTATTTCTAGAAACTTTGCTGAGTAGCCTATAAGCAGCAAAATATGCCTTCTGCTTACCCTAAGAAAATAATACTGCTCTCTTTAGTGGAGATCTCTGTGGTTCTGATAAATGACTTTCCGATATTGTGCCTTTGAGGTTCTCAAACAGGTCCCTTTGGCTGTTTCTGTACATATAAACACCTTTGTAAACATCAGCTTTCTGGGAAGGGAGGGATGGGGTGTAAGGTGCTGGGTGGATGGTAGGGAGGAGGAATAGTCATTAAATCCTGGATCTTTCCATCTTATCTCCAAAGGCATTAAAGTTGGTCAAGATAACCCTTGACAGATTCCTTCCATTTTCATATCCTTCTGTCTCACATGGTGATAATCACCTAAATAATACTGCTTTCTTTCAAAAGCAATTGGAGCGCTGGGATGTAAAAACTTTCGCCAGTTCCTTTCAGCTCTTTTCCTCAGATCTTGTAATAACAGGGAGCTGGCAGGGGCTATTTGGAAATCATCAGAGAAGCAGAAAGCCATGGGCAGTCCTCAGTGCCCACTCCACCCCTCTAGGCCCTGCATCCAACTCTCACAGATGTTGGCACAGGCATGTGGCAACTGACCTTGCCGCTGAAAGTGATTGAAGTTATGTATCTGAGATTTACTGCCTACGTTTAGAAACCAGAGCCATTTTACCATTCATCTCACGGCGGGTATGCGATCTGCTTAGCATGCACGGACCAGCAAGGACACTGTGACCGCTTCTTAGTTTCAGAGCCCCATCTTAATGGACTCTGAAGGAGTAATGCAAGTGGGGTGTAAAAACTAGAAGGGAAGCCCTGTTATTATTGCTAAGCTGTTTCCGGCCCTAAAAAGTGACTTTGTTTGATCTTTTTGCAAATGTATGTAAGGTCACCAATGTTTTGGCAAAGCCCATATTTCTGCCATGCTGTGCCATATGGGAAATGTGCCCACAGTGCTCAGGCCATCTTCTGTTGGTAAATAGAAGCTATATTGCAACACTTTCTATAGCGTGTGGACTGGCCTGCGGTACTCCAGTGTTAGGACGGTGTGATGTTGGTAGCTACTGAAATGGAAACGTGGGAGCTGTTAGGAATATTTTCTCAGTTGTCAGCACGGCAAACCCAGCAGAACAGCAGCTGGCCCACTTATGACATATGTGCCTCTTCCCAACCCTCCTCTTGTTTCCGCCCTCACCTTTAGCAGTGAAGAAAGAAAGAAATAGAGAAGAAAGAAGGAAAGAAGAATTTAACAGGTTCCACCAATTACAAAGTCTTCATTTTATTCCTTCTCCTTTTGGTTATTAACAATAATAAAGCAGGTTCCTAAACTTGGAATTAGTTATGCAAATACTCAGTGCTTTCTTTGTTTAAAAATTCTTAGCAGCTGCTACAAGGACAGCAGACTATAAATAGCATCAGGTGTGCATTATTATACCCAGCTGAGCAGCTGCAGCACTTATATGTAATTCAATGTATTATTCTTAACCCTTACCTCCCTGTAATAATAGTGTTTCTCCTGTACAGCCTTCATGAGTTTCTTTCCAGGAGCTCTTGCTTCATTCTGGTAACGAAGAATGATTTGGTAATTGAAAAACCATATATACTCAAAAATCTCATTTTCAAATTCTCTTCCATCAAAGAATATACCAAGAAAACAGACTGATGGTCTCTTCTCTGACTGTCCATTGTCTGGTGGGAGGGCTTGGAGCTGTAAAATAGGTAAGTTGGTGGGGCAAGAAGGAAAAGCAAGAAATCCAAATACAATATTCCACATTTTGAATGATTACCCCCTAGATAACAAAATCATCAGTAACATCCACCAATCAATAAACATTTTCTTTGTAGAAAATAATGTGGAAAAATATGACATGGCCCCTGCCCATTTATAGCTGACTATCTGGTTGGAAAGATGTTATTAATGCAGAAGAAATAATTCCAAAGAATGTGACTCTAATGACAGAATTCTCAAAGGTGAGAGATAGTTGTAGGCCAGCACAGACATTTGAGTTAGGCCTTTGAAGGATACTTTTTATGTTGGTGTGAAGAAAATAGTGCCTTAGAGTTACTGTAGTTCTTGCTTGAAGTCATGTGATTACTCAATGGCACCATAAGACTAGAACCCAAATTTAAAGTCCCTGTGGAGAACAGAAGTGTACATTTCCTCAAGTCAGAAATATATGTGCTACTCTGGGACCCCTTGTTAACTCTCTTAGCTATATTTAGAAAACAAAGTGAGTTGGTTTTGGAGGATAGGATAAAGGGGGTCATACTATGGCCTCTAAAGTATGAAGGGAAAAAGGAAAGGGCTTAGCCATCATTTCTGTTCAATGTGCCAGATAGAAAGAGTCCATTTGTTTGACAGCACTTTCCTTTGGATGCCTTTCTTTTTACTTCATAACCAGCTATCTGATGTAGCTACACAGCTAAGACACATCTAGGCTGGAATACCAGTCCCCAAGCCTGAATCCTTTCTGGAACACCATCTTGTCTTGACCAGATCACATACTGGCTCATCAACATTTAAGCTGCCTGACAGAACTAAATAGCAGAGAAAATTAACTGATGGTACAGTTGTAGTTCAGCTTTCAGTTGGCTCAGTTGCGAATACTTGAAAATGCCCGTTATATAAATGAACAATTTGTCTGAATCCACCCAACAGTATTATTACCACCAGCACCAATAAGCTGTGGAAATACAAGATTGATCACCCACACATGCATGCACGGATACGCACAAAGTCAAATGCACACAAACACACACAGCCCTTTGATTCTCACTTTTCTGATAACAGTTCAACTCTGGGCACGTTGCCAAAGGCAAAGGTGGTTATTTGGCAATTGAGGCACTTCAGCTGAGTCACTTTAAAGATCTGGTGACTTAGAGATTCGCTATTTAATTGGCCCCACAGACTTTTTAATTTGTTGCCTCCAATCATGTGCCTCCAAAGGCACTTGTCAGGTTCTTCATGGCTAGTCTTACAAACCCAAAGTTAAAAACTACAGGCAAACATCACAAATACTGTAAGAACCTGAGATATTGGACCCAGGCTGCAAGCCCACTCCTTGCTCCCTGTGTTGCTGTGTCCTCCTTGGGCATAGGTCCCATGGACACTTAAATTTCTCTGGACTTCTGGCAGGAAGAGAGGTGGGTCATCATGTTGGGGAAGGCCCATCCTTGAAGGCAAGAGGAAGTTTGGGAAATTTGACAGGAGAGATATTGACGACTAGAGTCACATATGCTGACCAGCTCCCAAACAGAATTATCTTTGTACCTCAAACCTCAGACCCACCTGATGGGACAGTGACTGAGAATGAGGAATTGGGGTCCTGCTCTACTTCTCTTTCCCCAACACCCCATAAAATAAAAAAGGAATGTAGGAATGTACTTCTGGTTCCTTCAGACTTCTGAACCTTTCATCTCTGTCTCAAAAAGTTTTCTTTGTTTATAAAAGTAGGTATTAAATCTGTTAAGTGTGACCTTTGGATACAATCATTTTGCTGTATGAGTTATTTTCAGTGTCAGGTTTAGTCTCACTTATTCTGTGGGAGACTCCCTTTGCCTCTCTCCCAGGGGCACGTGCACACCCTCTCTCTGTCTCTTACACCCTCAGGGGCTTATTTGCAGAGCTGCCTTTTGTCACCTGTTGACTTTGGGATGTGAGAGTCACAGAGTACACTCTGAGATGCACACCTGAGATGCATTCTGAGATCCCACATCTCTGAGCTAAGGACCCTGGGCCTAGATCTCTGTGTCCCTTATCATTGACCTGCATCTCTAAGTCTCTGATCATTGTGGAAAGTGGAGGAATGTCCAGTTTCTTGTGGCCATTCAAAAAAACTTCATAGAAATCCTGAATCATTTCCTGTTGAGAATTATAACACTATCATAGGCAGAGGAACAATATTATTTAAACACATCCTTGCAAGAAGATTAGAGTTTCCTTTTTAGTGTTCCCAAACTCCTATTGACTCTAACTTTAATTATAAACTGAATAAATGTTGTTTTAGAATTTCTTACCTCTTAGTGATGAGTCTTTCCCTTTCTGCCCTCCTATCATCAAAAGTTAACTGTCCTATGCCCCACTATGCCAGAGATAAGGGGTTTGGGGAGAGGTGGTGCTGATGTTGGGTGAAAATTTAATAACCTGATGAATTACTCTTTTGTAGTAATTTCTAACGTATTATCTCTATTAGGTAATATCCGTTTTCTGGAAAATTTTTGGAGATAATGCCTTATCCAAAATAAATGATTCTAAAGATTTTTCCATAGGAGGCCAGCAGGGGAGAAATTTGGGGACTTTGTGGTGTACTTCAAATCCTCCTGTTGCCTACGGATAAAGCCAACTGTATGCCTGTGCACACAGAAAGTAGAACGGGGAAAAAAACTCACTAATCTCTATGTTGAAAGCTTATTAAAAAAATCACTGAGTATTTAAATGATACATTTCACTGACTGCTAAGAAAGAGGAAATCAACCTACTTTTTAATGGTCTTTGCTTTTGATTTACATCATCGCTGTGTTTTAAGCTTCCAGACTCTAACTGAGGCAATACCTGGCATTTGCTCATCTCCTGGGTAATATGAACCAATTTGGGCAGTGATTGTTTACAGCCAGCCCTTTATGACTGGCTAAAAAAGAGATGATGGACCTCAATCACTAAAATGAGCAATCAGCAGCCTCTGATAATAAAGCAACACGGTCTCTTTGTTGGCTCTGAATACCCACATTGAAATAGGATGATTTCACCTAGTGCAGCATCCCCCAAAAGATAGCATCCCCATCTCCTTGTTCATGCTCAAGTGCCTATAAATGGGATTGGACTGGAACGTGCCACCATGAAAAGGCATGACCACACAGAATTTATAGATTTAAATAGACAAAACCTTGTGGAGAAGCAAGTAAACTGATATTATACGATGAGAAGGATTGCCCTCCTAGACCTGATATGCAGATTGGAGAAATATGACTTGTTCACATGAAACAACTGGAAAACAATGCAAGAAAATGTATAAACAGGTGCTAGACTCTGTGGTAATAGACTGTACACTACTAGGGAAAGTCAGGGATAGCTTTGTTTAGAAATAGGATTTGAGGTAAGTACTGATCTTAAAATTGAAAGAGCCACTGGAATGAGCCAGAAGGCTGGCATGGGTCAGACCAAATGAGGCCAATAAATGGGGACTGTTCATTTTCATTCATTCCATTCATTCAGCAAATAAATGAGAAGCCACCAAGTGCAAGACAGAGTCTATTGGATGCTGAATATACTGTACAGAGGGAAACAAAGAAACCCAAGAAAAACAATGAGGGAAAAAAGAGAAATTTAGATATATTAAGTAAAGAGATGAGAACTGAAAAATACCCTTTCCTTCATGAGAACACATTTGCATCCCCACTCTATAAAAAGAAGGCTGTTCGAAAGAATATTTGTTCTAATTGTAAACAACTAATAAAAAAAGTCACACACCAACGTGAAATTTTCTTCCTTTGCACCTTACATTTGTTATTCCAGTTAGTAGAATACTTCTTCATTTCTAAATTTTATTTACTAAATAAATAATCACATGGCACTTGAATTCAAATCTTGGATATAAATTTCACACATTTCTGAAACAAAAATCTTTTCAGAGGAGAAGAGTTTGAAGAGATATAAAATATGAAACATTTTCTTTATAGTTGTATGGTGTGGTGGAAATGTTTAAGAATTGGAGTCAAAAGACTAGCTTCAAGTTTCAGCTGTACCACTTATTGGCTATGATGATAGGCAAATTACTAATTATTTCTGAACTTTAGCTTCCTCACCTGTTAAAGGATCTACCCCACAAGGTTATTACGAGAACCAAATAAGACATTATGAATGAACGTGTTCCATGAACTATAAATCATTATACCAGTAGTAACTATTATTATTATCATTGTCTTTGTGATAAGGAAGATGGCTATATCCCATTTTGTTCTTTTTTATATCTCTTTCATTGCCTGCCACAGTGTTTGACACATATTAGATATCTGATAAATGTTCGCTGCATGAAAAAGTGGATGAAAAGATAATGCTTCTGTCCATCTTAATAGGATACATGCTTTGAATTGCTTTTCTAGGAGTGGTGAAGAATCTTTGTACAATTGGTTCAGTGAGGTCTACCATCTATAGCCTTAGAATAGTTTTTGTTTTCTTCTTCTCTGTAGCAAGCCAACCAGCCCTTTCTGGGATCAAATCCATGTCCTTGGCATCTCGGACAGCAGCTTGTTCTAACCAAGAAAATGATTGCCCAGAATAAAGAGAAAAAGATGTGCCCAGTGTTTGTACTGAACCCAGTCCTACAGATCAAGATGTGTGCTGGCTTAACAGTCCCATTTACTAAACGATAAGTGGACCTATCTAAGAGACTCGAGAGGCATGATTGGTGTCCCTTTTAAGGAAAACAAACATAATGAGCTCACACTTTCACCTTCCATCCAACCAGTGAGTCAGGGAAGCACAGAACCATGCTTCCTTCTAGTAGTCTTTGTATCCAGACTTTCAGACATATCGTACCCTTCACTTTCCTAAATTTCCACCTCTGTGTAATGCACACAGACATATGGGTAAATCAACAACAACCCTCAAGGAAGCTATAACCACCCAGCATGTACATTTTGCAACTCTTTCAACTTGCTTCCCATCCTGCCCACCCCCTAAACAAATCAGGTTTGAATGCCCGTGCTTGTCACCTGGTATACAAAAATGCAGTCTAACACTGTATTTATTAGCAACCCCTTTCCCTTATGTTTAATTTATTGTTACATTTTTTAAATGTACAAACAGTTATACCAGTTTTATACACAAAACCACAGGTACCGTTTTGTATCTGTCAAAATTCCAGCAGCCTGTGGAGAGACGCAATTGAATAGACATCCTATGCTGCCATCTAGTGCTTTTGTTAAGACATGGGTTTGTTCATTTTTCTGAAAAAAAGGAAACAAAGGCAGCTCAATGAGCCCAAATTCTGGAACAGCTACTGATATGCATTATTAAACAGATGCATTTATGACACTTGGACCATATTTCCTGGAACCAAGCAACTTAACTTGTTTTCACACAATGGCAGCTTACATCCCTGCTCTTGACTGGCAAAGCTTTGGCCTTCTACCCTGAAGGCACCTGGTTTAAATCCAAACTGACTGGGCGAGCGAAGTGCCCCTCAGAGCCTATTTCTACAGCTCCCATCTGGCCGAGGTTCTCTTTGCATGTCTTATCCTCCAGGAGGAACGGTTTGATCCAAATGCCTTTCCTATTACTTCAGTTTTGGTAGAGGGTACAAAGGAGTCAGACAGTTTTTTTTTTTTTTAATCATTATCTTTAAAATTGACTAAAACAGCAGCCATTTTCTTTTCAGTGGCCAAAAATGATGCTTCTAAATTTTCCCTTGCTCCTCAGTGTACGCAATTTGTATCACTAGTTAGATCCTAGATCTGCCTCTGAATCCCTCCTTTTATGTTTTCATGAGATCTCAAAAATATCTTTTTTCTCCTCAATTAATCAATCAGCACGTCTCTTGATCACACACAAGCTATGTTAAAAGCACTGTATTAGGCACTGGTTAGTGGGTGGATAAGGAAAAAGAAAATAACCTTTCCATCTGTGTCTGATCACTTCCTGCCTCCCGATCTTTGAAAGGCTTTATCATCCCTTTCTTTCCTAAACTGTTTAACCTTTTCCTCCCTAGAGCTTCCTTTTCTTTTTTCTTTAAATATGCAACACTCTCTTTTAGTTAAAATAAATATTTTTTGACCAGCTATATTTTCCTGCTACCAGAAAATTTTTATCTTAATGAAGAATTCACTGAACCAGAATACTACTGTCCACATATGGAATAATCTGCCTGATCATTAGGGAGTGCCCTTCCAGTGAGGGCGGACTGAGTATCTGTTAGGGCTGCAGTTCCTGAAAGCAATTCCTGAAATGGAGAGGAAATTAAGAGAAAGGACCTCATAGCTCCTTACAAATTTGATTCTTCCTTCTATAAACTTAGTTCTATTACAATCTCCACTTTTTGTCCAGTCACTTCTATTTAACCCTGCCTGAAACTCATGGTTTTCTCAAAAGGAAAGTAATCTCTCCAGACAGTCAAATTCCATTTCCCCTCTTGAATTCATTACTGCATCTGAACACCCTTGGTTGCATCCCTTTCTTGAAGCATTCTCTGCTCTACTGAGACACTGTGCAACTTGCTTATTCTACTTTTCAAATAATTCATTGTTTTCAAATTTTCACTGATTTCTTGTTTTCTTTTGTGGGGATTTTATCTAAACTGGACTCTGTCCGTTTGCATTTACTCACCCCCTCTGTATCTTCATACAGTGCTTCATGACAAACATTATAGTGATTAACTCACATGATTTTAGCTACCACTTGTACAAAGATAGTTCCCAAATCCTCCATTTCCACCATGATCTGTCAACCTCTTTCCAGACCCATACCACCATTTACCTTACAATGGAATAGTTCTTTTTGGTTGTCCAATCAACAATCAACACTATAAGAAGTATTATACATACACACTGGGCTCATGACTCTCACACTCAAACACACATGCTTTCCAAGTTTATCTAGTACTACTATCTATGGCAATATCATGCCCAATCTTCAATTAAGTTCAGGACCTTCCTTAGATTCATTTTGAGTTTATTCTTCTTTTATTCCCAATATACTCTTTTCTCGAGTCTTGCAAATTACTTTTTCTTGATTTCTCTAAAATACGCATCTTTCTTTCAACTTCCACAGTCATTACACAGTTTAAATCCTCATTGCCTTATACCTGGATTGTAGAGTATCTTCCAGGGCAGCTCTTCTGGGTTCTAATTCCAGTCCTTTACCGGTTCATCTGATATAGAAGCTTGGGTAGCCTTTCAACCCCTTTGCTGTCATGTAACTCACCTGTTAAACATAATGGTTTCTTAGTGCCTCTCAGTATCACATCAAATTTCTGTAGCTTCACACTCAAGACCCTTTTCCAACTACAGTCCACTTTCTTCCACCTGCTCCTTGAATACAGACCCCAAGTTCCAGTCAAATTTGTCCTTTTGATTTCCCTTACAGAGAAACATTTTACACATAGCAGTGTTTCTACCAGGAGTGCCTCATTCACTCCTTCCAAAAACTGGGTCTTCTTAACCTCTCAAAACACATGTTCTCTTAATGGCAATCCAAGACAGATTGCATCTGCTCTGATCTCTCCTCTACCCTGAGATCCTCCCTCTCAGGCCCCACCTTTCAGGGAATATAGAGAGATTGCTGACAGGCCATAACTTGGTGGCCTCCATCTCCCCAGTAGTTGGTCTCTGTTTTCTGAAACAGGGGCCTTTTTGTGTGGGATGTACCTGAGGTTGGACGCTTTCATTGTTCTCAGACTAGGGAATTTCCTGAGGTGGGGCCCCTTCTTGCCATACAAGATTAATGAAGACAAAGTAATACGGCAACACAAGAAGAACTGTTTGACATTGTGATTTGCTATTTTGACATAATTGTTTTGATGTAGCTGTTTTGAAATCAAAGTGGCTCTTTCAATGTGTAAAATCACTGCTTTGTTTGTTGTTTGATTACTAATTAACATATGAAACCAACATCACTGACCCTTGCTATACCCTTCACTCTCACCATGATGCATATTTTATAAAACTGAAAATCAAAAGTGAAAATATAGTGTCAAAGCCACAACATAGGTATTTCCATGTCGAAACGTTCCAGGCATCAAAATGGCTGTGCCAAAGCAATCAGGTGTAAATGTCGTGACTCAGTTGGCAGCTCCGAGGGCAGGTAAGCGTGGATGGGAGTCAACAACAGAGCTCTGAGAGAAAGGCACTAGCATATTCATGGCTCTCAAGCTGATTGAACAGATGCCCAAGAGGAAACATGTCCAGTGGGTGTTGTTCCTAATGAAGAAGTCATTAGGGGTAGACTTGTGAGTCACTGGTCCCTCTAGCATGGAGTGTTACTCATGAGCTTAAAATGGATGGGTAATTGAGCCCCTAAGCAAGGGCTTAAGGTGCCTGAAGCTCCTGCATCTATCACAGGCCAAATCTAAATATGAGTATTTATTCCCTCCTCTTTTCTCCAGATCTAGAAGCAAAATTGTAATGGAGGAAAGCATGGCCTAGAGAACTCCAATAGTTGGACTTCATTGTTTTCAAGGACATGATTTGTATTTCTTCAAAGGAAAGTCCACTGCAAGCAGTTATTTTATTTTTCACCCTGTGATATTCTACCATTCCTATAACTGCACACCATAATTGCTCAGTGTTAAGTGTTCACAGATGAACGATTTGGCCCTCGCAATTCAAAAAAGAGCTTCTGGAATTTGAAGGATAGATCTACTTTCTATCTGACAGAAAAAATAGTGTGTGTGTGTGTGTGTGTGTGTGTGTGTTGTCAGGCGGTTGGGGGGCAGAGAACTGGGTATCAAAAGTATCATTTTTTGTTCGTTAATGTGTTTACTTGTTTATTGTCTATCTCCCCACACCCCAGCCTTTCCCACACTGAATGTGGGCTCCACGAGAGCCAGGATATTGCTTATATTCACTGATGTAGCCTAATGCTTTCTACAGAGATTGGCACATAATAGATATTCAATAAATATTCATTGAATAAATAATTATTTTTCCACTAGGAAAACAGGGTTGCTTTGGACCAACAGTCCCCAAAATAAATGGTTTGTTCCATTCCAAAACAGCTATGTGATTAGCTATGTTTTTCTCTGGGCCTTTTACTGCTCAGAATTCCTGCCAGGGAAGAAATGCTAAAGCTCCCATCTTTTAAATATGTAGATCCCTGACATTTGGTTGCTTCATGAATTTTGCATTGCATAATGACAAGTGTTTAATTTTATAAACTGCTCCTGTAATAGATCATTTTTGAGGAGAGGCATAATCTGGAAATGCAGTGCAAAGTGCTGTTGCCGAATTAGACAAATGTCTTCCCGGAGCCAGCAATCCTTTCCGTAGTAAATGTTTTCAAGCATTGACGGATGGGAAACCATGGAAATAGTCTCAACACCCAGCTGGCTGACTGAGTCAGAAATGAGATGGTCCATGGATGCTTCTCTCTGTGAGACTGGTGTAAACTAATCCTCAGAATATCTGGGAGCGAAGGAAACACATCTGACTTGCTTCCTGAGGCCCAAATGGCCTTGGTAGGCCTGAGTTCTAATTCCTTCGCCACAACCACACAACTTGAATATAAATCATTATTTATGGATTCTACTTAAGGGAGTCTGGGTGAGGAGCTAGCCTGCACTCCCAGTGCATGGATCCCTGGTCCTATTTCCAAAGGGAGCATGTATATCTGGCCCAATATTTCTGTTGGTGGCCAGAGGGAGGCACCATGACAGAACTAGCCTTACATGTAGAAGACGGTTCACTGAGCTTTCCTGCAGAACTCAGTGGGAGAGCAGGCAAGTCATGCTTCCCGAGGCAAAGTACTGCAGGCTGTAGGACATATAGCGCAGTGCCCAGGACCAAGAGGAAACTGTTTCCTAGGAAAGAGGGGGCATTCATATCCATCTAAATGGGGGAACTCCTAGAGCCATATGTGCATATCCAGACAGGATCAGAAGGCCCCTAGGCTTTGGCCTGGAACTAGTCTCTCAACTTACTATGTGGATAAGCCCTGAAGGAGCACACTTGCACTGATCAATCTGCAAAGATTGGGAAAGGTGTTTTCTTCTACTCCTGTTCGTTTGTTTGTTTGTTTGTTTGTTTGTTTATTTATTTATTTATTTTTGTTAGCTCCTGGCATTCAAGGAAAGCTCTGTTATAACACTAACTGGATACAAGCTTAAGAAACAGATGCCTCAGAGACTAAATTCCAGTGATTAACACACTAAAATAACAAAATGTTCAAGTTTCAAAAAAAGCTAATAAAACATACAAATAAACAGGGAGTGATGGCCCAGGCAATAGAGAAAATTAAAGCATTAGAAACTATCACTGATGAGGACCAGACCTGGACATACCAGGCAGAGAGTTTTTTAAAAAATGGTCCTAAATATGCTCAAAAAGCTAAAGGAAAACAAGGACAAAACACTAAAGGAAATCAGGAAAACGAGATAAACACAAAAAGAATATCAATAGAGAGTTGGAAATGATGAAAAGGAACCAAACAGAGCTGAAGATCACAGTAACAGAAATTACAAATTCCCTAGAGTGGTTCAACAGCAGATTGGAGTTTGCAGAAGGAAGAATCAGAAGCCTTAAAGATAAGACCATTGAAATCATCTAGTCTGAGGAGCAGAAAGAAGAAAGAATGAAGAAAAATGAACAGAGCCTGAGGAACCTGTCGGACACCATCAGCACACCAATATGTGCATTGTGGGAGTCCCAGAAGGAGAAGAGAGGAAGGGGCAGAGAGAATATTCAAAGAAATAATGACTGAAAACATCCGAAATTTAACAAAAGACACAAAACAAAAGACAGAAAAATAAACACATCCAAGATGCTCAACAAATTCCAAACAGGAGAAGCCCAAACAGACCCATGCTGTGGCATATTTTAATCAGTCAAATGCCAAAGATAGAGAATTCTGAAAGCCACAAGAGAGAAGCAACACGTCACATATAACAGAGTCTCAGTAAAGTTAAGTCCCAATTTCTCATTGGTAACCACAGAGGCAAGAAGGCAATAGGATGACATTTAAAGTGCTGAGAGCAAAAAAAATGAGAACTAAGAATTCTATATCCGGAAAAACTTGACTTTCGGAAATGAGAGAGAGATTAAGACATTCCCAGATAAACAAAAGCTCAGGGAGTTTGTCACCACTAGACTGGCCCAACAAGACATGCTAAAGGGAGTCTTTCACACTGAAAGGAAAAGATACCATACATAAGACTGAAGCGGCATAAAGAAATAAAGACCTTCAGTGAAGGTAACCATATGAGCAATTACAAATGCCAGTACTATGATTTTTTTTGTTATGCAACTCCACTTTTTACTTCTTACTGTTCAAAAATGCAAATGCAAAAACATAATGATAAATCATTGGTTTTGGACTCATAATGTACAGACATGTAATCTGGGAAAAGAACTACGTAAAGGTGGGGAGACAAAGGGGTTTAGGAACATAGTGTACTATTGAAGTTAAGTTCGTACTTGAAATATATATCTTTCAAGGCTCAGCCATATAAGCCACAGTCTTAAAAAATCATTTCCTGAACTCTCAATGAAAAATGCCCTTCTGCTTCTCTATTCACCAGGCTTTGCAACTTTTCCAAGGCATGTGTCACAGCAAGCTCAGTATTCTAGATAGTTGAGTGTATGCTACAGCTTCCCTGGTAGATTGTAAGCTATTTTAGGGGAAGGACCAGGCCATTCATCTTTGTAACAGTTGTGTACCTAGCACAGTGTTTTGTGTAAGTAGGCCCTAGAAAATCTGTTGAATGGAAGACATAACATGAAGCTTATGTTATTCTGCACTGGAATTACTTCCAGCAAAAACAAAGGGAGGAAATTATCATATATTCCTTAACAGGTTTCAGGGTAGAGGCATGAGGATGCAGAAAATAAATACCTGTGCAGAATAGCCACACTGTGGTGACCATAATGGGTGAAGAAAAATCAAAATTGATCCCAGACCCAATCCTGTGTCTGCCCTTCCAATTCTTATCTTCCAATTTCAGCAAGCCACTGGAAAACCTAAACGGTAATCATTAAATTTGCTGTCTTTATCCCAGAAATTCAGAATTTAAAAACAGAGGCTATTTTTAAAATCAAAACAAGTAGTTGAAAATCTCAGCTAAAAGCACAATTTTTTCTATTACTCTTTTTCATTTCTCCCTCTCTCTCTCTTTCTCCTGTTTATCTCAAGTAACTAGGGGAGCTAGTTTAAGTGAAATCTTGGTATAAACAGTTAAGTCAAATGACAGCGCAAGGAGGCTGGTCTGAAGAAATCTGGGACCCTGGTCAAAGCCAAGAGCCTCCTTTGTCTGGTGTAGTGCAGAGAGCTCAGACTTGTTGGCCTCCTCTCCAAGCTAACTGAGACTCCAAAATCAGGCAGCAAGCCAGAGGATCTCTGAGCTCTGACTCATGTAAACAGAGGCGGGAGCCAAAGGCCTCCAGCCAGCTCAGGTGCACAAACTGCAGACTTGCATTCACCTCTCGTTGACCTCCTGTTGGCAGAGCGTTATCTATGGGCTCTGCCATTATGAGTGCCATGACCACATAGTGTTTAGAGAGCAGATGATGCCTCTCCCTGCCGCCACTTGGAATCCACACGAAGTCTAAGAAGTCTGGCTGATTTCAGCCTAGGCAGTGGGATCCTCTCTTCTAGCCAGACTTTCTGGATTGATCTCAGCTTTTATTACCTTATCATCTTCTCTCAGAAAATTCAAAATGTTTCTCATATGTCCCAATCCCAGTTATTCTCCTTTCTGGCTAACCTCTAGCAAGTCATATGTATAAAAATCGAATCTTTTACCTCTGCAGTTTTTTCTGTTGCCTCTGCAAAGATACTGTGGAGTTCTCCTTTTTTTTTTCTTTCCAAATATAAAAGCAAAACAAGATCTTGAAGATGGACAAAATGTCACACCTGAGAACAGTTAATGTAGGGACATAAAATTTCTGTCTAGGTTCCTTTTTGTTTACCTGTGTGTTCTCCCATTTTCCATACTCCAGACAGAAAAAAAATAAAAATTCCAACCAGCTTCTTGCCAGAGCCCTAGCACAGGGCTGGAATAAGGACATGGGGCAGTAGCAGAGGACTTTTCTGGGTCCATGGCTGCAGTTTAGTGGCATTATTCCTGCCTTTCCAAGGGGGCAACAGTTGCATATTTTCATTATTTCAAAAGAATTAAATGGTTAACATAGTTTAGCAGATGAGGAACCAAGACAAAGGATGTGCATGTGCCATGTATGCAAGGGAGGAAATGGAATCATTACACTGAAACCCAGGCCTGAGGCTGAGCCTCTAAAATTCATAGATCCTTTAGCCTCAATTCTCTGAAATCCCTGCCCCCTAAATTTTCTTGCCCTAGATTGCTGTTGCCTGGGTCCCACATACTTTTTGGGCCCTCTGACACTTCTGGGAAGCCCAGTGCAGTTTTGCCTAAACCATTACTGGAGAATACTTGGAGACTATACTGTGACCATCCAGCTCTCTCTTCCACCAGCCAGCCACTACTTGCTCTCCCTACTTGGAGCTATTCCAACCTAATGGGGGCATCTAGTGCCTGACTCTGCCTCATCTTCCCTCCTGCTTAAAGATCTCCTTCCACGTAGAAGACTGGAGCCATACATCGTGAAAGCTAGACAGTTCTAAGCAACCTGTGATATCTTAATTGGAAGATTTATGGAATTGGAATTCAGCCTAGATATCCAATTACATTCCTTAAGAATATTGGTTTCCAAGATGTAGAGGAGAGAAGACTGGAATTTGCACACTTGGGCTCAGAGCATCTTTTCCTCTTGGATACCTAAGTAGAACATCCTGCTCTAATGTCTGAAGCCCCAGATCCTCCAAGATGGGGTTTGTGGATGCCATAAAGCACTGACTAAAAGAGCTTTGTCTTGGCTGACTATGAAATAATCCAGGCCCCCTTGGGGAGTCCATAGACTGTTTTACCTTATTCTTTATTTGCTGGTTTATACCTACTGCTCCCCATTCTAAAACAGGTATGTAATAGCATCAAAAATCATACATTAATGCTAAAATAATTAGAGGCAATGAGGAAGGGTATAAAAACTAGTATAAACAAATAAAATAAGCCAGGCAAAAGATTTTCACAGAGAAAAGCATGCTAAAAAGTTTGTATTGCTCCTAGACATGGACTAAAACCTTTGCTGTGAGCGCCTGAGAAGCCAAAAGGGAAATACAATCATCGTATGATTTGTAGTGTCTACAATGTGACAATAACAGTTGCTCTGAAGAAGTCTGGCTGTTCCCAGTACTGAGATCAGAGAGGAATGTCTCCTCCAGGTCCACATAAAGAGAACATTGCTTGATGCCAAACTTTGCAGTAACAACCCTGTGACAAATACATCAAGTTTTGTGTGACTTTTCTCCCAACTTCCCTTTTGGTTTGCCTTGAACCTGTGGAGAAATATTTAAATATGTCTGGAGAAATAAATAATCTGTGAATCCTTCAAGCCATTCTGAGTGTTTGGTTGCGTCAGTCATTTGTAAGTTTGAGATTACATTTGCAGCAAATACCCGAAAAGCCAATAGTTGCTAATTAAGAGACGTGCCATAAACTTTGATAAACAACAGAGCAAGGGGAAGGATCAGATCACTCTACTAAAAAAAAAAATCTTTACTAGGATAAGTGGTAGAGAAGATGGCCATAAGGAGGTGGGCCAAGTAAGAGCCTGGATCTGGAACCCAAGTAATCATGAATCAGATCTCAAATCTTTAAACCAGCTCCTGAGATCCAAAATCCTTGTGTGATCCCAGCCTCAATCAAGAAAATGATAATTTTAAGAATGACTGTGTTTTATTAATAGGCAAGATGATATTTCAGGACATTTAAGGAAAGATATCTATAGCTCTAACATCTCTATTCAGAGAAATTTCAAAGCATTTAAGGTTCTTTCAGTATGAAAGTATTGAAGGTGCTATGTAAATGTAGGTTGTTATTACAATTTAATGACATTCTCCTCAAGCAAAAACTGCTAAAATCCACAAAGTGCAGAATGAAGCACACACACTGCTTATTATTTGGGGGCAATTAATTAATAAGCACATAAACAATTTACTCAGTCACAGGAAGACAGAATAATACTTATTAAACATGTGGGCCTAGAAATCCAATTCCAGTAGCTGTCTGATCTGCCCCAACGCAAGGGGGAAAAACAGAACCAACCTCACAACAGGGACACACATGCACACACACACACACACACCTCTAAAATGAGAGTGCAAACTCCTTAGGGTCTTCCCTCTAGAACAGCTTGGAATGAAGTCCATGTTGAACTATGAATTCAAACCTATCTGAATGTGATTTGTCTGTGAAACTACCTATGAGACAAAATTGCATATGCTGCACCCTGGCCACTTGCCACCATCCCTACTAATGGTGCAAAAGGAGGGCAGTCAGGAAATATGAAATAACATAAAACTTTTAAAACATATCAACTTGTATTCGACTTCAGAATGCAGGAGTAACAGAAATGTTTTATCTAAGACAAAGCACATAATTGAGAGAGACTAACTGGAATTACAGTAAACAGAACAAAACAATGACTTAAATGAACCATTTGTCACAGATAATCTACATAGTGGATAACTAACCTTGGTAGAAAATGGAGAGTTGCCTCTGTTTAAAAACCCATGCAAAGTTATACAAAGAGTTACAATTCCTATACGTATAAATGGAAGCCAGTTACATACAGCTCCATTTGAGTTTGTCTCTAAAATTTTAATGTCTTTCTCGAAATCCAGTTTTTCAAATGTGCTCATCACTGGTAACTTTTTCTCCCTCTATATTGAATGCGTCTATAATAACTAAAGCTGGTTTGGTGGTCACCACCTTAATCCAAGAATAAAAAACAAAAAAAAAATGATTCATTTCCTATTCTACAATTTAAAATACAAATTAACAAAAAAAAAAGCCCCTCTAAATCTCCCTTATGGATTTCGATGGTTCAGAAATATGCAGAGCACTTGAAAGCAATAAAAGAAATAACCTAAGAAAATTAAGCAAAATGAATTTGCAATTAGTTTGTGAAATTGCGATAAATGCATTTTGAAAGCAAAGAGTAAAATGTAACTTTGTTCGGTATAATTTGAAATTGCCTTTTGTGCTTAATATAGTTCACTTATAATTAGATGAAGATTTTGTTCTGGTTTGAAACATTCAAAGTTCCATCTTGAGATTGCTATGTACTATGTACACAGAACTTTTCAGCAAGAAAGTCTGCTGCTGCTGCTGCCGCATTTGCTTTGACAGCCTTTATCCTAGTTTTATAGAAATGAAAGAGTGAAAGAACACAGCTGGTTTGAACAATGGAGCATGTTCAACATTAGGCCAAACACTTTAGATATTGCAAAATATTGCAGGCTATATTTATAGCTCTTAGCAGGTTTTTGAAATTCATGCTGATACTGCCTTACTCCTGCTTATTGGACCAAATTGCCATTAAATGATTAAATTATCTTTTGGTTAAAAAAAAAAATTGCTTGCAAAGGCAATGACACTTAAACTAACCTCTTGGCAAGTATCAAAACAGTGAAGACTTGAAACCCTTTCTAAAGTATTTCAAGATGCATTAAAATTCAAGATCATTCTAGTTATTGAGAATGTATATCAAGAGAGTATAAAGACTTTTTTATGTCGCTCTCCCTTATTCTTTTTTTCCTAAAGAAAAGGAATATTCTGCTGCTCATGACTTTGCTCCCAGTTATGAAATTGCGCACTGACTCAAGATGCCAGCACCTTCCAAAAAATTGTCTTTCAGGTAATTGCCTATACTCTGTTTAAAATTTCCTTTTTTGTGGCACTTGTCTTTAATAGAATTCTGTTGTTTTTTAATAGGATTCTGTGACTTTGGGAGACTGCTAGCAGGAGCCCATATTTTTCCACATTAACAACATGAGGAGCAATAAAAAGAAGTGAGCAGTAGTTATAAGTTTAGTGACTACAAGCTGAGCCAGGCAAAGTTTTGCAGGACAATGGGATTTCTACAGATTTCTCAAATTCCTGCATTCTTCCAGGGCTGGCTCCAATGCCACTCTATCCTTCCAGCCCAAAGTGAATGTCCCCTAAATTCTAGCAGCACCTGTTTGTTTAACCCATTGTCATTTATCATCATTGCTATGCTAATGAGATTTTTGCATGTATATGCCTTCTGAGCTAATACTAGAAATAAGAATAATCATTTAATAAAACCTACTACATGCCAAGCAATATACTAAGTACTTTATATACATTTTCTAGAGAAGTAGTTAAAAGCACTCACTTTGTCACTTATACCACATGGCTAGCTCAGATTCAGGAGGATGGAGAAAGAGATTCCATCCTTCTAATGGAAGAACAGCAACTTCGCATTGCAAAGGGGCACGGACACAGGGAGGTGTGATTCCTTGGTGGCATTGATTACAACAATCTACCAAAGTATCAGACAAATCCTTCCAGATAAATAATGAGTAATTTGTTTATCCTCTCTGAGAGTCAATTTCCTCATCTATAAATTAATTTTCTTGGGGATTTAACAAGAAAAGCATGAAAAACATTTTACTTAGTGCATGCCATATTGGTTGGTAAATTGATATTTATTTTGTGTGTTGGCATGGGTGTGGATGTGTATGCATGAATTTTAGTCCTAATTCACCACACCATGAGATATGCTAATGTCCCAGTTTTACAGATGTGATGCCTGAGGCTGAAGTTCAGTTTTGAAAAGCCACACAACAAAGTAAGTGTTGGAGCCAACACTGTTAGAAACTAAGAGTTTCCTTATATTGAAGGCTATATTTTTTCAACATACTATGTAGCTTCTTGATAGCAGAAGACAGTCTTTCTCATGGCTGCATCCCCATCGACCTTGGCACAGTGGTTGACATAATAACCACCCAAGAGATATTTGTTGATTGCAGGATTGGGGGAAAATGACAAACTGCTATTGACTTGTGAGTAAAATATTTACACAGTGTTTTTAAAATGATCTCAAAATTGTATAGCTGATTTTCTCTAGAATACGTGATAGATTTTGGTAAAGCCATGCTTTCTATCCTAGAGGAAGCAGTCAGACTTTCCTGCACTCAGAGAGGAAGGACTCTCAGAGCCCAATGCCTTCCCTGGAGAGCCTCCATGGTTCTCAAACTTACCTATGTGTAAGAATCACCTGGGAACATTGGATTTGGCAGTGAATTCTTAACATGACACCCAACTTAATAGAAATTAAAAACTTTCATGCATCAGAGAACATTATCAAGAAAAGGAAAAGAGAACCTACAGAATGGGAGAAAATGTTTGTAAATGATATGTCTGACAAGGCTTTAATCTCCAAAAAATATAAAGTATTTCTATGACTCAACAACAAAAAAACAAACAACTCAAGTAAAATATGGGCAAAGGACTGATTAGACATTTCTCCAAAGATACACAAAGGGGCAATAAATATATGAAATGATGCTCAACATCATCAGTTATGAGGGAAATGCAAATCAAAACCACAATGAGAATATTTCACAGGCAGTAGGATGGCTATTATTAAAAAAAAAAAAACAGAAAATAAGAAGTGCTGTTGAATATGTAGAGAAATTAGAACTCTCATACATTGCTAGTGGTAATGTAAAATAGTTCAACCACTGTGGAAAACAGTTTGATAGTTCCTCAAAAACTTAAATATAGAATTACTATATGACCCAGCAATTCTGCTCCTAGGTATATACCAAAAAGAACTTAACATAAGGACTCAAACAGATACTTGTATGCCAGTTTTCATTGTTATATAAGCATTATTCACAATACCCAAAAGGTGGAAACAATCCAAGTGTCCCCTGATGGATGGATAAACAAAATGTGATATACCCAAAAGATGGAATATTATTCAGCCATAAAAAGGAACAAAACTCAAACATATGCTATGACATGAACCTTGAAAACATTATGCTAAGTGAAATGTCAGATAGAAAATGACAAATATTGTATGATTTCACTTATATGAAATATCTAGACTAAGCAAATTCAGAGAGACAAAAAGTAGATTACTGGTTACCAGGGGCTGGGCTGGGGTGGAAATGGGAGTTATGTATTGCTTAAGGGGTACGGAGTTTCTGTTTGTTACAATGGAAAAGTTTTGGTAATGGACAGTGGTGTAGTAGTACAACATTGTGAATGTAATTAACACTACTGAATTATATATTCGACTGTGGCTGAAAGGTGCAATTTTCAGTTGTATATGTTACCAGGAGAAAAATTTTTAATTTTTAAAAAACCATAAAACTGAACAACACAGTGAACCCTAATGTAAATAATATACTATAGTTGTGAGGTTTCCAAAATCCCTTGCCCAGCCCAATTAAATAAAATATCTGAGGGTGGGGCCAAGACTCCTAGATCTCTGAACATCCTTCAGGAGACTCCCAGGGTGAACTTCAATGCTTATTGGATTTATGGAATCTTTGGAATGGCTAGAATGACAGCCCTGCAAAGAGAGATTCAAGTTTGCAGTTTAATTGCCAATCCAAAGCACATGAGTTGGAAATACCAGTTGTGGTCTCACTATGTGAACTTCAGAGCAGTAGGTCAAACAGGAGTTAGGTGCCACCTGTAGACTTGGTGGTGAGTGTCAGGCATTAGAAATGAGCCAGCAATGGGTCATTTTCCAAATGGGTCCTGAACTCGGGCAGTTAATTGAAGAGATTATCAAATACAGTACTGATTTTCTTGAGACTTCGAAAGGCATAAGATGATACTTTGTAACAAGTAAATTGAAGGCCTATTAAAAATGAAAATATTCAGTGAATCTTGTTTTTGCTGTTTTATTTCTATGAAGACTTTGAGAAAGATAAGCATGTCTTTTGCCTTTTTATTCCCCAGAGAACCTGATACATAGTAGGTTCTCACTCCTGTTTTTTTCTGATGCTTTCAGAGACTATTGCTCTCAGCCATAGCATTTTTAAATTTTTCTTTTATTAGAAAAGTTGTGGGTTTATAGAACAATCATGCATAAAATACAGAATTCCCAAATACCACCCCACCACCAATACCTTGCATTGGTGTAGAATATGTGTTACAACTGATGATAGCACATTTTTATAATTCTACTATTAATTAAAAATCCATGGTTTAACTTAGGCTTCCTTGTTTGAATAGTGTAGTTTTTATTTTTCATTCTGTTACCATATACACAGTCTAACATTTCCCCCTTTTAATCATATTCAGATTTCAATGCTGTTAATTATGACCGTAACATTTTGATTTCCTTCCTCTGTGACTCTCAACCTCTCTGCTTAGGGCAGGGCTATGTCTTCTTCATCTCAGAATCCTCCACAGTAACTGGCAAGACAACTGATACACAGGAAGCACTCAATAAATGTTTGTTGAATTCAAGCCCCTGAAAGTGTCCTTAAAAGCAATTCTATTGGAAAAAAACATCGGAATAGAAGTAAAACTCTGAGAGCAGAATATCATGTAGGTACCAGACCCTTAGATGTAACGGGGTGTTTGTTACCAACATGCAACATGACAAGTAGCTAAAATGAGAACTTACTTCCTTAGCAATCCTATTGTACACTAATAATCAGAATCACAAAATTCGGTTGTTGCTTGCTTTTCATTTTTCATTTGGGCAAATTTTGTCTCTTTGTGATCTCCTTGTGAGCCAAAACATTCCTCATGATACATGATATTATACTTGACATAAAGAACATAATAAATAATATTTGATTAGTTGAAGAAGGAACATATATGACAGTCTAAAGTCTAGGAAATCTTGTGTTATTTTTTTAAATTGCAAAAATATATCAACACATTGATACCTCAGCACAGGGTTTGGACTACAGTCTGTGAAGGTTGAAAGAAGGAAGACAACATGCATATTTATGGCTCTTCAGCTCTACAGTGTATTGAAAAAAAAATTAATAGTAGTATTTAAAGCCTAATTTATTCCACATTTATTCATTCCAAAACTAAGGTCTTTAAACATTATCAGGGTTTACTCATCAGAATTGATGCTGTTGTTCACATAAGAGCATCATTGCATCATTCACTCACTGATTGAGGGAATAACTTAGTTGAATTATTTTTCCCTGTTTGATTTAAAAGTGGCAGGAACTCTATGCACACCATTTCTATTTATTTTATGCACAATTCATAATCATGTAGCAATCCTATAACCATGAAATAGAGGCATATTTTCAATTAAGAATCTGCCATTTTTAAAGAATTAAAAAAACACAAATCAGATTCCCATATGATAACCCATATTAATATAGAGTTCAATACCACCGAGCAAAAAGGACAGCCTCCTTCCTCAACAACTCCAAATACAGGATAGATTTGCTTTAATACCAGCATGGCTTTAAAATTGCCCTTCCCTTTGCCTGAACTGTTTCTAAACCATTCTCTGTCTTCAAGACGGATATTAAATGTCACCGTCTATGTAAAATATTAACGGATTTTTACTCTCCATTCAAAAATAGTTCATTGCTTCCACCATGGTCACATATCATGTTTTATATGTTTTATTATAGCTTATCCAATGGTATGGTAATTATTTCTCCTTGCCAGTCTCTCCCGTACTGTAAGCTTCCTGAGGTATGAAGATGCATCTGCTCAATCATTTGAGCAAACCAAAGCAACAGTTGAGACGCCCCAGAAATATTGTAAAACACTCAGCCTTATCTGTAAGGCTTCCACTTTCTCTTGTTGGGGTCCTTTTTTTCCCTCTCCTCTAAAAATCAACATTTCCCTTCCCTCCCTCTACATCCCTCCTGTGACCAATTCTGCTATTCTTCCATTTACTGTGCAAAAAATTAAGCCCATTATTTTCTCTACCCAAATATCCACCATCTCCCCAGTTTCCTAAGAAAGAAACCTGAGGGTCATGTTCAACTTCCCTCTTTCCGTCACCTTCTATGCACAGGAAAACAATAAAAACTGGTGATTCTACATTTTAAACTGATATCGACTTCATCCCCCTCTCTCAGTCTCCACTGGTCCTACCTTAGTTTCCTTATCATCTTCTGCCTGGACTATTTCCGTAACAACCAGTCACGCTAAATGTGGACTGTGCCAATCTTTTTTCCACTTTATGCTAGAGATTTCTCTCTAAAATGCAAATCAGATCATTTCTTTCCCACCACTCCCTCCATTAAAAGTTACTGATAGCTCTTCCGCACCCTCACAATAAGGTACTGGGTGGTCCAAGCCACTCTCTCACAGCATCAAGACTCTCCAAGAGCTAGCCTTGTCTTCATGAGCTCTCTAAACTCACATCCTGGTGCTTCCTTTCTTTGCTCAAGAACATATACTAAGGTTATCAGGGTTGCTCTTGAAAAAACATGAATGTGAAACATAGAAAGCTAAAATTTCACATGTCATGTACCATGCTGTTTGGGGAACTAACATAAAGGGATGAGAAAACTGTGTATGTGTGTGTGTATGTGTGTGTGTGTGTGTGTGTGTGTGTGTGTTTAATCACACTCTGTCCAATGAGCAATGATTCTGTTACTGGCAGGCATGGATATTCTAATCACTGTAACAGAACAAGGAAAATAATGAACATCATAAGTTAATTTGGAACTTAAGTTAATTTGCAAACTCTTTCCTCCCAGGGCACTTGGCTTTTATATACAATGCTTTTACAACTACAAGGACTGAATTATGGAATTTTAAAACTAGAGGAGATACTAAAATAATTTAATCCAATCTCCTCATTTGACAGATAAGAAAACTCAAGTCAAGAATATTCAAAGATTTGTCCAAACTCACACAACTAGTAAATATCCATTCCTGCCCACCCAACTCTACAAAAATAAAATTGTATAGATTTTATAATATTAAGAATTGGTTGTTTTATGCATTTTTATGAAGAGCAAACTCATTCGTATGCCAGGGACTCCATTCCAATGTAGTTTCATCTCTAAACCTCAATTCTTATTTTGCATTTTCAATTAGACACAAGGTGAAATGTCTCTTTATGGAAATCTTGACTCACTTTTACCTGTCGCTGTGGGTGTATTAAAGTATATGAAGTTATAAAAAGATATGAAATATGAATATAATCTAGTTTAATTGTTTCCATCCTCCAAAGACTATGATTGCAGTTGGATGTCAGTGAAATCTCCAGTGGCTGAACTTCATGCTTAGAAAAGTAGTGAGGAGAAAAGAGAGCTAGAGAACAGGGAACTGAGTGAGGACTACCAAAAAAGAACATTTATCTTCATCAAAAAAAACCCATGTATCCGTCATGGAAAAACTGCAGCTCAGTATAGCATCAGTGAGTCAAAGATGATGACAGTACTTGGCAAAGTTAATCCAAGCTACATTCAGCCAATATATAGATCACTGAGCTACTTTTTAAATGAAAAAGCACTTGAAACATTTTTATTTGATAATTTACATGTACTTCCTGTCTCTTTCTTTCCATTAAGTGTATGTAAAAAACATCAGGGGCTAAAAGCTCTTAGCAAATTAATCACAATTGCACCTGAAGCAAACTGTCCATTGAGATACAATTCTTTCAATAGGCCAGAATCAGCAACTCTGTCTAATTTGGGGGATTATTAATCTGTATAAATATAATAATCTGCACCTAGTTTAGTGTGCTTGCATTCACCATTTTTGTTTTGTTGATGCATTTCAATCCCTGGCTTTTCCACACCAGGCAGCTGGAAGCCAAGATTTCCCCAGACTCTGAAGGATCGCATACTGTGGGCAGCACATTCTGGGACTGACTACTAGGGGTTTGTTTGGTCTTCTGGACTTGAGAATTTCTCCATCCATACACACACACCATACCACCATCGCTCCATCTTATCTCCATGTCCAATGCACAGGCGTGGAGAGATGGCTAAGATGCTAGCACACATCCCTGTTCGCAGTACTGTCCTCATGTACTGATCAAGAAAGTAACTCGGTATGTAGATCTGTGACCAAAGTACAGGGCTGGGGGAGAGAGGAGTGCTCAGCTATTACCTGAATTCAAACTTTGGAGAAAGTCTCATGTATCAGGACTTATCACTGATTCAAGGAGGGGTAAAAAAGGGAGTTTACAGATAATACAGGGAATTGGGACTCATATGCATATACACAGTTGACTTACCATCTCCTCTACCATCACCAAGGCAAAAAGGATAGTACTTTTGTAACTCCCATCCATGTCTCCCTTCTTAAATTTCATATTGACTAACTTCTTTTGACTTTTTTATCCCTTCAAGTCTGCCCTCCTTGTTTACTTTAATCATTTCATGTATATAAAAACTGTCAAAGAAGCAGCAATAAAGTTAGGGTCATTTTCCTGAACTGTGTACCTTTTTATGGATGATCTTGGCAGATGGAGCACTTAGACTGTCCCTTCCTGTGTCCCTGGATGTGTCCCTGGAACCAACGTGACACATCTCCTGTAGGTTCGAGAATGGAGAATACAAACAGGTCTTAATTCGGTCATCGTGACTTCAAGCCCTTATGGGTGTTAAAGAGAGGGAAAACTCAGTATAAAGTTTCCTAATGCCACCAAAAGTCTCAATTCTCCTGAATGACCTCAGTATTCCAGGCTGTTTTTTTTTAATTCATTTTTTATTGAGAAGAATTTTAGAAACAAAAGTAACAGCAGTACATGCTAAGACCCTATTATTTGATGCATTTTCTAATAGAAACTCCTTAGGCTTGCAATTAACCACAGCATAAAATAAATATTTATTTTTATGAGAAATTCACATTTTGATTAATTTAGACAAATATACTTCTGTTTCCTCATTTCTAAAATGGGGATATAGTTATCTGCCTGTTAGGGTTATTGTGAAGATAAAATGAGTTAAATTTAAAGTGTTAGTGCTTAGCACTGCATCTGAAATTAAAAAGTTGTCTTGATAGTATTTGTTGTCTATACAGCACCACAAATAGTGGACTTCAATGGTTTATTCCTAAAATTCAGAATGGACACTTCAATGACTTTTTATTGGGTATCAAAATAGCAAGGTGATTGACCTAATTTTTCATTTTCCAATCAGTTGACTTGGCATTATGTAGACCCAATCTAAGTTTACCATTTATTCCAAAATAGCTGAAAAAGGAACTCTCACACTTGGCCTGCTTTTTAGCCTCCTTATTGAGGATGACAGCAGAAAGTCTGAAATCCATTTGGCATTTAGGCACTCAAGAATATTAAAGAACTACAACCCAATCACACCATCACTTCTCAGGTTTTAAGTGAGTCTGTGGGATTATTAGCTCTGCTACCAGTGGGGTAGATACAGAAGTTGCTTGTGAATGAAAGGGCTACAGTCTCCTCTCGTAGTGGAATTAAGACCTACTATATTGGCCAATATTACAATTTATCTCATGAGGTTCCTTGCTAAGGGGAATTTATCCTACAATATAAACTAAACTCTTTGAAGCTAAAATTATTAATGTTAATTAATGAAAATTATTGAGGCTGGCATAACACAAATCTTGTCAATGATATAAAAAAACTCCTTGAATAACAGGTAGCTCTGTCTATGTGACCTTGCCAAGTCACTCACCTTCTCTGTGTTCCTTTCCTTCCTTTATTTCTTAAAAACATTTTTTAGTCACACAGATTGTAGGTCAGATCAGATAGAAGTAGCAAATAAGCTTCACCTCACTTGACAACTCTGATGACGTGAGACTGGCTTCCTGCCAAAATTTGGACTTTTTTCCTAAGTCTAGTGAGAAGAGATGCTGAAAAGCATCCTTAATGGTCCTTATGAGAATAATTCACCTCTGAGGCACAAAATGTGGCTCCACCCACCCTGCAGAAATGATGAAGGTGGGTGGGATTGGGACTTCTCTTGGGAAACTGGGTCGTTAGCTTTTTGTCAAAGAAAGGGATATAATGAGAACTATTGTGCTTCGAGGGTTGACAGGGAGGAATTGCCCAGCTCCTGGGGAACAAATGCACATGAGCGAGAGACAGGCATTTCAGACCCGCAGTAGGAGGAACTGACTAGATTATCTTTGTGCCTGGAGTGGTGGGTGCCTTGGAGGACAGCTGCATGGGATAAGAGCTGAACTCTAAGAGCCATCACAACGGGAAACCAACAATCCTGGGCATCCTTAGCTAAGCCTATCCATCCTCCTTCCATCCTCCCTCCACCTCCCTCCAAGAGCCACGGTATTCTAGTTTGCTGAAGCTGCCTTTAAGCAAAATACCAGAAACAGATTGGTTTTTATAAAGGGGATTTATTAGGTTACAAATTTACATTTCTAAGGCCATAAAAGTGCCATTAAGCAAAACACCAGAAATGAATTGGCTTTTATAAAGGGGGTTTATTTGGTTACAGAGTTACAGTCTGAAGGCCATAAAGTGTCCAAGGTAAGGCATCAACAATCAGGTACCTTCACTGAAGGATGGCCATTGGCATCCAGAAAACCTCTGTGAGCTCTGAAGGCTCATGGCTGACGTGTGCATGCTCCCAGGTGACGTTTCAAAACAGTGTTCTCCAAAATGTTGCTCTTCGGGCATTTTTGTTCTCTCTTAGCTGCAGTTGCTCTTCAAAATGTCACTCTCAGTTGTTCTGCTCCTTCTGTTTGTCAGCTCATTTATATGGCTCCAGTGATTTAATTCAGACCCACCCTGACTGGGTGGGGTAACACCTCCATAGAAATTATCCAGTTAAAAGTCTCGCCCGCAGTTGACTGAGTCACATCTCCATGGAAATACTCAATCAAAGGATTCTAACCTAATCAACACTAATATGCCTGCCCCCACAAGACTGCATCAAAGATAATGCTGTTTTGGGGGACATAATACATCCAAACTGACACAGTGTCCAAACTAAGGGTGTCAACAAGAAGATACCTTCAGTGAAGAAAGGCCAATGGTGTCCAGAATGCCTCTGTCAGCTGGGAAGGCACATGACTGGCATCTGCTGGTCCTTTGCTCCTAGGCTGTGTTTCAAAATGGCTTTCTCCAAAATGTCTCTGGGCTTCTGTCTCTTAGCTTCTCTCTGCTCTCTGCTTGGTTCTCCTGGGGTATTTCTCTCTAAGCATCTGGAAGTCCTCTCTTGGCTTCTCCAGGGCAAACTCTGGGCTTCATCTCTTAGCTTAGCATCTCCAAATGCCCTTCTCTCTGCATTTCTAAGTGCCTCCAAATCTCTGTGTCGGTGTTGGCTCTTAGCTTCTCCTGGGAGTAAACTCTGGATTATATATCTTAGCTTTTCTCCAAAATGTCTCTCTCAGCTTCTCTGAGCTCCTTCTCTCCATGAACTGTCTTAAAGGACTCCAGTGATCTAATCAAGACCCACCCTGAATGGGTGATGTAATACCTCCATGGAAATGATCTAATCAAAGGATCTCAACCATATTGGGTGGGTCACATCTCCATGGAAACATTCAGACAAAAGGTCCCACCTTACAAGATTAGATTTAAAGATCATAGCTCTTCTGGGCTCCATAAAAGCTTCAAACCTGCACATGTGGGGACTGGCAAAGGGACTTGGCAAGCAGGGATCAGCATGACTGAAGACTATGTGGGACTTAGCCACACTGTATAGAAGTGAGGAGTAGAGGCAGCATGGTGATTGGAAATGGAATTCAGACCTACACCTCTCTTAGGACTGTAAACCCCCAGGGGTGGACACAAAAGGAAATTCAAGTCTTAGTGAAGAAAAATAAGAGATATGGCCATTTTTGTTCCCCATGGTTTTTGATCAGTTTCTGTGGGTTACACTAGAACCATAACTTAGAGAGAGGTTCTGGCATATATTATAGTATTGCTTCAATAATTACTATGGAATGAGCCCCCAAATGATTTGATAGATCTCAGTTACATCTGGGTATACTCCTACCTCAAGCCCCTGTTTCCATCAACTTAGGTAAAAGTCCTCATTCTATCAGTTCTTCAAGTCAGGAAACTTGCTATCAGCAATCAGTCTCCTCTCTCCAATGCCAACCACCTCATGATCACCAATCTCCTTGCCACCATCCATACAGTATGAGATCTCCCTGAATCAAAAGTCCTCTTCAGCATATGTTGGTGTGCTGGGTTTAGAACAGTAGTTCTGTATGGAAGTACAAAGGAAAAAGGAGAAGAGTCAAGTGCTAACACAGGCTAGCTTTTATCAGTTGAAAAAAAAAAAAATCTAATAGAGGACATTCAATCTGCAAAGCAAACCTGAAGGCCAGGAGGTACAGGTCTTTATGTGAAACAGTGGAATACTCAGGGGTTCATAACTGAGGAGTGGAGGAACCATAAAGACGGCAATCATAATCTCTGCAGGGGAGAGTTCCTGATGTTTGAGAGGTGGTGAACCCAGTGAAAAGAGCTTCAATTTCATTCAGCTGTGAAGCAGGAGTTCCTGGACCTATTTGTCATGTTAGTGATATTGACTGAGTAAACTTAAGAAAAATTTCTTGGCAGTCTTTCAATTTCAAATTAATTCAACAAATATTTACTAAATTTCTTTGCTTCATGCACATCTTTGAAGGTGTTGGTAAAAGAAAGGAGAAGATGCCAAAAGAGAAATTGTATGATTTTAAAATATAAACATCAAATTCTACCTTCACTAGTAGCCAGAAGTTTTCTACGGTGACATCATCCTCTTTCTTTTCTTGTGTCTACTGTGCAAGAGTCATCATCTCTTTTCTTCCCAGTGCCTGCATTTAAAACAAATTGATCTTGTGTCTTACCAGTTGCTGAGTGGTTCCTGACTCTGGTGAGGGTGTGTGTGTGTGGGAGAAGAAAGGCCAATCAACATGGGAGAGACTGTGGAGGCCTTGTGTTTTACGTTCTGCATTGTGTTCTTTAACTTAGCGAGACAGCAGCCTGAGAAAGCAGCTCCGCCACACATCCCTATCCCCACCTCCACATACCCCCAATCCCCACAAACCACACCACAGGCTCAGCCTTAAGTGGAAGAATAAAGAACTAAGCCAAGAGATGCATAAATTCTGGGTCCCCACCCACCACCACATGCACACACAAATTAAACATGAACTGGAAAGACTGTAGGGTATATTTTTTCCAGCCCCCATGCTGACAAATCACTAAAATTCTAGAATCATAACTTTTATTACCATTGAGAAGTGTTTTTAGCAGTTACATTCTCTCTTCCTTCTTCTTTCCTCCTATTGTTGGTAACACCACCCCCCCCCCACACACACACACACACTTACGCCATCCCCTCCTCCTTCATCTTCACGTACCTTCTATCAAAACCTCTACTTGTTGAGTCTGGTCAGCTCTTACTCAAAAGTTTACTTCATTCATGAGGTTTAATATGCTGAATCTCCCAAGGGTATTTGCATTTTTACAGATTGAAAAATCTTAAACAAAAGAAATAAAGTTGGAATGGTAAAATTTCAATCATTGGAGAACTGAAGGGGGGGAAGCCATTGGGTTATCAGAAGAGTATTCCCAAAGCCCCTGAAAATAATGCTATATCTTCAAATCCATATTTCAGAAAGCCACCCAGAGCGCTTGCAGTTTTCTAAGAGGTATCTGCTGGAATTTCTTGACCCTGATTTGGATCCCACCACTCTCCCATTAGAACCAGATCTGCTGGTCCACAGGACTCTCTAGGAGTAGCAGTAATTTTCCTGGAACATTCAAAACGCTTTAGTGCCTGGTGGCCTCGGGGAATGAAGGAGTTAATGCTCTTAAGTGCCCATCACAGCAGAGTTAATGGGTCTTAACAGAAACCTGAGCAGGAGACCAACCACCTGCATTCATGCTGCCCACTTCTCTGTGGAATCCTGGGTGGTCTGTCTAAGCAGGTTTCCCCATGCCCTGGGGGACTGCAGCACTGAGAAGAATCCAGTTCAATAATCAGCAAAAGAATGATGAATAGTGTCTCCTGCCCTCTGTTAAGAGGTGGGGTAGGCAGCAGGGAGCTGGAAGAAAAGCAAACAGCTGTATATTAGATTGCAATGTGGACAAAAACCACTTACATTTTAGATTCGATATCATCTGGTGATTGAGGAATAAATCGAAGCCCACTCTCGACCAGCATGGTGAAGAGTAAGCTGCTATGCCATTTTTTAAATTAAATTTTAATTAACTTGTTCATTTTTCATTAAAGACCATTTCAAAATTCAGTAGCATTGTCTCCTCCATTATCTGAAAAGGTATAGTGACTATTTCATAGCACATTTATACTTTCAAAGAAAAATATAAGAGAATTGTATGTTGTGGGCCTTCTAATAGATGTAGATAGATGGATAGATAGATAGATAATAAAACACTAATGAATTCATATTATAAAGTGAATTTGAACAGCCCTGTTTCTCAACACAGGGTTTGGAATGGTACAGAGTGTAACAACAGTGTCAGTTCTGTGGAAGGAAGTGAGGGGGTGGAGAGAGATAGAGGCCTTGATGAGTAAGACTCAAAAGTCATTTCTCCAATTCCTCCTCCGGTGCCCTCCCATGAATCAAGATTGCTTGTGACATTACAGTTGGCAGTTTAAACAGTCATAAAAGAAATTAAACGAGAAAACAAAGTTGATATTCTGAAAGGAAAATTTAAACTGGAAATCAAATTTAAACACACAAAGAACTATCAATATATACAGAGTACATATCTTTCCATTTATGCTGGTTATCTATGCATATTTGTGCACACACACATGCACAAAACAAACATGCATATGAGCCAGTATATTATTAAAAAAGCGCATGCTTGGGGGACAGTATTTCTGGATTCAAATCCTGGCTGTGCTGCTAATTGACTAGTGAAATAATTAGGCAATTTACATCAAATCTGCATCTCATTTATTCATCAATAAATAAAGGGGTGACATATCCTCATGGTCCCTTACAAAATTAAGAATTCCTATACAATAATGTAAAGGAGATCATTATTAAACAATCAGGAGAAACTCTCCTCCTTCAGTCTGACCCCTAACCCTACCCCTGCATGCTCAGCTGGACATTGGGGTACACGAAGTTTAGACAAGTATAGAGAAGAGATTAGGACAAAGTAAATAGAAAGGAGCCACCCAGAAGGAGGAGAGAAGAAGCTCCACGACTACTATGACAAATTGTGGGCCTTGTCCCTCAGGAAAGTCTCCTTTGAGGATCATGGTAGGTGAGGGGAAGGGTCTTTCTCCCTCTGTGACCTAAAAAACGGTGGTTGACAGCATAGACTTTGAAGTACAGCAGGTTCATGTTCAAAGTCCCCGCAATACCAGTCACTTAGCTGTGTATTCTTTGGCCAGTTACTGTTATCTCTCTAATCCTCAGTTTTCCTCACCTGGAAAATGAATATCCTAATGCCCAACTCAACAAGTTCTTTTAAGAATTAAATGAGAATGTGGATGATGTTTTTAGCACGGTGCTCAGCCCACAGTGAGTATGCAAAAAGATAGCATGCTATATATATACATATTTCACACATTATATATCTATTATTAAGTCTGACAAGCTTGACTCACAAAAATTTATGGAAGAAAGACCATTGTTATTTGGCAGTGGAAAAGAGAAACTAATTATTCATGAAGGAATCATTTTCATTTTCTATAGAAAAGGAGGATTCGGAAATCAGAAAAAAAAATGAGAAGAAATGAATAGGGAACTAAACATTATATTTTGGGTACATAATCAACCACTGAGAGTTGCTTCATGCAACATCCTTATTTACTTCATTTTGACTACTGTTCCAGTTTGCTAATGCTGCTGGAATGCAAAACACCAGAAATGGATTGGCTTTTATAAAGGGGGTTTATTTGGTTACAAAGTTACACTCTTAAGGCCATTAAACGTCCAAGCTAAGGCATCAACAATAGGGTACCTTCACTCAAGAAAGGCCATTGGTGTCCAGAAAATCTCTGTTAGCTGGGAAGGCACGTGGCTGGTGTCTGCTGATCTTGGGTTGTGTTCCAGCTCCTCACTCAGCTCCTCGCTCAGCTCCTATACGTTCTTGGTTCTTTCTCCCAGATATTTCTCTCTAGGTGTCTGGGGGTCCTGTCTTAGCATGTCCCAGGGCAAACTCTGGACTTCATCTCTTAGCTTAACATCTCCAAACATCCTTCTGTCCACATCTCCAAACGTTTCCAAGCGTCAGTGTCAGCCAGCCAGCGTCTGGGCCTGTGCCAGCATTTTTAAAGGACTCCAGTAAATTAATCAAGACCCACGCTGAATGGGCAGGGTCACACCTCCATGGAATCAAGTCTCACCTACAGTTGGGTGAGTCACCTCTCCTTGGAAGCAACCTAATCCAAATATCCCACAAGATCAGATTAAAGAACATGGCCTTTTGTGGGGACATAATACAACCAAACCGGCACAACTGTTAACAATATGGATGGCTGGAGCTGACCCTCAGTGATGCCAATGATAAAGCCTCAAAGATTAAGCACTGTATCTATGCATTAACATATTTGCTAAGTATGTTAATACTTAATATGATTCTTCCAGAATGAAAGCCCCAAGAGAGCAGGAGCAGTGCCTATCTTATCCTGTGCTGTATCCCAAAAGCCCAGAACTGTTTCTCATACGTGGCAGTTGCTCAAAAAATAACAGACTACTTGTTATATATTTGTTCTGTTAATTGTTCATTGTCTGTCTCCTCCTGCTAAAATGTAAGCTCCACAAAGGCAGCAAACAACTGCTTTGTTCATGGATGTGTTCCATGTGCCTAGAATAGTGTCAGGCACATTGTAGGTGTTTCATAAATATTTCTAGGATGATGATTGAAAAGGGTAGGAGAGTGATTTTAAAAACAGTGAAGGCTCAATAATCTAGGCTGCTCAAAGGAGCTTCTTAACCTTTAGTTTCTAATGAAGGTTTCAAAGAAAATGGCTTCCACTGCCCCTTAAACACAGAGCATTCAGCTAAACAACCAGACCTTTCAGGAGTTTCTGAGAAGATGAAGACAAGGGAAAAAATTCAGTTCTCATATCTGAGGTTGCAAAGGCTGTTCACATTCATCCAAACTCACTCTCTCCTACACTGGTTTGTCAAATCCTTTATTTAAATATCTCATTATCTAAGACAATTTTGTACTTACTGTCATGAAGGCTTATGAAACCTGCAAACCTGACTTGCTGGAACAGGTACAATTTAAGCCAGTGATTGTTCAAAAGAGAAAGGAAAGGTGAAGAATGGCACCATTGTGAAGATTTAAAGCAGGAAGGTAGACAGCCCTTGGAGCTAACCCCTGTTCTCCAGGGTGTTTGTTTAGGCTCCTCAGACAATGCATGTAGCCTAAAGAAAGAGGGAGAAAAATTGTAAGTCTTCATGCATAATTTTTGTTGTTATATCTAAACTGATAGTTGAGGGCTAGGAGCTGAAACAATATTTTATAGAAGTATCATGTTGAAGTTTCTGCAGGTTTCAAAATATTTAAATATGTAAATTTCAATGGAGAGATGTTCAGATTTTTTGATAGTCTAATGATTTTAAGCATCTCATTTCTAGTCACACACTGACAAAAGATGTTCAGATTGCAGTGTGAGATGGTTTCTATGGTTACAGTTGTTTCCTAGCATTTTAGTGACATCTTTTGTGAGCATTGGCTGCTTCACTTATTTGTCACTAATGTATGTGTAGAACTATAGTTAATAGCCTTGGGCGGACAAAATTTTTTTTTCTGAATGGCTGTATTGTTTTTTAGCAGCATTTTTCAATAAGGTGACAATGCATTAGAATACTAATGGTATGTATGGTATTTTAAGATGTCAAGTTTTCAATAAAATGATAATGAAAATTTTGCATTTCATTTAATAGTTAAATATTCATGAATTTTCACAGCATGATGAACTGAGTGAAAAATAAAGAAACTGTATAATGTATAATACTAAACATCATAAATTAAGTTTCTTTTCATAGAAGCTATTCAAGAGTGTTTAATATATGGTTCTTCAAGGATTTAGACCAATCTGTGCTAAATTAAAGGCATCTAAAAAGGAAACTTGTTTAAACCAATTTAACATATTTTAACACAGCATGTTTACGATGTAACAATATAAAGGAAAATGACACATTACAAACAACATATACATTATATAAAAATTATGATGACTAAGTGGGGGATGTAATCACCAGGCATGAGATCTTTGCAGAAAGGAATTGTGAAGTAGGAAATGGAAGGATGCATAGAGTAGAGCCAGGTGACACAACCATGAGTAACAGGATGAAAATAAGCAGTAGAAATTGAGAATCTAGTAGTTCTGTCCAATGATGATCTGTTTCATAATCATATGGCATTAGACTAATTTCTAGAGAACCTCGAGGTTAACACCACCTTCACTCTGGCCCTAGAATGGTCCAGTCCTCAAGGAAATGCTTACAGTAAGGAAAAATTTTCCCCAATATTAGAGGTTAAAAGAGTTTTCCTCGATATTCAAAGATGATTTGTTGTCTTTGGCATCCATGGTGATGCTGTTTATGGAGCTGAGCTACCGGAGATGAAGCGACTACTGGAATTCTAATCACCAATCGCTGTGATGTAGAAGACCATGAGAAACCATGGCTTGAATCCTTATCAGGGAGATATGGTCAGTCACTGAATAACCTACAACCTCTTCTGCCAACCACCTGAGAATTATTCAGTGAGACACAGCCGCCTGGCCCAATATTCCATTGATCCATCCTATTACGAGTGTTAGATGAGATTGAGAGAGCCCTAAGACTGAGACACAAAGGCAGCCTCTATCGAAGAGCAAATCAAGAATAGAATCAATATAAAGCAGATAGGAAATCATAGCCTGACAGGTGCAGATCTACACAAGAATGTGGATTTGGGCTGCAAAATTTTAAATTCCTGTGGATTCAAAGCATCATCAGAATACTACTCTGTCCAAATTGGTTGTTAACTTGGTGTTACTGTCTCTAGTAAAGTATAACTGTCACTAATTTCTCTAATGCCTAGCATATATGTGTAACAAAACTTGAATTGCATAATGTAGATGGGAATAAAGAACATTCTTTTAAAAATCATTTTATACATTTTAATGTTACTGCAAACCCTATTATCCAGCCAATTCCACGTTATCCTTGATTATGCTAAGAAGGTGTCTTAGTTTATTGGAGCTGCCGTAACAGAGTACCATGAACTGGGTGGTTTAAAACAACAGAAATTTATAGCCACACAGTTCTGGAGACTAAACATCTGAAATCAAGGTGTGACTCTCCCTCCGAAATCTGCAGGGAAGAATCTGTTCCATGCCCCTCTCCTGGCTTCTGGTGATGGCGTGCTGGCAATTCATTGTGTTCCCTGCCTCAGTCTTCACTGAGGTGTTCCCCTCTAGGTCTGTATCCAAATTTCCTTTTCTTGTAAGGATACCAGTCCTATTGGGTTAAAGGGCCACCCCACCCCAGTGTGACCTCATTTTAATTTGCCTAATTCCATCTGCAATGACCCTACTTTCAAATAAGGTCACAGGTACTGGGGATTAGAACTTCAACATATCTTATTGGTAGACACAATTCAATTCTTAAGAGTGGGCATTTTATGTATAAAGGCATTGAATTACCAATGAAAATAATATAATCAAAAGTAAAAATCAAATTTAATATAAGCTTTCCTTATTTTTAATAAAACATTTAGATCTAGTTCACTATAACATCTATCTGGTTTTTATTTATTAAATATTGATTGGGTGCATTTTGCTTTCAGTGCCCTGCCTCTACCACCTAGGGGAGGCAATCTCATCTCTCATGCCTCAGTTCTTCATCTATAAATGGGGAAAATTGGAGTACCTACCTTATAAAATGTTCTGTAGACCGAATGAGATAAATACATTTTTAACACTTGGCATTCAGCCTATAGTAAGCACACAATAATATTAGCTGTTGTCATCATCATTATAATTAGTGGCAATTAATTTAGAGTAAGCAAAACATAGAACAAGAAAAGAGATGATGGGTGAGAGATGTTAAAGACTTTCTTAGCACAAATGTCATTAAAGAGACCATAGGTACATATAATGTTTTAACAGATTATCCTTAAGTGGATAAAATGTGGTGTGGGCTAGGAGTCAGCAGAGCAAATCAGCTAACCTGTCTAAGTCTCAACTCCCTCATCCATAAAAGTAGGTTGGCATTACTGATCTCTTTCTGATCTACCTTGGGATGACTCATAAGATTTCATGAAACCAGATGCTTAAAGAGAATTTATAGAGTTAATTCAGTATATTAAGATAAAAATTACTCTTCCTCAATTTTTGACACTTAGTCAAATACCATATGATTTGTAGTCTCAGTTTGCTTGATGCTCAAGATTCTCACTCTTATTTTAAGGATTATTTTATCAAAAAGTCCATCATTAATTTTAGATAAACTCTTTTGGCTTTGCACTCGGTAATAAAACAATTACATCACATCACATCAAAAGTGTCCACTTCAGCACCTCGGGAAGTCTAATGAGACGACTGTGATCCACACTCCTAGCAGGGTGATCTTCTTTAGAATACATCAGTGTCTTGTACCAGAATAAGTGAAGAGAACATTATCAAAGCAATTTGTGGCTGATGCATTTTCCCTTACACATTTCTGACAATCAGTCCTATTAACTATTACCCCAAATAGTTTGGGAATGCTACTGAACTGGAAAAAGAAGACATCCTCTTCCTGCATAAGTACAGCCAACACAAACATCACCCAACATGAATGCTGCATTGTGCCCTCATTCTGTGTTGTTTCTTGTATGTATCAGGACATAGGGAAGTAGTATCCTGTCCACAGAGACTCCAAACAAGCAAATTCTCTACAATATTAGCTAGGATTAGGCTAACGACAAATTTGATCTTTGGATTTGAAGCCTTATTCCTTCACCCAAAAGTTGCCCTCATTCCAAATAGCCCCCTTTCTCTGTTTTATCAAGAAGCAACAACAATCCGCTATCACAACTGTTATTATGGCATTTCAATCAAATCGTTTCACTGCAGTTTGAGAAAACACTTTTTTGAAACCCAGAGGAAAATCTGCCACGTTTCCATTCAGACATATGGCAGGAAAAAAGCTTAATAACCAGTAATCAGAGTCTGCCTTCTTTGGGTGGAATCCATTGTGGACAAAAACAATTTATGCTGCCTATGACAAAAATAGTTAATCGATGTCATTCTCCTAGAGATAGTAAAATAATGCCTGCTCATCTGATATCCCAAAACTAGGAGGGGAAAGAGTTCATTCAGATAATGTTGGGATCGATAAAGTCACAAAAGCAGAGTCATGTAGGAAATACATCTTGCTCTTTTTATCACAAAACTAGCCAAAGAATAGTTAGGGCCATTAAGGAGGGTGGTATTACAACAAGTTTTAGTTCAAAGAATCAAAGAAATTAAAGACAACAAAGATATAATATATATCTACCTAGAGTAGTGATTGCAATGATCAACAATCTGAAGTGTTTTTTCCTTTCAGAAAATAGAACTCTGATTATTTCCCAAAGCTAAAATAATTTAAAATAGTGAATCATCAAAATTTATCTTTTAATGTATTTTGAACTGACATTTGAATATTAATAAATATTTTATAAAAAATAAATTTAAGCAAAGTAATAAGGCCTCATCAAAATCCAAACTAGGATGAAAGAGAGAAATATCCTGTCTCTTCAGACCCTTATCTCTTTCCTACAATCTTCCGTTCTTAGAATATTCTCCCTTTCTTCCCATACCTTACCACTCCCTCATGCAAAAGTGTTCCTCTATACAAACTTCTCTAGAAAACTACGGAGAGGATATGTGTTTTGATATCAGTTTCTCTACATGCACAGTGAATAGTAGGAGTTCTTATGTCAATAAAAAAAAAGTAGGTAACACTTGTTTTCACTGACAATACAGTATATCAGAGGTTCCCATATACTGCTGCATATTATAATGACTCAGAAAGCTTTTAAAAAGCCTGATGCCTAGTTCACACTCCAGAATGTCTGGGGGTGGAAGCTAAACATCAGTATCTCTTAAAGATTCCCATGTGATTCCAATGTGCCGCAAAAGTTGGGAAACATTGCTGTATATGTCGGAGATAAAGATTGGTTATTAACTATATGGCAATAAACAGTATCTTCACACCAATAATCAAGAGTTGGCATTGTTTTGATTTCTGAGCACTATTCAATCTTTAATAACTCTAGGAAAGTCAATTAAAAATGAAGTTGTGATAAACAATAAAAAGCATATCTTGTTTTTTTAAAAATCATTATTTAATTGTTACCATCTTATGATCCCACTAAACATTTTCTCATTAAACATTTCATCATTATGGTTTTACTTCTACTCTCATTTTCCTAACAGGGCTGGCATGGACTCTACCACAGAGAAAAATTAAGTAGCCCCTTCAAAAATTCCTTTGGCTTCATGAGAGCTAATCAACAGATACTAATTCTTTTTAATATTAAGCCAAATGAGTTACGTTTGTTCTTGCTCACATTGTGACCGCTGAGTACATTTCCAGGAGTCTCTTTAAGAGTAACTCACATGATGCCTTATTCATGAACCTGAAGTAGCACAGGAGAGGCCTGAGAAGAAAGAAAAGGGCAAGGAGAATGGCAGTACCAGAAACATCACCACTATGAACTACTCTTTCAAAAAAGCCTCAGGTTTGAGTAGCTCAGATCACCTAACACATTCTAAATAGAGTCA
Source organism: Choloepus didactylus (assembly GCF_015220235.1). Taxonomy (NCBI): domain Eukaryota; kingdom Metazoa; phylum Chordata; class Mammalia; order Pilosa; family Megalonychidae; genus Choloepus; species Choloepus didactylus. Next base: position 164,462,923 of record NC_051310.1, read on the forward strand.
ACAATAAGTCAACAAGTATTTCCTCAAAGCCTACTATGTGTTGGCACCATGAAAAGCATTATAAAGGATGAAGAAGAAAAGGAGGCTGTTCCTGTTTGCTAATGCCACCATTATGCAAACTACCAGAAATGGATTGGCTTTTATAAAGGGGTTTATTTGGTTACAAAGTTATAATCCTAAGGCCATAAAAGTGTCGAGACACAGGCATCAATAATAGGGTACCTTCACTGAAGAACACTGATGGCATCAGGAAAACCTCTATTAGCTCGGAAGGCAGGTGGCTGGTGTCTGCTCCAGGGTTCTGGTTTCAGAATGGCTTTCTCCCAGGAAGTTTCTCTCTAGGCATCTGGGGGTGTTCTCTTAGTTTCTCCCAGGCAAACTCTGGACTAGCAAAAGTCTACTTTCAATGGCCATCTCCAAAATGTCTCTCTTGGCTGCAGCACCAAGCTCCTTCTGTCTGAGCTCTTATAGGGCTCCAGTAATCTAATCAAGACCCAAGCTGAATGGGCATGCCTACACCTCTATGAAAATAATCTGATCAAATTATCACCTACAGATGAGTGAGTCACATCTCCATGGAAACAACCTAATCCAAATATCCCACAAGATTGGATTAAAAGATCATGGCTTTTTCTTGGGGGATATAAAATATCCAAACTGGCACAGAAGCTGAGAATTCCCCCTGGAATGTGTGAGTTGGTTGAGGAGGGAAGATGCCATTTCTTATAAAATGCATCATTATTTTTTGAACCACTAGGAAAAGGAAATTGTACAACTGATTAAATTTTGATATGCCATCAATCATAGATGCCTCCTGATTTTAGAAACACCAAAATGCAAAATAAACAAACAAAAACTGCATCTTCGTATCAATGTAATAGGGAAACAATACAAAACAATGCTAAACCAGGGAGAGGTATACACAATGATGTGACTGAGGGATGCTGTAGTAAATGCCACTGCAAGGGCCCCGAGGAGATGGTTTGCAGAATGACAAAAGCTAAATGGAAACAAAAAAATCAAAAGCACTAGTAAAGTCCCTGAATTTCCTATCATGTCCAGTTGACAAATTCCTCCTCATTCAATTTTGTGAGAAGGGTACGTTGAATACCACATTCACATCTGATTCAATGTCATGCCCAAGCATCCTACAGCCAGAACATCTTTTACATCCATCTCTTCTTCTCCTCTACACTTGCCACTACTTTCTCCAGCAAATAATCCTAGGCACCATCTAGATTAATCTTCCTTAGGAACAGCTCTAAGCCCAATCATCCCAACATTGTAGGGACAACAAAGGGGCTATCAGTGATGACAAAACTCCTTAGCCTGGCCTTCAAAGCCATATAGGATCTGACCCCAATAAACCTTATCTCTGATTTTTCCATTGTAATAGCAGTTCTTTTAACCCATTTCTATTTAATTGACTCATCAGACTAATGTTCTCCATTCTCTCTGTAAGACATAGTCTCAGCTGATTAAACACTTTGGGCTAGCGGGTTATACATCTTGTGCCCTTCTTTTTCCACCAATTAGCTATAAGCTTGCCCAAACCTATTTATGCCAGTCACACTTGTTATTGCAATTACGTGATTTAATTAAATATGAAAACTGATAAAATATGAGTACTGAAAGAAAATTGTTTCTACAAAAATTAAGTTACATGCTTGGTAAGAAAAATGAGCCAACAAAAAAATGCTGTCGAATTACGAACGGGAAAGACAGCTATAACAGACTGAGGGAACAAATCACAAAAATGCAGGATGCTCCACTCAGATTGTTCTCAAGTGTCTTCTGGTTTTGCTCCACTTTAAATAAATCAGACTGGTTTATCTATAACCAGTCATAAGATGCTAACTCTTTGGGTAGGACTCCAATCAGCAGTCTCATATTCTAAGAAAATGATTTTGATTTTCAATTAAAGATTGGAAAGTAAAAGTATGCTTGTTCATTTTATGTTAAAATAAAAGGTCCACATGTGTTATTTTTAAATGATTTCCCCCATTTTAACCAAGTTTTCAGTTCACAAAACTGGCTATGGGTGCCAACTCAATAGGTAGAGAACCTCTGCCCATACTCTCAGCTCCAACCAAATTTTAACTTCTAGGCTGCCACTATTTCTTCATGAAATTACCTTTTGCCACATCTCACACTGTTTAAATCTACCTAATCCTCCAGGATCTGTGCAAACGCCCCTATCTCTATGAAGTGTTCCCTAAAGCCTGCCTGTTAGAAATTGGAATCAAAGGCATGTTGGTATTCTAATATCAGTCCTACCATTTATTGTAGGACCCTAATTAAATGCATTAACCTCAATTTCCTCATCTGTGAAATGGGGATAATATCTATCACATAGGGTTATTGAAAGATTTAATGTATAAAATGCTAAGCATAATGCCTTTTCTGTAGGAAAGTTTTGTTGTTTTTTTTTTTTTTTAATGGGAGATGCCAATCTCCATCCATGGATCCTTCTTTTGGATGTTTGCAACCCTTTGCAACATTTTCCTAACATCTCCCGTATTACAACAGTGTCAGTATATGTATTTTCCCTCTTTTAGACTATATATTCTTTGACTATAGAAAGGTGGCGTCAATACTTTTCTGCTATTGCTTGTCTTCCACAGTGCTTTGTGGAAAAATGCCCTTAATTTTTAAAAACATGATCAAATTAAAGGCTGAATGACTGACAAACTTGTGTTCAGATCAGATAAATAAATACAGGTCTGGCAAAAGAATAAGGAAAGGAAAAACTGCTTAAAATGCCTCATATGTTCCACACTTGATTTTCTACAAAACTTAATTCAATAGAATAGACAAGATATTTAATTATAGCCGCTTAAAGGTGGGTGCTTCTAGATCTCTTTTTTGAATGGCTTCATCTTTTGTTTTTGTGTTGATTTTGCCTTTCTTCTAAAAATGTTGACGGGCTAGATTACACCTGACAGCACTCTTGGCAGCCTCTGGAGAATACCAGTTTTTACGATGCAACATTCTTTGGAAGAAGAGAAAACTTTTTCCTGTTTTTTTTTCCCCAAAGAATTGAAAATCTGATTCCTTTTAGTTGACAATTGACTGGAACATTTTGCAAATAAGTGCCAGGCCTCGATGAGGTGCAAAATACTGACTGTATTAGCTAGTTATTTAGAGACATGTGAAGATGCTCTTGCCAACATACATTCAATTTAGGCTTTGGATGCTTTGCTTGATCTCCCAGGCAGCATTTGTTTGAAAATGTTGGAATTTAATTTAAAAGTTTTCACATTTGCTTTTTTGTTCTTATTTTTAAAGGCAGCAATAACTCTTCAGTGCTTTAGAGTAGTCTCTAGAGTTAATCTTTATATATGTATGTATGTTTATATATACTTATGTAGAATATAAAAAAATATATTCTCATCATGCTTTTCTATTCTCTCCTTCTCTTCTATTTTTTTCCATTGAACTTAAATGTTCTTAATCTCAGAATACTGAAAATAGAACTGCAGTGCTATATCTTTCTGTAGAGATGCAGAAATAGGTCCAGACCCTTCTTGGGTTAACCATGTGGATCCATAGGTAATCTTCAGTCATAGACTATAAGGTCATTTAAGGGCACTTAAAAGTTTTTTCTACTTACTTACTTACTATGTGAGGCATGTGACAGAACCCACTTAAATGACATGTGATCAAGACTTTTTCCTTCAACCAGGGAATAAGGCTCTATGCCCCTGGATAAGCTTACTTTGTATTGTCACAAATTATTCTTTATAACAGTAACAACTTACACTTGTATATGTAGGAAACATTCATCATGTCTGTTCTAGTGAGAAGTTCAGGCATGTCTGGGCATGTTTAGCAAACTAGTGTGGGAAGTTCAGATATGTCTAGGCATGTTTAGCAAACTAGTGGGTTAGGATGAACTAGGACTTTGTCATATTTTGCTCAGGTTATGCACTGCACAGCTCTACAGAAATCAGAACCACTTAACGAGGTCTATTTCATTATGACTTTTTCTATGACAGTGATTAAACAGATTCAGTTGCTGGAGTTAAGCACATCTAGCAAACAGGTGTGGTGGCCCAATAATAAAGTTTATTTGAGAATGGGAAAAAGGAAAGAGGACACTAAGAACTCATTCAAAAGGGAGAAGGAGCCAAATAATGAAGCGTCATTCAACAGCTTTAGGGAGTTTGGGTTGCTAACCAAACCCACTGCCACCCAACCATGTTGGTGATTTGGGGTGAGAGTTATGTCATTAAATCTGATAAGTACTCCAGACAGCCAACAACACTCCACTGGACTTCCCCTAACAGAGTATAACATTGAGGGTAGGGAGCCATTGCCTTCTAACTTTGGTGAAGGCTTCTGATTTTTCATGGCCCCGTAAGGATTCAGGACAGGTTGCTGAGGCAACTGGCAGGGATCCTTGACCGAGGGTAGGACATGGGCCTGGATCAAGTGGAAGAACAACAGTGGGGACAGTAGCTTGAGGAGGATCAATAATAGCATCAGAAAGTCCAGTTGCAATATTCACAAGAAAGAGCATAAAAAACAAACTGTGACCCAGGTTCATTCAGAAGCAAATGAGATTTCCTCTGCTTAAGCAAACTGAGCTGTTTCCTCATCTGTAAAATGACAGTTATAACATCCACTTGAAGTATTATAATAAGGCATAGAGATGTCACCTGATGTATTTCACAGATAGTAATGGCAACTATTATTATTTTTGCTACTTAGATGACTGAAACTGATTTAATGGCTAATAATCTTGTCAAAGAAACCCACTTTTTTACTTCTTGGAAACTAAACACTAGGTACACTGCAAATGAAAGGTACACCACTTGCTTACCAGATATGATCATGTACCTAAATCTCTCAGTGTATCACAGAATCTGAAATCAATTTAGCCTTTTACCTAATACATATAAAATATTTCACTGGGTCTTTTTAAATTTTACAAGTGTAATACTTCTACAAAATGACAATTTCAACAAAACAGGAGTGTATGAAGAAAAAATTCAACCCCCCATGAATGAATCCCCAGTGAGTGCTCCCTTGTTTGCTATGTGTCCTTCCGCATATTTTCCTACGACTATACCAACATATACCAATATCTAAACATGGTAACCTTACCACCATCATTCTCAGAACATAGACTCTTTGGAAATGTTAACATTGTTGCTCTCCTTTTTGTGAACACTCTCCATCCACACCTATATAACCATGACTGGATAAAGGGCCTCCTACTAAGAAAAGATCTTAAAATTGCAGAGAAGCCTACCAGAGCACTCACAAATGAGACTGTGTCCACTGAGGAGGTGACTGGAGGCCCATTAATTGAAGTGATCTTTACTGTCCAAATCCAGACATTTTTGAGAGAGAAAGTTATGCTGTTAATAATTACAGTGGGATAACAGACCTATACCAGAACTGCCCCAGGCAAACTGGGACCTATGGTTTCCCTACATTTATTCACCCTGATACCACTGCCCTCTTTTCAATCTCCCCCAAAACATAGCTTTAATCATGTTATATCCTTTTCATAATTCCTCAATGATGCCTCCCTCTACAGGACAGCACTTCTAAAACTCTTTGTCTCAGAATATTAATGACCCTAGTGTCATTTTTTTAACTAAGAAGCACAAATTGATAGTTTGCAGATGCCACCTCTCCTCGTTGTCTTCTACCCTTCTGCTTCAACTACATTTATATGACTGACCTGGGCTCTGAAGGTATTTGAGTTTAGGATGCCTGCTAACTCAACATGCTCAAACTTATTTAATGACAAAGTCCTTCTCTCCACCAACCTGACCCCATCCTAATGTGTATGACTTGGTTCCCAACTAGGTTGTTAGTTCTTTATCATACTCATACTATGCTATGTTCATAGTGGATTCTCAGTAAATATGTATTGAGAGAAAGGAAGGAAGGAAGGATGGGAGGGAGGGAGGAAGAAAGGAAGGGAAGGAAAAAAAGGAATAAAAACAAAGACATTTACTTGATTGAGTCAATGGATGCCTCCTATGTATTCCTGCTTAATCTGTTATCTGGAGTCAGTCTGTCTATCCATGGCAAATAAAGGTTACACAGGTTTATGTCCACTGCTATATATTTGTCCTACCATTGGAGCCACTAATGGAGTAAATAATAGAAGGATAGGGGTTCTATCCTTTAAAAAGTGACCATGATTTGGGGAGGAAAGTAAAGACCCTGATTTGGGGAAGGAAAGGTTTTTCCTCTAGCCTCTTTTCATAAGTATTTACTAGCTAGTTGTAAAATGATAAGCAGAGAGCCTAAAAGTATGTCACAGAGAAGGGTAAGCCCAACGGTTGGACAGCTTCTTTGAAGTGAAAAGGACACTATGAGATGGAGGACCAAAACTTGGTGATGGCACCCCCTGAGGAACCACCAAATCTAGGGCTACAGTTGCTTAAGACCAATTATTTTGAGTTGCTATTTTTCCCATCAAAATTTCCAGAGTTGTACTTAGAACCATGGAATATTAGTAATTTCTTCAGATGTTCTAGGAGGTATGGTTTGGGGTCATCATAAAAAGTCAGCCCTACCATTAACTGCTATTGAGCACTTAATGGTAGGGTAGGGGTCCCTAAAATAGTTAAGCATGGTCTTCCTTAAAAGCTTCTAACTAAATGAATGAGGCAACAAAGAAGTAAGTTTTGGGAACATAAAAGCAATGCAGTGGGGGTAATTGTAAGGCAGAAGAGATGTTATTATACTTTAAGTATGCTGGTCCTGGAAAGTAACAATAGTCAGAAAAAGAAAATTGATGATAATGATGATTTGGTAGGCTAAATGGAGCACAAGATCAAGAGTGAGAATGACTGGGTACTAGCTCAGCTCTACTCCATGAGTTTGACATTCATAGCTCCATGACTTTGAATAAATCACTGAATTAAGCCAAGAAATTGCTTCCTCATCTCTATGATGGGAAAATTAATAGTTTTCTGTTGCCTCCAATACATGGGCAAAGCAAGAAATAGATGGAATCACTCTATAATCATCAAAATTAATGATGCAGATCTGCTCTATTGCCTTTGCCATCAAAGTTATCATGGTGAGTTACTAGCTAGTTTTTTTGGTTTTCAGATGTGAGTATTTGAGGGGAAAAAACTCCACATTCAGACTTTGTTGGACTTTGGGGACAATGTGTGAAATTTGCAACCAAATGTGTGGTGTTTTAAAGAAGGAAAGGTTTGCATTCCTAATTGAATGTAGCTCTTCTTATAAAAAATTTTTAATAATATTTTTATGACACTTATACTGTCAAAGTGTTTTCAAAAGTAGCTGACCCAATCAAAGAAGAAATAGATAAATGGAATCTCCTCAAAATTGAATACTTTTGCACATAAAAGGACTTTGTCAGAAAAGTAAAAAGGCAGCCTATGCAATGGGAGACAATATTTGGAAACCACATATCAGATAAGGGTTTAACATTCAGATTATATGAAAAGATCCTACAACTCAATAACAGAAAGACAAACAACCCAACTGAAAAATGTGCAAAAGACATGGACAGAGGTAGAACTAAGACGGTGGCATAGAGAGGCGCGGAAGCTAGTTAGTCCCCCTGGAACAACTAATGAACAACCAGGAACAACTGGTAAATAATCTGGAATAACTGTAGGGGGATAAATGTGACTGTCCACTCATCATACACCAACCTGAATTGGGAGGAATGCCCAAGATTGCAGCATAAAATCTGTAAGTAAAAACTGCAGACCTGAGCTGAGATCCCCCTCCCCCAGAGCAAACTGCAAAGTCTCACTGTGATGGAGAGCAGCACTCTCCGAGCAAGCAAATATAGCTCAGCTGAGCTCCAACTGCGGTTTTAATTAACCAGTGTGGACTGCTCAATTCAAGCTATGAATCACCAACAAGCAGACAGAGGCTGTTGGTGACAACTGACCTTCGAGAGCCGGAGGACCTCTCTAGGAGGGAGGGGAAGCCCAGAGGACCAGGTGCTGTCTCAGGCTGATGGGTGAAACTGAGGTTGGCCATGGACTTGGCCCTGAAGGGGGATTTCTGTCCCTTTTCTGGCTCAGTGGAGAAAGCCTCAGCCATTGTCAGTTCCCAGTGCTCTGACCCAGACAAGGGTGGAGACAGCACATGCAGGGAGACTATTTGAATGTAAATGATCTCTCCCCAGGGAGTGAATCACCCCTAAGGGGAAATAGGTGGGGCCAAGTTCTACTACCCACCTTCCATTCAGAACCAGACCCCAGGGCCTGGGGGAAAACAGCCACAAGCCACACCTCCTTACACCACTCTGGAGCTACAGGCTGACAGGTGCCACCTTCTGGGCAGAAAAGCAGAGTGACTTGAGGCATCACAGGGTGTATCAATCAAAGACACCCTCAGGGAAAAGGATACTATTGCCTCCTTCTAGACCTGAGCCTGTTCTGGTCTGGGAGAACCTGATTGGGGTAACCAAGGAAACCAGATGCCTAGACAACAGAAAACTACAACCTACACTAAGAAAAACAAAGTTATGTCCCAGTCAAAGGAACAAACTTATACTTTAACTGAGATACAGGAGTTTAAACAACTAATACTAAATCAATTCAAAAAGTTCAGGGAAGATATGGCAAAAGAGATGAAGCATATAATGAAAACACTGAGCGAACATAAGGAAGAAATCAAAAGTTCAAAAAAACAACTGGCAGAATCTATGGAAATGAAAAGCACAACACAAGAGATGAAAGACACAATGGAGACATACAGCAGCAGATCTCAAGAGGCAGAAGAAAACACTCAGGAACTGGAGAACAAGACACCTGAAAGCCTACACACAAAAGAATAGAGAGGGGAAAGAATGGAAAAATATGAGCAATGTCTCCGGGAACTGAATGACTACACAAAATGCAGGAATGTACATGTCATGGAAGTCCCAGAAGGAGAAGAGAAGGGAAAAGGGGCAGAAGCAATAATAGAGGAAATAATCAATGAAAATTTCCCATCTCTTATGAAAGATGTAAAATTACAGATCCGAGAAGTGCAGTATATGCCAAACAGAATAGATCTGAATAGGTCCACACCATGACACTTAATAATCAGATTATCAAACATCAGAGATAAAAAGAGAATCCTGAAAGCATCAAGAAAAAAGTGATCCATCAAATACAAAGGAAGCTTGTTAAGACAATGTGCAGATTTCTCAATAGAAACCACGGAAGCAAGAAGGAAGTGGTGTGATACATTTAAGATACAAAAGAGAAAAACCACCAACCAAGAATCCTATATCTGACAAAACTGTCCTTCAAATATGAGGGAGAGGTTAAAATATTCTCTGACAAACAGACAATGACAGAGTTTGTGAACAAGATACCTACTCTACAGGAAATACTAAAGGGAGCACTACAGACCAAAAGGAAAAGACAGGAGTGAGAGGTTTGGAACACAGTTTTGGGAGATAGTAGCACAGCAATGTAAGTACACGGAACAAAGATGACTGTGAGTATGGTTGAAAGAGGAAGGTTAGGAGCATGTGGGACACCAGTAGGAAAGAGAAAAGATAGAGACTGGGACTGTATAATTCAGTGAAACCTAGGGAGCTCAATGATTATGATAGAAGGTACAAATATGTTTTTACATGAGGTAGAACAAAAGAATGTCAACATTGCAAGGTGTTAAAAATAGGGTGGGACTGGGGAAAAATACAATCGATGCAAACTAGAGACTGTAATTAACAACAAAAAAAGAGACATGGATAGATACTTTTCTGACGATGTTCAACTTCACCGGCTATTAGGGAAACGCAAATCAAAACCACAATGAGATATCATCTCGCATTTACTAGACGGGCCATCATCCCAAAAAACAGAAAATTACAAGTGCTAGAGAGGATGTGGAGAAAGAGTCACACTTATTCACTGTTGATGGGAATGTAGAATGGTGCAGCCACTCTGGAATGCTATGTGGCAGTTCCTTGTGAAGTTAAGTATAGAATTGCTATATGATCCAACAATTCCATTACTAGGTAATGGAACTGAAAGCTAAGACACAAGAGGACATTTGTAAACTGATGTTTATAGCAGCATTATTCATGACTGCCAAGAGAAGGAAACAGCCTAAATGTCCATCAACAGATGAGTGGAAAAACAAACTGTGGTATATACACATGATGGAATATTATGCAGCTGTAAGACAGAACAAAGTCACAGAACATATAATTACATAGATAAACCTTGAGGACATTATACTGAGTGAAGCTAGCCAGAAACAAAAGGACAAATACTGTATGGTCTCATTAATATGAACTAGCATTAAAGAGAAAACTTTGAGAGTTAAAAGCTAAGAACACAGGTTATCAGGAGATAGAAAGAGGGTAGACATTGGGCATTTGATGCTGAAGGACTATAGAATGTTCAACAGGATTGACTGTATAGATCCAGAAATGGATAGTATAATACTGTGTGATGGTAGCCCAATACTGTAAGTACACTGAACAAAGACATCTGTGAGTAAAGCTGAAAGAGGGCTAGGGGCAAGTATGACACCAGAAGGAAAGATAGATGATAAAGACTGGAACTGTATAACTTAGTGAAACCTAGAGTGGTCATTGATGGTGATTAAATGTACAAATATAAAAATGATTTTACATGTAGGAGAACAAATGAATGTCAACCTTGCAGGGTGTTGTAAAAAGGGACAGTATTGGGGAAAAACATAATCAAAGCAAACTGGAGTTTATGGTTAACAGTAACATTGCAACATGCTTCCATTGAATGCAAGAAAGGAAATACAACAAAGCTAAATGGCTATGAGAGTGGGATTTAAGGAAGGGTATCGGATTCTTGGTAGCGCTGTTGTTGCCTGACCTTATTATTATATTGTATTGTAAGGTATTTTAATTTTTTTATCTTTTTTATTATTCTTTTAAAAAATTTTTTTTGGAATAATGAATACATTCAAGTACTGATTGTGGTGATGAAGGCACAATTATATGATGATACTGTGAACAACTGATTGTACACTGTGGATGATTGTATGGTATATCTCTATAAAATTGCAGCAAGAAATATAAACAGAAGGATACAAGTGCCGGAGAAAACATGGAAAGAGGGATGTACCTATTCACTGTTGGTGGGGAAGTTAATGGTGTAGCCTATCTGGAGGACAGTGTGGTGGTTCCGCAAGAAGCTAAGTATGTGGGTGCCATAAGGTCCTGCAACCTCATTTTGGGGGATATACTTGGAAGATCTGAGAGCAGGGACACAAATAGACATTTTCACACTGGTGTTTATGGTGGCAGTATTCACAATTCATAAGAGATGGAGGTGGCCTAAGGGTACATCGACTGATAAAGAGAAAGGTGAACTGTGGTGTATGCATACAATAGAATATTGAGCAGCTACAAGAAGGAACGAAGCTGTGAGACATGTAACTAGGTGAATGGATCTGGAAGACAGCATTTTGAGTAAAGTACGCCAGAAACAAAAAGACAAACATTATAATGCCCACTAATATGGACTAACTACAATGCATAAACTCTGAGAATTGAATCTTAGAGCACAGCTTGTCAGGGGAATGCTTATTGTAATGGTCCCTAGATTATAAGCTTTTACAGCAGTCACATCTATTCCTGAGTTGTAATGGTTATCTCCAAATTCTGAGATGCTGATCTCTTTGTATATAACCTGATCAGTCTCTGGAATTTTGGGTATCTGTGTGACACCTGAAACTCAGAGCTAGAGCTCCAGCTATGAATGTCAGTATTACCTCATAAAGCAACTGTTAAAAAAGCTGAAAAAGAGTTCAGATTTCAATTAGAGATAATGAATGAAGCAGATCTAGTTAGGACTAAGGCAAATCAGGCCAAAGGGTAAAGGACAATATTGACTGTGTTTTAAAACTTCAACATCTGTGTGAGACCAAGGGAAGAGATGTTTATTGGGTACAAGATCCATATTTTCGGTCAGTTTATTCCAACACCATAACTACATGGAACTTTGAAAAGAAAGTGAGATCTGGTGGGTTTGTACAGGTTAGTGTGAAATCCCAAAACATCCCAAAGTAATCTGAGCAGAGAATAAAAATATATTTGCAAGGCCCCCCTGAGGAACTGGGGGAAAATACAGAAATGTGGGACTTCCCCACTTGGGTTATTACTGATATTCTTACAAACATTGAGGATTAACAACTTGGTGGGATGAGCCCTCGATCTTGTGGCTTGCCCTTAAGAAGCTTGTTACTGCAAAAGAAAGACTATTCCTACTTATAATTGTGCCTCAGAGTCTCCCCCAAAGAACCTCTTTGTTGCTCAGATGTGGCCTTCTCTCTATCTCTAAGCCCACTCAACAGGTGAACTCACTGCCTTCTCCCCTACGTGGGACATGACTCCCAGGGGTGTAAATCCCACTAGAAATGTGTGACATGACTCCTGGGGATGAGCCTGGACCCAGGATTCTGAGACTGAGAAAATCTTCTTGACCAAAAGGGGGATGCGAAATGAAACAAAATAAAGATTCAGTGGCTGAGAGATTTCAAATGGCATCGAGAGGTCACTTTGGAAGACATTCTTATTTGCTATACAGATATCCCTTTTTAGTTTTTAGTGTATTGGAATAGCTAGAAGGAAATACCTGAAACTGTTGAACTGCAACCCAGTAGCTTTGATTCTTAAAGACAACTGCATAACTATGTAGCCTACATGGTGTGATTATGTGATTGGGAAAACTTTGTGGCTCACACTCCCTTTATCCAGTGTATGGACAGTTGAGTAGAAAAATGGGGACAAAAACTAAATGAAAAATAGGGTGGGATGGGGGGGGTGATTTGGATGTTCTTTTTTAACTTTTATTTTCTTTTTCTTATTGTTATTCTTTCTCGTGTAAGGAAAATGTTCAAAACTTAGATTGGGGTGATGAATGCACAACTATATGATGGTACTGTGAACAGCTGATTGTACACCCTGGAAGATTGTATGGTATGTGAATATATCTCAAAAAAAAACAAAATTTTTTTTAAAAAAGTAGCTGACCCCTCACCGAAATAAGCATAAAGTCTGCTTTTTACTTAAGAATGAAGTTGGCCTGGCTATTAGAAAGATATAAATCTTAGTTTATTATTGTAGGGCACCAAGCAAGGACCTCAATTTCTGCATCTGCCAATTGACGATAAGAAATTAGATGATTTCTAATGTCCTTCCCAACTCTAACATCTGCTGATTTCTATGACATTACTGCTGCTCTTCCCTTGTTTTCGGCTATGGTGATGTCAAATGGCACTCTCTTTTGAGTCAGTAGTGCTGATGACTTTGTTTCGGTAATACTGGTTCTCCTAATATTGATGGGATGTGACAAGCAAAGAGGGAATGGAGAAATGTGTTTTGAAAACTGAGTATGATATACATTTCCATCTCAAGCAGGAAAATTTGTTTACACTTTGCATGCAATTTGCAGGGATGTAAATGTCAAAGCAAAAGCTTTATATAGTTAGCACACAAGTGGTTGGGTTAAACCAAGAACTAGACACAAACCTAGTCACCCCTGGTGAATGGTACTGCACACAGACTAGATCTGAGCCATCCAGATCTCAATGGCTAAAGACAACCTATGACTCAGTGACAGTTTAAGAGGTCAGCTCCTACCACTAAAGACTAACTGAATGTCCATAACGCTCTGGGTGTTCTTCAGAACGTTTAGGGAAACACAGTTTCTTTACTTTAGTGAGTTCTTGTTTCTAAAGGTTGCTAGGATAGCTTGTTAGAATTTACTGTAAAAGGTTCAAATGCTTTAGGGTTGCTAAATAATTTTAGCCCATAATGCCACAATCATCACTGTGACACTGAAATGTCCCTAAGTTCCCACAATGTTAGCCTTTTTCTAATATTTTGTGGCATTTTGCATTAGCATTCCACAAAGTGTCCATCCCCTTTATTAATCCTTTCCACTCATTTTAGTCAGTTTGGAAGACAGAGAAACCCCAGGGTTGAAAGAACTCTTGATTAGTATCTGTATCTATTCTCCTTCCTTTTTGTACTATACCCTTCAGACTGGAAATCTCATAAACTCCCCTGATATCCTCCTCTAAGGTATAGCAATTTTTGTATCAGGAAATGCTTTTTATTTATATGTCTGTTCCGTCATGAGAGAAGATGTTTCCTCTTAGCCCTCAAGATTCTATCATTAATAAAGACCCAAGAAGGTACTGATGAATAAGTGATTTGGCAGCCTTGGTTTCCATGCCTCCACTATTTCTCTCTGCACTATTCACTCCATGAGTGTCCCTTTTATGAATCTGAGCCTTTGCCATTTATAGTTCTCTCCACCTAGAATGTTCACCTATCTACCCACTCATCTACCCCACTGACTTCTCCTTACTCACAAGGATTTATTTTGAGAATCCCCTTCTCTGGGAAGCCTCCCCTGACCAACACCACTTCTCTCTCTCTCTCATAAACACACACATACACATACACCCGCACTCTCACTCACTCACAGTTAGATGCTCTTTATCTCAGCTCCCATAGCAATCTTTATTTAATTTCTACTTCTTACCCCAGCACATTGTAATTGTTTGTTTATTTCCCCCTCCAAATATAGATAATAACCCTCTTAAGGACAGGGACCATCTTAGTCTGCATCTCTGTCACCTAGCACATTATCTGGCCTACAGAAAGTAGCCAAGAAGTATTTAGCAAATGAATAAATCCATCTCTCCCAAGCACTGGTTCCCTCCCAGTGCCTTCTATGAAACAATATTCTTTGCTTCCATATTAAAGTTATGAAAATTTAACAAGCTCTTGATGACAATTTGGAAGCCTCACTAGGACCTCTCAGGAGGCATTTCTCTTGTGTTTCAGAATCTGTATGCTTTGCATGACAGGCCAGATGTCAGCCTTTCCACATTTCCTCAGAATTACCTTGAGCCGAATATGTCCCTCCTGTGTAGTTCCAAAACCTTCTATCTGGGCAGGCAGCACTGTTAGCTAACTGTCGGCATTACACTGCTGTATTCATAAAAGATTGTCAGCAACGATGCAGTATATTATGCAAGATCATTTGTTCATGTAAAGACACATTAAACCTAGCAGTTGCTTTGTCTCTTGTCAAGGCAATTGTGCACTGTTACATTAGAGATGAGAGTTTGCAACATCAACCTGCTACTACTGTTTTTGCTACCCACTCTGAAAGAATCAACAATTCATACGCATTTCCTTGTTTCTCTTCTTTGGTAACAACTTAGCCACTATCCAAACAGGAATCTTATCAGTGCCAAAGAATTTCCCTTGAGCAAAGTCATTTCAAGCAATTTCTATACTGAGTGCTTGAGGTCCTGTGCATTGTCCTCAGCCCCACAGCTGGGGCCCTGCCACTCCCTGCCAAGAGGCTTCCCAAGGCCTACCACCTGGGCCTCCACACCAGCATGCTTCAAGATTACCCACTGTCTCGTCTTACCAGCCTTTTACCAGGCATCATTTTGGATACCCTCTCCAACACCAACATCTTACCTGCACCTGTTGCCTATTTGCTGCCAAACTTCAGCAACCTGCGCTGTTGGCCAAGCTAAATCATTACCCACATGCAGCAGAGTTCCCCTCCAGAACTGCACACATCACCAGTGGGCTGTCTCATTCCACGATCCTGTGCCTCCTAGTCTACTCCATTCTGCAAACTTCCATGTCTCCCATATCCTGAAATGTGACACATGACAGTATTTGATAAAGAAGACCCGCTCTCCATCAGGTCAGAGTTTGGAGGCCAGGGGAGGAGGTGAAGGAAGTAAAAAATAAAAGGATTCTGCTGTCCTGGACTACTCTAGCAAATCATCCTGCCCTGGCTGTAAGAACCCATTAAAAAGCTGAACAGGCAATCCAAGAAGTGAAGCAGGAATTTGAGGTCATTCCCCCTACATCCTGCTTGCAACTTCTCCTCACATCAACTGCAACAATTTTTTTGTGCCTCTTGTTAAGCTTAGTGCCCACATATCCCCTCTATGCTTAGCTTCAAGGGGAGGAGTGTCCCATGAGAATTGTCTAGTGCATTATAGGGTAACTTTCTTGTGCTGCTTTTGATTCTACTCTGTTCATTCTCTGCATCAAAACAAGAGCAGGTAAACCATCTTGGCCTCTAGGATATGACAGCTCAACCAGGGTCTCTCCAGGTACCTTGTCCAGGGAGGAGAAGCAGATATATTCCCCCTTCCTCTCTCTGCCACAAGTGAGGGAAGGGGACATAAAAGATGGACAGGAAGAACCATAAAAAATGTGCAGGAGCAATTTTCACCCACTTGTATAGACTGCAAGAGACCTTTAAGGTCACGTAGTCAAACTGCTTCTAAAGAGCTGGGAATGAAGAAAAATGAAATCACAACCCTTTAAAACATAACCTATCCCCCTCCCCAGCCCCGAGGATCTGGGGGAAGGTGCGGATGTGTTGGACATCCTCACCTGGACTGGTGTTGATGTTGTCACAAACATTAGGACTGGTGGTTTGATGTGCTGAGCCCTCTATCATGGGACTTACCCTTATGAAGCTCATTACCACAAAGGAGAGTCTCAACTTGCATGTAATTGTGCCTAAGAGTCTCCCCCTGAGTACCCCTTTGTTGCTTAGATGTGGCCCTCTCTCTCTCTAACTGAGCCATCTCGACAGGTGAACTCACTGCCCTCCCCCCTACGTGGGACCCGACTCCCAGGGGTGTAAATCTCCCTGGCAACGCAGAATATGACTCCCGGGGATGAATGTGGACCCGGCATCGTGGGACTGAGAGTGTCTTCTTGACCAAAAGGGGGATGCAAAATGAGACGAAATAGTTTCAGTGACTGAGAGATTCCAAATAGAGTCGAGAGGTCACTCTGGTGGACATTCTTATGCACTATATAGATAACACCTCTTAGGTTTTAATGTATTAGAATAGCTAGAAGTAAATACCTGAAACTACCAAACTCCAACCCAGCAGTCTGGACTCCTGAAGACAATTATCTAATAATGTAGATTACAAGGGGTGACAGTGTGATTGTGAAGACCTTGTGGATCACACCCCCTTTATCTAGTGTATGGATGAGTGGAGGAATGGGATAAAACTAAAGGACAAATGGGGTGGGATGGGGGGATGATTTGGGTGTTCTTTTTTCACTTTTATTTTTTATTCTTGTTCTGGTTCTTTCTGATGTAAGGAAAATGTTCAGAGATAGATTGTGGTGATGAACGCATAATATGTTATCATACTGTGGACAGTGGATTGCATACCATGGATGATTGTATGGTGTGTGAATGTATTTCAATAAAACTGAATTCAATTTAAAAAAAAAAAAAATAAAACATAACCTAACATTTTACCTTATTGCACCTAGTCCCAAAGCTCACTCTCCAGGGATGTACAGCCTTGGGTAGCAAAGCCCTAACTAGCCCAGGTTCCAGACAACAAAGGAGTAGGTAAATTTTGGCTCTCATGACTCACCTGGCTGCAGGAACACCAGGCCTTCCAACACAGAAGTTTTGACAGGCCACAACCAGGCAAACACTGAGAGAAGAAAGTTAAAACCCATGTAATATGAAAAAATTTGAAATCCTTATCTTACCTTTGTATTTGGTCTGGGCAGGGGTAAAATATCTATAGCTATATGTTTATCCTATATCTTATCTTTTATTCTCCTTTTCCTTTTTCATGTAGAAATCACCTTTCTTTTTCATTTTTAGTGTCTGGTTAAGAATTTTATCTGGGATAGGTTTTAAAGACGTACTTTCAAAAGGTGCTGCTTTAAAAAAAATGCTGAAAATAAGTAAGAGAAATTAGAAGTTCCCCCAACCCATTAAAAAAGGTAAGCTTGCTCCAAAAGTAAGCTTGGAAGTGCTTGTAGGGAGCAAGAAAAAGGAGAGAAGAGATAGGAAAAGGTCTGGATCAAAAAATGGTGAGAATGGCTCCATAAAACTGGCAGCAGGCTGAGGTCCAAGGAGAAAGTCTCGTGTGAGAAATAAACTATGGTAGAGAAGACAGCAGGATTTTAAACTGCTTCCTGTTTGCTGCATTTCCCTTCTCTTATCACCAAACCTTTAGAGAAAGTCTTTTAAAATCAGCAGCCTTGTACTGGTGATGATTGGGGAAAGAGAATGACAGGTGCAGGGGATGAGAGGACAGGGCATTATTGAGAACTAAAGAGAAGCAAGACTTTGGAAGAAATGATGATCAGGAGAATGTAACCCATAGAGAGCTCTAAGAAAATATTATACACACGCTAAACTTGCCATAGTACTTGGTTTGTGGACTCATGGAAAGGGTGTCCCACGAAGGCTGGAGGATTTGGGCATACTTGGGTTATGCTTACTTTCTATGGAGTATTTCGAGCTTATAAAGTAACTTGTCCAGCATCTATGATGTCATTGGTAGACTCTGGGTTCAAGTCCAGATCTGAATGGCTTCAAAGTTCATGCTCATTCCCCTACCCAATTCTGCTTCCCCACAGTTCACACATTCATTTCCACCCACTTCTCCATTCTAAATTTAATCTGGTCTTATCCAGCACCCCAAGGAAAGGTCTACCCATGCATGCTCAGTCCTGGAATTCCTGTCTGGCTCTGAATCAACTTTAGTCCAGGAGATTTTGGGGTGGAGCTGAGTGTTGTTGAGAGACTGAGAGTCTGGAGAGGCTTTTAAGACCAGCGATATCAGGCCTACCTTAAAAAAATCCAGTTCCTTCTTTTGTCCCCATCTTCTCTAAAGTGCTGAGATGATTTCAAACTGAGGATGACTGAAATGTAGTTATGTCACTGCATTCATCTCCCTTCCATATGAACTCTGAACAATGAATTAGACTAAAACTGTTATCAGAATGAAGATAAGCAAAAAAGGTAAGGTTTCATCCATTCAAATATTAATCCACAGGTATTTATTGATGACCTGTTGTGGGTCCAAAACTATCTTAGACATTGTGGAGAGAAAATGTATTAAAGGCAAGAGAATTTGAAATTTAGCTGAGTGTTTCCCAATCTAAGCTAAATTATCCCAGTTCTCTATTGGGGACCCAGGAGTGGAAAGGAGAAAGAATGGGAAGGTGAAGGGGACTGTCTATAACTGATCTGTCATTAAGCATTGTAACAGAAAGCCAGCTGACACCAGTTAGGCCTTTCCCCAAGGTGTTTGCCTGGGGCAGAGGCTGAAAGGCAAAGCTACAAATATTTGATTAATCCTAAATGTTGTTAATCCAAGTCTTCACCAAATTGTAAAGTCCCAGTTTCAATTAAAAGGAATACTCAGCTCCATTCCTGTCCTGTGCTTAGTCCCTGAGAGGAAGTCACTGATGTCTTCAATGACTTCAACTCAATTCTTTAGACTTTTCTTAAATAGCTGTTACTGCTTTGAACCATGCTAAAAATTCATTTATATTATATAAAAATCTTGAGTCCATGATTAAAAACCCAGATTTCCTCCTGCTTTTAAAAGCAGTCACAAATTCAAGATCTTGGATGATGCTGAAAATGCAGTTTGATTACTTGGGACACTTGGACACAGAAAATGCTACTCAAATGTGTCCTCCTGTGGTCTTTTATTTGACCAGAAATGTCAGTCTGGGTTCCACTGGGAAGGATCTTGAGAAGGGGAGTTTCAGCACAAGGGGACTGGAGTACTTCTCCTAGCTCTCACTCTCACATGGTCCCTCATTAATATTATGGATTGAATTGTGCCCCCCAAAAGACATGTTCAAGTCCTAACTGCCAGCCTTGTCAATGTGGTCCTATTTGGATATAGTATCTTTGAGGATGTTATTAGTTGAGCTGAGGCCAAACTGGATTAGGGCAAGCCCTAATCCAATATAATTGGTATCCTTATTTATAAGGAGAAGAAGTTTGGACACAGAAAGGCAGAGAGAGAAGACATCCGTGTGACAGAGGCAGAGACTGGGTTATTCTGTTAACCAAAGGACATCATGGATTGCCCTTCAGACCTCAGAGGAAGCACAGCACTGCGGACACCTTGATTTCAAACTTCTAGCCTCCAGAACTGTGAGACAACACATTTCTGTTGTCTTAAGCTATCCAGTTTGTGGTACTTTGTTATGAGAGCCCTAGGAAACTAAGACAATGATTATCAGCTTAGAACATATATTTTTTGTAGAAATTCAAAATGAAAATTTCCAAAAAACTGTGCTCTAATTATTGGTGCTCAAATTTTGGGTGAGTTTTAAGGAAGTCAGTGATTAATTTTGGTCATTTTAAAGAATCAAATACATATTTTAAGTATGTTTATATATAAAAATATGATTAATGAAAGAAAACAAAACCCAATTCCCAGCCCCGGTTTCCCTAAGATTTTCTTTCCCTCTTCACTCTTTGTCTATTTCCAAGATCTCTAGCACAAAACAAAATATCCAAACTACCCAAAAAGAATGAGAAGAAAAAGTTTAAAGAACTAGAGGCTCTTGGGGAAAGTTGGCATCTTTGCAAGTAGGAGAGGGTGTTCGTGTTAGCTGAATCATTGGCCAGGCCTACTTTTGCAGGGCTCATTTTGGTGGCCTCTATTATTACCAAGAAACAGCACATTTTCAACACTACATTTTCCCTCAGCAGGCCCCTTTCAACAATATATTATGGTTCTGTTATAGACAGGCCAAATTGCATTAATCACTTTCTTCAAGATGTAGGTTGTGGCAGATAATACATTTTTAAGTTTGCTTTGCTGCCAGAGCTTTCCTACAATGTGGTCACCTGTAAAAAGTTCTCTCTTCTCATTCTAAGCCCACCACTGCTGTACATTTCACTTACCTTTAACTGTCTCCTGCTGTACACCTCCTAAGTGCTTTTTAGTTCTGCTTTTAGTCTCAAATTCCTTAAGGATTCAGCTAGTATAATAATCTAATTGTCTGACTAGCCATATTTCTGTCTACATTTTTAATGTATCTAATAAAATGTTGATATATTGTTTATATTCTCTTTGGTTAAACTCATGGAAAGCTTAATTTTTACAAATAAGAAACTCTTGCCTCCCAAAAGGCATGGCAGTAGAAGGTTTTCAAACAGAATAAATATGAAGTATAAGCCTATTTTTCTTAATGAAATAAAATGAACCTTGCCTTTGCCACTCCTCTAAAGTAGGACTCAATTGGAAAAATCTTAGGCAATGTTTGTTGATTTCTAGAAATTACATGTATGTAAGTGATTACATGTAACTCAATCTAATATTGATGCACAAATTCATCACTTCAAATATCCATAGCCTATTAATGCCATGGCTTTAATGCTAGTCTAGGTAAAAGAAGTTTATACTTCCTAATGGATTTTTAAAATTTTTATTTAACACAATTATTTTGAACATCTATTCTTTTAAAATTATTTTTCTTAGTTTTTCCCTTGAGCTCTTTGCTCTCTTTTAAAAAAATATTTGCTTTTTAAAAAACAGAATTTCCAGCATTTTTATCACAAAAAGTCAATTTTAAATAATCTGTTCCCATAGTTCTCTTATCTGTTGCCTTGCCCAAGTCCTGTGATTTGGATTAAATAATTGGAACTCATTAGTAGAATGGACTTTGATTTATTCTTCCCAGAAAGAATGCTTTCCACACACACTTGGGGACAGAAAAATAAGGAGTTTGGATATGTACGATGATAGAGAAAATGAACAGTGAATTACAATAAAAAATGAAGAATTAACTACAAATGTGATCTCTCTAAAACAGAGAGATTGTAGGTATATTAGCCATATTTCAATAGCTGATGACACAAATGAGATTTAAATATATACGTTTTATCACTAAAAGTAAAATTGTTAAAGAAATGCAAACTGAAACAGTAAGATATAGACTTATTTGCCTACCATGCCAGCAAAAATTTTTAAAAGATGATAAAAATGTTGGCAAAAGTATGGGATAAACTAGGACTCTTAATTTACTGCAACTGGGAGTGCTAATTAGCAAAATTTTTAATGGGAAATGAGAAATATATATTCAAGTTTTAATATTACATATCCTTTGGTCCAGAAATTTTATCTTTACAAATGTATTCTGTACATATAATAGAAATACACAAAAAGGTGGGTGCAAAGATATTTGCTGAATGAGCATAGAGCTCTAGCTCTGGAATCACACACGCTTGAGATGATGAATCACCGCTCCAGAACTTATTAGCCATGTGACTTAGGCAAGTTACATAACATTTCCAGATTTCATTGTCATCATCTGCAGAATTATTTTGAGAATTAAATGAAATGATGCCTATACAGTAGGTAACACAGTGTCTGGCATCTAGTATGTATTCAATAAGTGTTTTTACTCTTTGTGGTGATAATATTGTTATAAATACTATGCAGGGTTCTTCATAATAGCAAAAAAATTGAAAACAACCCAACTATCTGCCAATTGGGGAACTGGTTAAATAAACTTAAGTCTTTCCAATGTAATACAACATAGTCACTTAAAAGAATGAGATCAATCTGTATAAAGAGAGCCAAGATACACTATGAAAAAATCAAGTTTCAGTATTAATTGTATTATTCCATATCTGTTATGAGACAAAACATATTTTTACTAGCATTTACTGGAGAAAAGAAGAGAAAGAAAGATGCAAGAATAAAAAAAACAAAATATTAACAGTGATCATCTCTGTAAAGTTAGGTAATGGAGCACTTCCATTTTCTTTTTTGTCTATCATGACTTTCTATAATATGTGTATTTTTACAATGAGCATATATTACTTTTGTAATTTAAAAAGAGATTGTTTTTGAAAAAGTAAAAATGAATGCAACATGTGAGGCAATCCTTCCTACTAGATCCTCAAATCAAATAAAAGAAAATAAGACGTGTACTCTTGCCACCTCTTAGCAAAAAAAGTTGTCTCATGATGAAATACTCAAGTATAAAATGGAGTTTATGTTCTCCTCTGTTCCTTAGTTTAGACCTGCTTGCTGCTTTCAGTAAATTGAATATGTAGGGTGTGCAAAGAAAAAACCATGGATTATAGAGCTATAGCAATTCAATAGGAATATTTTAAATAAATCAATATGAGTAGAGAGATCTAATTTATTAAGTTAGCTATTTTCTAGTTTTCAATTTTATATATGAAGGACATCCAGATCATTTTCATCCTTGGGTTCCCAGAACCTAGCTTATAAATAAGTGTTCAATAAAATACCTGTTGAAGCCAGTCAACAGAGGTTTGGCAGGCAGGACAGGGGAGTGGAAGGGAGACAGGGAAGGTGTGTGAGAAGAAATGAACACAGACGGATTTCCTGCAAATGCCTGAGACAGATCAGAGAACTTTAGAGCAAGAAAACAACCAAGAAACTTCCCAATCTAGCACCTATTTTCATGAGGAAACTGAGTCCCAGGGAAGGTGAGTTGCCCCAGGGAATCAATTGCTGTCTGGTAGCAGAGAAGGTACTTAAACACAAGTCTTCCACTTCGACTTCAGTTTCCTCTTCTACCCAGTTTGTTACCCCCACAAAGGGTTCTTACTGTAGAGACACCTGCACAGATTCTTCCTTCCCATGGAAAAGAGGGCAGTAGGGGTGAGAGAGAAAAAGGTTTCCTCTAGTACAGCTACGTAACTTTATAAGTTTATTATTTCTTAACTTAGATTGTTGTTTTCCCCTAGTGAAATTTGCAGTGCACTCAGAAGATATTCCAGCAGCTCCAGTCTGCTCTTCATTGCGACCTTTCAAAGATGTTTTCCGTTTTCCTACCTTTCTTTTTGATTACATTAACAAAAACAAGTACAAATCCAGGTTGTTTCATGTCTTTGTGCTAACTTTGCCTAGGAAAAAAAGATAAAGTAAGGCAAATATAAACTAGATGAGACTAC
Organism: Choloepus didactylus; assembly: GCF_015220235.1. Classification (NCBI taxonomy): domain Eukaryota; kingdom Metazoa; phylum Chordata; class Mammalia; order Pilosa; family Megalonychidae; genus Choloepus; species Choloepus didactylus. The sequence goes on from NC_051310.1 coordinate 164,486,652, forward strand.
CATTATGAATTTGGAAGCAAGATCCACTTCTTTCTTCTTCTGCCCATTCAAACAACTTCCTTCTTCAGCATTACTTAATAGCAATCCTTCTGTCTCAGATGGCAGCACTTATCACAGGACAGATAAAATGTCAGGGCTAAAGAAAGGTGAACAGCTGGAAATGAAAGATCCAAGCAGAGGGGATATAGAGGGAATGCTTACCAAGCAGAAACTGAACTCTGAGTGGTGGTAGGAATTTTACTTACCTGAATTTACTTAATGCAGTGGCAAATGTAAGCCTGGCATAATACATAAGACTTCAATGAAATTGTATTAAACAACTGATAATTTATGAGACCTGATATTTTCCCCCTAGATTCTAGTTCATCCAAATTTAAACAGGCAGAAGGGTGATTGATACAACAGTGTATCTTTCACTTAATCCAGTCCCAGTTAAGTTTCCCCCCTATTACCATGTTACACAAGGGCAACCCCACACTGGCAGTTGGTTGTTAATTACATTTGATGTGCAGTAACACAAGAGAGCTAATTAACTTGCATCAAAAAAAAGCTTTATTTACCGTGACAAATTAAACAAACTCATAAAGTGTTCAGCCACAATGGCTCTCAATTATCATGCAGTCCAAGTAATGTGGTGCAAACATATTCTCAGGCCTCGCTCAGGTATCACTTCAGTCTCGCAGCCTTTCTGCACATGTACAATTATAAATGGGTCTTTCTAATGAACAGAACTGAAAGTCAATTGCTCTTTGTTTTGCTTTGTTGTGTGTGTGTGTGTGTGTGTGTGTGTTGAGTGTGTACATAGTTTCTAAGGTACAGCTGGACACATCGGTCATGTTCAATTTTTTAATCCTTGCTGACTTCACAATTCCACAGAGTTTTCCTTGAATTTAATCAGAGAACTCTTGTAAAGCAAAAAGGAAAAAATACTTGTTGTTCCAAAACCCATGCTGTGTTGAGCATGATTGCCTAAAACTGGTCATCTTCAAAATCTTCTTCTAGACAGTTGTTGACTCCCTTTAATAGTGATGCCACTGATCCATGATGGTTCAAATAGGAAGGTATTAAACAGTGCCTTTCTATTTTGGCAGGGTAGAGAGTACAATTTGCTCCCTCAGCCAGTATAAAGCAGCAGAAGACCTAGGTGTCTTCAGAGCACATTTTCTTGCTATGGAAAAACCGGTTATAATTTCCACCATTTTTTTCAGAACAGGGTCTAAAATTATCTGTGGTAAGGATTTAGGAAAATGCATTCCCTTTCTTTCTACATAGTTAATTTGTAAAGTGATGGTTTGAGGTTGGTAGCACAGTAAAATTCAGAGTCAGATGAATAATAATAATAGCAGTTACATTTATTGATCGCTCACTCTGTGCCAAGCACTGTGCTTTACATGTATGATTTCTACTAGAGAGGTACTACTATTATCCCCATTTTACTGATGAAGAAAAAGAGTTTTGGAAAACTTCAGCAACTTGTCCAAGCTCAAGCTCAGGCAGTTAGTAAGCAGCAGAACCAGGACTACCTATCTCAAAAGCTCACGCTCAACTACTCTGAACAAAGTGGTCTGGCAAGTTATTGTACCCCCTTTACCTTCTCTGAAAAACAGAGATAACACTTGAAAGCTTTCTAGGGTCATTGTCGATACCAAATAAGACAACAGTTATATATAGGACCCACAGTAACTTTAGATGAAACTAAATTATTGTAAACATTTGCTGATCAAACTTGCACAAAAAGTTCATAATGAAAGTCTTAGTTGTCATCTTTCAAGAGTAGAGTCACATACTTACATGCCAATAAATGTCTAAGGAAAAGAACTTTCCTGACAGGACAAGCAGTTGCTGTATCTACATGACAACTTAGAATACTCAAGACTCGTAAAGATAGTTATCCTAGGTACTTTGAGTAAAGAGAAGAAAAAAAGAAAGTAAAAGGAAACTGCCTGCTCTTTAATCACCCCACCAGTACTTCTGAAAGATAACTGCCCTTCAGTCCCTTGTAGAGCTCTCCCAGAGAAATAAAAAAAAAAAAAAAAGTTGCTTTAGAATTGATTCTCTTTTAAAAACTGTGCTAGACTGGCCTCTACACATTTAGCCCAAGGGTCAGGCTTGGTCATTTCCTGTTACACCTCAATCAACAAGGGATCCATGCTTCCCAGAAATGGGCTGGAAGGCACCCTCAAGACTGGATGTCCTGCTTCCTCACCTCTTGGCTGTTGACATTTATGAATAAACTGAAGTCTGTAGCTGAGGTCTAGAGTCGCTCTGTTCCTAAAGGACATTTATCCTTCTACCTAATCAGCATTTTTTTTCTCCTGGACAGACATCAAGTTTGGGTAAAAAAGGGTCACCAATAATGTACTGCACTTGGCAATAGGTCCCAGCAGGGTCTGGTAAAGAAATCACAGTAGGAAATGCAGCTGAGTGTGGGCATAACAAAATGTCCTTTATTTACAGGAGCATAACCTGTAATATGCAATTTCAACATTGAAGTACACCATAGTGAGACTAAAAGATTGCTGATTCTCTAATGAAAACTTTGAGTGATTCCAAAGGTCCAGGGTCTTTTGAACTAGGTGATTATTATATACTAACAAGGCAGTGTGATTATTCCACCACCGAATATTCATACTAATCAGCGACACACTTCTAACTCTGCCAACATTTCCTGTCCAGAGCACTAAACTTCACAACTGTCAATATGTCTCCCAACTGAAAGGATAACAAAAGACTGAACAATATTATTTTTCATTTACTGACTTCTTCATAAACTACATCTTAAATGTTCTGCAAAGACCTACGATTCACAAGTATAATCAATTTGCCTCTCCCACCAATGACAATTATGAGGTATGACAGAAACAAAGACTAGAGAGAAATAAATCTTGAAACAAGTCATTTGTGCAAATGGAGAGATGCAACTAGTCATATTGAAAATCTTACAGCCTAGTCTACAGGGAAAAATCTTATAGTTCACTATCGCATCAGGAAAGATAAGCGCATAAAAAGGCTGACCAATTTATTATAAACAGGTCTTTTTATGCTAGACTGATTGCAGAGATGTTACTATAACGGAGAATTCTGAAGAGGACATTAAAATACAGCTACAACGCCAAATGGAGTAGTTGATTTCTTAGAGCGTTATTAGGTGAACGTGGCACTCCCTTCTGCATTTGGAAGTCCATGGGTGGCCATTAAATCAAACTGAGCATCGTACAAGCCTATTCATATTGACCAGAGTATGGTGGTTCATTTAGCCAATTCTGCAAGTGCATATTGCAGGGAGCTGGAGAGGCTGTAAAGACCCTTCCAACACTATTCAGAGATCTCCTTGATTACAATGCTCCCTGTGGGACCACAGGAGTTACTCCCCCCACCCCTATTTTGAATGCTAAGAAATTCTGAACCAGGCAAATGGCAGTGCATTCCTTTCTGCTTTACACCCCTTCAGCGAGATTCAAAGAATCCAGTCAGATCAACCCCAGTTTGTAATTTTCCCTTGATTTTAGGCGGTGATCACTGCAAGCTAGGAGACCCCTAAATCTATAGGATGGTGCCCCGATTGTCAGAACTAGAGCTGCTGTGACTCTATTGTGCTTGAGCTGCAATGGACAGCTCAGTTTCTCAGGGACTGGAAAAGAGCTACATGCCTTTGACTTTTTTACCATAAGAGTCTATAAGGCTTTGCACTATTGGTGAAGCAGGAAATGTCAATGTTCTTTTCCTTTCCAAAATTCCAAATTAAGTGATTCTCCCAGCCTGAAACTCTTTGGGAATCAGAATAGGGCTCTAACCGCTCTTGTTTTCTCATCTTAACAGGCCATATTGTATTATTCTACAAACACAATTGTAATTGATAGCGTTTCAGGTGAGGGCTATGGAATACATAAGGATACGGAATCACTTGTTTATTTTAAAGACATACTAGAAGTTTAACAGAGTACAGAAGTAGAGCCTCAAAGACCCACAGTGAGAGAATATATATTTACTCCATGCCTGCTGCCACTATGGAACTCATTATTTTGGGAGATGCCTTTGAATATTTTCAGAGCCAGTCGAATTTTCATACTTAGAGGATGGGTTTGTTTTTGTGAAAACATCTTGAATTCATTTATTACCAATTTTAATGAATTAGTAGACTATCCTGGAGAAAAATATTGTTATTTGGGGAAAAAAAAAAAAAGAATATGACTATAATGTTTTAATGCTAATTTTCTTGTGAAGTTTCATTGATTCTGAAAGCCATTTGAAAACCTACTTGAAAAAGATGTTATGCACCCACACAAATTGTCTGCTTATTTGAAAAACACATATTGAAGGTCTTAGGGTTTATTTAAAAATCAACCAGTGACAAAATTGCAGAATATTTTACAACAAACAGCTACCTGTTCATGCAAGAGACATTGTCTGGGCACCTACTACATGCTGGACAGACACTGTATTAGACTGAGGATCCAAGGATGAAAAAACATGTTTGCTATCTTCAAAAGGATTATTATAAGATTGTGGAGAGAAAGACATGGAAACAAATGATACTGTAATGTGGTTGATCCGGGGGAGAGTTGTACAAGGTGTAAGGGCAGCACAGGAAAGGGAGAGTCTAATAGTAATAGTTAACACTTGCCTTCCATGTGTGCCTTCCATTAAATTAACTATTTAATCCTCATAGCAACCCCATATGGCTACTACTACACATGTGAGGAAGTCAAGGAATATTGGCCCAAAGAGTAACATTCAGAACATTAGAGCTGAGGCAAGGCAACTTGAGTTAGCATGACAATTAAGAATTCTAAGTTCTTCATCACTGATGGTGAGTAAAGTGCTGGGTAAAGAGGAGCTAGGGAGTGGAAAAGAGACTGGAAACATATATCTAAATACAAAGGGGCCATGTCATTGAGGGCCTTAGGTGACAACCAAAGGAGGTTATGTTTCTCATGTAGATGATGGGAGCTGATGAGGAATTCTGAACATTTATTTGTGCTAATTCTCATCCAATTCAACCAATCTACTGGGGGTGGGGAAGGCTTACAATGACAAGGGTAAGAAAGAATCCTGTACTGAAATTATCCATCAAGTTAACAGCAAAAGAGTGAGACACAAGACCTCTGAACGGGAGTATTTTGCTTAGCCTCTAAGCCTTGACAAATGTAAAGTTTCCCCACCCCCAGCTTCCCTTACAAAAACATTCACATCAGCAGTCTTCAGGGGTGACGTCAGACCACAACGTTGTTCTTCAAGCCCCTGTGGGAAAGCCAGTTGCGCTGCTTTGGGGTGTACTGTGCACTGTCAATGAGGGTGTCAGTAAGCTCCCTCTTGTGGCCCAAATGCTGGGGTCTCTCTGATTACACTCAGTGAGCGCTGTGTGTCATCTGATGCCGGTGGCTTCCCAGGCCAGGCAGGCAAAGGAAACAACACTTCCTGCTCAGGGCTGCCCAGAAGAACCTGATGAATATCTGGCGTCTCAGCTCTCCTGGAAATCTGAGATCGTCCATTTGATTCTCTTAAGAGTCAGGTGACCTGGCCTTTGACTCTGCCTCAGCACTCCACCAAGACCCCCTGGCCTAACCACAAGGACTAATTCCACTCAGAACCAAACCGTGTTTGTACAGTTAAATAAATAAATGTGTGCAAACCTAGGTTCTGACTCCTTACCAGTGTGTGTTGCTAAAATACAAAAAAATAATTATAATGGGATTTCTAGTTAATGATTTTTTCGTCTGCTATAACAGTTAAATTAGACTAAATTCAGCTGTTTGAGTGCCCTCTGACAATATTTTTTCTCTCAGCTCGATGACTGTTTTATCACTCTATACTCACTTGACCTAATCGGCACCATCCTGCACACTGAAATGTTTATACTGCTAAATGAATTTTTAATCTAACTTTTACAGCATTCAATTTCAGTTTCATCAGCCATCCACAGAGTACTATCTAATGTTTTAAAATAATCTAGACAGTTAAAAAAAAAGGGGGGGGGTGGTGGTAGGAGAATCGCCGTGTTATGAAGCAAATGATTAATTAAAGCAAATTAGATTCTGGTAGCTCTTGCTATTATTTTCATGTGTTCCCCAACTAGACTAATAAATCTTTGTTGAGAATGTGTGCTTTTGCAAGATTCAGGAGTCACCTGGGAAAGACATTATTGACTAATATTTTTGTATTGCTGTTAGTTTTATATTCTATTACCCTATGGAATAGCAACTAATATTTTTCAAATATTTAGTGCATTCACGAATCTGACTTCACCTACTGGATAGACATAGGTTTGCGAGGGGCAAACACCAATTTTTCTGTATACTCAAGTAAATTACAGTTAACCAATATAACCAATAATATGTCAGCAAAACTGGAAAATCTAAAAGAAACTATACCATGAGTGCCCAACGCGTAATAATCAGAGCATGGCCCAGGCCTGGGCTTTCACCAGCTGCAAACATTCTCTAAAGCACTGGGCATAACGAGAGCAGCTCTCCTCCCTTTTAGAGGTTTATCTTCCCTCCTCGATTAATATCTGGCACTTCAACACTGAGGAAAGTAACAATGCCGAGGCAAACAGCTCTCTCTAAATCCAACCAAATGCTGCTGCCATGCAAACTAGACAGTCTTTGCGTTGTTTCTGAAGGCACAGAAGGGAGGTATTGACAGCTATTTCAAGAAAGGGACCACATACTTGCCTTTATTTAGACTGCTCAAAACGCTGTCACTTAAATAAACCTTTAATAATTTTTGTTTGAAAATCAACTGTTGCCTTTTACAACTTGCACTACTTATTGCTTAAATTCTTCTGTTTCAAAGTATATTTGCTACAATTTTCCCATTTACTTTACCTCAAGCTTAGCCAGTTGTGTCCTTTTTTGCCCAAATCCAGAAATATCGAAGATTATTCTGGAGACAGATGCCAGTGTAAACTGGAAGCTCAGTTCTCCTCCGTCTCTACTCATTGCATGTCACATTTTCATAAAACTTATCAGGAGAGGGGCACAGATTTATTTGAAGTCTGTAATATTGTGACAACAAAATAAAACAGCTTCTTAACAATAATATAAATACTAGGAATAAATTTTTCTGGAGGTTTGTTAAATAAGGGGGGGAAATTACATAATCCCCAAAAGTGAAATTTTAGATGGCAACAAATAATCACATACTATTTAATAATTGTGCTGGTTTTGAAATAGCGTCCCCTATCAAACTCCAAGATATGAACAAAGGGATTAAAATTGCTCCAGACAATTTTGGGTTCTATATGTGATTAACCTCCACTCCCAACCATAGCTCTGTCAATTTTTATTCCTAAGTAAGTAGGGTATGGCTACAGAAAGGGAAATACGTATTTAAATAGATACAGATAGGCATTCATTTTTGGCCCCTTCTAATGGCAGACTACAAAGTGAGCTATGATTACCCATCAAAGCAATTTCCTCTACCGATTCCCTCTATCTTCCTCCCATCCTGCACATTTGAACACGTTTCTCTTTTCCTTGGCGCTCCTTTCTATCCTTATGCAGCACAGCCTCCTGGTGCCTCTGCAGACTGGAAAACAGCCTGCATGCAGCCCACTGTTATGGCAGCACATCCCTGTGGCCCGAGTGTTTTTTCAGACAGTTTTAAAACGATCCAGTATTGCATGAGTTAAAAAAAATTCCCTCTGGAAAAGCTAATTATTGCATGCAGATACTTCTTTGTGTGATCAAGGAGGGGACAATTTAATAGGCTCTGTAATACAACCAAGAACAAAATTGCTTTAAAGGAAGTCTCTTGTTGAGTGACAACTCTGTTGCCTGAGCCAATTAGGTCCCAATAAAGAGTGTTGAATTGGCTCCTGCTTTCTCATTAATTATGTTCTGTCACAGACATGGGGCTTGATTTAGCAATTTTGTATTACATTAAGATACTGAAAGGCCGGGAACAAATGGCTCACTCTGATAATAGGCATTCTCTACACGGTGTGACATTTACTATCCAGCTGTCCGTAAGGCAGCCTAGCACTTCAGTTCAGGGGTTTATTTGTCATGGCTTCAAAGGGACACTCAGCTTTTCACAAAAAAAGAAACAGAGAGGCTAATAGATAGGACAAAATGTACTGCTGATATGCTTTATTAGAGATAGGATGCTAGGGTTTTGCTAACAAGCTCATCCGTTGGGACTCAGCCGAGTTTGCTGCCAATCATCCTACACACAAAGGCACACTAGTTAACAAGGAGAAATGAATTACAGACACTTATTCTGCCGGTGGGATCACAAATACACCAATCTGTGAAAGAGGCACAAACTCCAGAGACAAACTACATATTTGTCAATAACCTCCTAGAAAGAACCCTAGTAATTCTTTGAAGACCTTTGATTTAGCTTCCCTCTAAAATACATGTATAGGAAATGTTTTAGTTACCATGACATTCTTTCTTTATTTGTACAAATTTTCAACACATTAAAAACAGAAAACTGAGGAGGTCTGCAAATGTTTTAGTGGGTATCTATACACTACTTTTCATATCCCTCCACAGGGAGTTGCTGCTTTGATTATTTCATTAAGAACAACAGAAAATTAAATCTTTAAACTTTAGGTTTGAGCCACAATCCACAATGCACTAGGAAATCATCTGTAACTTGGAATATATTGTGTATGCCAATTAAGAGAACACGGTTAGGGAGAAAAATAAAAACCAAGTCTCTCTGGTTAAATAATTAGATTACTTTTTTTATTATAATAAATATGTTTATTTCTACAGATAGCTAGACACATAAATAATCTTTATATATATATATATATAACATATGAATTCATAATGTATGAACATGAACCTAAACCAATGTCTCTATACATTAAATATAATGAAACACTCCATACCTTCTGCTTAAGAAACTGAGCCAAATCTCTGACCATGGCATGATCAACATTTTTGCCACTTCTGTTATTTAAACATCCTCCTGGAAACATATCATATAGAAAAACCTATTGCTGATTAGGAAATGACAATGAACTTCAATTTAAACTTACCTACTGACCACAATGCAATTAATCAAATCTGAATATGTCATTGCTAGGTAAATTACAAAATAGTTCTGCAGAATAGTTCCTAGAGACAGTATTCTGCACATCTGATTGCAGGTTGCATCAATTCACTTAACTTATTCTTGCCACCATCTTGGATTATGGCAACTTGAGGCTCAACTACAAAAGGGATAAAAGGAGATTTACAAGACTCCCTTTCCTCAGAGAGAAGCTCAAAGAATGTGAAGATCTGTTAGGCTCGGTTTCAACGTCAGGGAGAACAATCCATCTCTCCTGCTTTTACTCTGTCTTGAGGCTCAAAGCATCCTCTACCAAGTGGTAAAAAGCATCCTAGGGAGAAATATGGCTTTCTTCTTTTATTGAACAGTTTTCCCACATGAATCCTTGCTTCCTTTATTCACAGAAACTTTCTTTAACTCCTCTAAATCTGAGATCCTAAATAATTCCCTATTAGTGTTGACCTATTAATAACTGCTGGGGAAGGAGAACAGGAACCAGAGATATAGGGATGGCTATTTGCTGCATTTGCATACATGATACCTTCATTTCCTCTCTTTGCCCTTATCAGCAAAAAGGGGTGGGTAAAAATAGTTCATTTAAAGGAAGTGGGTCTTACCTAACATAATTCATAAGCCTTCTTTATAATTTCTAATTATTAAATAAATCATTTTTGATGAGGAATCCTCTAAATCATCTCCTCCACTTTAAAATAATGCCTTAAAAATGGAAAAAGGGGAAAAAAGGAAATCATGTGAAAAGACAGTGCTGATTTTTTCCCCATCTCTCCACTCCTCCAAGGAAATATCATATTCAAAAAAGCACTTGCACATTATTTCTCAACACCAATAATACCCGTGAATTATGTATTTTTTAAAAGCATGTATTGAACACAGACCTGGTTGGAAGAACTTACGATCTAAAAGAACTATGAAATACTTATTTTTCTCTAAAATTTACCATGTTTCTGCTTTAGAAAAGCCTTTGTGATAAATAATATGCATAATAGAGGCAAGAATCATTTTATCCTCACTTAGCAGGAGCTTTAGCTTCACTATTCAGGTACTCCATAAGGTTGAAATCTTACAAAAAGCCTAAGCAGCCCTCAGGCTGAAGTAAAGGTATTTATATAGACATTAAGTATTTATGCAGCAATTTATATTTTCAAAGCCCTTTGTAACCATTCATTAGTTCATCCAAATAACTTCCCTCTGAAGTGTTTGAGTGCTTTGTTTCCCAGGCAGAGAGGTTTGGGCTCAGAGAAGTGACTGACATCTGGCATGGAGGACTTAGGTCAGACATAAAGAAAAATTGTATCTCAAAATGGGTTTCCTAAGGGTTTTGTGGAACCTTCTCTTCTTCAAGTCCTTGAAAATAGGTTGGACTCCTACTGAAATACTTTCGTCATGATTTTCTTATGGTATATCTGTAGGTAGAGGAACTAAGTAAGTGATTCTGGCTCTTGCAACCCTAGCTTTATATACTCTTGGGATATTTACACCCACAAGAAAACTCAGGAGCAGGCTGTAAATCAGAGAATAAAACTAGTATCTATGCCTAAGAGATACTGTCTTATTAACATGAAACATTATGAAGGGAAATTTGGGGAAACTGCATCTTTGAAAATATTTTCTTGAGACATTTACTCCCTTGGCCACACTAAGGCAGATGTGAAAAACAGACCCCTTGCACACAGCCATTTTCATCCCCAAAGACCCCAGTTTGGTCACATCCTGTTAATTTCCTACTAAAACGCTATTTCTACCTCTACTTTCTATCTTAACCACTGTGGTAGTTTATCTCCAAAGACTGCCTCAATTAATTCCTTTCCTCCTCATACACTCTTGTGTTCATGTGTGGTCCTTAGCATCTGGGCTCCTAAGAGCTGTGTGACCCCTAGAGAGGGAGAAAGTGACATTGTATGCATTCCAGGCCTAGCCTTCAGAAGGACTAGTAACTTTGTCTTCTTTTTTCTTGGAATGCTTCCTCTTGGGGCACATCTTCTTGGAGCCCTGAGCTGACATGTAAGGAGTCCAGACTACTCTTCTGGAGAGAGAGAAGCCACGTGGAAGAGCACAAGTTGCCAGACATGTGATTGAAGAAGCCATTTTGGACAATCAGCCCAGCAAGCCTTCATATGACTTCATTCCCAGCCACTATCTGACTGCAACTACATGAGGGACCCCAAGTGAGACCCCAGTTGAGACCAGACAACCCCAGAACTATGAAATATTATAATATATTATTATTTTAAGCCACCAAGTTTTGAAGTGGTTAGAAATAGATAACCAGAATATTCACCGTCAATGTTGACTTCTCCATTTTCCTGTGTCCTCGCAAAGCTTTGAGAGTAAGCTAGAGGCTAGGCTGAATTTGGCTAAGCCACAAGGATAGGGTTCCTGAGGATTTGTAGCCTGGTATAGAGAACTTGAGTCAGTCCTGTGAAACCTTGCTCAAGTTTCCATAAGGAAACTGAGACTAACAGTACTACCTCAAAGGATTATGAGGATTTTAAGGAACTAAAGGAAGTTAAGCTGCTAACACAATGCTAAGACAAGCAGATCCTCAATAACTAGAGCTATTATCATTATTACTATTGCCGAAACATGCTAGATTCCCTTTTGAATATTTGGCCAATCCACAAGCTATTGCCCTTCCTCAGAACGGTTCTGACTCACTAAAGTGGGTATCCAGAAGACATATTTATGTATCATCCCACCCCCAGACCATAGTAATTAGACCAGAAAGAGACAATTTACCTGAGCTAGGCCAATTTGATTCTTGATCCTTGCAAATTGGAAATGAAACTAAGAGAAGCCAGTTAGCTTCTGTGTGTATCTGCAATGAGAGTGGGTAAGAAGGGAGCTAAAAGATGTCCAGATTTTATCCACCATGCTACGTGTATCATTATGTCGTTCCTTTCTGTTGATGAATAATAGTCCATTTTATGGATATACCATGTTTATTTATTCATTCATCAGTTGATGGGCATGGGCTTTTTCCACTTTTTGGCTATTATGAATAATGCTGTTTTGAAGTTTTCATGTAGACATATGTTTTCATTTCTCTTGGGTATATCCCTGAGAGTGGAATTGATAGGCCATATGGTATCTCAATGTTTAAACTTTTGAGGAACTGCCAGACTGTTTTTTCAAACTAGCTGCACCATTTTACAATCCCACCAGCAGTGTATGAGGGTTCTGATTTCTCCACATCATCACCCACACTTGTTATTCTGTCTTTTTTATTATAGTGCAAGTGAAGGTGTATATCATTGTGGTTTTTGATTTCCATTTCCTTACGAAGCACAGAAATTTTTCATTTTGATGAAGCCCAATTTATTTTTCTTTGGTTGCTTGTGGTTTTGAAGTCATACCTAACAAATCATTGCTAAATTCAAGGTCACAGAGATTTATCACTATGTCTTCTTCTAAGAATTTCATTATATTAGCGTTTACATTTAGGTCTTTGATCCATTCTGAGTTAATTTTTGTATATGGTGTGAGATATAAGGGTACAGCTGCATTCTTTCATGTATGGATGTTCACTTGTCCCAACACCATTTAATGAAAAGATAGTTCTATCCACATTGAATTGTCTTGGCACCCTTGTTGAAAATCAATTGAACATAAATATGAGTTTATTTCTGGATTATCAATTTTATTCTAGTCATCTATATGTATATCCTTATGCCAATACCACACTCTCTTGATTACTGTAGACTTGTAGTAGATTTTGAAATTGGCATGTATGATTCCTCCAGATTTGTTCTTTTTCAAGACTGTTTTACCTATTCACTGTCCCTTGAATTTTCCTATGAAATCTTAGGACCAGCTTGTCAATTTCTGCAAAGAAGTCAGCTGGAATTCTGATAGGGATTGAACCAAATCTGTAGATCAATTTGGATAGTATTGCCTTCTTAACAATATTATGTCTTCTGATGTATGAACATGGTATATCTACCCATTTATTTAGTTCTTCTCTTATTTCTTTCAGCAATGGTTTGTAGTTTTCAGGGTTTTAAGTTTTGTATCTTTTTTGTTAACTTTATCCCTAAGTATTTTATTGTTTTTGATGTTATTGTAAACAGAATTGTTTTCTTAATTTCATTTTCAGGTTGTTTGTTGCACATGTATAAAACTACAATTGATATTTGTATATTGATCTGGGATCTTGCAACCTTGTTGAGCTTGTTAATTAGTTCTAACAGCTTTTTAATGGACTCCTTGGGATTTTCTGTATAAAAGATCATGTCATCTGTGAATTGAGACAGTTTTCCTTTTTCCATTCCAAACTGAATGCATTTTATTTTATTTTCTTGTCTAATCACCCTGGCTAGAACTTCTAATACAATGTTGAATAGAAGTCGTGAGGGCAAACAACCTTCTCTTTTTCCTGATCTTAGGAGGAAAGCATCCTTAATATCAAATCTTCATGCTTACAAGTATGATGAAATATTGTTCACTTTTTATTGAGTCTTGAAACTAAATAAATATTTCATTAAACTCACACATAAATCACAGCAGTTTACATTGGGTTGTGGGGAGAAGTATGTTGGATTGAAACTCATAATACAGTCCTGGTCACCTTAACTCTGGAACCTGATCTGAACCTCACTCTTCTACAAAATGAAGATACCAGCCCTGGCTCCATCTATCTCTCTGTGAGAACTGTGTGAAGTAAATATGAGAAGTGCTTTAAAAAATGCAACACCCTATGCACACACACAAATATATATACACACACATATATACAAACTCACACTATATATAAGAGATTGTTATTCCTCAAAATAGCTAAAGCTTTTTTTCATGTATACCACCAAATATTGTTTAGGAAACCAACTCCTTTTCCCTATTTATATGTAGAATTGATGATTAAGTATTATAATTAATAGAGCATTTTAAAGATTTTCTAAGCTAGATAAAAGAAAATTTTCTTTAAAACTAGCTTACTTAATTTTAATGAAGAACAAGAATGCAGACTCAACCTCTAAACATTTTTCTTTATATTTGAAAGGCAAAGATTTTTTACCTAAATCAAGGAGAATATTTTGAAATAAACAATTTTTCCATAAATATTTTCATCCTTCTGTTATTGCTAGAAATATACAAGAAACTTTGCCCCTCAGTTTCATCACTTGTAAACTGAGGCTTTTAAAGACCATAACTATAAAGTCCCTTCCAGTGATAAAATTCATAATTTTCTGATACTATAAAGAAGCTTAAATAGGTTTTTAAGCTAATGTAAAAAAATTTTAAGAAGTAATTCAAGTAGTTGTCTGCTTTATCATAATGCCTGTTTATTTCAAATATTATTTTTGAATACTCTGCTTAATGATGTTTTAAATTATTTTTAGAAATCAGCACAATTTTTTCCTTTGCTGTTAAATGGATTACTTGCTTTCCAACATTTAATTTTCTCTAGCATAAGAAAAACTTTTCACTTAATGGAATTACTTAAACAATGTTTTGTTAATGGAAAACATTATTTCAGGGTTAATTCTTGAATGACTTTGATATGTACTTATTTGCATTTACCATAATACATGGCAGGCTACTGTCTTACAGCACGATTTACGGAGAAATGATCACTCAGTAAATATGGATTTATGCTGCATATTGTATAAATTAAGAATGCAAACCTCACTTCCCCTGATTCACCCTCTTAGATCAGATCCCTTTCACATGTGCTCACACAGCTGCATACTTCTTACAGTGGTGATTAAGTATCTAATCACATTTCTTTACATAGTAACCATTAATGACTATCTACCCAATAGACTAGAAAGCCATTGTTTCCCTGATGCTTAATATGAATGAATAAATGAATCAATTGTTGAAGTAATACATCAGTACTGGAGTACATTTCTACCACATTCAGTTTCTTTCTTTCTTTTTTTTTTTTTTTCCCCCAACAATAATGAAAACCTATAAGCTCTTCAATGGTAAAAGCCGTATCTGATTTTTCTTGAGACCCACGACAGTGCCTGTTACTGAAGGATGAACTGAAGAGAATGGAAGGAAGGGAGAAGGGACCATACCATGGTTTTGGCTGAAAAGTCTGTGTCTACTGGAACAGGGCCCACTTATGGTTGGGCAGGGTCAGCCAGGGAGTCCTAAGCCACTACCTCCAGATTCAGCAACAGTTTTCACTTCCACTACTGTCCTCCTTTCTTGTTTTTTACCTGGACTTCCAGGTTCCAGCCCAGCTTGGTTTGGTACCTTCTGAGTGACACAGTCCCAGACTGGTTCCTCTCACCTCACCACTTTCGATCCCATGCTTTTCCAAGCTTCATGGTCTCTAGCTCTCTGCTGCCCCCGCCTGCCAAGAGGCAGTAATCGTTTTGGTAACCCCCTGAGAAATCTGCCTGCTCAAACTTGATTGGCCATTCTAATCTGACTCCAGTTGGGGTCCCAGTATTTCCAACTTTTCTGCATGTATAAAAATCATATTTAACCCAAATTTTACATTTCATTTTTAAAATCAGTTTAAGCAAAATAATAAGTATTAGACACAGGCCCAAAGTGATGTTGGGTCCACTGAATAGCCTAGATTTACACGGCAAGCACTGAAGAAACTTATTTCTTCCTAAGACTGTTCATGGCAATCCAAGTAATGGCATTCAAGCGATAGTTGGTTAAGAAAGCTTATATCCATCAACAGATTTACCTGTCAGCCTAATTAGAGCCACAGAAATTAAAATGAACCCTTTAATTTGAATACATTTTGTCTGAAAAAACTCTTCATTAAAATAACAGAATCCATATCATTGAAACACAAATTCAATGTGTTTGTATATATTATGCATACATATACTCCCATAATGTAAAACAAATTAAGGAATCACGAAAAACTAACAGTAGTGAATTTGGGATGAAACTATTATGGTTGGTGTCCTAGTTTGCTAATGCTGCAGAATGCAAAACACCAGAGATGGATAGGCTTTTATAAAACGGGGGTTTATTTCACTACACAGTTACAGTCTTAAGGCCACAAAGCATCCAAGGTAACACCTCAGCAATCAGGTACCTTCACCGAAGGATGGCCAATGGCGTCCAGAAAACCATTGTTAGCTGGGAAGGCAGCTGGCGTCTGCTCCAAAGCTCCGGCCTCAAAACGGCTTTCTCCCAGGACGTTCCTCTCTAGCAAGCTTGCTCCTCTTCAAAACATCACTCCCAGCTGCACTCAGTTTTCTCTCTTTGAGTCAGCTCATTTATATAGCTCCACTGATCAAGGCCCACCCCCGAATGGGCGGGGCCACACCTCCATGGGAACATCTCATCAAAATTATCACTGACAGCTGGGTGGGGCACACTCCAAGCAAATCCAACCAGCACCCAAGCGTCCGCCCCACACAAGACCACAAAGATAATGGCATTTGGGGGACACAACACACTCAAACCGGCACAGTTGGGATGACTGAGAGTTGGGGAGAGGTTGCCTGTTTTCATTTTTTGCCTTTCTGTTCATTATGAAATTTTTGAACATGTACATATACTACTTTAATTCTTCTTAAAAATCAGCAGGGCCTATCTACTATCTAGGTAGAAAGATTACGGAGCACACTTTTTTTTAAATTAACAGTTTTATTGAGATATATTCATATATTCACATACCATACAATCATCTATGGTGTACAATTAACTGTTCACAGTACCATCATATAGCTATGCATCCATCACCCCAATCTATTTTTGAACATTTTCCTTACACCAGAAAGAATCAGAATAAGAATAAAAATGAAAGCAAAAAAGAACATCCAAATCAACCCCCTCTCCCCATTCCACCCTATTTTTCATGTAGTTTTTGTTCCCATTTTTCTACTCATCCATCCATACACTGGATAAAGGGAGTGTGATCCACAAGGTTTTCACAATCACACTGTCACCCCTTGTAAGCTACATTGTTATACAATCATCTTCAAGAGTCAAGGCTACTAGGTTGCAGCTTGATAGTTTCAGGTATTTACTTCTAGCTATTCCAGTACATGAAAACCTAAAAAGTGTTATCTATACAGTGCATAAGAATGTCCACCAGAGTGACCTCTCGATTCCATTTGAAATCTCTCAGCCACTGAAACTTTATTTCATTTCATTTTACATCCCCGTTTTGGTCAAGATGTTCTCAATCCCACGATGCTGGGTCCAGATTCATCCCTGGGAATCATATCCTGTGTTGCCAGGGAGATTTACAGCCCTGGGAGTCAGATCCCACATAGGAGGGAGGGCAGTGAGTTCACCTGTCTAGTTGGCTTAGCTAGAGAGAGAAGCCTACATCTAAGCAACAAAGAGGTACCTAGAAGGGGACTCTTAGGCACAATTATAAGCAGGTTTAGACTCTCCTTTGCAGTAACGAGTTTCAAAAGCTCAAGCCTCAAGATAGAGGGCTCAGTACACCAAACTGTCAGTCCTCAGTGATTGTGAGAACATCAGGAACAATTCAGGTGAGGAAGTCCAACACTTCCACATTTTCCCCCAGCTTATGGAGCACTTTTAAATGTCTTTTTAGATTTCTGTATTTAAAAGTTAATATTCCTTTTAATAAAGAAATAAGGCATATATATTTTAAACTAAGAAAATGCCATTTAAAGGAAGAGTAAAGTAGAAAACTGTCTATGTATAGATCAGGTATGTCTTGGTCGATTTAAAGTATGTTTATTTACTGCCTAGTAATCAATCTTTGAAGATCTAGCTCTAAAAATCTCCTATCAAAACCCAAAAAAAAACAGTCCCAGGCCTCAGTTAGCATCGAGGTCCTGCTGAGAGGGAAATGCCTCATCTGGGCTCTATTTACCCAAGCAAAAGCATTAGAGTATTTACTACTATGGGCCAGTGCTTGTTACATGCTCTTCATACAAATTTGACTTGGTTGCATTTCTTTACCTCAACTCACCCACAATGTGGTGGAGGAGAGTGATGCACATAAAACTAATAATGAAAATGTTCTTCTATGACATTCTATAGGGTGCACAGAAGAAGAAAGAGCTATCTTTGGGGAGAAAGGATAGAAGATGTTTCATTGAGGAGATAATGTTGCTTATCATCTAATGATGAGGTTGGAAATTAATCACTCAACCAGAAAACAAATCAAAATGTGCTGACATTAGAACATGACATTCAAAATCTTCCCTACACTAATCCCAACCTCCATTTCCAACCTTTTCTTCTTCTGCATCTACCCCTAAATACTATGGTTCAGCCACCTGCAATACCCAAGGCTTACCAAACACAACATGCATTTTCATGGAATTCTTTTGCTTGTTCTCTTTTCTCCTCTTATTTAAAGTCTGTCATAATCCTAGTTGTTTTTTCATAAATTTCATCTAATGACTATCCTCCCTGATGCTGCCAACTGGCATTTAACTTTTTTCCTATAACATTTATTGCATTCACCACATGCCAGGCATAGTTCTAAGTCATTTGCATGTATTCACTCATTTAATCCTCATAAGAACAATTTAAGGTAGTAAGTAGCAATATTGTCCCACTTTCAGAGATGAAGCAACTGAGATATAAGAGAGGTTAAATAACTTGTCGAAGGTCACACAGTAATAATGGCTTGAATTATTGAGAACCAGTTGTTTTACACTAACACCCATAACAATTTTGTAAGGACATTATTGCTCTATACACTTTAGAGATGAGGAAACGGACAGTTAAAGAGACTAATGAGCTCCCACTGCAATAAGTGGCTGGAACCAATATTCAAACCCATTCAGCCTCACTCCCACTATTGCCATGATATACTCTCTTTTTACCCCACATCCTAATTGGGTTTGAAGATCTCTTGGAATCCTGACCTCCCTCATTCGTATGGGTGTGAAAACTGAGGCCCAGAGAGATGCTCAGGTCCCAACCCCAGACCATTGCACTTGCCACCAAATTTCCACGTCTCCCTCAAAACTCAGAAGGGAGCTGATACCAGTCATTCTAATTGCCGACTTCCTGTGGTTACCTCCATGCCCTGGATGACTACCCTCTGAGTATGCTTCATGGCAAGATAGAACCTCCTGAAGCAGAAGATATCAGATGGCCAAGAATCTGAGACCTGAGGTAGAGACATGCTCATGTGAGTGCATATACACCACGAAATTAATCTGTGGGCCACCAGGATAATTAATTTTAATGCATGAATAAAATAGCATATAAATTTATAATACCAATGAGTAAATAAAGCTGTTGCCATCCAATATAAAATCTACCATGCCCAACACAAAATGAAAGACTTAATAAATTATCCTTTCTGAATGCGACCCAATTTCACATTGAGTTGAATTGCAAATCTTACTGATTCTGGCACCCTGTACAAACCATTTTACTTATAAAGAAGTCTTAATCTCTCCTTCTGCTAACATAACACCTCATAAAATAAGGGCATATTTTTTATGATTTCCATAGAAAAAGTAGACTTAATTTAAAATCATTTTATACATGCAGACAGTCTAATAGAATATCATTGTTAAACTATCAGAATGTCTTTAAATTTCTTCCATCAGACCTTGCATGGATAGTTGCACCTTATAGTGCACAAGAGTGATTATTTCACTATTTGCCAAAGGTGTTGCTTGACACCTTAATATGTCCATGAGCTTATTTGTTTTAAAATGAACATATGATAAAGTAAGAAGCCTTGAATCTACACTTCTCAAATACTCAAATACTATCTAACATCACATTCCAGTTCATAGATAATTTGAATTGTGGTAATGAGAATAAATACAAAAATTTAATAGCATCTTAATTTTGCAAAGCATTTCACAGTTTCAGAAATACTTTCATAAATATTATTTCTATTTGACTATCACAACAACCTTAAAAGGTAGGGAGAGTAGAATTTATATTCCAATATTATGTGTGTGTGTATGTGTGTGTGTAATGATTGCCCCAGTTTATACAGTTAATAAGGGGCAAAGCCATGCGAAACTGCTTTGAGCCAAACTTGTTTGCACATGTTGTTTATCTTTTTAATGGCTGTTCTAGTTTGCTAATGCTGCAGAATGCAAAACACCAGAGATGGATTGGCTTTTATAAAACGGGGATTTATTTCGCTACACAGTTACAGTCTTAAGGCCACAAAGCGTCCAAGGCAACACATCAGCAATCGGGTACCCTCACCGGAGGATAGCCAATGGCCTCCGGAAAACCTCTGTTAGCTAGGAAGGCAGCTGGCATCTGCTCCAAAGCTCCGGCCTCAAAACGGCTTTCTCCCAGGACGTTCCTCTCTAGCAAGCTTGCTCCTCTTCAAAACATCACTCCCAGCTGCACTCTCTTTCCTCTTTGAGTCAGCTCATTTATATAGCTCCACCGATCAAGGCCCACCCCGAATGGGTGGGGCCACACCTCCATGGGAACATCTCATCAAAATTATCTCCCACAACTGGGTGGGGCACACTCCAAGCAAATCCAACCAGCACCAAAACTTCTGCCCCACACAAGACCACAAAGATAATGGCATTTGGGGGACACAATACACTCAAACCGGCACAATGGCCATAGAAGATTTTAGAAATCATCTAATCTGATTTCCATATGTAATAGATAAAGAAACTGAGCCCCATCAGGTGAAGTGACCAGTTCCTATTGATCAGATAGTGGTCAAGTCCTAGAAACCAAAGCTTCCTGCCTTTGGAGCATTTTTCACTATACCACATTAACTCAACTTGAGGGCAACTCAAGAATGGTGCTAATTTGGTCATTCATTATTTTAGAGTTCCTCCCCAGGGACAAGTCTTCTGGGTGGGACTCTATGTTTCACACACAAGTACTAAAAATGTCTCATTTGGCTTCTCCTAGTTATGCTAACAATACAAGTGTATTAGGAAACAAATAGTCACTGCTGCAACAAGTGTCTCCCTCGATCATTCCCATGAATTTTTAGGCCCTAGCAGCACCTTCACAGCCGTACAGTAATGCAGAGGGGGCTACAGGTTGAAAAGCTGTGACAATAAGAGATATGGTAGAGCTGGGAGGAGGTAAAGAAAAAGGACAGCGAATTGTCCAGGTTGTGCTTAAAGAAATCTCATGCTTCCACACTGAGCCTAAACTCCCAAGACACACCATGTTTTTCAGCAAACACACCTGGGCTAA
Organism: Choloepus didactylus; assembly: GCF_015220235.1. Taxonomy (NCBI): domain Eukaryota; kingdom Metazoa; phylum Chordata; class Mammalia; order Pilosa; family Megalonychidae; genus Choloepus; species Choloepus didactylus. Next base: position 164,507,748 of record NC_051310.1, read on the forward strand.
CCACCCCCACCGTCCTCTGCTCCACAGTTAAATTTACACTCCTGCCCAGCACTGAGGCAGTGAGATGGTAGCCTATCCTGTCTGACCAGATGGGTTGAGTGTCTCTGTCAACACCAATCCTATTTTGTAGTAACTAAAATACTTTCAACATTATTCTCAGTATTTTTTTTTATTTTAGAAGTAAAACTCTGAAAACATAATAAACTGTTTCTTCAGAGTTATTGCATCCCAACACCCCCCCCTCCTTTTTTTTAAGTCTTAACCATTACTCTGTGTAGCAGTTGAGAAAATGGGCTTTGGTGTTAGACAATCCTGGATTTAAATCCTAAATCTTCCATTTACTAATAATGGGATCTTAGACAAGTCACTGGATCTCTCTAAAACTCATCTGTAAATTACACTTACCTCTCAGAGTTATTGTGAGGATTAAATAAGACTATATATATAAAAATCTATTAGCACAGGGCTATTAGGGGATGAACACTGAATAACTTTTTTTTTTACTATCAAAAAATGTCAATGTCACAAAGATGTGATGGTCTTTGATTTTACAAATATAATAACTGGGACTAAATATGTTAGTTGGATAATTAATTGACATTTATTCCTTCTTTCATTTGGCAAACACTGAATGAGAACCTGCCATGTACTAAAATTTGTATTTGTTATAATGATGACTAAGAAACCCTCCACTGTCAAGGGGTTGAGAGCCTAATGGCTATTTAATTCAATTATAGAAATCACTAATTAATTCCTTGGCCATTACTTCCATACATTATAAATGTCTGCTTCCTCCCCCACATCAAGTTGCTGATGGCAGAACTGTCTTACTGCTCTGTATCACAATACCTACTTATCACATTATCTGTCACTTAGAACTCAATAAATATTTGTAAAATTGATTTGAATGAAATGGAATCATTGTTCCTAGTAAGTAATGGTATTTATGAATAAAATACTTAGGTAATATTGGGATCCATATAACTTTTTTTTTTGAAGTCTCAATGACCTTTTTCTTATGTTACCTCATTTATTCCAACAACACCTTCTTTAGGAAAGATAGTTGTTATTATTATCTCTGTACTGCATGTCAAATTAGTGATAAAACTGACATGTTTAAGATGATAATATAAAATGACAAAAATTCCAGTGTAAGATAATTGGTATGTTCAAATATTCCAATGGCAAACTGACCATCAAACAAATGAGTTTGAACTGGGTCTGACATCTGTCATCTATGAATTCCCCGGTGTGAGTCTACTGACCTAGCTGCAAGGAGGAGTTCTTTACCCATTCAAAAGTCCATGGTTATTACCCTGCAACCTGTAAACTCCATTGTAAAGGATGACTCCCCCAGACAGGTGGACTTTCCAAAAAGAACTATCCCTTACCATCTTTTATCCCTCAATTCTATTTCTTATTGGTCTTGGTCTTCAAAGATCTTTTCCCCTCCTCCCCACCAATACCAGATTGGTTCAGTATCTCCCAAAAAATCTGTGCTAAGAGACTATGAGATCATATTTGATTTTAAAGCTGTGGGTCAATAACATGAATTCTAGAAAAAGGAGTCACATTTTATAATGAATGTTGCCTGGTTCACTATAGTCAGAGTTCATATATACACTCTACTATGCAAGAAGGATAAAAAAAAAAGAATGAAAAATTAGAATCCATTGATAAAAGAATATAATTCTGCTAGGTACCCAGACCCTCTAGCAATTGATTTGAAGTAGATGCTGCCTGATTGCTTCTCACCTTATTTACATGCAGAAATCTCAACCTTCATCTTGTGTTAATGGCAATCTTATTAGCATTAGCATGACTGCATCCTCTGTTAGTGATTGCTGTCTCTCCTCCTTGTTCATAGAAGGCTAACTTCTTACTCTGCAAAGTGGAGCATGGGATGTGGCTCATTCTGGTAATATCTCAAATTTTGCCACTTTGTTAGTTGTGAATAACTGACATTCTGGTTACCAGGGAAAACAGTTCCAAGAAGAAAATCTACAAGTGCATACCACTTTTCATAATAAGAGAAATACAGGGAAGCCATGGCTAGAAGGGATGAAGATTCAATTGAATGAAATCCTACAAGTTAAAGGATGATCCTTTGGGAGGTTAGACATACTATCCTAAAACAAAAACAAAAAACAAAACAAAACAAAACAAAAGAAAACTGCTCTGATTCCTGTTTTTCCTCCTTTTTCTATCCTTTTCCCAGAATGAGGGCTTAATTTGAACCTGAAGACCTGGGGCCAAATTTGAGACTAGTAAGTAAAAATATGAATTTACAAACCTTTGTGTTTATTCTATATTATAATAAACAAGTAGGAGAACTGGGTCCCTCTAAAAATGAAAGTGAATGTGGGTAAGCATTGTAAACCAAGTGATGGAATACCTTGAAGCAAAGAATAAGTCAAATACTTTATCTGAGTAGTGGAAGGATTTCCAGCTCTTTATTTGAAGAGCATGTGAAGGTGTGAGATTTAGCAAGATTTAGCGAATCTTAATATTTAGTAAATCCTCTTGTTTTATTCATAATTTTGAATTTCTAAATAAGTCTGGTAGAACAATAAAAAGCAAAACATGTTGAAGTTCAATATAAATTAATGCTAAGAGGATATCTTTCTTTATCTTTACCACTTGGTAACTATACCTATCACAAATAATTCCAATTTAAAAATTTTAAATGAGACAAACATTATAGTTTCTCCAGCTTGATTTCTGAGCGTGGGAATGAGCCCTTTCTTAATAAACATTAATTAATTCTAATAAACAGTTGAATATTGGACATTCCTTTGCTAGTGTTTCAAAAGACATACAAGAAGTGTGACCTCCTTGAGAGCAAGAAAACCACCTTATTTATTTAATTAGGGAATAAAAATAGACAAACAATCATGCATGGTACATACAGTAGGAGAAATGTAGAAAACAAATTGCTATGTTATTCAAAGCAAGGGAAAATCTCCACAATTTGTGAAGATCAAAAACAGCATCATTGAAGAGGCAGACCTGATCAAAGTACGCCAGAGAGACAGAACCAACAGGAGATTATATACATCTGTATCTCCATTGATGTCTCTCTATCTATACCTATCAATCTCTCTATCTCTTTATATATCTAGAGAGGGGTTTAAGGAATTGGTTCACACAATTGTGGGGGCTGGAAAAATCTGAAGAGTGTAAGGCAGGCCTGCAAGCTAGAGACTCTAGGTGGGATTTTATGCTGCAGCCTTGAGGAAGAACTTCTTCCAGAAACCCCAGTTTTTGCTCTTAAGGCCTGCAACTGATTGGATGAGGCCTACCCCATTATCTGGGGTAATCTTCTTCACTTACAGTCAACTGACTGTAGACATTAACCATATCTTCAAAATACTTTCACGGCAATACCAAGATTAGTGTTTAATTGAATAACTGGGTATTACAGCCTAGCCATAAAACTAATCATGACAGAGGATTTTGATAGGCACTGAGGCATGATTAAGATTTTGACAATAAAATAAGTAAAAGAACATAGTGACTAAGAGCATGGACTCTGGCTAGGTTCCAATTCTGGCTCTCCTATCGATCAGCTGTGTGACTCAGGGCAAGTCATTTAAATTCTCCTGCCTTGATATTCTTATCATAAAATGAAGCTAGAAAATGCATACTTCTTAGAATTGCTGTAATAATTAAATAAATTAATATATGCAAAACACTTAGATTATTGCCTGGACCATAGTAAGTCCTGTAAGAGAGTTAGCTATTATTATTCTGTGCAGAGAAAAAGCATGGTTAAAAGAAAATGTGTAGGAGGCAGGGCAAGATGGTGGCATAGAGAGGAGTGGAAGCTAAGTAGTCCCCCTGGAACAACTACAAAAAAACAGAAACAACTAGTAAATAATCCAGAATAACTGCGGGGGGACAAACGAGACCATCTACTCATCATACACCAACCTGAATTGGGAGGAATGCCCGAGAACACAGCATAAAATCTACATAAAATTACAGATCCAAGAAGCGCAGCGTACTCCAAACAGAAGAGATATGAATAGGCCTATACCAAGAAACTTAATAATCAGATTATCAAATGTCAAAGACAAAGAGAGAATCCTGAAAGCAGCAAGAGAAAAGCGATCCATTACATACAAAGGAAGCTTAATAAGACTATGTGCGGATCTCTCAGCAGAAACCATGGAGGCAAGAAGGAAGTGGTGTGATATATTCAAGATACTGAAAGAGAAAAACCGCCAACCAAGAATCCTATATCCAGCAAAACTGTCCTTCAAATATGAGGGAGAGCTCAAAATACTTTCTGACAAACAGACAATGAGAGACTTTGTGAACAAGACACATGCCCTACAGGAAACACTAAAGGGAGCACTACGGGGTGATAGAAGACAGGAGTGCACGGTTTAGAACACAATTTTGGGATATGGTACCACAACAATGTAAGTACACTGAACAAGGGTAACTATGAATACGGTTGAGAGAGGAAGGTGGGGAGCATGTGAGACACCACAAGAAAGGAGGAAAGATAAAGACTGGGACTGTGTAACTTGGTGAAATCTAGAGTATTCAACAATTGTGATAAGATGTACAAATATGTTCTTTTACGAGGGAGAACAAGCAAATGTCAACCTTGCAAGGTGTTAAAAATGGGGAAGCATTGGGGGAGGGATGCAATCAGCATGAACTAGAGACTGTAACTAATAGAATCATTGTATTATGCTTCCTTTAATGTAACAAAGGTGATATACCAAGGTGAATGCAGATAAGAGGGGGGATAGGGGAGGCATGTTAGACACTTGACATTGGTGGTATTGTCTGATTCGTTATTCTACTTTGATTTAAGGTTATTTTTCCTTTTGCTGCTTCCTAGCTGTCATTTTTTTGTTTGTTTGTTTCCTCTTTCTTTTGCCTCTCTACCTTCTTTGACTCTCCCTCCTGCCTTGTGGAAGAAATGTAGATGCTCTTGCTTAGTATGAGCAGAATGTTCAATTAGGATGAACTTAAATGTTTGGAAATGAACAGGGGTGTTGGTAGCAAGATGTGAGAATAACTAACAGCGCTGAATGGTGTGTGAATGAGGTGGAAAGGGGAAGCTCAGAGTCATATATGTCACCAGAAAGAAAGTTGGAGGTCAAAAGATGGGAATGTATAAAACTGAATCCTTATTTATAGAAGCATCTCTATGTTTAAGGATATAAAGATTGCTTTCTTGGCTTTAAATTGATTTTATTACCAAATTAATAATGATGATGATAATAATAAAAATGGTAATAATATCTAGAGTACTATCTATATCTTACATGTATCTATTTTTGCAGTCACTATATATTAACCCTTCAAGAAGAATATAGTTCCCATCCTTTAATCTGCCTTTTTGATTGAGGTGTGTTCCCATATTCTTAGAGTCTGAAATATTAAGGGAACATGAAATTGATGAAATCCTTTTCTTCAAGGAAATCTAATTGGGTGTTTCACCCTAAAACCTGGCATTGGTAGTCCCTACCTTCCTCCCTCCACATACTCAACTTTCTTTCTGACACTAAAATTGATCCCATTGCTGTGTTCCTATTAACCTCACTCCAGATCCCATCAGTGCCTCTCTGCCATCCTAGACCTAGACATGCTCATTGTCCTGTCACCTCTAGCACATCTCAAGCACTCAGCCCACAGCCCCAGAATTTATGCTCCAGTAACTATAACTCTTGTCTTTTTCCCTTCCATTTTTTCCTTTTTCCCATCAGAAAGGGATCTTTCCTTTTGATGTGTCCCTTGGGACATCTTATAAACTAAAGCCCTGCCCATATCCCATTACCTTTTATCCGTACTTGTTCATATGTTTTGTTAAATTTACTTTTGCTGCTTACTCTTTAATTTTCATCCAACTAGATTTATCAAGCATATATGGTAGTACACATTTATTATTTTTACATCTATTTCTTCTTTAAAGAACTACTTCATTCCCACTCTCAGTAGAGGCAGTTTGGATAGGGTCCTTGTGCTAGAATATGAGACCTGGGCAAAGTCAATCATAACATTTTATAACCTGGAAGCACAGTGATTGGTCCAGGAATTAGCATATAAACCAATTTAGCTCAAAGAAAGTGAATCCAAGAACATATGTGGAAGCTACAAAGACATACTCTTCTTAGAGGCTGAATGCTGTGATGATAGGAGTCTGAAGTTACTTGGGGCCACCCCTCAGATTTTCAGATAAATGCACCAATACATTTTTTTTTTAAGTGAAGCCAATTTGAGTTGTTTTCTGTTACTTTCAACCATTCCTTCTAATGCGTCTACTCTTAGTCAAGCACCATCTTAGGTTCTAGAGAAATAAAAATGAAACAGACATATTCCAGCTCACAAAGAACACACAATGTATTAGATAAGATAGATGTATATAAAGATCACAAATCACCAAAAAGCAATACTAGAAGGGACCTTGGATTCCAAGGCTTAAAGAAGTAATTAAACTACTTTATTTTCCAGATGAAGTAGTAGGGATATGTTCACACACAAGGGAGCTTTTCCAACTGGCATTATTTCATAGAAAAAAAAAAAAAGGTAAAAATAAACAAACCCCAAACTGGACAGGAGAATTGATGAACTGTATTACAGCCATAAAATGGACTGTAATTCAGCAGAGAACTCATAACTATGTGAATAACACTGAATGAAATAAGTAAGTGAAAGAATACATACAATATGATACCATTTCTATAAAAAAAATTCAAAATGCAAAATTTTTAAATAACTAATTTATGGATAAACACATGTGTCCAAATTACTTTTAAAATATAATTCAGGATAATCATTACCTAGGTGAAGAGTGGGGAGCAGTTGGGGTTTACAATGAGAAAGTGACCTAGAAGGAAACTCAATGACATTGATAATATCTCATTGCTCAAGTGTAATGGTGGTCCCTTGGGTGTCCATTGTATAGTTATGCTTTACTTACACATACATAATATATATTTTTAAACAAAATACACATTTTAAAACTATACCCCAAATATTCTAACCCCTCATATTTATTTTCCACATTCATAATTTAGAAACTTATGTCATCACTAGACATTTGTACACAGATACTTTTAGGACTTTAACAAGTCTTACCATAATTGATTATCTGAATTCCTCTTCTATGTTTATGTAACTATAGTAGAGAATGGTTTTAAATTTCAAATGCATATATTTTCTTCTTGGTTTCATATTTCTAACAATATGATTTAAATTTGGGGGGTGATTTAACCTTGCACACTGAAAGGGAGACTCGAAAATTACATTTATACAATTAATCCAGGTATACATACAAATATCCCCCCAAGCACTTGTCTATGAGTTCCAGAATCCCTCTAATACAAACAATGGAGGAATGATTTGATGACAACTACAGGTGCAGTAGTGTTGAACTCCTGGGCTTGTTTCATTTGAGTTTAATTATTTCTAATGAAACCTCTCCCTCTGTTTGGCCCTAACTAAGGTGTAGGATCACTTGAGCTGTGCTGGCAGGTCTCAACTTGTAAGCACAAGTGGCCTCTTTAGCCCACAGGCATGCTACCTTACACCTGGTACAGGGAGACAGAGAGAGATCAGGGCCCGTGGGTGTAACTCAGTTGTGTCTGTCAACATCAGTCAACGCCAAGCTGTGGGGACAATTGTCAAAAATGTAGGATCAGATCCTGCTCATGAATTAGCTTTTCATCACATTCAATCATGTTACCAAGTACCTACCACATACAAGGCACTCAACCAGGTGTTTGGAGTGATTAAATGGATAAGACCCAGGTCGCACTTCAAGGAACCATTCCCAAATGATAAGTTACAGCAGTGGTTCTCAAACTTTAATGTGCATCAGAATCACCTGGAGGGCTTGTTAAAACACAGTTTTATGTGCCCTGCCCTCAGAGTTTATGATTCAATGAATCTGGAATGGAGCTAGAGCATTTGTAGTTCTACCATGTTCTTGGGTGATGCTGATGCTGCATGTCGAGGACCGTATTGCAAGAACCACTGTGATTGATAGGTTCAGAGGCCAATATCAATTTGCTGGCATAGCTGATTAAACAGTCCTTGAAAATTGACATGAAAGAATTTTTCTTCCATGTGTATAGCAAATACATTTTTAATATTATTGGCACAATTAGTCATAGCAATAATAACTGCTGGCATTTAGTGAGTCTTCATTACATGCCAGGCAGTGCTAATTGCTTTACATGCTTTGCTTCTCTGGATCCTCACAGAAACTCAATTAGGATGGTATTGATTATTATCTCCATTTTAAGCACTGAGGAAACTAAGGATTAGAAGTATTAAGGAACATACCCTAGACCAAGTTTTCTCAGTCTCAGCACTACTGACATTTTGGGCCAGATAATTCTTTTTTGTGGAGGGCTATTCTGTGCATTCTAGGATGTTTAGCAGCATCTCTGGTCTCTACCCACTAGATGCCAGTAGTGTTCCTCCCCCCAACCTCAGTTGTGGCAAGCAAAACTTTCTCCAGACAATGCCAAATGACCCTAGGGGCAAAATCCCCCCACTGTCCCTGGTTGAGAACCACTGTCCTAGACACACAATTTAGGAAGCATTTAGCCAACAAAGTATTATCTTTAGTTTCCTCGTTTGTAAAATAAGCATGCTCATTTTACAATTAGCATCCTGGTCTAGAAGGATGTCATATGTAACTTTACTTCAGATGCACAGAATAATAAACTGGAAAGAACTTAGAGATTTATCTCAGTGAACTCTTTCACTGTCAGATAAGGAACTTGCCTTCCAGAGTGGTATTACAACACTCTGCCAGAAACCAGGAAGAATTCAGATTAATACCAGCTTTCCTTTCTACACACACACACTTTTCCTCATTTTAGTGCCCCATTTATTTTCAAGAAATATTCCCAGCCCATGTGCACTCATGACAAGTGTGTTTTTCTCTTTGCCAGCAAACACTCAAAAAGCAAATGGTCTGGCTCCTTCTCATTGAATGCCACAGAATGGATGAGAAAACTTATTGGGATCCCTGGGGAAGTTTTGTAAAAGGACAGGTCCAAACAGAACAAATTGATGGGAGATGAATACACTCATGTAAACCTGCCTGGGCCTTTCAGAAAGACTGCTCTGTCAGTGAAAATACAGAGTTTGCCCAATATGAAGAAATCTGTATTCACATACAATTACAAAACCTATAAATGTTAGCAAGTCGAATCACTCATCCAAGCAGTTTTCCTTGTCCAGAGTGCAAATTGCAGTAATTGGATGAAGACATCTGCACTATTTTAACCTGTCATGTTAAATATCTGTATTTCATAACTCATTCTGATAGCTAATTTTCATGGAAGTATGTGTTAATTGAGCAAAAAAGACATCTTTAAGATGGTTATCATAAGATAATCACACCCTAGAGCATTGAGAGGCAAGAGCTACTGCTCTGGATCTGTGATTCTCCAAGGATATGATTATCGCGTGATAGCTGCCACCCCTCCTGAAGTGCTACCCTCCTGGCTGCCTCTGTCGGACTCAGGTGGCTGGCATCGAGTCCCTCCGCTTCTCACAACATCACATTCATCGCTTCCCATGAGGTTGCACAGTGTCTCAAAAATAGTACTTTGGGCAAGACAGTCAAGAAAATAGTGCTCTTTAGAACAAGACAATCACAGGGTAAGTTAAACTTGGTTTTACTGAAAATACACACACACATACAGATTCTGATCTGATTGCAGTGACCAGCCTTTCCAAAGCCCAAGTGGACACTCTTACTCTATATGCATAAATTCTTCCTTAACTTAATAACAAGTCGTCAACATTCAGTGACCCTCTGGTTATAAAGCCTATTCCTTTTTCAAGGAAAAACCTGTCTGATTTTCTCTGGTCATGTATGGCCTTTGCTTCTAGCCAAGCATCAGGGGTTTTGTTCCCCTCCAAAGTCTCTTGCTTAATACTGTATTTTCTTCCTATTCGAAGAATATGATTCACAAGACAATTTAATGGACAAAATCAAATATATCAACTTGCAGTGATGAAAAATGACCTTAATCCGTTATGACTACTAACTCCCACAACCAGCTAATTTGTACACAAAAGATTTCTAGGTGTTAGCAGATTATTGGTTTGTATACTCTGATGAGAAGCACAAAATATCTGTTCCAGTGACAGCAACTCTAGCAGTAAGAGTTCTAAAATTAACATATAAGTTATAGCAATATTTCTTAAAGGTGGTGCTATTGAAGTCAATATGGAATGAAAACTACAATTTCTTAATTTGTTATTGAAGCCTTTCATTTTTTCCAAATGAAGAGTTGCTATTATTATAATGTTTACTTTTGAATATATAAACTGTGAAATAATGGCAAAACACTTGAAAAGTAGCCAGAAGATAAGAGGAAAAACTCCCAATTGACTGTATCCCAGATAAAAAGGAAAAAAGGATGTGAAGCGCTTTAAGGCTGTTCTTAAAACCCCAGTTAGATAAAGGAAAGAGACTGTCAAGCGTCAGTAATGTATAAAGATTTGAGGTGCTAGATGCATTTTTCTGCTTTGAGTTCATGAAGTCGTCTTTGTTTTGAGTTTCCTTGGCAACTCTTCTCTTAAGTACATACAGGAAGAGCAGGCCCTAAATGGAGTCTGGTCTGAAGAGGGCCTTTAAAAAAAGTCCGAGTTCACTATTTTTATCCTTCAGAAGTGTGGATGTGCAATGAAGGACATATCAAAAGGGAGACCACATCATTTTCCTCAGTTATGGCTATGTAGAGGCATGAACTAAGAGTATAAATAGAAATGGACAGAGTAATGTGATAGTGAGACAACGATTTTTGAAAGCCTGTGTTATTTTTATCACTATCAGACATCTAAGGAGTAACAGACCAGAACTTACCAGAAAGTTCTTTTTAAAGACCATTTTTGTCTCAGTGCTGCATCAACAGCCAAAGATTGTAGCAGCTTTTCTATTTGGTAATGCTCTAACTCTGAGCAACTTCCCTTCATAGGAACTTTTCATGGTGTCATCCTAAAGGATAAAAGCTATTAGAGTTGTTAACAATTGACTTTCTAATTTATAAAAGCAAGACCTTGCTTAGTCATCATTTATATCTGTGGCCTTCACTTCCGAACCTTCTACTCAGAGCTTAATCTACTTCTTCTAGATTAGTGCAACTGTTATTATAGCTTGCTTAGCGTCGGACTCAATAACCTCTACTCAGACATTATCCTACGCTATCTCTGTTTATGTCCTTCTTTAAACTTTCATCTTTCTTGACTTTCTGATTCTGCTGCTTTCTATTCTTCTTTATTCTTTCTTATTTTTGCTGGCAGTGCTAGGACTAGGGTGAGGAAAGTGAGGGACAAAATTTAAGGGGACACCAAAAAACTTGGTAATCCAAATAAATATTTTCATGCAGTATTTAAAAAAAAATCGAAATTAAATGCAAAAAAGTCAATGATGAACAAAATACCCAAATAATAAAATAAAACAGGATCAGTGCTGATTTGATCAAGTCACTACTCAGGATGCTATCGCTTCCCCTAACCCTACCCCACCCTACCATGCCCAAATCCTAAATTTTTGATCATAAGTCAAATTACTTCTATTTCAAGAATCCCCATCATGCTATTATTATCAATTACTTGTTCTCAGTCAATTATTGTTTGTTAGAATTTTCTTGAATATTCTCCCTAGATGCATTATATGGATAATACATTCTCTGAGTTCTCATGTATCCTCAAATATTTTTCTGTTGCTCTAATAAGTAAGGGGTGTCTTGCTGGATGTAAGAGTCTTGGCTGCCTTCCTTTTTCTCTTCGTGGTCTTTAGATATTACACTATTGCCTTCTGTCTTCCATTCTTTTAGATGAGAAGTCTGATTGCTAGTTTGATTCTTTTTCTTGACAATTATGCCTGGAACTTAGTGAGCGCTTTCAATCTCTGGCTCAAAATTTCTTCAACACAGGGAAACTGCCTTCTATTATCTGTTTAATTTTGCCTCTTCTTCATTAATTCCTATTTCTCTGTATGGAACTCCTATTATTTATATCTCCTATATCTACCTTCAAAAATCACATATATTTTTACTCCTACTTTATCTTTCTATTTCTATTCTGAGATTATTTTTTTCCACTTAATGTTCCAGGCCACTGATTCATAATTCAGTGATAATTATCTTCTCCTTTAATTTGTATACTGTTTTTTAAATTAAAAAAATTATGAGATATTTTAGTTCCCAGAACTTGAGAGATGTGTACTGTATTTGCATGTCAATTTTTCTTATTAATTTGTTTTATTGTTTTCTGTCTCCACCAGGACTTCTATTTCTTTTAGCAGCTACACGTTGTGGATATTCTTCTATCATTGTTAGATCCCCTGAGGTACATCGTTATTTTTCTGTGCTAACTTCTGGCTCATTTTAAGGGCTCTGATCCAGAGATTAGAGTGCCCTAAAAAGAAGCATTCCACAGTAGGCAGTTTGTCGATTCACTATCTTGGCATTAGAAAGAAGATCCTCATCTCCCACACTCTCCTCTGCAGTCAAGATTAGAGTTCCCCAGCATCCAGCATATGGTACCTACATACCTTCCCACCTGCCCTCTAGTCCTGGGAGTCAGTGAGGCAACTTCCTTGAGGTGCTGCCCTGGCTCAGGGAAGGGGGTGGGAGTGACCCAACCAAGTCCACAGGCCCACCCTCTTCAGGATGCGCTTCATTCTGATTCTCACACCTGAGTTCACTGCTGTCAGTCCCCAGGCTCTCCTCAGACCCAGAGAGCAAGAGATTTTGTGTTTGCTCCTCACACCAACCCTGGGAGGATAGCCCAAGGGCTTGTTCACATCTTCCATATCTTGCATGTAGCCCAGCAACTCCTCAGTGTGGTAGAAGTGGCTGGTACTTAGAGGAGAGTTGGGTAAGGAGGGCAATACCTATGGATTCAAGCTCTACCTTCCCAGAATCTGTTATGAGTTCAATTTTTCAACCCCCCCCCCAATTTTTATTCTCTTCTTTTCCTTATTTCAGTTAATGATATTGGAACCTCCAGTTGTCCTAGAGTAAAACATTAGAGTAATTATTGAAAACTTCCTCTTGCTTATTATCGTCTTTTGATTGGCCTGAAAATATTTTTTTAAATTTATATTTCTATACTATCTCTTAAATCCATTTCTTCCTTTACATTTCCAGTTGTCATATTGTTTTTCAAGCCTTCATTATATCCAGCCTAAATTCTTGCATTAACTTCATAACTGATTTCTCTCCCTCTGAATTACTCTGTATACTGCCAGCAGAGAGTACACTAAAACACAGTTGTGACTAGGTCATTCCCATTATCTACTTGAAATCAAATCATCCAAAGGTCCAAAGTGTTCTACCATGTATCTTCAAGGATATATCAAACACACATACAAACACACACACACACACACACACATGCCCCTCTCCTAGGACCCTTTTAAAATTATGACCTAGCACTTTCATGCATCTTGCCTAGAATTTTCTTGTTCCTTTCTCCTCTTTCCCACTCTACCTCCTCTCCAACTCCTACTTATCCTCCAAGGCCCAGCTCAGATGTCTCCTTCTCCAAGAAGCCTCACCCTGTCCTTTGTCTGATTTAATACCTACTACTTCCATTCTCCCACAGGCTTTTCTTTGAGCCTTCACTATCATTTGCATTTCACTCCTAGAACTTATAAACTCCTTGAATACAATGATTATGTGTGGTTTACCTTTGGTTCCTCCCCACTACCAGGAGCACAGTAGGAAATATTTTAATAGTGAATTGAATAATATTGTTCTGTTCAATATTGATTTGACCTTTCCAATGTGGCAGGTGGTAGGTTAGTGCCTGAGATTAAAAAATGAAATCAACCCAAATTCTGTCTTCAGGTATTCAATATGCCGGTTCCATATTGTACTAAAATGTTCTGATATGTACCAATGTTTAGAATATATATATATACATACATATTCTAAATGCAGAAATCTTCTAAAAAGTGATGCCTGGCTGTTTTTCCTCACCTTCTAATCTGACTTTGGAGAGGAGATATTATACCAGATCCACAGATTGCATCAGGGCAGAGGAAGTAGATCCCACAGAGAAATTTAGGATTCAAGACAATGTAGACATTGCAATCAGGTAAGCAACTCAATTCAAGTCAATGGAAAACATCAGGCTTTAGGAAGAGAGAGCAGGGAAGAAGCAAGTAAAAACTATAGGCTAAGGCATCTGCTGGTGCACTTATAGCTCCATTGGTTAATTTTAACTAATCCTTTTTGGTGTTTCCCTAGAGAATCTTGGATGATGGAGACAGACAACAGGTATATGATAAACACGGGGCTTAGGACTGAAGGTATTCCCAAAGAGCACATTGCCAAATTGAAGTGATCCTCCTCCTCCTACTACCACCACCACCACCTCCACCTCAGATAAAACTAAAAATAGGGACAGTTTATCTTTGGCCACTTTGTCCCTGTGTTAATATCCTCACACACTTGATCACAGCATCCTTAAAGTTCAGAAACTTCTTCATGCACTCCCAACACAGCACCCATTAACTTGAACAACACCCAAAGCTTTCATTTTTCTACCCCATCAAAACGTTTATTTGCATTCCCTTGGGATCCAGGACCTAGTCACTAGGTGATGTGTGTAAAGGATCAGTAGATTTCAATCATTTTGCTCTAATGAACAACAGATTTGAATACAGATAATGTATAAGACTCTTTTTAACAAATTTCCCTTACTAGATAGGCATTAGCCTTAACCTAACCTGCACAAAAAGAGCTTTAGAAAGTATTGTTAGCACTAGAAATTTCATATATCAAGGCTGGCCAGAATTGGGAGGATTTAATTTTTGTATTAGACCTCACAAACCCCACCCCAGGATACAGTCCAACATTAGTCCTGCCTGTGCCTGGCTGCCCAGCCCACACTTCCAGGCAATGATCAATGTTTCCTTCACAGGAGACTGAGAACTTCAGGATATCTTCAGTTTCAATACCCATCTCCCCATCAAAAACTGTCACTCTGATTCACAATTTTCTGTTCTATATACATGATGGGGATACAAATGCATGGGGTCTACTTTTCTAGATTCTCATAGCATTGGCTCTGAGTTGCTGACTGAATGAGGGTCTGTAGTGGTTCATGCTTCTGGTCCCATACTGCCAGCCTCACAAAAACATGCATAGACTGACAACAGGCCATTTAGTTTCTGAGAGCTCAGATAAAAACCAGGACTTTGAAGAAATAGGCGTCATGACAAAATATCCTTACAGTGTTGGAGACAAATCACTGGCCTGGATAACGCTTAGATCTGACCCAATAAAGGAATGTTATATTTGGGGTTGTTCAACGAGTAAGAGTGTGGAGGCCATAAATTCCTGCTTAAGAGGGGTTAATAATGTGCTGAGTTCTACATTACATGGTATAAGTTAAAATCATTTCCTACTGAACCATGTGATTTGGAGCAAAATATTTAACTTTTCTTGTCTCAGTTTCCCATTTGGTAAGATGAAAGCCTAGAACTACTTGAATTTGAAGCTAATACAGAGCTGTAGATGGTGGTTCTATAATTTGTCCCGGAATTGGAAGCTGCTAATTAAATATGAATCTGCTGAGGACAAGAGAAGGAAAGGACAAAGTCAAAATACCATTTCAGAGATTTGGGAAGAACTGAATTATAAGGCAGCTTGTTAATTGCAGACTACCCAGTCACAGGAGACAGTATTCAGAATTTTTTTAATCATACCATCCACTGCCTAGTGCACCAGGCTGTTTTGTTGAACATACATCACTTATTCCTCTAAATTCACTCAAGCAGACATGACAGAGGATGATTTCAACAGTAGCATGACTGCATTTGTCAAGAAAGAAATGGGTTAATGTCAGGAAGCCACTGATTCTTTTGAATTCCAGTATCTAAATGGCTATTGTTCCTCTCGGCACAGAATTTTCTAGAAGACAAAACACATACTAAAGCTGGAAAAGAAAATATCCATTAAAGATACAAAGAGACTGGGGCTCCACTAATGCAATATGAAAATTCAACTTGCAAGTAAGATGCCAGAGTTGGATTGATTGCTGTGTACAACAGTGACATGAATATAAAGACTCCCTAAGGTTAAATTGGGCTCCTGCATTGAAATTCTAATTAGAAATATGAGTGCCCCAACTCTGTCAAAGTACATGTGTGTTTAATTATTCTCCTTTTTCACCTTATCTCTTCCATTATTTTATACCCTTTTCCCTCCTCCTCTCTTGCTGTTTTCAAGCAACCCGTGCTCCCCACTTAATCTAAGTGTAGGGCTTTTCTTTAAGTTGGCATTAATTGACAAGCAGTGTTTAATTATTATTTTTCATGTCTGAAGAGGGCTAATATTAACTCTCCATGGGCCCGAAGGCGACCTCATCCCCTTGTATCTGGTGGCACTGCTCTGCCTTCATCACTGGCGTTTCTTTAGTAAGACAGACATGCCACATATTCTTCTTTATCTTAATGGAATATACCTAAATTTGTGCTAATTGAGGCTGCTGGGTGCCTCACTTGTCTTCCACCATTACAAATGCTGGGTGCATTTGTAAAATTGGCACTTTGGACAACTGAAGATTAAGGCATCATTACGCTACCCACGAGGTATATGGAAAAACGTAGCCTTGAAGACTATTAACTAGGAGGCCCCAAAGTAACCTTGAGGACTCTTAACCTGGAAATTCCCTGAAGGAACATGCCTTGTGAGATTGACATCATCAGTTGGCACTTAGCACATAGTATTACTCCTTATTTCATGGCTGAATAGCTAATATCTAAAGAGACCTCCACACCATATGTTTATGTATTGGTGCTCTGGATTAAGAGTCAGTAACTCACATACTATCAGAGTTATCATGATCTGGCTTTTCACTAAATTCATCAGTCATAACAGAAATCTAATTATTGCACCAGAATAATGGTCAAATGTTCTGAATCAAAGCTGGAGAAGCCCTGGTTGATATTATGAGATACAAGATAATCTGTTTTTAAAAAGGAGACAATTTATTCAGTTTTCTTTATCGCTCTATGTTAACCTTGAACTTTAAGAGTATATTTATTCAAGGGATTTTCTGACTCAGAAACTAACAGGCAAAGAAGCTCATGGTCTGCAATCTGAGTCCTCTTAAACACTTTGGGTTACAATGGGACCTGAATTGCCAGGGAAAAGGGGCAAGTGAAAGTTAGCCCAGTGAGTCAGAGTTCAAATTCAATAAGGGCAGCTAAAGTAGGACATAGTTAAGGATTAAGGTATCAAAGGAACAAGAAGGAACTCTAAGTCTAAGATCAACAGGTGCTAAGCCCAGGATACTCAGGTAATATAGGTAAAAAACTAAACTTAGGTTCAAGGCTGGGGCTTCCAGGTACAGTCGTATGTCCCCAGTATCTCTAGGTCCTAGGGTGGCACTTAGAAGTAGCATGGCAAGTAGAAAAGGCCCAGGGTCTGGAGCCAAAGATCCCTGAATTCCAATCCTGACTCAGTTATGTACTAACTGCATGACTTTAAGCAAAATACACCTTTAAAGTTATCAAAATTAAGATCTTTCTTATAGGCTTATTGTAAAGATTAAATGAGATAAGACATATGAAAGCACTATGGAGATTTTAAATTGCTTTATACATTTTAATTATTATTAACCAGAGACACATGTTCCCTTAAAAGTAGTGGAAAAGAGGGTTCAACTGGAACTGTGGTTCAGCCACATATGGATTTAACAGGCTTTTCATTTTTACTGGCTAGTTCTGTCATCTGTAGAACAAGTAGCAACACATTTTGGAAAATAAGCCATACATAAACCAGGAACTTCCCACAAATGCACTGTGATTGAAAGCGTTCCACCTATTAATGCCCATAAGGGTCAGAAACTTGAAATGATCCTGTGTTGAACATTCTTTTAATCTAGACCTATTAACCTGCCTTATTAGCCATCAAGTAAATAAATCAGACTCAATCCAACCCCACCAGGCTTCACAAATGCCAGTATGTGTGCTAACAGCATCAAAGAAAACAATAACTGTAATTCAAAAACAACAATAATGGTTCTCAAGGTATGATTTCCAAACCAGTAGCACCAATAGCATCTGGAAGCCTGTTAGAAATGCAAATTCTCAAGCCCCATCCAAGATATACTAAATCAGAAACTCTGGGAATAGCACCAGGAATCTGTGCTTTAAGAAGCCCTCCTGGTGATTCTTCTGCTCCATGGAAGTTCTCAGTCTACATTAGATTGAGAACAGAACTAACAACACAAGAACCGTGCTTTTATTTGTAGAATACAAGGGACCTTAACGACTTTGAACATCTTTTAATATGGCTGAGTTCACTACAATACCTAAATTAAAAATCACTACCAATAAATGCATGACCAAGATGATGTAATTCTTTAATTTGTATTTATAGGCTTATTGTTTAAGGAAGTTCATTTTTCTCTCCTTAGTCTGAATAGATGGATGTCTAATGTCCTGTAATATTTGAGCAATTCAAACGTTCTTATGAAATTTGAGCATATTTTTATTTACTAAGAACTCTAATCACGGTAGAAGCTCTTACAATTAGTATTGGTAATAGAAATGCAAATTAAACTCATTCATTAATTTTAGCAATATCCTTCCATTTGGCCTATAATAATATTTGTTTAGCTATTATGTTAATACTTTTCCTTATGAAGTTTACAATATACTTTAATATAGATAATAAACACCATAATTAATATGGGAGGCAAAGAACAAAATAGATTTGCAGGAAAAAATAGAAATTGGCCTATTTCTTTAAGATTATTAAGAGAAAAATCTTATTTGATTAATGATAGAAGGTAAAACACTTCAATTTTCTTCCTCTTACTTGCTTTAATGAAGTCGGCTACAAAGGTATCAAAAAGGGTATAAAAACCTCCTAAGAACCAGTCAGCCATTTTTTTCTTTCCTAAATACCATAATTTAAAAATATTATGTAAAAATGGAGCTTCACTGCAAATGTTACATCAATGTTTATTCTGCATCACTTTTAGGTGTGAGGGTAAGAGCACTTTGATGGAGGGACCCAGAGCTCGCCGCTCTAGAATTCCACCAGCCTCCATTACACTACTGGGTCACTGAAGATAGTTCTCAGGTCAGCTGCTATAGAAGCACTACGTAAATATTTGCCGGATGAGTTGGATTTCTCTGCAATTTCCCTGTAAAGGATCACCAATACTAAATGCAATCTTCCTGCCACAAACCATAGTATGCAAGGTTAAAAATAAAAATAAAAAATAAAACGGGGAGGGGTAGTTTTTACTTAGTAGATATAGAGTGTTTGTAAAAAAAAAATTATAAGAAGAAGAAGCTGGATGCTAATAGCATGTATTTCATAAGGTTATTGTGAGATGCAAATGAAATAGTGCACACAATAAATAAATAAAAGCAGGCCAGGGCAATCAGTCCTTTAACTTACTCTCATGCACCCTCCTTGTGGTATCTGACCCAGCATCAGGGATCCACTTTCCTCCTCCTCAGCATCCAGGAGATCTACTCAGGGGCTCCAGCCACACCCTTCAGGCTGATCACCATCTGACTCTAATAAAGCTGCAGAATTTCTAGCCCTTCTCTTATTCCCCTTTATTTAAAACATTGCTTGGGATGACACTTCTTGCTTATGAGAAAGTTCTGATTTTTTTCCAAGTAAAAACTGAAAGCCATTGAATAACATTTCTAGCATTAGGGACCTTACGGATGAGAAAATGGAGATCCGAAATATAACATGTAAATGTTGGAATTGTGGGACTGAGGAAAAAGGATGGAGTTGCTAAATTTATGGGAACACCATATATCATGGATCATGGAAGTATAAAACTTAACATATCTAAGTATTTTTTAAAAAAAACCTTTATAATAGCATTTTATAATTACACTGGGACCCTCTGGTGTGTGAATTATGGTGTATTCATGTTTCGTTGCATTGACCGCACTCAGCTTTTAGTGATGTGCCTAGCAACACACTGGCTAGGCTATTAATGTGCAATAATTCATGCCCTGTTGTGCCTTATTAAATGTAGCATTGATTCAATTTTAGAACCGCAACATAATGACTCAAATATTTTTCAGAATGCTAAGTGCCCCATACGATTTTCATTTGAGAGCCTGTTTTCACATTTGCTCCACTCACTTACAATAGTAATATTTTCCTCCTGCAGAGCAAAAAATGCAATTGCCCACCAAAAATAAAATCAAATGCCAAGGGGAATTACATCCTAAATGTCCCTGCTTCCCCAAACAAATGTGGGTCTTCAAAACTCTGCTTTAAATGGAGAAGAAGTTTTTAATTGTTTTTTAGACCATTTGAAAAACTATTTAAAAAAAAAAACTCTCAATTTCCTTGTTCTCCATTATTCTGTGATTCAAAACAAAATAACAATAATATGTCATATTTAGAGGAGATAGTACCTGGCAGGAAGTCAGAAGAGCTGTGTTTAGTTCTAATGCTGCTGATAGACTATTACTGCCAGTAAGTAACTTACTCACCCTGAGCCTCAGTTTCCTCATCTTTAAGTTAGGTTTCCTATTTCAGGGATTGTTGTAAGAATCAAACAAGACAAATTTTGTGAAGATATCATATAAATACAAATAAGTATAGTTAATGTGGTACTGGGTACACGTTTAGCTATTCAAAGAGCTTTCATATCTATTATCTCATTGAAAACTCCCAACAATGCTGTAGGTGGATAAGTACTATATTCCCTTTCAGAGCTGAGCTATGACCACATGTCACAGTGGGAATGGTCTTTCTCTAGAAGGGAAGGGTCTTCTCTTCAGGAAGATGCACATGAAACAGTGAAAGCTCTAGATGAAGCAACTGTGCTTTCCAGTGTCATAATTAGAGTGCATTCACACCATTTGACAGAGGAAGAAACAGAAACAGACAAACCAAACTTAGTGGTACAGTAAGACCCAAATCATGGTCTACTGGTCTTTCAATCAGAACAGAGACTCCCTGTAGATACCAAAGGTTGAACAAATACCTCACTATGTAAATTCTGCTTGAGCTAATGGGAAGCCTCTTGCTACAACCTCATCTAGCCTGTCACTGTGCCTCAGTATGACAGGCTGCTATGACAAATACCCCATAATAGGCTGGCTTACACAATGGGATTTTATTGGCTCACAGTTTGCGCCTATATGAAGCCCCAAATCTAGATATGGGTAAGGCTTGCTTTCTCCCTGAGGACTAAAGTATTCTGGAGTTGGCTTCCAGCAATCCTTGAGGTTCCTTGGTTTTCCCATCATATGGCAATGTCCTCTCCTTTCTCTTTCAGGTTCCTGCTGATCTCCTGATTCTGGCTCTGTCCTGTGGCTTTCCTTTATAAAGCCATAATCTGGATTAAGGCCCTCCTAGTTCAGTTCATCACACCTTAACTGAAAATAACATCTTCCAAAGGTCCTAATTACAATGGGTTCACACTCACAGGAATGTGAATTAAGATTAAGAACATGTCTTAATAAGGTACATAATTCAACCCACCACACACTGTTTTATAAATTATAATGTACAGTTACATCCAAATCTCATACTGTCCTCTAAAGGGATGCCAAGTCGATTCCCCTTTCCTATTCAAACAACTATTACCTCTCCCTAAGTGAATTTAAAAATATCCAAATAAATAATTTACCTGTACATGGTATAGATAAAAGTGTTAAACTGTTTATTCACATTATTTCTTCAATTGTTTTTGAAAGTCTGGTTTCCACAAAATACCTATCAATGGTAGTAGCAAGGAAGTGGTCTATTTTACTTTTTTAAAAATGACTTTAATTATTTCAGTTTTTTAAATCAGAAAGGAAGTACATTTTCTTAAAAAATTAACAATATATGTTATTATGTAAAAATTAGGTATTTATTAAGTATACACACACATACGTAAATACTGGAATTCCAGTACCCCCCACATCTTTCGGTACTTCTAAGCGATATCACATCTTTGGTTCTGCAACATTTTTCCAGTGGACATCCTTCCATGTCTTCATGCAAAGACTTATATTTTAAAAATTATTTTTGATTTTTTAAACATATTAGAAGAAATAGATTTTGTTAATTAAACATTAAAGAAGGTTATGGAATTTTCCTTTTATTATTAGCTAGCTACCACTTTGTTCACTACCTACCCTATTTATTCCAGAATTCTGATATTTTACAAGGATGAGCTGTGAAAAAAACAATGACAACCAATTGCTCATATTCAGCTCATGCTTTTGACCCTCTCATTTCGAACATACCTCTGGCACTAATACTACAATTAAAAATTCTGGCCCAAGACAATTTAATTGTTTCTTTTGTGATGTGAGGAAATCTGAGAAGAAATGATTTAGGGGACAAAACTCTGACCAGCCTTACTGGGACAGAATATGATATAACACTAGGAATCAATGCATCTTAGTGTATCCACTCCAAATATACAGACATGGAAAGTAGCAATATGGGATTCCTTTAGAGTAAGTCACATCCACTTTCAAGCTCCAGCTTCATCATTACTTGTACATGACCTTGGAAAAGTGACCTAAACTCCCTAAGTATGTTATTCAACTGTAAATGGAACTAATTACAGTTTCTACCTCATTTTAAAGTATAAGGATTCAATGAAATACTTTGTATATGCCATTTAGGCATTATGCATCAGGCATATAGTAAGCTCTCAAAAGTGCCAGCTAAGTCTAGGTTAGAGAAACTTGTAGTCCAGATTTCAGATCAGAAATCCAGTGCTAGATGTTATAGGCCAAAGACATCTCAAGTTGCATGTTTTCTCTCATGTTATAGGTCCGTCATCACAGGATTGTATTGAATGTAAGAATGCTCCAAGCATTCTCATATGTTATTGCACAGTTCTCTTTGCACTCACTGTGTACCCACAGTACCGCTCACATTCTGCCTTACGCTAAAGTCACAAGTACACCTATCTGTCTCCTCCCCTACATGATAAGGATGGGAGAGCGGTAAGTTCAACTGATTCCCTCCATCCTGTTCAAGGACTAGGACAGTGCCTTGCATCTATCTAGCTGGAGTCCAGTAGAAGTCAGTTGAACTGTATTGAAGATGGCTAGTCTAACTGAGGTTTTTGCTGCAAGGTTTTTGGTTGAGACACCATAGAGAAAGGCATCCTCTAGCCAAATTTGCTCATCATATCAAAGCAGATGCTATTGGGTAATGTGATTATTACTTTCTATTATGAATAGTGCCAAAAGCACAAGTGAAGATTGTCCATGAACATAAGAAAGATGGGGCAAGTTAGACAGGTAGTCCAATTCAACCTTAAGTGAATAGTGAATGCTATTTTTGGTCAGGCTTTTTAGAATTCCAATAGATTCTTTGCATGTTGGAAGGCAAAGAGTTAGACTCAGCGTGATTCTGAAACACCAATGACATTTTCATTCTTCAGTGCAAAATAAAAGCCCATTTAGACTTTGTTTTGTAATTATCACTTATTTGGATTCTGGTAACACTTAGATAGCAATCTAGTTCTCTTCCCTGTATAAAAATAAATAAATACCTAAGTGCATGTGTTTTTCCTTCTTCATACACTGATATGAGACAGTTATGACTTTGATCACCTTTAATATGACAATAGAGCCTTGTTTAGCTACATCAAGACTTCTGAGGCCTGATCTCCTCTCTCCACAAGCTGACTCAGAGGAGAAGACAAGGCAGGCAGACCTGTGGGCACCAAGTGTAAGGAAGTAGGCCTTGCTTCTGAGAGCTCATGTAGGTGAGCTATATGCACCCTGCTTAGTCCTAGTGAGAGGAAATAACGTGGTAGACAAATGTAGGATGGGTGATGCCAAGCCCTGGACAAGCGTGTGTCCCTTGTTTCTCCTTTACACAGAGCTCTGTGCTATCCCTCCCACCCCCCTGCTTATCAACCTTATCACCCGCTGGTTTGATGACTATGTCAAAATATAACTACAGAGACATTTGTGTGGACAATGCTTTGAGATTTTCAGAAGGAAGCAAGATGGACCAAGCTGTCAGCATTCTTCCTGTCTCAGAAAATCCCTTATGCGTGTAACATGGAAATGCATCTGTCAGCACCCTGCCTCCTTAGAGAAGTCTGTACCCTATTCTTCAAAGCACTTGAGTACATATTAGGCAGAGCAGCTAGTAGCATTGCTAAAATACCCTGACAGGTGTGGATACACTTTACTACTTCCCCCACATTACACACACACACACATGCACACACACACACATACCACTCACCCCTTCAGAATCCCTCATCACTGAAAAATTGTCCAGCATTCATTGTTGTCAAATCTCGGATATGTTGCTTGTACCTCCATGTCAGCAGCTGTCACCACATCTTGTTCTCTTGGCCTTCAACTGGACCCCCAAGTCAATCCTGTTTCCTGCTGCTTTTGGAGGTTGTCCCATGGGGTTACCAGAAACAATGGGACATATTGTTTACGCATGTGGGCTCTGGACCAGAGAGCAAGATCTAAATCCCGGCTTAATCATTTATAAGCAATTTGTTTCAGAACAAGTTTTTAATCTTTCCGCATCACAGTTTCCTCATTTGGCATGATAATAGTAGTGCCTTTGTCATTGAATTACCATAAAGATTAAATAAATTAACAAAAGCTAAGCATTTAGAAAGTGTCTGGCACATAGTAAGTGTTTAATAAATGTTAGTTCCTAACAATCTTCTGTCCTCCATCATCCCTATATTTCACCTTATATGACTCTGCTCTTAATTTCTTCCTAATCTTAATTTAAAACTCTGAATTTCAGATTTCTTTCCCTTTTGTGATATATTTTCAAGATAAATCTCTCTTTGTTCTTTTCAGTGTTGAAGGTACTTAAATTGCATAAACTTTTTATGATGGAATAGGAGACAGAGAGAGAAGCAAGTAAAACTGACCTGAAACCTTGATTTTCAGACCTAACTCACAGAATTGCAGTTTTAAAGGTTAAATAGTGCCTAGCACAAAACAGGCTCACAACATATGCTAAAATAAACATACAAATTTGCTCTTTTCTCATTGAGCACAAGATGGCTAATCCCAGAAAGGGGAAACAACAACAACAACAAAATCTTCTTTTCCTTCTATACTTCTTTCACCAGCTTGTTTCACCACCATAATTCTCAAGGAATACACCAAATAGCCAAATTTGAGTGACATTTTCCCAACAAGGCTCAGGGATACAATACCACAGCTTATAATTTTTTGGTTATTCAAGTGTGATGGTCAATTCCATGTGTCAACTAGGCTTGGTTAAGATAGCTAGTTGTTTGGTCAAGCAAGCACTGACCCGACTGTTTCTATGAGGGTATTCTATAGAGAGATTTAAATCATTAGTCAGTTGATTACATCAACAATCAACAATGAGGGGACTCTCATTCAATCAGTTGGAGGCCTTAATGTGAGAACTGAGGATTTCAGCAGTCATAAAGAAGAATTTCCATCTCTACTTCAGCCAGCCAGCTTTTCCTACAGGATTTGATGTCACCTTCATGGGAATTCCCAACCTGCGGCTTCTCCTGGGAAATTCAACCTCCCCTTCATCAAGTTTCAAATATGTGGCCTGCCCTATGGAATTTACACTTTTCAATACCCATGGCTGCATGAGGCAATTACTATAATAAATCTCTCAATATTTATACACACACAGACACACACACACACATATCCTGTCGATTCTATTTCTCTGGAAAACCCTGACTGACAAAGTGCCTCACAGACTGTGGGGCCTAATTCACTCATTCAGCTGCCACTGAATCTTGACAGAGAAGATCTTGCCCTACTTCATGGGATACTTTTTCTCCTCGGCTTCCAGGAACCAAAATCTCTGCCTACCTCCAGCCACTCCTTTTCAGTCCCGATTCTGAAGCTTACTCCTCTGTTCAACCCCTAAATGAAAGTGTGCCCAAGAAACTGGTCTTTGGCATTCTTCCCTTCATGGCCCTGCTTGCTTCCTGTGTGGTTGCCTCCCATCCCATGGCTCCAAAGGCAAACTATACTCCAAAAGAGGCCTCTCCCTTGACATCTGGCCTTACACAGCCAACTGCCTCTCACCACTCCATTTAGATAACTAACACGCATCTCAAGCTCAACACACCCAGAACAAAACTTTTGATTTCCTACTTGAACCTGCTGCTCCCCAAAGTTTCCCACCTCAGTAAATGATACTACTCTTCTCCTAACTACTTGGGCACAAAACTTAGGCTTCTTGCTAATTTCTGTCTCACACTCACATTCCATATCCGTATCAATCAGCAAATTCATTGTCTCAATCTACAATATATGGTCCAAATTCAAACACTCCTCACTGCCTCCTTTTCTACCAACCGAGTCCAAATCACCATCAGGTCTCATTTAAACTGCTGAGATGGGTTCCTAACTGGTCTCTGCTTCTACCCTTCCCTGTGACCCCCATTGTAATAGTCTATTTAATGTAGCAGCCAGAGTGATGTTTTTAAAACAAAATTCAAATCAGGCCATGCCCTGTTAAAACACCTCAACTTCATCTCATACCTCACACCACTACCCAGCCTCACTGATCCTCTTGTCCACCTCAAGCCTATCTCCAGGCTGGCTCTTCCTTTTGCTTAGAACTCTCATTACCTAGATGTCCACTTGACTTGCTCCTTCACATCCTTCAGTCTCTTCTCAAATCACCTCTCTTTAGAAAGTCCTTTCTTGCTTACCCTATTTAAAATAACCACTATCTCTGTTATTACCCATCTCCTTACACTGCTTTATTTTTCTTAACATTTGTCATGACCTGAATTAGTTACTCTCTCCTTACTTGAACAGATGCTCCAGGAGGGCAGAGATTTTGTCTGTCTTGTTCACTGCTATATCTCTATCAACTAGAGCAGTTCCTGACACATGATAGGGACTCAGTAAGTATTTGTTGAATTAATTAACATATTCAATAGGTATATAGTTTTTATCTGATCATGTTCTAGAAACAAATTAGAAAACATACCAAACATGGTCCATGTCTTCATGCCTAGTGAGGAATGCAAATATTCACATATATAAACATTAACAGATGTGCCAGTATTACATGGGGAAACGGAAAGTGCTTTGGGTACATATATCAGGGTATCTCCTAACTTAGTTGGGAGGTCACTGAGTGCTCCCTGAAGAAACAACAATTAGGCCAAGCTTTGTAGAATGGGTAGATGTCAGACAACCAGGATAAAAGAGAAGCCAACTATTACACACACAAAAAATGGCATTTTCAGTGGCCCAACAGTTACAGAAGTGCTTTACAGGCACCACAAGAAGTTCAGCATTAGCCAGTTGATTGTCCTTATGTGAGAAGAGCAACCTAGATGTTTTATTTGGCAGGCCTCATACTAAGAAAGTCAAGCACACTGTCACGCCATCCCTCTCAGCAGAGGTTGCAGGCAGCCTGATCCAAAGAAAAACACCATACATATTCATTCCTCCCGTTGGCAAAGTTCATGCTCTCCCTCCCTACACCAGGATAGAATCAGTTAAGTCTGACACAACTCCAGGCTGCAGAAACCCAAGAAAACAGCAAAGTCCTTACGAGGAGAGACCTAATTCAGCCTTGGAGTAGTCCAGTCAGCAGTCACTCCGTTCTGAAACCTGTCAGACTGCGATGCTGCTCAAGGCTGTTGTTTTGACATTAGCTCGACACATTCACATGTCGCCCTCATTGTGTGAACTCCTACTCAGTGTTTTGTAATAACAGCAAAGGCATCAATATTTAAAAACAATCAAATGTATGTTTGGTTTAAATAGGCAGTTGAGCCATAGTCACTTGCAAAAAGTCTTCTACGTCTATTTGCCTCATACATAGTTTTAAATTAACCATTAATTGAAGTTGGGTGGAACAGGTATAACCCAAAATTCTCTCTGTGGTGTCAAGCCTAGAAACTTAAATGAAATGAGATGCTTAGAAAGAGGTTCAGCTGAACAACTAGTCTTGCTGGTTGCCTAAAAACACCCTTTTGGCTTTTGAATAGAACTTTTGAAATAAAATATAACTGAGGAGTACGTGTAATCCTGCCACTCATACTAAGGTATTGGGCAAAGTCTGAAGGTCCCTCTTGAAGAATCCCCAAAGGCATGATATGGTCTCCCTGCATCTTCAACCCTAGGAGACCACAGAGTAGTTTTTCCCATCCTGTGCTCCTAAATCCTTGGATTTCTCGAAGACTAAGGACAGTAACAGGTATCTGAAAATTAGTATATTTATATGATGGCTATATAATTATATAATAATATATTATTGAATAATTATATTATTTTGAAAACCTAATGGAAAACATTCATGTATCTGTAATAAACATTAATATACATACCTAGGTTTTCTTTTATTTTGCTTTGTTTGGTTTTAATGACATTATACACATCAATAACACTGGTTATCATATGTCAATCAAAAACTCAGATTGGCAGTTATTTCTAGCTTGTCTTAATAAAAAAAGGAAAACAAAGCAATTATTACTTGATGAATGCTATTTAGTAAATAAAATTGTTAAAGTTGTGAAGTCTCTGAGGGGGAAATATTTTTTAAAAGACCTTGGAGATAAAGTGAGGATCTTCACCCTGAGTTACTTATGTCTCCGAATATCTGCACAACTTCCCCATGTTCACTGCATTGGAAATGACCAAGAGTTAGGCCAAACAACTCTAAATAAGGCAAATGCCAGGCTTGAACAAGTCCTTCCTGGTGTCCCCCCACCAGAGGACAAGTCTAGAGCAGAAGTGACTTGGGTATCAAAGGAATGGATTTCAGAGAATGTCCACAGTATTCTCTTCAGAGTCAAATTAGAGGAATCCTTTGTAGTCCTCCACTGAAACATATCTTCAGACAAGACAAAATATATTAAGCAACAGGCAAGAAAGGTAGATATGTCTGACTTTTCTTTGAAAAGACACCACTCCTAATCAGCAAATGAGTGGTAATCATTCTTTGACTAGGGCTTTCCATCGCAGTTTTTCAAAGGAAGTCTTGATTCATATCCATTGTTGCAAATGTTAAATGCTGAAGAAGAATGCAGGATGGAGAGTCAGATGGTTACTTTGGTTAAAAAAATAACAGTTTACTTTTGCAAACCACGTATCACTTTTCAAAGTGTATTTACATATATTAGTTCATTTGTTCATAATTTTTGAAGTTTTTTGTCAAAACAATATAGACATTACAAATTAAATGATATAGCTACTTGACATGATTGACTCCCAAGATTCACTATCCTCATTTTATCAACAGAAAAAATTAGATGCATAAAGGCAAGAGAATGGAAAAAAGGAAAGAGGAAGAAAGGAAGGGAGAGAAGCAGGAAGAGGGGAGGGAGGGAGGGAGGGAAACAAAAAAAGAGACAAAAAATTTGAAACAAAACACACAGTGGCTGACTCACATGAAAGTAACTGAACTTCTACTCTTCCATTCAGTATTGGGTCTTTCCTTTTGGTACTAGCTACTATTACCCACCTCACTCCTGATTTGTCTTAAGTTTTGCTAATAGTAAGAGTGAGTAGGGCCATCTTAGAAAGTACAAATGTGAAGTAAAGTTGGCTTTAAGACCCTCGATGTCTTTCCACTCCACCCTAATCCCATCCTAATTCAGGTGACCCATGTTCTCTAGCCCCTCTCCTATCAAGCCTGCTCCAATCAAAGTATCTTAAAAAACTCATTCATGGCAGACTTCCAGGGAAGATGGCAGAGTAGAGAACTCGAGGATTCAGTCCTTCCACCAAAACAACTATTAAACAGGCAGAAACTGTCTGAAACAACTATTTTGAAACTCTAGAGGCCAGAGGTACACTGTACAGCATCCAGGAAATAGCAAGAGGAAGAGATTGATAAATTATGGTAAAGAACTATAAATCAGTCTCTCTGTGTAGTGGCTACTGACACTCAGCCCCACTCTTGCCACAGGCCACCCAGGGAGTGGGAGGGAGTCCAATCCCTGGATAGCTGCTTCTGACAGCAAGAACAGGGGTGGGCATGGCCAATCACTGGTCACAGCCTTTGATTAGTGAATTCAGATTGCTGGGTCCTGACTCTGAAGGCAGCTATTGCTTCAACCCACCCCAGACAAAGGCAGTGGTAGCCATTCTTTCTATCCTGACCAGGACAGAGGCAGGAGCCATCATTTCAACCCTCCCCAGACAGGGGCAGAGGTAATGGACACTGCAAGGCACAGGGCTACCTCAGGGCTGCAAGGGAAAGTTAGCTGAAAGGCTTCATTTGCTGGGCAGGCCAGAAAGCTCAGCTTTGGGGAGTCCTCAGAGAAGCTTTTGACACCCTTCCTGACCCCCCTTTACAGGGCACTTTGGACCCTGTCTGCACCCCATTCATGGGTCCATGCCCTGTTTTGACTGGGAAAGACCAATGGGAATATCCTCTCTGGGGTGACCCTCCTCCCAGAATTTGCCCTCCAGACAAAAAGTATTGTGAAACAATAAAAGGAGTGTAAAAAACTAGAGAGGTGAACAGTCTTGGAAAAAGGGCCTGTCAGCTTCAGACACTCGTGAGAGGGAGGTCTTTCTCCTGGGAAACAGAGGGGACAACCAAACTCCTGTAAATACGGGAACTCCAAACAACTAACAAGCAAATGCCCAGGACAAGATAGAGGCCCAAAAAACCCTGCACACTTTATTTGCCTTGGGCAGACCTTCCTGATAGGAGAGCTGAAGCTCAAGAAAATCTCTGTCTCATCACCAGTTGGTTACAAAACCAGGAAACAAACATCCCAGGGAGTAAATATCAAAGTTAACATTTAAAAATGTTAAAATGTACAGTGTGCAGCAAAAGAGTACAAGACAAACAAAGAAACAGGAAATGATCGCCCATCCAAAGGAAAAGACTGAAGATCCAGAACACACCAACAAAGAAGACAATGTGGACAAACTGAAAAATGTCTTCAAAAAAAATGATCTCAAAAATGCTCAAGGAGATGAAAGAAAGTACAAAGAAAGAATTACAGGATATCATGAAAACAATGAATGAACAATATGAGAGCCAAGTAAAAAGAAGTTTTAAAAAGGAACCAACCAGTACTGTAGTTGAAGACCACAATAACTGAAATGAAAAATGCCCAGGAGGGTTTAAAGAGCAGATTGGAGATGGCAGAAGAAAGAATCAGTGAACTTAAAGACAAGGCACTTGAAATGAGTCTGCCTGGTTCTTGCCCAGCTGGCTGCTGCAGACTGGGAGAGACATGGTGGCCCTCCCCCTGGGAAAAAGAGGGGGACATAGCACAATTCTGATCCAACTGTTGACTGGAGAAATTGGCTCTCTGTGTCCCAGTAGCCTTGATTCCTTCCAGGCAGGAGCCTGGGATGCTCACTGCAACATTATTTCCACATATAGAGAAACTGCAGTGAGTGACTCTACTATACTGTGGCTCCTGGTGCCCACCCCCAACCTCAAGACCAACAGCTTCTGGTCAGCCCTGACCCTGCCCAATTGGCTACTGCAGACAAGAGTTGGGTAAGCCCTCCCACCCAAAAACAGAGAGAGACATGGCACAGTTCTGATCCAACTGTTGGTGGTGAAATTAGACTTCAGGGTCCAAAAGCCTTAGTGTTTCTGGACAGGTGGCTGCAGCACCATGGTGACATTATTTCCAGCCACCTCAGAAAGAGACAGGACAAAGGGCTAAAAATAACTTACCTTGTAGGGCTCTGAGGAATAGGTTGTGAAAGCCTGCCATCTGCTGGGAAGGTTGGGAAAATGCGGTCTTGGGATGCTGCTTTCCAGACCCTCTCTCCAGGGCCCTTTGGAACAGTCTGCACTTAATCTGTGGGGTCCTGGCCCTGTACTGGCTGGGAAATACTGACAAACCAAGTGCCAAAGAAGACTCTTAACAAAAACCCAATCAAAAACAAAAACTTAGGAGAGAGAAACCAACTTTCAAGATAATATTATCAAGATAACTAGATGCCCAGATAACACCAAAAAATTACAAGACATACTAAGAAACAAGAAGATATGGCCAAGCCACATGATTAAATAAAAGTCAGAAGTGACATAGAATTTGGAACTATTCAAAGATGCAGAAAACAAATCTTCTAAATAATTTCAATGAGATGGCTCAAGAGATAAAGGATATTAAGAAGACACTAGGAGAGCATATAGAAGAATTTGAAAGAAAACACAGAAAAATAATGATTTTATGGAAATATAAGACACTATAGATGAAATTAAAAATACACTAGAGACAGAAAACAGCAGATTTGAAGAGGCAGAAGAAAGGATCAGTGAGATAGAAGACAAGGTAACCAAATTCAAACAGACAAAAGAAAAAATGGAGGAAATAATTGAAAAAATTTGAGCAGGGTCTCAAGAAAATGTCTGACAACACAAAGCATACACATGTACACATCATAGGTGTCCCAAAAGGAGAAAAGAAGGAACAAGAGCCAGCAAGAATATTTGAGGAAATAATGGATGAAAATAATATATATGCAAATCCAAGAAGTCAACATATACCAAAGAGAATAAATCCAAATAGACCTACTCCAAGACACATACTAACCAGACTGTCAAATGCTAAAGAGAAGGAGAGAACCCTGGAAGCACCAAGAGAAAAGAGATTCACCACATATAAGGGAAGCCATGTAAAACTAAGTGCTGATTTCTCATTAGAAGCCATGGAGGTGAGAAGGCCAGCCAAGAATTCTTCATCCAGCTAAGCTGTCCTTCAAAAATGAGGGAGAATTAAAAATATTCACAGATAAACAGAAGCTGAGAGAACTGTTCATTAACAAAAGATCTGTCCTATAGGAAATACTAAAGGGGATTCTGCTGGCTGAAAAAAAAAAAAAAAAAAGAAAGGAGATGTATGGAGTAGAGTATACAAATGAAGATTATTAGTAAGAATAACTAAAAAGATAAAAAGAGAGAAAAAATAGATCTGACAAATAAAGGCCAAAGGATAAATTGGTTAAAGTAAGGACTGATTTCACAGTCATAACATTGAATTTTAATGGAATAAACTCCCCAATCAAAAGACACAGTGCGGTCGCGTTTACTGCTTCGGGGGGTGGCCGGTTGCTGAACCCTCGGCTCTCGGACTTGCTCGGAGGGTACCGGCGGCGGGGGCTCTTTCCCGGAGGCGAGGGCGAGGTGGGGGACTTGGCCAGGTCCCCGGCGGTGGCGTGCAAGGTGTGGAGGGCGGCGCGAGAAAACAGGTGGGATGCTTTTCTCAGGAGTGTAAAACCAAGAGCGTTTATTCAGGGGTGAGCACAAGTTATATAGGCTGGCATAGAGGGCGGGGTCGGTGTAGGGGTGTGGGGTCCTTATATGGCAATGCTGAAGGGATAAAGGCTAGGATTGGTTCTGAGAGGACGCGGAAGCTGTTCACAGCGGGCGGGAGTTGCTTTGGCAACTGTGCTTGCGCACTGGTGGTGGCGGGAGTTGCTCAAGGTAACGGGGAGTGTGGTGCAAGATGGGGGGGGGGGCGGTTTTCTCCGGCAAGCTTCCTTTAACGGTTGTATTTTGGGTGAGGAAATGGGGCCTGCATCCGGCTCCACTTTCTCAGGCCCGGGGGGCTGTGGAGGGCGCTACCGCCCGTGCCCACCACCCTCCCCAGGGGAGGATCCGGTCCCCCGGCCCAGGCCCGCCAAGTTGAAGCACGTAATCAGTATCCCGCATTACTGGCAGGATGGGAAAAAAATTATATATATATATATGATCCATCTATATGCTGTTTACAAAAGACTCATTTTAGTCCCAAACATACAAATGGGAAGAAAGTGAAAAGATGGGAAAAGATAGCCCATGCAAGCAGTAACCAAAAATTAGCTGGGGTAGCCATACAAATATCAGACAAAAAAGACTTTAAATGCAAAAAATGTTGTAAAAGACAAAGAAGGACATTATATATTAATAAAATGGGCAATTCACCAAGAAGAAATAAAAATCATAAATATTTATGCACCTAATCACAATGCCCCAAAATACATGAGGCAAACACTGACAAAACCGAAGGGAGTAATGGACATCTCTACTATAATATGGGAAGACTTCAACAGACGACACTCTTCAAGTGATAAAATGTCTAAACAGAGGATCAATATGGAAACAGAGAACCTAAATAATATGATAAATTAACTAGATTTAAGAGAAATATATAGAACATTGCACCCACAAACAGCAGGATATATATTCTTCTCAAATGCTCCTGGAATATTCCCCAGGATAGACCACTTGCTGGGGCACAAAACAGGTCTTAACTAATTTTAAAAGACTGAAATTATTCAATTCTCTGATCAAAATGGAATGAAGCTGGAAATCAATAACAGCTGGAGAACTGGAAAATTCACAAATATATGGAGGTTAAACTACATGCTCTAAAACAATCAGTGGATCAAAGAAAAAACTGCAAGAGAAATCAACAAATATTTGTCTCAAGATAAATGAAACAAAAACGCAACATATCAAAACTTATGGGACGCAGCAAAGGCAGTGCTGACAGGGAAATGTATAGCTCTAAATGCCTACATTTAAAGCAGAAGGAGCTAAAATCAAAGACCTAACTGAACACCTGGTGAAACTAGAGAAAGAACAGCAAACTAATCCCAAAGCAAGCAGAAGGAAAGATATAACAAAGATTATAGTGGAAATAAATGAAACAGAGAACAACAACAAAAAAAAATTGAATCAACAAAATCAAAAGTTGGTTCTTTGAGAAGATCAATAAAATTGATAAGCCCTTAGCTAGACTGACAAACACAAAAAGAGAGAAGATGCAAATAAACAAAATCAGAAATGAAACAGAGGTCATTACCCCAAACCCTGAAGGAATAAAAACAGATCATAAGAGGTTACTATGAACAACTCTGCAACAACAAACTAGAAAACTTAGATAAAATGCCACAATTTCCTAGAAACACATGAATGACCAAAACTGGCCTGAGAAGAAATAGAAGAACTCAACAAACCAAACACAAGTAATGATTTCAGTCAGTCATCAAAAACTTCCCAACAAAGAAAAGCCCAGAACCAGATGGCTTCACAGGTAAATTTAACCAAGCATTCCAAGATTTACTACCAATTCTGTTCAAACTCTTCCAAAAATATGAAGAAAATGGAACACTACCTAACTCACCCTTATACCAAAGCCTGATAAAGATACAAGAAAAGAAAACCACAAACCAATATCTCTAATGAATACAGATGCAAAATTCAACAAAATACTTCCAAATCGAATCCAACAGCACAGTAAAAAATTATACACTAGTACAAACTGGGTTTTATCCCAGGTATGCAAGGGTGGTTCAACACAAGAAAATCAATCAACGTAACACATCATATTAACAAATGAAATGGAAAAACCACATAATCATCTCAATTCATACAGAAAAAGCATTTGAAAAATCCAGCATCTTTTCTTGATAAAGCACTTTAAAAGATAGGAACAGAAGGAAACTTCTCAAGCTGATAAAGGGCATATATGAAAAACACACAACTAACATCATACTCAATGGAGAGAAACTGAAAGCCTTCCCTCTAAAATCAAGAACAAGACAAGGATGCCCACTATCACCAGTGTTATTCAACATTGTGCTAGAAGTTATAGCTAGAGCAATTAGGCAAGAAAAAGAAAGAAAAGACATCCAAATCAGAAAGGAAAAAAAAAAAAACTCACTATTTGCAGATGACATGATCCTGTATTTAGATATCCTTAAAAACAAAAAACAAAAAAAAAAAAAAAAAGTGACTGGAGCTAATAAACAAGTTCAGCAATGCAGCAGGATACAAAATTAACTCGCAAAACTCAGTTATGTTTCTATACACTAGTAATGATTATCTGAGGAGGTGATCAAGAAAAAAAATTCCATTCACAAGAGCAACTAAAAGAATCAAATATCTAAGAATAAACTTAACCAAGGATGTAAAAACCTGTACACAGAAAACAACAAAACATTGCTAAAAGAAATCAAAGTAGACCTAAACAAATAGAAACACATTCTGTGTTCATGAATTGAAAGGCCAAATGTCATTAAGATGTTAATTCTTCCCAAATAGATCTACAGATTCATTGCAATACCAATCAAAATTCTAACAGCCTACTTTGCTGAAATGGAAACACAATTTTATTTGGGAAGGGAAAGGGGACTCTAATAGCCAAAAACATCTTGAAAAAGAAGACTAAAGTGGGAGGACTCATGTTTCCTATCTGTAAAGCATATTATAAAGCCATAGTGGTCAAAACAGAATGTATTGCATGAAGGTAGACGTATTGATCCATGGAATCTAATTGGGAGCTCAGAAACAGACCCTCGGGTCTATGGTCAATTGATTATTTTTTTCCAAATAACAAAAATTAACTATTTTATAAAATAAAATGTCATTTTAATCATTTTTATGTGTGAATTTAAGTCACATTAACTTATATTAAATTAACTGCATTCACAATATAGTGCTACCATCATCTCCACACAAAAACTTTGTACTTACCCCAAACAGAATTGCTATAGTCATTAAGCATTAACACCCCATTCCTCCCTCCCTCAGCACCTGGTAACTTTTTTTAAATCAACCTTTATTGAGTTATATTCACATACCATACAATCATCCATAGTTACAACCAATTGTTTACAGTACCATCATATAGTTATGCATTCATAACCACAATCAATTTTTGAACATTTTCATTACTCCAAAAAAAATATTTGACTAAGAATAAAAGTAAAAAAGAGGGAGACTCGGGCAAGATGGCGGCATAGAGAGGAGTGGAAGCTAAGTAGTTCCCCTGGAACAACTACAAAAAACCAGAAACAACTAGTAAATAATCCAGAATAACTGTGGGGGGACAAACGAGACCATCCATTCATCATACACCAACCAGAATTGGGAGGAATGCCCGAGAACACAGCATAAAATCTGTAAGTAAAACCTGCGGAACCAGGTCAGGAGACCCCCTCCCCCATAGCCCAAGCTGCAAAGCCTCGTGGTGCCACAGAGAAGCTCTCTCCCAGCAAGCAAATACAGCTCAGCTGAGCTCCAACTGGGGCTTTAAGTAGCGAGCGTGAACTGCTCACTACAGGTACGCAGCCCCAGAAAACAGACAGACCTGGGAGACGACTGACCTGGGAGAGCCAGAGGGTCACCTTAGACTGGGTCTGAAGGGGACTATCTGTTTCTTTTTTGGCTCAGTGGAGAAAGCCCCAGTCATTTTCAGTTTCCAGGGCTGTGACTCCGGGAAGGGTGGAGACAGCACAAGCAGAGAGCGAGACCATTGAAATGCTAATGACCTCCACCTGAGGGGTCTGTCTTCTCTAGGAGGAAAGGGGTGGCGCCCTTTCCATTCAGAACCAGAACCCAGAGCCTGGGGGAACACGGCCATACCTCCTCACACCAGTCAAGAATTATAGGCTAACAGGCGTCACCTGCTGGGCAGAAAAGCACAGTGACCTGAGGCATCAAAGGGTGGAGCGATTTTCTAAGACACACCCGCAGGGAAACCAGATACTGAATATTTCTTCCCTCTGGGACCTGAGCTTGTTCTGGTCTGGGAAAACCTGATTTGGATAACCAAGGAAACCATGCCTAGACAACAGAAAATTACAACCTACACTAAGAAAAACAAAGTTATGGCCCAGTTAAAGGAACAAATGTACACTTCAACTGAGATACAGGAATTTAAACAACTAATGCTAAATCAATTCAAAAAGTTTAGAGAAGATATGGCAAAAGAGATAGAGGCTGTAAAGGAAGCACTGGACATGTATACAGCAGAAATCAAAAGTTCAAAAAACCTACTAGTAGAATCTATGGAAATGAAAGGCACAACACAAGAGATGAAAGACACAATGGAAACATACAACAGCAGATCTCAAGAGGCAGAAGAAAACACTCAGGAACTGGAGAACAAAACACCTGAAAGCCTACACGCAAAGGAGCAGATGGAGAAAAGAATGAAAAAATATGAGCAACATCTCCAGGAACTCAAGGATGAAACAAAATACAATAATGTACGTATCATTGGTGTCCCAGAAGGAGAAGAGAAGGGAAAGGGGGCAGAAGCAATAATAGAGGAAATAATTAATGAAAATTTCCCATCTCTTATGAAAGACATAAAATTACAGATCCAAGAAGCGCAGCGTACTCCAAACAGAAGAGATATGAATAGGCCTACGCCAAGACACTTAATAATCAGATTATCAAATGTCAAAGACAAAGAGAGAATCCTGAAAGCAGCAAGAGAAAAGCAATCCATTACATACAAAGGAAACTTAATAAGACTATGTGCGGATCTCTCAGCAGAAACCATGGAGGCAAGAAGGAAGTGGTGTGATATATTTAAGATACTGAAAGAGAAAAACCACCAACCAAGAATCCTGTATCCAGCAAAGCTGTCCTTCAAATATGAGGGAGAGCTCAAAATATTTTCTGACAAACAGACAATGAGAGACTTTGTGAACAAGACACCTGCCCTACAGGAAATACTAAAGGGAGCACTACAGGGTGATAGAAGACAGGAGTGTGTGGTTTGGAACACAATTTTGGGAGATGGTAGCACAACAATGTAAGTACACTGAACAAGGGTAACTATGAATACGGTTGAGAGAGGAAGGTGGGGAGCATGTGAGACACCACAAGAAAGGAGGAAAGATAAAGACTGGGACTGTGTAACTTGGTGAAATCTAGAGTATTCAACAATTGTGATAAAATGTACAAATATATTCTTTTACGAGGGAGAACAAGCAAATGTCAACCTTGCAAGGTGCTAAAAATGGGGAGGCATT
Source organism: Choloepus didactylus (assembly GCF_015220235.1). Lineage (NCBI taxonomy): Eukaryota > Metazoa > Chordata > Mammalia > Pilosa > Megalonychidae > Choloepus > Choloepus didactylus. The sequence goes on from NC_051310.1 coordinate 164,546,449, forward strand.
GGGGGAGGGATGCAATCACCATAAACTAGAGACTGTAACTAATAGAATCATTGTATTATGCTTCCTTTAATGTAACAAAGGTGATATACCAAGGTGAATGCAGATAAGAGGGGGGTATAGGGGAGGCATGTTAGACATTCAACATTGGTGGTATTGTCTGATTCTTTATTCTACTTTGATTTAAAGTTATTTTTCCTTTTGCTGCTTCCTAGCTGTCATTTTTTTGTTTCGTCTTTCTTTTGCCTCTCTACCTTCTTTGACTCTCCCTCCTGCCTTGTGGAAGAAATGTAGATGCTCTTGCTTAGTATGAGCAGAATGTTCAATTAGGATGAACTTAAATGTTTGGAAATGAACAGGGGTGTTGGTAGCAAGATGTGAGAATAACTAACAGTGCCGAATGGTGTGTGACTGAGGTGGAAAGGGGAAGCTCAGAGTCATATATGTCACCAGAAGGAAAGTTGGAGGTCAAAAGATGGAAATGTATAAAACTGAATCCTATGGTGGGCAATGTCCATGATCAACTGTACAAATACTAGAAATCACTTCGTGAACCAGAACAAATGTATGACAATACAATTAGGAGTTAATAATAGAGGGGCATATAGGGAAGAACTATATACCTATTACAAACTATATACTACAGTTAGTAGTATTTCAACATTTTTTCATAAACAGTAACAAACGTACTATATCAATACTAGGAGTCAACAATTGAGGGGGGTTCATTAGGGATAGGGGAGGTTTAGAGTTTCCTTTTCTTTTTTTCTTTTTTTCATCTTTCACTTTATTTCTTGTCTGGAGTAATGAAAAGTTTCTGAAAATTGAACAGAAATTAAGTGTGATGGATGCACAGCTGTATGAGGGTACCCAGGGGCAAGTGATTGTACACTTTGGATCTTTGGATAATTGTATGGTATCTGAACAATCTCAATAAAAATGAAAAAAAAAATTTCAAAAAAAAAAAAAAGGAAAAAAGAATACCCAAAACATCCCATCTCCCAGCCCCCCACTATTATTCATTTACTTTTTGTCCCCATTTTTCTACTCATCTGTCCATACACTGTATAAAGGGAAGGTGAGCCATAAGGTTTTCACAATCACACAGTCACACTTCAAGATATATAGTTATACAATCATCTTCAAGAATCAAGGCTACAGGGCTGCAGTTCAACAGTTTCAGGTATTTCCTTCTAGCTATTCCAATACATTAAAAACAAAAAAGGATATGTATATAACACATAAGAATAACCTCCAGAATGACTTCTCAACTATTTGAAATCTCTCAGCCACTGAAACTTTATTTTGTTTCATTTCTCTTCCCCCTTTTGGTCCAAGAAGGCTTTCTCAATCCCATGATGCCAGGACCTGGTTCATCCCTAGGAGTCATGTCCCACATTGCCAGGGAGATTTACACCCCTTGGAGTCCTGTGCCACAAAAGGAGGAGTGCAGTGAGTTCACCTGCTGAGCTGGCTTCAGGATAGAGGCCACATCAGAGCAACAAAAGAGGTTCTCTGGGGGTGACCCTTAGGCACAATTATGATTAGGCTTAGCCTCTCCTTTGCAGTAACAAGCTTCATAAGGGCAAGCCCCAAAATTGAGATCTAGGCCTACTAAGCTGATAGACCCCAATGCTTGCAAGAATATCAGGAATTCCCCAGGTGGGGAAGTTTAATATTTCCATCTTTTTCCCCAGTCCCTCAGGGGGATTTGAAAATACATTTTTATTCTCTGCCCAAATTACTTTGGGATGCATCAGGGCTTCAAACTAACCTTTACAAACCAACCAGATCTCACCCCCTATACAAGGTTCCATGTAATTATGGTATTTGAATAAACTGAACATACAAGTTAAATTATATAGTGTGCTAAAAAAATATAGATTTTATACCAAATGAACATCTATTCCTTTGGTTGCATGCAGAAGTTGAAGTTTTAAAACAATTCAATAGCATCCTTTACCATTTAGTTTGATTTGCCTTAGTCCTAACCAGATCAGCTTCATTCACATCTCATTGAAGTCTGAACTCTTTTTCAGCTTTTTTTTTAACAGCTGCTATATGGTGTAATACTGACATTCATAGCTGCCTAACTCAAGCTCTTAGTGTCAGGTGTCACAAAGATACCCAAAGTTCCAGGGACCAACCAGGTTATACACAAAGACTCAGCATCTCAGAATTTAGAGATAACCATTACAACTTAGGAATAGGTGTGACTGCTATAAAGGCTTACAATCTAGGGAACTTTTCAATAAGCCCTCCCCTGATAACCTATGCCCTAAGATTCAATTCTCAGAGTTTGCACATTATATTTAGTCCATATTAGTCAGGCGTTATAATGTTTGTCTTTTTGTTTCTGGCTTATTTCATTCAAAATGCTGCCGTCAGGTTCCATTCATCTAGTTGTATGTCTCACAACTTCATTCTTTCCTGCAGTCACTCAATATTCTATTGTATGAATAGATACGGTCAACTGATTTTTTGACAAGGCTCACACATCCACTCAATTGGGACAAAACAGTCTCTTCTATAAATGGTGCTGGGAGAGCTGGATATCCATATCCAAAAGAATGAAAGAGGAACCCTATCACACTTTCTATACAAAAATTAACTCAAAATGGATCAAAGACCTAAATATAAGAGACAATGTCATAAACCTCCTGAAAGAAAATGTAGGGAAACATCTTCAAGATCTTGGGATAGACAGTAGTTTCCTAGACCTTACACCCAAAGTACAAGCAATGAGAGAAAAAAAAAAAATAGACAATTGGGACCTCTTCAAAATTCAATACTTCCATGCTTCACTTTGTCAAAAAGGTGAAAAGGCAACCAACTCAATGGGAGAAAATATTTGGAAACCATATTAGTCCATATTAGTGAGGCATTATAATGTTTGTCTTTTTGTTTCTGGCTTATTTCATTCAAAATGCTGCCCTCAAGTTCCATTCATCTAGTTGTATCTCTCACAACTTCATTCTTTCCTGCAGTCACTCAAAATTCTATTGTATGAATAGATACGGTCAACTGATTTTTGACACATGAAAAGATGTTCATCTTCATTAGCTATTAGGGAAATGCAAATCAAAACCACAATGAGATACCATTTCATACCTATCAGAACGGCCACCATTGAAAAAACAGGAAACAACAAGTGTTGGAGAGGATGTGGAGAAAAAGGACCACTTTTCCACTGCTGGAATGTAAAATGGTACAGCCACTGTGGAAGATGGTTTGGTGGTTCCTCAGAAAGCAATGTATAGATTGCCCTATGATCCAGCAATCCCACTTTTCAGCATATACCCAGAAGAACTGAAAGCAGGACATGAACAGATATTTGCACACCGATGTTCATAGCAGCATTGTTCACAATGGCCAAAAGATGGAAAAAATCCAAGTGTTTGTCATCTGATGAAAGGAAAAACAAAGTGTGGTATATATATACAATGGAATATTATTCAGCAGTAAGAAGGAATGGAATCCTGAAGCATGCAACAACACTGATGAACCTTGAGGACATTATGATGAGTGAAATTAGTCAGACACAAAAGGACAAAAATTGTTTGATCTCACTAATATGAACTAATTACACTATGTAAACCCATAGACATAGAGTCTAGAATATAGGTTACCAGGAAGGAGATAGACAGTGGCCAGGAGAAGGTGGAATAGTAACTTAAGATGTGCAGAATTTTTAACTAGGTTGAATTTAAACGAGTAGAAATAGAGGTGATGGTATCACATTATCATGAGTATAAATAACAGTGCTGAATTATGTGTGAATGCGGCTGATAGGGGAAATTTAGAGCCATCTATGTCACCAGAAGGAAAGCCAGTAAATCTTGTGGTGGATGATGACTGTGATTAACAGAACAAAGATAAAAAATTTCCCCCATGAATTAGAACAAATGTACAAAACTATTACAAGGAGTTAATAATAGGGTGATATATAGGGAGAAACACCTATTGTAAAGTATGGATTACAGTTAACACTAACATCTTAATATTCTTTCATCAACAGTGACAAATGTACCACATCAATGCTATGGGATCCATGATAGAGGGGAATAAGGGGCATGGGATGTTTTGGGTTTTCTCTTTTTCCTTTTTCTTCTCTTTTTTTTCCCCATGGAGTAATGAAAATATTCTAAAATTGACTGGTGATTAATGCACAACTATGTGATGATACTGGGAACTACTGATTTGTATACTTTGGATGGATTGTATGGGGTGTAAACATATCTCAATAAAATTGCATTAAAAAAGAAAAAAGTGGAAACAACCTAAGACAACTATAGGACACCATCATGAGCTATAATATACACATTATAATCCCAGAAGGAGAAAAAAGAGAGAAAGGGGCAGAAGGAATAGTCAAAGAAATAACGGAGAACTTCCCAAACTTAGCAATAGATGTGAATATGCACATTCAAGAAGCTCAGAGAACAAATGGGAAAAAGATGAAGAAAAATACACCTTGTTTTTACTGATAACACTATCCAATGCAAAAGACAAAGAGAGAGATCAACATGGTGATGTAAACAGCTAATCAAAACTTCTCTCCAGAGATTCAATGAAAAAAAGAAAAATTCTGAATTGTTTGAAACTCTGGAGGAGGATATAGACTGGGAAAAGACCCTGTGAAAATCTAATTGAAGAAAGAGAAGAAATATCAGGTAGGAATCTTCTGTCCCAGGCCAGCCAGTCCTCTCCCCTCCCCCTCATGTGGAAAAGGCACAGAATCAGCAGACAGGACCACTCTCACCAGGGACAAAGATTTTAAAATCTCTCACAGCAGTGAAAGAAGACCCAGTGGAAAGGGCATGACATTTCAAGGCCCAGATCAGTGAGGGACAGGGACTAAGAAAATGTGGACAGAGACTAGTTCCAGCCCTGGGTCTGAAAACCCTTTCCCCACCCTTGAGGGAAGCAGCAGCCAGCGGCCGTTTCCTTGCCTTGATGATGGCTGGAGTACTGGGTCAGCTGAGGGAGTCCTCTGCCACAGGTGTAGCTCCACATCAAGATTTTGGCTGAAAAGTGAGGGCAGAGGAATCCCACAGTTTCAGCTCACCTGTGCTCAGAAGCAAAGCAACCTCTGAGGATGATTACATTACGAAACAGTGCCATCTGCTGGACAGCCCAGAAAGGGCAAGGGAAGTAAAATACTTATTAAAAGATGCTTCAGACCCTTTCTTAGTAGCACAGGATGTGGCCTACATGTCCCATACAGAAACCGAGCCCTGTTTTAACTGAGAAAACAACTGTTAAAGCTGGAATCCAAAACAAACCCAGGTCTTCCTAGCCAGCGGAAAACAGCGCACCACTGGAAGCCAGCAGATCTATATTATCACATGGAGTGAACTTGCTTGGGTGCCCAGTGCCTACCTCCCATCCCTGTGGCAGGCCACAGTGGGTGCCTGATTTTGGGGGGAAGACTGGGAGGCAGAGCCAATCTGACAACTGGCAAGAGAGAGAAACAAAGAAAAGATAGAGATCAAAGACCACCAATAAGAAAAATGTAGGCAAAGGAGAGAAAACAACACCCAGAATAAACCAATCAAGAAAATCAGATGCCTAGACACCAGCAAAAAAATCACAAGCCACATCAGGAAATGGGACGCTATGGCCCAGTCAAAGGAAGAAACTAACACTTCAACTGAGATTCAGGAGTTGAAACTAATTATAGATCTTCAAACAAATCTTTTAAATCAAATTAATGAGTTGAGAAAGAATGTGACAAAAGAGATGAAGGATATAAAGAAGACGCTGCATGATCTTAAGGAAGAATTTATAAGCTTAACAAAACAAATGGCAGAACTCATGGGAATGAAAGGCATGAAAGAAGAGATGAAAAACACAATGGAGACATACAACAGCAGACTTAGGCAGAAGAAAGGATCAGTGAGCTGAAGGACAGGCATCTGAAATCCTGCACACGAAGGAACAGATAGAGAAAAGAATGGAAAAATATGAACAGGGTCTCAGGGAACTCAAGAAGCACATGAATATACATGTTGTAAGTGTTCCAGAAGGAGAACAGAAAGGAAAAGCAGCAGAAAGAATAATAGAAGAAATAATCAATGAAAATTTCCCAACTCTTATGAAAGACATAAAATTACAGATCCAAGAAGCACAGTGTAACCCAAACAGAAATGATCCAAATAGACCTACTCCAAGACACTTACTAATCAGATTTTCAAATGTCAAAGACAAAAAAAGGATTCTGAAAGCAGCAAGAGAAAAGCAATCCATCACATGCAAGGGACGCTCAATAAGACTAAGTGCGATCTCTCAACAGAAACCGTGGAAGTGAGAAGATAGTGATATGATATTTTCAAGATACTGAGAGAGAAAAACTGCCAACCAAGAACCCTATATCCAGCAAAACTCTCCTTCAAAAATGAGAAAGAGTTTAAAATATTTACAGGTAAACAGACACTGAGAGAGTTCATGAACAGTAGACCTCCTCTACAAGAAATGCTAAAGGGAGTGCTACAGACTGACAAAAGACAAGAAAGAGAGATTTGGAGAAGAGTGCAGAAATGAAGATATCAGGAGACAGAAAGAGCGTAGAGATCAGGCATTTGATGTTGAAGGAGTATAGAATGTCCTAGAGGATTGACTGTATGGATCCAGAAATGGATAGCATGATACTGTGTAATGGTAGCACAATATTTTAAGTACAATGAAAAAAAGATGATTGTGAATATGGTTGAAAGAGGAAGTTTATGGTTATGTATGAAACAAGAAGGAAAAGTAGAAGATAAAGACTGGGACTGTATAACTTTGTGAAACCTAGAGTGGTCAATGAGTGTGATTAAATGTACAAATATAAGAATGTTTTTCATGAGGGAGCAGCAAGAAGGAATGAAGTTGTGAGGTATGCAACTAGGTGAATGGACTGTGAGGACAGTAGGTCGAGTGAAATAGGCTAGAAATGAAAAGACAAACATGATAATGCCTCACTAATATGGACAAATAATAATGTGCAAACTCTGAGAATTGAATCTAGGAGCATGGGTTATCAGAGGAAAGCTTATGTAAAGGTTCCTAGATTATAAGCTCTTACTGCAGTCACATCTGTTCATAAGTTATAACAGTTATTTTTAAATTTTGAGATGTTGAGTTTGTGTGTGATGTGGTCATTCCCTGGAGCTTCCGGTGTCTATCTGGCACCTGGGACTCGTTGTCAGAGTTCAGCAGCTGTGAGTGTCAGCATTGCCCCATGAACCAAATGTTAATAACACTGAAAAGGAGATCAGACTTTGATTGGACATATGAATGAAGTGGACTTGGTTGAGATTGGGGTAGATCAGACTATAGGGTAGAGGATGATATTAACTGTGTTTTAAAGCGTTGGCTTCTGTGTAGGACCAAAGGAAGAGATGTTTATTTGGTGAAAGATCTATATTTTCTGTAGCACACTATATAATTTAATTTGTATGGTCAGTGTACTCAAATACCGTAATTACATGGAACCCTGTCTAGGGAGTGAGCTCTTGTTGGTTTGTACAGGTTAGCACAAAGCTCCAGTACAACCCAGAGTAATTTGGGCAGAGAATAAAAGTATTTGAAAAGCCCCCTTTGAGGAACTGGGGAAAAATGTGAAAATATTAAACTTCCCCACCTGGGGAATTCCTGATATTCTTGCAAGCATTGGAGACTACCATTTTAGTAGGCTGAGACCTCAATCTTGGGGCTTGCCCTTATGAAGCTTGTTACTGCAAAGGAGAGGCTAAGCCTAATCATAATTGTGCCTAAGAGTCACCCCCAGAGAACCTCTTTTGTTGCTCAGATGTGGCCTCTCTCTCTAAGCCAACTCAGCAGGTAAACTCACTGCCCTCCCCCTAAGTGTGACATGACTCCCAGGGGTATAATCTCCCTGGCAACATGGGACATGCCACCCAGGGATGAGCCTTGACCCGGCATCATAGGATTGAGAAAGCCTTCTTGACAAAAAGAGGGGAGAGAAATGAAACAAAATAAAGTTTTAGTGGCTGAGAGATTTCAAATGGAGTTGAGAGGTCATCCTTGAGGTAACTCTTATGTGTTATATAGATACCCTTTTTAGTTTTTAGTTTATCAGAATAATTTGAAGGAAATATCTGAAACTGCCGGACTGCAATCCAGTATCCTTGATTCTTGAAGGTGAGTGTACAACTGTATAGCTTACATGTTGTGACCATGTGATAGTGAAAACCTTATGGCTCACACTCCCTTTACCCGGTGTATGGACAAATGAGTCAAAAAATGGGGACAAAAAGTAAATGAATAATATGGGGGAGGAGGGGTTTGGGACGTTTTGTGTGTTCTTTTTACTTTTATTTTTACTCTTATTTTTGTTTTTTGGAGTAATGAAAATGTTCAAAACTTGATTGTGGTGATGAATGCACAGCTATATAATGATACTGTGAACAACTGTTTTACACTTTGGATGATTGTATGGTTTGTGAATATATTTCAAGTTTTTAAAATATCAAACAAAAATGACAAGGAGCGAGTTCAGAAAGCTGCAAGAGAAAAGCAATAAGTTAAATACAAGGGACTCCCAATAAGATTGAGTGTTGATTTCTTATCAGAAACCATGGAAGCAAGAAGGCAGTGGGTTGAAATACTTAAAGTACTGAAGGAAACAAGCGTCAGTCAAGAGTTTTATAACCAGCGAGACTCTTTCAAAAATGAGGGAGCGATTAAGACATTCTCAGATAAACAAAAGCTGAGGGAATACATCACCACTAGACCTGCCCTACAAGCAATGCTAAAGGGACTTCTTCAGACTAAAATGAAAGGACAGTAGAGAGAGGTTCAAGGCAGCATAAAGAAATGAAACTCTGTAGTAAGGTAACCATTTGTATAATTATAAATGCCAGTATTATTGCATTGCATTGCTTGGTATGTAACTCCATTTCTTACTTCCTACAGGTGCTAAAAGCAAACGCATAAAAGGTAATGATAAATTTAGGTTTTGAGGCATACAATGTACAAAGGTATACGTGGTGAGCCAGTTTGGATTTATTATGTCCCAAAAATGACATGTTCTTAAATGCCATCTTGGGGGATCAGATGTGTTAATGTTGATCAGGTTGGAATCCTTTGTGTGTTTCCATGGAGATGTGACTCAATAGTGAGTGAAACATTTGGATTATTTCCATGGTGATATAGACCCCGCCCTTTCAGGGTGCATCTGATTTAATCACTGGAGTCCGATAAAAGAGCTCACAAACAGAAGGACCTCAGAGCAGCTGAAAGTGACATTTTGAAGAGCAGCTGAGTTGACATTTTGGAGAGCAGCTGAAAGAGACATTCTGCAGATGGCCACTGAAAACAGACTTTTGCTGACATTTTGGAGATGCTAGCCTAGTGTTTGCTCTGGAGAAGCTAAGAGAGGACAAACATCCCAAGAGCAACATTTTGAAGAAAGCACAGGAGCTGAGAGAGGAGCTGTAACACAACCCAGGATCAGGAGATGCCAGCCATGTTCCTTCCCAGCTAGCAGAGATGCCATTGGCCTTCCTTTGGTGAAGGCATCTCATGTTGATACCTTAAGTTGAACATTTTCATGGCCTTCAGACTATAAATTTGTAACCAAATAAGCCCCCTTTATAAAATCCAATCCATTTCTGGTATTTTTCATAACAACAGCATTAACAAACCAGAACATGTGGTAACATAGAAAAAAAAAACAATGGTGGGGGGACAGATGGTATAGGAAAAGTATATGTACATGCTAGTGAAGTTAATTTGGTATCAAAGCAAACATAGTTGTTATATATTTAGGGGTAAATTTTAACTCTATGGTACCCAAAAGTAAAACATGAAAAATATATAAATGAGAAGGCACTCAATATGGTATAACACAAGAAAGGAAATAAATGTAACAGTAGACTTTAATGGAAATTAAGGACTAAAAATGTGTAGGACTTGCAAATAGCAAAATGGCAAAAGAAAGACCTGTGTTATCAGTGGTGACTTTAAATGAAAATGGATTAAACTCTCCAGTGAAAGGGAAGAGATTGACAGATGGATGAAAAAGCATGACCCAACTATATGCTGTCTGCAAGACACTAAACTTAAAGTCAAAGATACAAGTACGCTGACAGTGACAGGATGGAAAAATATATGACATGCAAGTAGTAACCAAAAGGGAGCAGAAAGCTGGGGTGTCCATATTAATACAGGATAAAAGGACAAGGTTGGACATAATGTACTGATAAAGAGGACAATTCAACAGGAAGATGTAAGAATTATAAATATATATGCACTTAACAGCAAGCCCCAAAATATATGAAGCAAATACTGACAGATTTTAAGAGAGAAATTGGCAATTCTACATTAATAGTAGGAGACTTTAACACACCACTCTGAATAATGGATAGAAGATGTAGTCAGAAGATCAATAAGAAAGTACAGTATTTGAAAGATACACTAAGCCAACTAGACCTAGCAGACATACAGAACATTGCACCTAACAAAAACAGAATACACATTCTTCTTGAGTGCACATGAATCATTCTCCAGATAGACCATATGTCAGGTTAAAAAACAAATCTCAATAAATTCAAAAATATTGAAATCATGCATTGTATATTCTCTGACCACAAGGGAACAAAGCTGGAAGTCAGTAACAGATAGAAAAAGGGAAATTCATAAATATGTGTAAACTAAACAACCTAGTCTTAAATAATCACCATGGGTTAAGGGGGAAATCAGAAGTGGAATTAGAAAATATATTGAGGTGAATGAAAATGAAAATACAACATACCAGGGAAGAAAACATACCAGGCAAGGAAGACAGTGCTCAGAGGGATATTTATATCTCTAAATTCTAACACATAAAAGAAGAAAGAGAGGGGGCAAGATGGCAGCATAGAGAGGAGTAGAATTTCCTTAGTCCCCTGGAACAACTAATGAACAACCAGGAACAACTAGAAAATAATTAGGGAGACAACCATGACTGTCCACACATCATACATTAGCCTGGATTGGGAGAAATGCCTGAGATCACAGCATAAAATCTGTAAATAAAAGCTGTGGACCCATGCTGGGGGCCCCCCCTCCCCATGGCAGGCTGAGCTGCAAAACTTCACTGTGGTAGAAAGCAGCACTCTCCCAGCAAGTGAATATAGCTCAACCAAGCTTCAACCAGGGTTTTAATTAACAAATGTGGACTGCTGAATACAAGCTACAAACCCTCAACAAGCAAAGAGAGGCTTTTAATGATGACTGACCTTAAAGAACCAGAAGGGGAGTCCAGAAGACCAGGTGTTACCTCTGGTCGATAAGTGAAATTGGGAGGCCTTGTACTGGCACTAAAAGGGGGCTTTCTGTCACTTTTTCTCTCTCTCAACCTGAGAGGCTCAGTGGAGAGAGCCTCAGTCATTTTCATGGAGAGAGCCTCGGCCATTTTCAGTTCACAGTGCTCTGACACAGACAGGGGTGGAAATAACAGAGTCAGAGAGACCACAATTCAAATGCACATGATAACTCCCTAGGGGGTGTATCTTCCCTAAGAGTAAGGTGGTCCCTTCAGAACCAGACCCCAGAGCCTGGGGAAAAACAGCCAAAACAGAAACTAAAGAGGCCATACCTCCTTACGCCAGTAGGGAGCAACAGCCTGACAGGCACCACCTGCTGGACAGGTTAGGAAAAGCATAGCGGCTAGAGACCTCACAGGAAAGTCCGTCAATCTCTAATTTACACCCGCAGGGAGACTTGACACTGAATATAACCCCACTCTGCAATCTGAACCTATTCTGGTCTGGGGAAATTTGATTGGGGTAACCAAGGAAACCAGATGCCTAGACAACAGAAAACTACAATCTACACTTGGAAAAACAAAGATATGGCCCAGTCAAAGGAACAAACTTACACAACAATCAAGATACAGTTGAGATATCATTTCACTTTAATGAAACAATCTATTAAAGATTTTCAAAGAAATATGCCAAATCAAATCAAAAACCAAATCAGTGAGTTCAGGGAAGATATGGCAAAAAGAGATGAAGGATATAAAGAAAACACTGGGCAAACATAAGGTAGAAATCGAAAGTTTGAAAAAACTGGCAGAAACCATGGAAATGAAAGGCAGAACACAAGAGATGAAAAACACAATGGAGACATACAACAGCAGATACCAAGAGGCAGAAGAAAGCACTCAGGAACTGGAGAGCAAGATACCTGAAATCCTACACACAAAAGAACAGATAGGGAAAAGAATGGAAAAATATGAGCAACGTCTTAGGGAATTGAATGCCAACATGAAGCAGATGAATGTACATGTCATGGGTGTCCCAGAAGGAGAAGAGAAAGGAAAAGGGACAGAAGCAATAATAGAGGAAATAATCAATGAAAATTTCCCATCTCTTATGAAAGACATAAAATTACAGATCCAAGAAGCACAGCGTACCCCAAACAGAATAGATCTGAATAGACCTACACCAAGACTTAATAATCAGATTATTGGGGCAAAGGCTGTCTCCTCTCCAAACAGTGGGGTGGTGGCTAGGCTCGCCCCAATCCCCAGGAAATGCGCTCCACCCTCTCTGGGGCCTGGAGTGAGAGCACTCTTCCTGTACATCAAGGTGGAAGGCCCACCCTCTACCTCCAGGGCAAACTCACCCTTTCTCTGCATGTGGGCCACTCTGTTCTCCCAGCCCAAGACCTCTTGACTCCAGACCTCAACCTCCATGGTTCTGTCTTTGAAGAAATTTTTCCTTCAATTTGTTCCTTGTCTGTCTCCTCCAGTCCAGACTGGTAGTGGCTCTGTCTATAAAGATCTCGCAAAAATTCTGTTGGCTTCACATGAAGCACACAACAGGTGTCAAAGTTGTCAGACAATAGGACTTTCCACAAATCCTTTCTGGATAACTCCATCTCCAATCCTGGCTTGTACTGAAATGGCGGTTGGGTTCCGTGTTTGATTATATCCTCATGTTGGGGCTATAGCTTCTGGAGTTCCATCCCCTGAAAGCCCAGAATTTTCCAAACCATCAGTTTCTGGTTTCCATGAGCCCAAGAGTTCAGTTCTAAGTTTATCTCTCTCTGCTCGCATTTTACTATAAGCTGCAAGGAGAAGCCATGCTATATCCACAATTTTTAGTTTCAAAATCTCATCAACCAAGTCCCAGCTCATCACTCTCAAGTTCTTCCTTTCATCCGACACCAGAACTCAATTTTGCCAAATTCTCTGCCACTTTAAAACAAGGATTGCCTTTCTTCCAGTTTGCAACAACACTTCAACATTTGTGTTGAAGGCCTCATCAGAAGTATCTTTAGAGTCCATGTTTCTACCAACAGTCTCATCAAAGCGGTCTAGGCCTTTTCTATCAACCTCCTCACAATACTCCCAGAATCTTCCCCTTATCCATTTAAAAAGCCGTTCCACTATGTTTGGTATTTGCAAGCTCAGCAGCACCAGCACCCCACTTCTCTGGTACCAAAATCTGTTCTAGTTTTCTAATGCTGCTGGGATACAAAATACCAGAAATGGATTGGCTTTTATAAAAGGGGGTTTATTTGGTTACACAGTTAATGTCTTAAGACCGTTAAGTGTCCAAGGTAATGCATCAACAATCAGGTACCTTCACTGGACGATGGCCAATGGTGTCCTGAAAACCTCTGTTAGCTTGGAAGGCATGTGGCTGGCGTCAGTTCCAGAGTTCTGGTTTCAAAATGGCTTTCTCTGAGGATGTCCCTCTCACAGCTCCTGTGCATTCTTCAAAGTGTCCCTCTGGCTGTAGCAAGCTCGGTCCTTCTATCTGAGCATATATAGTGCTCTAGCAAACTAATCAAGACCCATGCTGAATGGGTGGGGCCACACCTCCATGGAAATCATCCAATCAGAGTAATCACCTACAGTTGGGAGGGTAGCATCTCTATGGAAACACTCAAAGAGTTACAATCTAATCAACAATAATATGTCTGCTCACACAAGATTGAATCAAAGATAATGGCATTTGGGGGGACATAATACATTCAAACTGGCACAAATTCCAACTATCTTCTTTGCAGAAAGGGAAAAGCCAATCAACAAATTTGTATGGAAGGGTGGGTAAGGGGCTCCGAATAGCTAAGCCATCTTGAAAAAGAAGAATGAAGTGGAAGACTCATACTTCTCAATCCTGAAACTTATTACAAAGTGACAGTAATCAAAAGAGCATGGTATTGGCACAAGGACAGACATATAGACCAATGGAATAGAATTGAGAGTTCAGAAATAAACCCTCATATTTATGGCCAACTGATTTTTAACAAGGAGACAAAGACCACTCAATTGGGAAAGAATTGACTCTTCAACAAATGGAACTGAGAAAACTGCATCTCCATTTGCAAGAAGGAGGAAGCCCCCTGCCTCACACCATATCCAAAAATCAGTTCAGAAGGGACCAAAGACCTTAACATAAGAGATGGAACTATCAAATGCCTAGAAGAAAATGTAGGGAAGCATCTTTGGTACCTTTTGTTAGACAATGGTTTCTTTGACTTTACACCCAAAGCACAAGCAACAAAAGAAAATATAGATAAATGGGACCTCATCAAAATAAGAAACTCTTGTTCCTCAAAGGCCTTTACCATGATACTGCGTAGAATTACCCCATGATCTGGCAATGCCACTTCTGGGTATATACCAAAAAGAACTAAAAGCAGAGACTTGAACAGATATTTCCACACCATTGTTCATAGGAGCACTATTCACAATTTCCAAAAGATGGAAGCAACAACACATGTCCATCAGCAGACGAATGGATAAACAAAATTTGGTATATATGTACAATGGAATATTATTTGGACATAAAAAGGAATGAAGTTCTGATGCATGCTACAACATGGATGAACCCTGAAAACATGTTCAGTGAAATAAACCAGACACAAACGGATAAATATTATATAATCTCATGTATGTGAAACAAGCAGAATATTCAAATTCATAAAGTCAGAAACTAGAATACAGGTTACCAGGGGCTGGATGGAGGGTAAGGAATAGGGAGTTAATGTTTAATTGCTATTGAGTTTCTATTTGGGGTGATAGAACAGTTTTGGCAATGGACGATGGTGATGGAGGCAAAACTTTTTAATGTAATTAACACCACTGAATTGTATATTCAAAAGTGGATAAAATGGGAAATTTTAGGTTGTATATAAGTTACCAGAAAAAAAAAAATAGCCATGGAAATGTACAAAAAGACAGAACCTAATGTGAACTATGGGCTATAGTTAACAGTATAATTAAATACTATTATTACATCAGTTATAACAAAAGTATCACACTAATGCAAAATATTAATAGTAGGGATAATAGGCAAAAACCCTGCGGGTAAGAGGGGGTATATTGGAACTGTATACTTTCTGTATGATTCTTCTGTAAATCTACAACCACTCTAAAAATGAAATAAGTTGCCATTACTATTTTTTTTTTTAAAAGGACTTTATCTTGAAAGTAAAACAACAATCTACATGATAGGAGAAAATACTTGGAAACCACATATTTAATGAAGGATTAATATCCAGAATACCTAAAGAAATCTTCAACCTAACAACAAAAAGACAAACAACCCAATCAAAAAAAAATGGACAAAAGACTTGAACAAACGTCTCTCCAAAGAAGATATACAAATGACCAAAAAGCACATGAAAAAATGCTCAACATCATTAGCCATCAGGGAAATGCAAATCAAAACCACAATGTGATATCATTTCATACCCATTATAATGGCTGCTATTATCAAAATGGAAAATACAAGTGTTGGAAAAGATGTGGAGAAATACGAACACTCATTCATTGCTGGTGGCAATGTAAAATGGTGCATCTGTATGGAAGACAGCTGGGTGTTTCCTCAGAAACCTAAGCATAGAACTACATTATACAATGGCAATCCCAATACTAAGGTATGTACCCAAAAGAATTGAAAGCAGGGACCCGAACAGATATTTGAATATTGATGTTCAAAGCAGCATTATTCATCATTGCCAAAAGATGGAAGCAACCTAAGTGTCTATCAACCAATGAATGAATAAAATGTGGTATATTCATGCAATGGAATATTATTCAGCATTAAAAAGGAATGAAGTCCTGATACATGTGACAAAATGGAAGAACCTTGAAGACATCATGATGAATGAAACAAGGCAGACAGAAAAGGCCAAATATTTTATCATCTGAAAAAATTAGAATAAGCAAATTCATAGGGTCAGAATCTAGAATACAGGTAACCAGGGGATGGGGTGGGGATAGGGAATGGAAAGTTAAGGCCTAAAATGCAAAGGTTTCCTATTTAGAATAATGGAGACAATAGCACAACATTGTGAACACAATTAAAAGCACTGAAATATATACCTGATTGTGATTAAAGGGGGGACTATTGGATTGTATGTATCACCACAGAATGAAAATTTTTAAGAAGTCCATGGAACTGCACTGCATAGACAGTAAACCCTAGGTTAAACCATGGTCTTTAATTAATAGTACAATTATAAAAATGTGCTGTCATTGATTGTGGCAGATGTTCCACACCAATGCAAGAAGGTGTTGGTGATGGGGTGGTGTATGGGAGTCCTGTATTTTATGCATGATTGTTCTGTAAACCCACAACTTCTTTAAGAAAAGGGAAAAAATTCACTCACAAGAAAGTATGTGATTGATGTGCCTTAACCAGTTTTCATCCTAGGGATACTCTTTCCTAGACTGGAGCCATGTTCCAGATGCTTATGGTAAGTAGAGGGGGATGATTCTCTCTTTGCCAACATCTATTTGCATGAGTGATATTCATAAATATTTTGCAGAGGGTCCCGGGGGAGAAGGCATATGAGGTCTATGCAGGGAACAACCTGGCTGTTATCCTCACCTACCTTACGGTCACATACACGTAAAACCTAGCCTGTTGGGTCAATTTTGAGCCCCTGTAAGAAAGAGGTTAATGTAAGAAACAAGGGGATCTGTGTTTATAAAAGGCTGTGTGATACGGAGCTATTAACCACAGACTGCAGCCTGCATGGACAGGACAGCCTCCAGGGGAGGGTGGTTGTGCTGACAGGACAGCATTCTTAAAGCAATGTCCAGGCCCCAGGACACCAAACAATCAGAGGGAGTCCCAGACATCATCTGGCCTGAGGACTCCAGAACAAAACTAGAGAAGAGTTTGAGGATTAGGATGAATCTTAATATAAAAATTACACCCATAATTGTGTAAGTTAGAAGAGTATTTGCGAGCCACACTGGCCCACCCTGCAACTTAAACTCACCCCTTGTGGACCGGCCCACCCTGCAACTTAAACTCACCCCTTGTGGACCAACACCTTTTCAGGAACACCCCCTTCACAAAGTGTGCCATCCAAATAAAATATATTAGTAGTAGTGTTATCATCATCATAGTTAGTGTTTATAATTTCTACTCTTTAGATTTTCCTATTCCTTGGATTTTCTTTATATTTTTTGAGCTGCTAGATGGTATGAGCAATAATAAGCACCTGTGAAATTGGCACATCACTTTCCTTCTGCAACAATTTAGTTGCCTGATACCAAAGCTTGAATTTAAATATAATAACTACGACTGTACATTGGCCCTGCCCATTAATGTCAAATGAATGCACTGCTATATCAGTAAATAGCAAATTCATTATGGAGTGTTATTCAAGCTCTTACAAACGAGCCACGCAAGTCAGATCATACCTCAATCTCTGTGCCTGCCTTTGCCTGTCATCCACCTAGGAAGGTGAAGCTCTGAAATCGTGTTAAGAATTTTAATCACAGATATTCTGAGAACATTGTGCGTATAGGGTAAAAAAAAGGGGGGGGGGGCTCCTGCTTCCCCAGACTCCTGTTCAACCCCTGCAGTTTTCCTCACCTTGGATGATGTATTAAAGACTTCGATTCATTTTTCCATATTATAACCATCTCTTTCACAGCTGGGGTGAATGGAAGGGGAGAGGGTGTTAGATAGCTTGAGGGAAAGTCATAATTTAAGGGTCAGAAGCCTTTTAAAAGGTGAAGTTTGGGGTTCTTTTCTTTCCCCACCCTCCATGACAGGGTCTATGCTACTGCCACTTAACCCTTTGGTCCCTCATGCCAAGGAAAAATCGGGCTGCGCGTTCTCTAGGCATGGCTAAAACTGAACAGCTCACCTTGGCCTTATAGCTAATATTATTCATTTTAAAAATACTGAACACTAATGAGAATATTATTATTTAATCCTTTTAGTACCTCTAAGGAAAACAGGCTTTTACTTTACATGAGAAAATGGGGACTTAGTTAAATAATCCCATCTATGGTCTCAATGACAATAAGTAGACTTTCAGACCCACGTCTGTGTGCCTCCAAGCCTGTGTGCTTAATACGCGACTACTCAGCTGCCTAGCAGCTCTGGGGAGGGGAGTTAAATCTGTGACCCTCCCGATCAGATCACTGGAGGATCATGCTAATTGGCTGTGTTGAAGCTATGATCCTCCTTCCTCAATCCAGAGCCTGTTGGGGGCTTCTTGATTGCATTTTTAAAGCAGCTACCCTGGGGCCTGCAGTTGGTCTGCGGATTGGCTCCAACTCAATGAACCTCCAGCTCGTATTCCTGAGACCCACCGTTCTGCAGTCTCTCAGCAGAGGTTGATGTTAACCATTCCTAACCCCTTCCTTCAAATGTTTTCTTTATGAAAACTATGTGTTGTTATGGTCTTCAAAGTTAGGGAGTCACTCATGGTAAAATACCTTTCAAGGATTAAACCAAAAAGAAATATAAAATTTATGACAATGGTTGTCAAATATACATTCTATTCCACTTAGTCTCCTAATACCCCTGTGAGGAGAATATCACAAGTTTCTGTGCCAGTGCTACTCAAAATTTATTCCACAGAATATCAGTCCACAAACTGATACTGGTCTGCGATAAAGCAGTGCAGGAATTGAAAGTAACTGTTTAGAAACTTTAAAAGCAATTTAATAGAATAATTTTTTGTCCATTGATTTTAAGAATAAAAAATCTAAACATTTCTAGGAATTCATTTTTATTACAGTTTACAAAAATATCAGTCTAAGATGGACTGGAAATTTAAAAAAAAAAAAAAAATTGGTCCTTCAGTAGAGATCATTTGAAAAGCACTACAATTCACTTTGTAGCCAAGGAACCAAGGTTTAGAGAGGTCAAGTAATTTACCCAAAGATTCACAGCCTAAGAAAAGTGGAGCCACAGTTACCCTCCTTTTCAACCCTGGGGGCTGGAATCAAAGAACTCTACTGAGGGTTTCTGTTTTCCTGCACCTTCTTAGGGGGCTATACTAGAAATCTCTTTCAACAGCACAGAGCCAGGTGTTCAAGAGCCAGCAGCCCTTCTTCTTGCTTATGTTCAGCAGCTCCTCTGCAGTCCCCTTCTGCCCTCCCCACATGCCTCGCCATGCCTTTGTTGATCAAGTCCTGTGCAGGCAGGCTGGTTTGCAACATGGGTCCCAAGAAATTTCCGTCTTCCTTGGGGTCTGGTGTCATCAGGCCATGCAGCACTTCTGTTTGATTTCTTGAGTGGGATGATTTTGGGCAGTTGGATTCTAAAGCCCAGATGTCAAGTAAAGGACACCAGGGGAAATCTCTGCAGGAGCCGGATTCACATTTCACAGAGAGTTCTGAGGAAGAGGCCTTGCCATGGTGACATTTCTCCATCCACTGCCTCACTGAGGACAACTTGCTGGGGGCAAAACAACCTCTCCTAACTAGTGGGGACACATTACAGTAAGTCTGCATCCTTTCTAACAGCATTCAAGTCCATGCTCCTCCCCTGCTTTGACATCATATTTTGACAAGGGAAAGTATCAATACATCCAATGCTGTCAATTATAAGTAGAGCTACTTTTTCCGACTGTGGGACCTGTCCTCTTGATGTGAGAATCATCAGAGATAATCAGTCAAGTCAACCAGGAAAACTTCACCACTAACAGAAAATCAAACTTATGGATGGGCTTGTCTGTACTCAGAACCCCTGCTCCCAAACACTGGGCAAAGCAGAGAGAACTGAGCTGTCAGGGTATAAACATGCCCGTCTCCAATCTAATTGAGCTGATAGGATTAATGCTCTATGCCAAAGAGACTAAGTTTTTTAAAAACAGGGGCAAGAGATGAAAACAAAGAAAGGGCTAGTCCAACAGATCCCAAACTGTGGCCCTGGAAGCCCTGGGGTTTCTGAGAAGGTGTCATATGATCATGGAAGATGGAAAAGGGAAGAAAGGGGTAGTTAAGAGGATACAGGTTGGGTCCTCTATCTTCCTTCCTTAACCGGAGTAGCCTTACATTTATCTGTTTCTCATTTTAGAATTTTGTGTAGGATCCAATTTGAGAAAAAGATTCCACTCCTTTAAAGAATTTTTTTTGAAAACTACTTATTTAGACTACAGTTTATTCCTAAACATTTTGGTTTGATTTAAATCAGCAAGCTTTAAGCCTGTTTTAGAATTGAACTGGATTTTAATTTTTTTTTTAATTTTTGTAACTCCAAACTTGTATTTCAGAAATATTTGGCTGTAGAAATGAGTCAGACATCTCATTTTAACTGAGACATTTTTGCCAAGTGAAATGAAAAGAAAATATGAATATTTTTTCATCTTGAAAGAGCGATATTGCTACAGGGTCTGCTTTTCCTTTGTTATAAAAATTTCCTGAGGAATTGTTGGGAGAAATTTTATACTGGAAAGAGTGGGGGGGGGGGGGGAATGCCCTGCCTCTATTAAAATTTTAATTTGCATTTTAAAAGATACGCTTAAATATTTCACAACTGAAATTATTTCCTAAGATCTAAGTCTGTACATTATGAGAAACTTCTAGCCATGGATGTGGTGCTCCATTGGGCTCTATAATTAACCAAGGTCTTATGTTGATAACACTATAAATCCTATGAAATCCATTGGGAGATCCAAGTGGGGCAATCTAACCTATTACATTCTAGGTTTGCAACCTAGAAACCAATACATTCAGGTATGATGGAGCCATGCCCAGAAATATTTGCCTTCTTGAAAATTTCCCAAGTGGCAATTTGGAATTTTGTCAGTTTTGAAATGCCAGTGTCAGTACTATTAAACCTATCATCTTTGTAGAGCAATCTGGACTGCATTAAAAGGTTATTATTTTAAGATTCTTTTCTATAATTATCATCATTGCTGCTCTAGATTCTTTATGCCCATTATCTCCAATATGGTAAACCCATTACCAGAGATGGTATTATTCCACTTTACAAAGAAGGAAGACAGGACTCTAAAAGTTAAATGACTTGCCTAAGACCATTAGAGCCAAATAATGGCTCCCAGTCCTTTCCTTCCAATACATCCCACTGCATCCCATGACCGTGGAATTCATGTATATACCTTGAGGGCATGAAAACATGAGTTAGCACTTACTACATGCACTTGGAAAAGCACTTTACATGCATTATCCTCTTTAAGCCTCACAATGTCATGATGTTGGCACTATTATCATTGGCATTTTATAGATGAGAAAACTGAGACTTGACATGGTTAAGTAACTCAGGTCACACATCTTGAAATACATGAAGCCAGGTCTAAAGCTCAGATCTATCTGATTCCAAAACACAAAAACAAGATCAAACTTCTACTTCTAGATGAAGAATTCTCCTTGAGGGATTCCTAGTCTCCCAGTGCTGCCGTTTAGACAAATTTTTCTTGAGTTCATCTTTTGAAATTGCCTTTCTTAGAATCTGCTTTTGAACCACAGAGGAAAAACTGTCCCTGAAAACACTATATTCCAGATGACTTTTGGCTTTTTCCAAAACTCATTTACCCTCAGAGGATCAAGATTGACATCATCAAGAATATTCAAAAGAATGTGTCCTGAGTTCAAACTCCAAGAATGTTTTCAATAATTATGGTATCATCAGATTAAGTGCATACTATCTCAGGTGCTTACAGTGAAGGAGCATCCTTCATTTAGTGGCATAATTTCTATATGTTCTTTAAAAAAAAAATCAGTATCCCAAAGCTCAGTGACTATCCCTCAGTCTCACTGTTCAACCAGCCCTCAATCTGATTCTCATACTGTCTCTCTCCCCTGGTGTATTTATACGCCTTCCCTCATACATAGGGATCCTTGGAAGAAATTCAAACATCTCTGTATGAAAGGATTGACAAGTTATGGAAAGCAATTGGGCAGTAATTCTTTGGGAGAATTCCTAATCACACAGAATTCTCTCCATAACAACTCAATAACAACTCAGAACCTTTCCTTTGTTTTTCCCATAGGTGAAAAGTCTAACCTGGTAAAATGGTCCCACATTAACCCAGAAATGACAAATTGCTTTCAGTATTAGCCTCCCTTTTGTGGAAACCTTTTCACAGGGGCAGATAAAGCCTGTGTACCTGCAGCCATTGAGCATTTTGATTAAAATTGGTATAATTTTGAAACTCCAAATCACTCATAGGATATCACTTTTGAGCTAAAATCCGATAAGTTGGGGAGAGATTGGCATTTAAACAGATGTCAGCAGTGTTTTGGGAAATGTAAATTGAGGTACAGATGGTGACTGCTAGGGAGTTAAGAGCATCTGTGTTCTATGGGGGAAAAAAACTAAATTTGTGAAAAAAATTTTAAATAATAACTGAAACTCCCAACTTAATTTTGAAAGAAGAAAAATATCCTCGTTGGATGGCACTGTTTGATAAGTTTCTTATCACATCAGTGATGACTCAAATTTCTGTGTCCTGAATTTAATTAGATTCAGAATGGGGTATTACACCCTAAATCTTTAGGAAGTGAAAATTAGAGTTTCTACTCCAAGAAATTAACTACATAACCTTGGGAAAGATAGCTGATTCTTTTTGTTCCTCAGTGTAAGCTATGAGAAAAGTATCAGTTACCTGCCATACAGTGGTTAGGAGTTGGACTCCGGAGCTAGAGAACCTGAGTTCAAATCCCAGCACTGCCACTTTGTAGCTGTGTGACCTTAGGACACATTACTTAACTTCTCTAAGCCTCAGTTTCCTTTTTTGTAAAATAAAGATAAAAGTAATAGTACCTGCCCCCATTGGATTGTTGTGAGAATTAGAGCTACATGTAAAGTGCTTAGAAACTATGGTAAACATCAGTAAGTGTTATCTATTATTAGTATAAGCCTACTTTCTAAACCAGGCTTTCTAGTCCCACATCCCCAGCCCTGTCTTGACCTGGTATGAACAACCTAGAAATCTGGATCTTGTGAACTAGTAAATCCACTGTTTGTGCAGAACATCAGTGGTCTAACAAAGGAATTTTATCTCCTTTCAAACAGAGCTTAGACATTTCCCATTAAAGAATCAGTTACTCCAAATATGAACACTCACAGTTTTTAGGTTAGGCCCTTTTGCAAGATGCGGGAATCTTTTCGGGTGACCAGAATAATGAAAAAAGTTACATTACCATCGATGTGACTGGTGTTCTAGGAACCTGAGACTGTTAAGAAGGTTTTCCAATAAAAAAAAAAAAAACAAAACTAATTTTCAGCCAGGGAGGGACTGAATCAACATCTCTTTATGCTGTGAATTTGTTATTTATTGGTTTGTTTGCCTTTAAGGATTCTAATGCTCACCCACTCCATTTAATCCAGTTTTCCAATGAGCTTTACCCTTCAGGGAAAACCAAGAAATCAAAAGGTTAATTGATTCAGCTATTTTAGGTAACCATGTAGGACCCATATAGGTACTATTAAATCTATCATCTTTGTAGAGCAATCTGGACTGCATTAAAAGGTTATTATTTTAAGATTCTTTTCTATAATTATCATCATTGCTGCTCTAGATTCTTTATGCCCATTATCTCCAATATGGTAAATCCAGACTCCTAGGTTAGAGCTTAATGTGCTGTACACCTTGCGTGATTGGAATGAGTTTATGCATTAGATCCCATACACAAATGGATGCATTTAGCTTCGTTTGCAGCGCATCCGCAAACTCATTTACTGGATCCATAAGCACTTGTAAACATTG
This sequence comes from Choloepus didactylus, assembly GCF_015220235.1. NCBI lineage: Eukaryota > Metazoa > Chordata > Mammalia > Pilosa > Megalonychidae > Choloepus > Choloepus didactylus. The sequence goes on from NC_051310.1 coordinate 164,570,380, forward strand.
CTAATGGAGTTTGCTAAATGAATATTATAAACATAATCCAAATGAGCTCTCCATGGAAATTGCAAATCATATGAAAAATATAGTGCATTTGGTTATAGCACATTTCAGGAACAGTATATTTGAGTTAATTGTGTTAGAATATTATACATGGCTAAATGTCAGTAAATCTAGCACCTAGAAAAAATTAGCTCCTTCTGCTTGCTTAATTCCATTCAGCCCAGGATATTAAAGATCATATAATCTATTGATTAAAGGTTCTTTAGTGCCTAAGCCTATCTTCCTGGTTCACACTACATCCCTGTAAGGAAGCTAGGGCACTTGAGAAGCTGTGTAAGCTCCTTTAGCCTGTTAGGATAGCATTAGGATCCCTGAAACAGTTTCCAAAATGAAGCTCCGGGGGTCTGAAACAATTGTTGCAGGTATACTACAAAATAATTCCCCTTTTAGAGCTCATCTTGAACACATTTTTTAGTTTCATCTTCAAAGCAAATTCTAACAGTCAGAAGCTGTGTGTGTACATACAAAGATGATAAAGGACTCAGAATGCTATCTCCACTCACCCCCAGGGAACAGGAGAGAAGAACATGGCCTTAATGACTCTTGGTCTCATTGTACTGTTTTATCTTTACCCCATTTTTATTCCTTGTTAACTTGGGTGGAGTTCTCAGGCTAATCAGGGTCTAGAAAACAACCTATAGTAATGACTTATCTTTGGTGGCCAAAGTTAGAATGTGCTGAGTAAGCAAATTCTACAGTTGGTATATTAGAATACCTACCAAAAATTAAGGCTTCAGTTTCAAGAAAACAGGTCAAATTTTATTCGATTTTTATAGTTATACTGAATAAAACTTATTAGTGTTTTTGTTTTTTATTTGTTGGTTTAGTTTTTTTTCTGATTCTGAAAGTGTTTTAAGAATCATGCCTGACATGGAGTCATCCTTATGAACACCAGCTATCATCAGATTTGGCCTAGATAAAAACATCCTTTCCAAGGAGATGTTCTTTCTGGAATGATGTACATTTTTTCCAAGAGATGCCACCAACTTATCCTCCTTTCAACAGGACTCAAGACACTATTTGGGATAAAATTGGGGGGATAAAACCTTGATTACCCAAGTGAAAAATTATAGTACAAAATTTGAGTGCTTATTTTCCCTTTAATGGGCATACCTCCGATGCTACTGAGAGTCATAAATGCCAGTCTTTTGTATCACTATAGGATTTTTGCAACAGGAGTTCTTTAAGGGTGACATAAAAATGTTCCCTTCATAATGAAGCTTATCCTGTAGCTCCAATCAATTTAGCTGGCCCTCCGTGCATTTTTCTGTTTCTTCCATTCCATTTTTATGATGAGGTGACAAAAACTCAACATAATATTCTAGACAAGGATATGCTGTCAATTTACATAATGGCACCTTAATATTTTCCACATGATTCTCACTCCTCTTCTGTGACTTATTTTTAGCACTACTGCACATTGAGCAAAGCTCATGATCTTTTCATGGGAAGGTTATGGCTAATTCAATACCCATCACTATGTATGATTAGCTTAAATTGTTCTTTCAGATGTGCATCACCTCACACTTGCCTGTTTCAAATTTCACCTTCATCATATTGTCCAATTACCTAGTTTTGTTAAGTCTTGCTGTAGTCCCTTGTGGTCCTTACTGGACTGAAAATGTAGGGTCATTGAATAATATCATTCTTTTATTCACCTCATTTTATAAATGGTTAATAAATATATTCAACAACAAAGATCTTTCTGGTACTGATTCCCAGGGCATTCTGCTATTAACCTCATTCACCACAACTGGACCCAATCCCCATTCTCTCAGATCTCTTCCTTTTTACCTCCAAAGCTACAATGACTTTTACCTCCAAAGCTACAATGACAAAGCTTTCTTATCAGCTGCCCAGAAAGTAAGTTATCAAAATGTCTGTATGGGTCAAAAACGCTCATATGCACTCCTGGTAGTGTTCATGTGATCAAAACTTGAGTAGCAGCAGTGTACACAATATTGTAGCCAAAGTCATGCTGATGGGCCATTTTATATTCTGCTCCCCTTTTTCTTTTATTCTTTTTTAAGTTATAGGAATAAAATGCTTGCTTTCTTTTAGCTATTTATAAACCCTCTGGCTCTTTTTATTGAAGTGTTCATAATCTTTCGACCTACCATCTTCCCACCCCACCTCCTTATCTGTTTAGAATAGAAACTAGATTTGACTTGAAACTTACATGGCTTTGTGTTGATTTATAATTCATAGAGTGCATTATTTACCTTTTGCTATGGAAACTACACATCCTAAAGATGAAAATGAAGTTCCAATGCCATCTAAAAAACACAAAGGTTTTATACTGTTGAATGATCCAATATGAGGAGTCGATCCAAAATTCATTCTTATGATTACTGGCCAATCAAGGGAATAAAACATCTCTTAGATAATCAGATATTAACTTTTGAGCCATATTTTGAGCTATACTAAAATTGAGCTATTTTAAAATTAACTACAAAGAACTAGTGGCATCCCTCTGTGTGTGTGCTTGGCTTTCTATAGTCGTGAACTCTTAATTCGGGTTCACTGTGTATTTCAACCCTGTCATTCTGACTACACAGAATTTTCCTCTGCATCCATACCTAACATAATCCCCTGCTGAGTCCTTCTAGACAAATTCCAAAATGTCCCCTCATAGCTCTAAGGTAAGTGGTATCTCATTTAATCACACATCTTACAGTATGAAACCATATGAATAAACGGGGATAGATTCCACTGATCTTTCAGATTCTGGAAGCAAAATCTGAGAAGAAGGAACAGTTATACAGAGAGGGTATTGGCTTCAAAATATGGATTATGCTTTCAAAGACCCTAAAATGGCTAGCGCAAACTCTCTCCTCGTCAGTGAACAGTCTCCTTTCTCCCTAGTTTGTCATCCTGCAAAACAAAATGCATGGAAGCAATGAAAGGTTTCCCTTTCAAATTAGAAAAATAACTCAGTTTGTAGGGCAAGAGTAGATGAAATAATATTGCCTAATTGGGAAAAGGTATATCCCATGGCTCTCATATCCCTTCCAAACCTAAAACTAAGAGTTCAGTTACATATCTGGATAATTTGTAGATTTAGATTAATGTGCATACCTGCTATTTTAAAGTTGTGATATGCTGTGGAGTCTCCTTAATATCTAGTACATTTATGGATGGTTTTGAAGAAACAGACATTTAGCACTAGTACTGTCATACTAGCATAAATCAAGTTCTTTTGGATTCTGCAAAGTGGGGAGAAGATCAAATCAAGACAGCAGACCCCAAAAGGAAGGTGAACTTCTCAGAGATGGATAATAGCTTGAGGGAAGATACTATGTTTTACACTTATTTCCTTTGCTACACTATCATTCCAGGCTTTGGGTTCAACAAACAGCAGTCTTTCGAGTTAGACAAGCCTGCATCTGGTTTGGTCATTCATTTATTCATTCAACAAAGATTACTGACTGCCACCATATGACATTACTGATGATTCACATTGAGTATAAAGATGAAAACCAGTGTCAGAACTTAATAAGGTCTGCCCTCAGGGTCCTTTCTTGTCTGGGTTTCCTACCCTAATTTTACTTTGGCATTTCTATGATTTCCAGATATCCTGAAGATTGATACCATAAGAGTGGGCACATATTTTATTTCCCCTTTGTTAGGTTTTCCCTTGCCTTTTCCTCCTCTTTTATAGAGCATGCAGTCATGTTAACCAAAGCACCCAGAATGTAAAATGCAACAGCATGGAGAACATGTTTTGGCTTTGGCTAAACCCCAAAAGCTTGAACAGTCATTGAAGATATTCACACAAAAACCTGGCTGATATCACCCATTCTTGGCATCAGGATCCCTGAAATTATCAGATCTAGTGAATTTCTATTTTCAAATCTATTTAGTGAAATGAAAAGTGTTTTCACTATCAGTAAATTATTTTTTAATTATAAGGTTCTATTGAGTTTCAGATATCATCTCAAAGAGATTGTGAAAAAGGGGAAGAAGTAAAGTTCTAAGTTAACACTTTCCAAGTTGCTGGAGGGCCAGGAAGTAGGAAGTGAACTCATTTTCCTCTTGTGATGATGTATTTTAGCAGAGCTGCTTCATTTAATCTTTGTTTTTAATTTGGATTGACAACATAAAAAATAGCATGGATTCCTGATTTCCACTAAACTATTTCTTTTTGTGAGATTTATGTTGTCAAATTTAGAACTTTCATTTTGTTTTGTTTTCTGATTATCTGTTGGAGGCTGAATCATGTCCCACACAAAAGGCATGTTCAGGTCCCAACCTCTGGTCCTGTGGATGTGAACCCGTTTGTAAATAGGGCCTCCGAAGATGTTATTAGTTAAGATATGCCCAACCTCAGTGAGGGTGGGCCTTGATCCAGTAAGACTGAAGTCCTGTAAGCAACGGAGAAGCCACAGGGAACAGCCAGAAACTGTAAGTCAAAGGAACCCAGAAGAGAAAGGAGAAGACTTTGCCATGAGCATTGCCATGTGGCAGAAAAGTGAAAGACAAAGGATTGCTGGCAGCTGGCCCCAGAATGCCACAGTCTTTGGGGAGAAAATACTGCCTTGCTAACAAACTGATTTTTGGACTTCTCCTAGTCGCAAAACCATGAGTGAAAAATTCCCATTGTTTAAGCCAACCCATTTGTTTCGGTTTGCTAAAGCTGTCAGAATGCAATATATCAGAAATATATGGCATTTTCAATGGGGATTTATTAGGTTGTAAATTTACATTTCTAATGCCATGAAAATGTCCAAATTAAGGAATCAAGAGGTAGATACCTTCTCTGAGGAAAGGCCAATGGCATCTGGGGTTCCTCTGTCACATGGGAAGGCATGTGGCAATGTCTGCAGGCCCTTCTCCTGGGATCTGGTCTCAATATGGCTCTCTCAGTTTCTGTAGGTCCTTTTTGCTTCTCCTGGGGCATTTTCTTTCTTAGCTTCTCTCTACTCTCTCCAAAATGTCTATGCCTTTTATCCTCTCACAGAGGACTTCAGCAAGGGGATTAAGACCCACCTTGATTCGGCAGGGTCACATCTCCATGGAAACAACCTAATCAAAACATCCCATCCACAATAGGTCTGCCCCCCACAAAATCGGATTAAAAGAACATAGGTTTTCTGGGGTACATAAAAGATCCAAACCAGCACACCATTGTGTGACATTTGTTTCAGTAGCTAGGAAACTGAAATATTATCCAATATATCTCTGGTACTTATGTAATGATGAATCATGTTGGTTATTCCTATTTATAATAGATTATTTGATAATAGTTTGCCGTATTAACATACTAAACTATGGTACTTTAATCTCTATGGAGACATTTTTCCATGTTTTCCAAACATTAAGGTATATTACTACCTCTAAAGTTCAGACTAAAATTTCTCTCCATATCAAGACCATTATTTTCTCCCTGACCAGGTCTCTCTCAAGGATTAAAAGGACTCACCATACCTCTAATTCATGTTTCTCCCTGCTATATCTTTCCTAACTCTGGCCATTCTTATCATTTCTTCTTTCTTAAAAAAAATTCACCTGTTGAGTCCTTTTTAACTCTTTCTAATGCAAGCAACCTGCATATTAACCAGGATAGGATAAGGTAAAATAAAGAGTACCTCCAAAAAATGAGGAATGGAAAAAAGGAGGAAAAGAAGCAAGAATGGAAGAACATTTTTGGAAGTTCATTTCTGGTGGGTTTGATGAGCAATTAAGAATAACCTACTTTATGCTCTTGTGTTTGTTGAAGGTGCTTGACAAGAAGGGCTGGGGTCCAGCATGTAGCCCTTGCCCCTCTGGCTCTTTCCTTTCCTATTACTGTATTTTATGCAGAGAGTGCTGAAGCAATATTGCCGAACAGTTAGTCACAATCCTGCATCCATTCTCCTTGTTACACTGCCTCAATTTGACTTTAAAAAGGTAGAGGGAAAGAGGGACTGGGAAGTAGAGAATGGGGAAAAAACATATTAAATGGATCTTTGCCATCTAAAAGCACCATAAAGCGTTCAGATTATGATGTATTGACAGCCTTTATTCATTACTTCACAATCTTATTTTCAAATAAAGATAGATACCAGTAGAAGAACATTCCACCTGTTTCCCAGAATTTAGCACAAATCCTGGCACAATCCAGCTTTGATAAAAAATAATATAAAGAAGTATATGAAGTTTTAAATATAATCTGAAATTGTAATAATATAAACTATATCAAGAGGCTTTTCCATGCTAAGTGGTGCATCATTTTTTCTAAAATGCTGTGAAAACAAAATTCTTCCTCCAAAACAACAAAGAAGTAAATGATAACTAACTAGATCATGTACTCCCAATTTTCTGACCTGCCTGTGCAACACTGGAACCTCTCCCCATCCCCACCTCAGGTGTTTGAATCAAGAATGACTCACTGCAGGCAGCCCCTGTTACCTAGAAACCACATCTTAAGGTGCTGAGTGTCATAAAGCAGACCAGCTTGTATTCCCGTATTTGTCTTTCTAACATCCTCAGGTTTTACCATCCGAGGAAATCATCTCATGAACAGCAAAAGTAGAGAGAAATGAGGTAAAGGTTTATATCAGGCAGCATGGAATGAGCTAAGCACTGAACACTCCAGCAGCAAAATTCAGTGATGATGTGTACAGTAAGAACAAAACTAACTGCAAAACCTGTTTGTGAAATGAAGTACTAAAACATCTACTCTAAAGTTGCAAATAAAGAATAAACAAAACTATTTGCAATGTTTTCCTTTATTCCTAACACTGTCCAGAGGGGGTAAATAGTCCTACAGTCCTATTTTAAAGTTAGGTCACTTACTAAAGAAGGCAAAAGTCTCAATACAGGATTGACGGTGAACACACGAGTAAAGACTTGGCGTGCTGAGCCATTTATGCACCTGTTCAGGCCCAGACCAAGCTCATGCAAAGCCTGAGAGGGTGCGGCTGCTAGACCAAAAAACACAGCAGGCACAAAAGCAGACATGGGTTTATTGGGACTTATGAACAGGAGAAGTTTTCTGGTGACAGCCAGCCGGACATTAATGCTCTGCAAAGGGAACAGAAAGGCACGAGCAAGACACTGTATTATTTCAGAACTAAGACATTCCATATAGTATGAGGACATTGGGTCTCTAGTATAATCATTAAAGAGGACTAAGTCCTGATGTTTTACTAAGGTTAGTGTTTAAGACTAAGATACAGTCAATGCTGTTGTTGCATCCTTCCTCCTCTGGGAAGATTGTTTACTTTCTTGACCTTTGTTCTTGGCTAAAGCAGATCTGTTATGGGCTTTCAGGAGGGGGCCCGGGCATCAGGCCACCACAGTACCTTATTAGAAAGACTGCCAAATATCTGGTCTGTTCTCAAAAAACAAACATAAAACTTTTCAGAGCAAGAACTGTAATAAATATATACAGAATGTAAGTTTGACTAGAGAATAACAATCGTGACGTTAATTAAGCCCATCAGCTCAGATGCTCATCCACAGAAATAGAATCTTCTGAGATCATTTTTAATGAATGCAAGAGTCTTTCATTAAAGCCTCAATATACTATCCAATAATCATTGTCTTCCAGGTTTTTAGGAACTAATTTCTAACACATTCTTCTCCTAGAATAGTGTGCTTTTGAACAAAACAAACACTCAAAACTCAGTACAGTACAAGCTGGTTCTGTGGACGTTATCCCAAAGCCCTGGAATTCTCGATCATTTGCTTTGCCTGTGAAGGGATAGGTGGCCCAGTGCCCTGATTCTGGTCATCATTTCACAAAATAACCAATTTAGTTACTTGATAAAAAGTAAAATTCAAGTACAGAGCCTGAATAGTAAATATTTCTATTCAAAAGTGTGAATGTAAACATGTTTTCTTAACAGTTTATCCACTAGGAAATATTTTTAGAGATGGGTGATGCTGTTCTTGCTCTAAGTGCTCCTAGAGCCAAAATCTGTGTGATTTCTTTCAAAACTCAAGGAATAGCATTAATTGAAAAACTAGGTGCCAAGAACCTGTAAAAATTAAGCTGTGTTTCAAGTATACTTTGTTTCCTGTGCTCTATATTCCATGAGCTGTTCTGGCCTATGTTGAGTCTGTCTGAGCCCTCCACTGGTTATCTGTTTCTTTCATTATCTTATACCATAGGCCAGCCAAGATCACATCTACATAATCCCATAGCAATTTTAATTAAAAAACCATGTTCAGAAATTGGAAATCAAGATTCTGAAAGTCACAAAGTAGTAATACCGAAAGAAGTTTCACTCCCTTCTGTTACTAGATCCCAAGTGAAGTAGATTACTGTGGCTGTTGATGTTTTCTAACTTGGAAGGTGGAAATGTCACAAATCAAAACATCTAACAAGTGTCCGTTTAAAATGACAAGTTGGGAGAAAGCTAGCAAGAGGAGCAAAAAAGTGTGAAAGCAGTATTCTATCATTTCATTAGGAAAGCTATAAGGAAATCTCACATCTGAATGAAAAAATATTTAGTGAAACAAAGAAATGTACTTCATTAGCTATGAGACTAAAACAACCCTCTCAGGCCCTAAATAAAATTCCCTTATGATGGTGGGATTAGTATTTGGGGTGCGGAGCATGCCAAACTGGGTCTAAATTTGTTCTGATCTGGGAAGACAAAACTGAGAGGAGACACACAGCAGCTAACTGAATCCAGGTATCAATCTTAATGGTATCTATACTGTCACATGTTCAATTCTGGGACTCCCCACTCCCAAGGAAACCAAAATGCCTTCTGCTTCAATTCACTGACTTTTTAGAATAACTAAACCTTTTTTGTCTCGAATAAGTGCAAGTAATTTTAAGAACTGTGGCACTTTCAAAAATTTGCTAGAGTCAAGAGAATACAGGAATCCCAAATATTTTAATATTGTGGTTCCAGAAAGAAAGTGCTGGAGGGCTTCTCACAGCCCTCCATACTAGCTGTCCTGCTCACATTTTTTCCCTAAAAAGTTAGAGCTGGTATTCAGACAGGGTCAGAAGCAGGGTCAGGACCATCACCCAGATGTTTTGTCTGTCACTTACTTTTACACATCTGGCTACAAGTGCCAGAAGCAACTTGCTTCCTGATTGTAGGAGAAACAGAACACCTTATAAAGAGGATTTACATGAAGTTGCAGGACATTAAAACTGAGAGTGCTAAATGTGGGTGAGTTCATCAGAGTATCTCAGGCAGCAGTCCACTAACTTATTTATCGTTTAATTCTGGGTGGACAGTATTTTCACCCTTATTGTAACACTAGACCTATTATCCTATTACTTATATAATACCAAAAGAGGCCAAATCAATGAAAATCCATTCTAAACCTCCCTGGACAAGTAGTAAGATTGCTTTTAAGAAAGGCAGGGTCACTCCAAAACTGCTCTTTCCATCTTGAACTGGATTCCACTGGTTCATGGCACCAACAAGGAAAACAACATGGTTTGGGAGAAGAACATGATCAAATAGTTCTACCACCTTTAAAATCTGCCATTTTGCTGGCGATTATCTGGAAGTTGAACAAGGAATGTGTCAGGAACGTGAGCTCATCTGCCTTATATATTTGATTCAACATGGCCATTATTGAGCCATAGAAATTAAATCAGTTTATTTTTAAAGATGTTAGTTAATATATTTTGCAAATTAAACATTTTTTCCCTAAAAAGTCAGAGCTGGTATTCAGGCAGTTCACACCCAGTATGGGCATACCAGTAGTTCACAGCTGGCATCCATTCTGATTAATCACAAGTAGTGCCTAAGCTAACCAACTGGTGAATATCTTGAATATCACCACTATATGCCTAAAATCAAAATCTATGTTCATCTTTTCTATTATTTGTCTTCTTTGTTTGACCAGATAGATCAGATAGGAAAGCCAATGCTTACCTTTGCCTGAATTTTAATCTCAGCTCCATCTCTAACTAGTTTTGTGACTAACTTCTGGAGATCAATTTCCTTATCTGTAAAATAGAAATACTTATATATATATCATTATCATACACACACACATATCACAGGTTTATTGAGAAGATTAAATGAGTTAATTGTTGGAAAGTACTTAGATTAGTGCTGGATCATGGTAAAGTACTCCATTATTGGTAGTTATTATCGTTAAGTGTTTAAGGGCCAAATCTTAGCTACTTACAGGTTCTTCCCACACACTTTCAACATTCTTCTACTGATAAAATGAAGGAAAGGCCGATGTAAGGTAAATTTCATGAAAAACATTGTAGATTATCTGAAATAGAAAAAGGGGGCAGCAAAATATAAATTTATTTGGGCTCAGGACTGACTTCCTAGAGAGATATACCCTGTGTGGAAAGGAAGTATATATATAAAGTGTTTTCAAATTATTTCATCTCAAGAGAATTGGTTTGTGTTTTGTGGGTAAAATCCTTTAGTCTTTTAATTAGTTAGTTTTTATATTACACAACTCTGTAGAAATTGGGGGTTGGGGATGAGCTAGTTCCTTCCTTACTGCAACATATGTCTGTTAAAGTCAAATAATAGTTAACATTTATTAAATGTTTATGAAGTATCAGGCAGTAGTCTAAGTGCTTTATGTATATTAACTCACTTAATTTTTTCCAAAAAACCTATAAGGTATAGGTACTTTTATTATACCCATTTAATAGAAGACTAAGCTGAGGCATAGAAAGATTAAGAAATTTACCATAGATTATATGCCTAGCAATGATGGACCTGGGATTTGGCCTAAGCATCTGGCCCAGAACTCTTGCTATGAATCACTATACGGCATATGAGAATATGGCATATGCATGATTTCCTAATCTTTCTTACAGGCTTGATAATTATTTCTTTGACTTTCAACTTAATTAACAACTGAACTCAAATATGTACCTACCATTTACCTCTTCTGACATAGTTGTTCCAAACAAGTGTTTTGAATTGAATGAGTATATATAAGAACTCCTTGAAATTAATTTGGAAATAAGAAAGTTGACCAGATAAATTTAAGTAAAAGACTCAAAAAGGAATTGGACCTTGCTCAAGCAAGTTATGCTTTCTTGATTTACTAACAAGGAGAGGCATTACAAATTATATTTGAACCCACCTATTTCAGGTAGCTCTCCATAATGATACCTCATGATTTTACTTGGTTTAGATTACAGAAAATGAGTTATGGTCATTGTGCCAGTTGGATATATTATGTCCCCCCGAAGGCCATGTTTTAATCCAATCTTATGGGATATTTGAATTAGGTTGAATTCTTTACTAATCTGCATAACTTTGGTGATGATAAGTAAGCTCTGTATGCCTCAGTTTCCTTGTCTGTAAAGTGGGAATAATAACCCAACTGTAGGTGATACTTTTGATTTGATTATTTCCTTGGAGTTGTGGCCCCGCCCATTCAGCATGGGTTTGATTAGTTGACTGGAGTCCTTTAAAAAGAGCCAACACAGGCGCAGACACTTACTGATGCTTTGAGATGCTAGCCCAGAGTTTGCTCTGGAGAAGCTAAGAGAAGACAAAACGCCCCAAGAGCAGCTGAGAGAGATATTTTGGAGAAAACCATTTTGAAACACAACCCAGGAGCAAAGGACCAGCAGACGCCAGTCATGTGCCTTCTCACTGACAGAGGTGTTCCGGATGCCATCAGCGTTTCTTCAGTGAAGGCATCCTCTTGTTGATGCCTTAGTTTGGACACTTTTATGGCCTTAGAACTGTAATTTTGTAACAATAAATCCCCTTTATAAAAACCAATCCATTTCTGGTATTTTACAAAACAGCCGCATTAGCAAACTGGAAGAGTCATCATAGAAAAGTAGGAAACACAGAAAAACACAAGAAGAAACTAAAAATCACCCATTATCTTGTATTATATATATATGTGTGTGTATATATATACATAAATATAATTACAGTACATTTTTTAATAAAATTAAATTTTTAAAAAATCACTCATTATCCTTATGTCCCTGAAATAATCATTCTTAACAATTTAGTTAGGTTCTTTCAACTTATAGTTTTCTAGAAATTATTATTTCATTGACAATATTGTTACTATTAATTATATATAACAACATGATTATATATTATTGATATCTGAATTAACATTTTTTGTTATGTTATTATTATAGTTAAGAAGACCTGAATCCACAGTAATAAATTAACCACTTAAGAAACAATTAATGTATCCATAAATATACATGCAACACAATATAAATAATATTTAGTCATAACTAAGAACAAGACTTTAGAATCATCAAAGAGCTGGCTGAATTCTTTACTAAACTGCATAACTTTGGTGAAGATAAATAAGCTCTCTATGCCTCAGTTTCCTTGTCTGTAAAGTGGGAATAATCATCTGTATGTTGGAGGCCTTTTTGGGCATTAAGATGTATGAAAAACCCCTGGAGCCATTCCTGGCACATAATGGGCACTTTAGTTCCTCCCATTTCCTCCTCTCTATGCTATTGGGCTAGGAGCACATCTACATCCTCAGTAGAAAGTGGCATTTACTTACTTACTTATCCATTGTTTAAAAATTTATTATGCTAGTAATAGTGAGTCTAGTGAATAACGCATTCAACTCAAGCATGGGTGGTCTCTAGTAAAGATTTATTTATGCCAATTTTGCTTTGTTCCACAATTATTTATAATGTCCAAGTTTCATGATATGATTGCATGAATTTAAACTGGAACAGCTCACAAGTTTACAGTTGATGACTTTGGCTTCAATTACAATTGTCGATCTAGGCCTTTTGTATAAAACCAGCAGTGATCAGCTCTTAGCTGAGCATGTCTGCCAGTAAGAGTGGAGAAGTAAGGTAATTAAGGAAGACAATTTCTTTTTCTTCAAAGTCTCAGATAAGCTACAATCCAATTTCAGACAGGATTGATTTGGTTCACTGGCCACATGTTGGACATCATGATTTAAAAAAAAAAAAAAAAAAAAAAAAACTTTGCAAGTGACTATGTACTGTCTATTACGGCCCTGTTTTAAACATATTCTTCTTTACCCTTTTAGGTATGTGGGGTCCTGGGACCTCCTTTTTTGCTCCATACTGGTTGGCATTTGACTGGTCAGTACCTGTATCAGAGCTGACTTTCTAATTGCAGAGTTCTCAGGTTCTCTGCCTAAAATTACTCAAATATGGCATTGCAGGGGCTACAACAACACAGATTTGGCCTGCCATATTCCTACTGTCTGACAATTTCTGATCCTATTTGCTATTATACAAATACATGTAACACAGGAAATTCTGGAGGCATGACGCTCTTCGATTGTAAACTCACCCTGTTAATCTGACATACAAAATATCTCCTTCATGCCAGTGAATGAGACCTGCAGGTGCTACTATGAGAAAAAGTTATCACTTTCCCTATCTTTAAATGGGAAGAAAATGAATCTCAAGCTATTTCCTGGAAGATTCTTCTCTATTACTCAAAAACTTTCCTCTGGTTTTATTTCTCTTTGCCTTTATCAAATATTACCCCCCTCCCAGTTGCAGGAGCTAGAGATATATCTTGTCCTTTTGTTGTCTCATGTGAGTTTGCTGTTTAATATGTGTGTATATAAATACATGAAACATACATATACATAACACAATATATATATATAACAAATAAGTATATTCATTATTTGTGGGCTACACGTACATTAACTTTTACCATAAGAAACAATGACACTTGCAGGAATTTGATTTAAAAGATGGTAAAATTGGCTTTCTAATTAAGTCTCTACATGTTTTTCTCAGCAGCTCTCATATGAATCCCCTCCTCCCCTGAATCCCACGCACCATGCATAGCTTGTTCTCTTCCTTCCCACTGTGCCATCCCTTATCAACCAGAGCAGTCAAATCAACCCTTGGAGTGTTCTTAAAAGCACCATATGCCAAACAGAAGAGCACTTGAATTACTCTGTATACCAGAACCTGCTGTACATCACAACAGATTATTAACGGAGACCAAAAACTAGGACATGATGTGATCTTATAACCCATCAGAAACCACCACCTGAGAGCACTCTTTGGTCCATTTATTCTCTCCCAGAATCTCATTTCTAACAACTAAATTAGTCACGTACTTACACGGCTCTTGGATGCAAATGACTTCTGACCTAAAGCTTAGCCATCCTGCATCTTTCTGTAAAGGCATCATATATTTTTTAAAGAGAGTGAAACAGAGAGTACTCCTGAGAGACCTGGCACCTCCATAGTGGGGAAAAAAATTCAAAGCAAAGAAACTTTTCTAAGTAACTTCCTTGAGTGACTTTCTTTAAGAATGTAAATAATACATATAAATTGGGTATTTCTTTTATCACATAAAGACTCTTGAGAGGTTTTTTTGTTTTTGTTTTTGTTTTTAATTCTCGCTTGCCTGTAATATTCAAGGCCTAGCCCGGCCTTATGAAAAATTTTCAGATTGCCTCCATTGTTTTTCCTTACTTCCTCACTCTTAAAAATTGTATCTTTTTTTAAACAGGGGCTTTGTTTTGGTTTGCTAAAGCTGCCAGAATGCAATATACCAGAAATGGACTGGCTTGTACAATAGGGTTTTATTAGTTCACAAATTTACAGTTATAAGGCCATGAAAGTATCCCAATTAAGGCATCAGCAGAATGATACCCTCTCTGACAAAAAGGTCAGTGGCATTTGGGGTTCCTCCATCACATGGGAAGGCACATGGTGACAACTACTTGTCCTCTCCTGGGTTTAGCTTCCAGTTTCTGTGGCTTTCTCCAAAATGTCTCTGAGCTTCTGTCTTGGCTTCTCTAGCTATCTCCAAAATGTCTCTGCCTTTTATCCATTCATAGAGGACTCTATGAATGGGTGGGGTCACATCCGCATGGAAACAACCTAATCAATCAGAAGGTTCCACCCAATAGGTCTGCCCCCACAAGACTGGATTAAAAGAATATGGTCTTTTCTGAGGTACATAACAGATCAAAACCAGCACAGGCCTGATAGTCTAAAGAAATCTGTATTTCTTTCTCACATCAAATAGTTTAGAGTCAGAAAGACTGGGTAGCCTCCCTCCTACTCTTATCTGCTTTCAGAAGGATGTCACCTTGAAAGAATATAGGAATGATAAGCCACATATCAATGTTCTTGCCTGTGCCATTTTGGATGTATTATGTCCCCTAAAACACCATTATCTTTGATACAATCTTGTGGGGGCAGACATATTCGTGTTGATCAGATTGGAATTCTTTGATTGAGTGTTTCCATGGAGATGTGACTCAATCAACTGTAAGTGAAACATTTGATTGGATAATTTCCATGGAGGTGTTACCCCACCCATTCAGGGTGCGTGTTAATTGGATCCTGGAGTTGTATAAAGGAGTTCACAGACAAGGACCTCAGAGCAACTGAGAGTGACATTTTGAAGAGCAGCTGCAGCTAAGAGAGGACAAAAATGCCCCAAGAGCAACATTTTGGAGAATGCCATTTTGAAACACAACCTGGGAGCAAGCAGATGCCAGCCATGTTCCTTCCCAGCTAACAGAGATTTTCCTGATGCCAATGGCCTTTCTCCAGTGAAGGTACCCTTTGTTGATGCCTTACCTTGGGCAGTTTATGGACTTAAGACTGTAACTTTGTAACCAAATAACCTCCCTTTATAAAAGCCAATCCATTTCTGGTCTTTTGCTTAACGGTGGCGTTAGCAAACTGGAACATTGCCCTACAAGGCAAAGTATGTGACAAAGAGAGATAGTAAAACCTACTAAAATGCAGTTAGGTCTTAAGAGTGAGATGTGGCAGGTGAGAAGAAACCAGAGAAGAAGCCTTACATGATGACCCCAAAGGGAAAAGGCAGGATTGGAGATGGTTACTTGAAGCAACCTTGGAAGGAATGGCTGCACATGGACACAACGATGGGAGTGACCTTACTACAATGACAGTGGCTACAGAAAATTATAATTTCATGGCCATTCTCTTTTCACACATACGTTTTCCTAAAGAAATTACACTTCCATAGGAATGAATAGCTTATCTAAAATGGCAATTCAACTGTAACACCTAAGACAGACATTACACTGTAAGACAGATTAAAATTCACATATCAAAGTTGCAAAACATTCATTTTATAGAAAACTAAATCATACAAATATTCCTCTCCCAGTTAAATAAAAACTGCAAAGATAGACCTAAGTTCGTAACCCTTAGTATATCAAATTTGTTTTCAGGTATTTCATATTTTATAGATGCAATGAAAACTTGGTTACAACTTATTAATACTAATATTCCTCTAAGAAGAATAATATGGATCTTCCTTAGTGTACAAGAAATACAATTTATATTGAGAGTTCAAAGGTCTGGATTTTCATTCTACTGTTCTCTACAAAGAGTCATTTCATCACTGATCCTGTGCTTATGGCAATGCCTGGAAAATCATGTACTCTCTGTGAACATACAAATCAAAGATAGTCATACATAAAAGTTAGGGTACTTAAGAAAAGTTAGGTAACTTATCCACATTGCCATAATGAATCAACAATAGAGTCAAAATACTCCCAGTGCTCTGCTTGTAGATTTTTGCTTACCACTGAATCCATTTCTTTCACAATGGTGTATGGCTATGGCTGCCAACTTCAGATTAAGAGCATATTTTACGCCTAGATCTTTAATAATTGGTTAATATTTATCTCCCTATTTTGTACTTTATTTTAGCTTTATAGAAATGACATTAGTTGAATATTAGCACGGTGAAACATACAGTGCTAGTCCCTAATCATTCTGGTAAGAAAAGCATAAAGATAAGAAGTGTTCTCCTTTCTTGTGAGAGGGAAAGGCAGGATCAGCAGATGCACAGATCCAAATAATACAGTAGCATCAAGTTGTTCAAGAACTAAAATTAAGTTCCTGGACAAAATGGATGTCTGAGGAGAAAGGAGAAATTAAGGGTAAGAATCTAGAATTAGCATTATCTGTATCCCCTAAGAGAAGTTAGGGGTCAAATACCCTAGAGTCTTGCTATATTTTCTAAGTCTAGTTCCTTAAATGTCCCTGTTATTCTGCATACAAGCTGTGCATCTCTCTACAGTGAGGCTCCAGTAAACACAAGGAGAGTAAGGAGGTTTCTCCATGGATATACCTTCAGTATACATTCTTATTTTGTATGCCTTCCTAGGCTAAAAGCAACCTCTCTCAAGCTTCTGTGCAGCCAGGATTCTGCATGCAAATTAGGATCCCCCTATTAAATCACTCACGTGAGGTTGGAAAGGTGGTAAGCAAGGGCGTGGTGGTGTGAGGTTTACCTGCCACGTCCTGTCTCATAGGTGTCTACAGGCAGTTGCAACAAACGTGGGCAGCAGCCATCTTCTGTGTTCTGTGGTCCAACCAACAGCTTCCTGGGGGTTGAGAGGCAGGGACGGTGGTGGCAGCTTCCTCATCCATGAGTTCTGATCCCCGGATTACAGCTACAGCCGTGTATTCTGGAACTGCAAAATCTGAGTGGCAGGCTCTTGATTACTTCCATTTCTGATTGCAGCAGTTTAACAATTCCCTAGAGGGTCAGTTCTGTAGTGTTTGGTGAGTCACTCCTGGAGGTCCGGCTTCAAGTCTGCTTCCCCAGCCCTTCAGCAATTTTGGTAAACACTTAATTCCCTGTACTATATCCCTTTCTGCTGAAAATACCTAAAACAGGTTCTATTTTATGAACTAAACCCTGATGATAAAGGTTTCAACTCAAATGCCTATTTCAATTAATCATAATGGCTGCCTACAGCAATGTGTTTAGAAGAACGCTGACACTGAGTCCAAACTCAATGGAAAAGATTTTCTATGCCTAAAATGTGAGAGGGGAGCATTGCATGTTTGCCGTCTTAATATACATCAGCCTCATCTAACAAATTGCTGTGTATGTGTGTGGGTGTATGAATAAATATAAAATTTGAAAAGATGGATAAAATGTCAAAATTTCATTTTTATTCAAACAGACATATAGTGAAAATGAACCAGGCAGAGCAAAATTAAACAAAGATTGCATAGAGGAAAATGTTAGATTTATTCACAGGAATGCTAATTGAACCACAGGCAAGTCAGAATTTATTATACTCAAAGTAGCAAAGTTACTTAAATACAACCCCAATAGTCTAAACCCAATCTTCAAAGATAAAATGGTCTGACCATTTTGTTCCCTGAACTTGCTGAATTGCACACTGCTGGAAATGATTTTAAAGGATTAATTTTGAAGAAAGTTCAGACTGAAAATCAGACTATTAATAAAGACTATAACAACAACAACCAAAAAAATCCTCTGCTCCTGTTACTTTGTACTTATTTACCTTGGTAAGGTAGATTGGTGAGTTTTTTTCCCATTCCAAAAGGCAATCATTTTTTTCCCAAGAGTGTTAATACTTCAGTCATTTAAGCTCCCTAATTTGATGCTTTTTGGTTAAGAAGGAAACTTTAAATGAGGAAAGGAAGTGCTGAGAGGAAATTACTTGAACAGAACTTAATAGTTTTGTGATATGAAGCTGTGATCACATTTTTTTCACAGTATGAGTCAGTCATATAAATGTTTGGTTTACTTAGTTTCTTAATTTGATATGAAACTAAACTGGGCAAAAATTGTAAGCAAAAATGTTATTTTCCATGAGTTAAATTACACTTATTTCATTATGAATATACCATCTCATATTTGTAAGTGAAACTAGTATAAGTGGGCTTTGGTCAGTATAAAGCTCATTTTTTAAAATATGCTTTTAAATGAATTACTGGTCTGTGCTGTAAATTCAATAAAGCTGCCTCCTACATGGGGATTTGAAGATCATGGTTATAGTCACTATTAGTGTCAACACAATGTAAGTAGGGTTCATTATGAAACTCTGGGGATTTCTAAAGTGATTACATTCTCTTTGTAATCCACAAAAAGGAACTCTTCAAAAGATAATTCAATGAGATGAGATGGGAACCATCTGGCTCACTTGTAAATCGGAACCTTATTTTTTGTGGTATGTCACTGCTGTTCTGCCCTATTAGCAACAGAGAATGAAATTCAGGAAGATTGGTTTTTTATATATTTTTTCCTTAGAAAAATGGAAAAGGGGTTGAATATCAGCTATTAGGGCAGCCTACTGCCTCATGCCCAGTGAAAGCCCCATCAAACCCAATTCCCCAGACCCCTTATCTTCATGCAATCAGGTGTCCTTCCCTAGTGGTTTACTGTTATGAGCAAAAGCTCAATACTAATTTTTGTCTTTTAAATTTTATACCAATCTTCTTCATTTTCTTATTACCCACATATTATTTGCCTCAAGAGGCAGAATAGGTGTTAACCCACTTGGTACCAGGGAGGCCCCCATAACCAAGAACATCTCCTGACTCAGGCAACACACTAAGAAAAGTTCACTGATAGAATAGAATACGGGCTATTTTAATTTAGCCCATAATAACAAGTGCCAACAAATATTACCCTGATCAGCTGCTAATCAATTCAAATAAATAAGAAATTCAAAGTTTCTGTGTATGTTTTGGGGTTAAGGCATCCTATTTTTAAATGTAATACTCTTGCGAGGGGTAGACATTGAGTCCCTACAGTTTAGAAGGAATTCATTAGGTAAACCACTCTCCAAGTGGGTGAAGAACCACATAGAGCACAGGATCTCTAAGGTCACGAAGCCATAAGAGAGAAGACAATGCCTCATCTAAGTCACAGACTTGATTTCCTGCTCCTAAACTAACCTCTCCTTCTGAGGAGTGAATGTATTTTTTTTTTTTAAATGCAAATCTATTTCTTCTTCCATAGGAAAATAGAATTCAATTCCCTGATTCTCTGCCTTGTTCTTGGTAAGAGAATTTTCCTTCAGCTTTTCATTCCAGCTCCCATTTCCCACCCTACCCCATGCCACCAGACCCTAAACCCCCACCCCATGCAGCAGCATATTACATTATGACTTGAAGCAGCTTGTCACAGTGGGAAATGCCTGAGCTTTGAAGACAGACAGATCTGGGTTGGAGTCCCAACTCTGTAACATACCTATGATCTGGAACAAGTTACCAAGCTTTTCTGAGACTCAGTGTCTTATTCTCTGTAACGGAGTTAATAATATCTACCTTATAGAGACCGGTAAACATAATGATGGCTCCCAAAGAGCTCCACACCCTAATCCCCAGAACCTGTGAATATGTTACCTTACATGGAAAGAGGGATTTTGCAGCTGTATTTAAGGTTCTCTTGAGTCCAACCTAATCACAGGAGTCCTTAAAAGTGAAGATCATTTCCCAGCTGTGGTCAGAAATAGCAGTAACAACAGAAAACGAACCAGAGAGATAGTGGCTGTGAGAAGGACTTGACCTACCATTGCTGGCCTTGAAAATGGAGAAAGGGAGCCATAAGCTAAGGAATGCAGGCAGCCTCTAGGAACTAGAAAAGATAAGGAAACAGATTCTTCCCAGATCCTCTAGAAAGGAACACAGCCCCTCTGACTGACTCCTTGATTTTAGCCCAGTGAGACCCATGTTAGACTCTGACTTACAGAACTATAAGATATAAATTTTGCATTGTTTTAAGCTACTAAGTTTGTAGTAATTTGTCACAACAGCAATGAAAAAACAATACAAAGGAGTTGTAAGAAAGCAAGTAAAGGACCTACCATAGTGCCTGGCACAGATCAAGCCCCAAATAAGTATTAGTTTCTTCCTACAATGTATCTGGGAAATTCTGATTCATTTGTTCACCAAAAAGAAAAAAAAGAAAAGAAAAGAAAAGAAAAAAATTAATGAGCACATTCTATGTGCCAGACACTATTCTAGGCACTCATGGAGTTTACATCCTAATCAAAGGAGAAAAACGTTTTCTATACTTAAGGTAAATTTCCACTTTCTACACACACCAGACCCAAACAGGCATTTGTTTTTCTCAACTCTTGTGTCAAAGGCTACCACACACTCACATTCACACACATCAACAAAACTCACCAACAGCTGTGCATTCTCTAGTCCTTGACCTGCTTGCATAGGATGAGTTTGTTCCTACAGAATTTTAACTGGAGAAAATTCTTCCCAAAGGCCCAGTCAAAAATACCGCTGTCACTCATACTAGCCACAAAGCAGAGACTCAAATCAGCCTCTATAGAAGGTTCGATGGAAGACAGGGAGAGGAGGGGCGAAAGAATGAAATTCCTATTTCCCTTAAAGAATTCATGGATAGAAACACAGAATCAAACATCTTTTTTTGGTAAATTCAGACTCAGAATATTGAGTGCAGGTGAGCCAAGACAGAAGTTCAAGCTTCCTTTCAAAAGAGGAAGTACTGTGGAAGAATCTATTTAGACCAGAGAAATGGCATGGCATGGCCTTCCCCTCAGCTGACTTTCCTAGAGCACTTGCTGATTTACCCAATGAACTCAAAGTACTCAGACCTACCATGGATGTGACTCAGTTCTCTGACAAGTCCTGGGACAAACGCTTCTGGCAAGTAAAGAGGAAATCCCCTTTCCAGAGGTAAAAATCTCCACCCCAAACATGAGCAGCTAAGAGCTGGTACCCCCTGAGGAGTACTCAAAAAAGCACATTATCACCTTGTGATGACCTTTATAGTTTTACTCTGCTTCCAAGTATCCCTTTCTGCTGTATCTGGGTCCCAGTGAATGCAGGGAGGAGCTGTTAGAGAGGCACATACTTTTATTAGAGCATGGTTTCTGGAAAGATGGGTTAGGATCTTCAGAAGGGGGGCTGCCCCATAATTACAGCATCCTATTCTATTGTCCAAGAAAATCAAACCTCTCTCTCAGATTAGGAATCCAGTCATTTCATTCTGGAATGACTATGGGAGCCTGTTAGATTGGTGGATCTCTCCTTATTGCTTGTTTTCTTCTCTGTGTGTGTAAAAGTCTGTGTGATTTTTTTTAATGTTTTTATTGATGTCGAGACGTTGGTACAGAAACAAGACTAACAGTGCACAATTTAGGCTCCTAGTTCCCCACATCTTCCCGTGTCCCCAGGCAGCTGGCATAGCTGGAGGACTGTTTACTCCATGGCTTATTTCCCCTCTATCTTTGATGTCCCAGAATGTCAAAGGTTGTAAATTTAATATTGATTTTATAAAGTAGTTTTACTCTAATGTGTCAGTTATGATTAACTTCAACCCAGAAGAAGCTCAACCACTGATCTGGATTTGCACGCACTGTGGCTCCCCAGCTCTCAGACTCTCCGAGTGAATGCTTTATTTATTAAGAGTGGCAATGGTCTGTAAAGGCCAAGACAGCCCCCAGCCCCAAGCCTTCTCTTCTGAGTCCCCAGCACCTGGTCCCTTACATTAAGCTTGAAAACCTAAGTAGATCAGAGAGACGTATCATTTGCTGGCATGTCAACAGACAGAAGAGTTTATAGATCACATTATACCCCAGCGGCTATAACCAGAGAGAGAGGAATAAGAAATCTTACTTGAGTTTCAACCCCTCGCTTTCTTCAGTCCCCCAACGTCCTCACAAGAGTGGGAGCTCTTGCTATTTTAATGTTTATAAAAACTGACATTTATTGAAAACTTTTTATGTGCTGATCACTTATTAGCTGTCAGGTACCGTACTAAGGGTTTTCATGTGTTCGCTCATATAAACCTCTCACCAGTCCTATGAATTGAGTATTCAATATTACCATTATTATTTATTCCAATTACCCCCATTTCACAGATGAAAGAAGCAAGGACTGCCAAAATCACCCAATCCACACTCGTGAAGCTGGAATCGTCCTCAGGCAGTCTGACCCCCAGGACCCACATTCTAGACCCAATGTCATATTGAGTGCTATATCAGAAAATTGAGGTGACAATTTTGGCTTATCTTAATATTCTCTGTTCTTCTCTTTTGATACAGACTGATCTTGAAGCAACATGGTAGAATTCATCCCCAAATTCCGTTTTCTCTCTTAAGGAGATTCAGGGAACTGGTGTTTTTAACCTGCTCCACTGATCCTCTCTCCCTCCTTATACCTCAGAACAATTTCTCCTTGGAAGATGAAATTCAGGATGCTCACCACTTTGTGATGGGAAGCTCTTCCTGAAGACATATGGTCAAGTTCCCACTAGCCAGTTGCACACTGCAGATGCTGCAAAGAGGTCAAGCAGTTTTCCAGGTCAGGAAATGGATCACAGCCTTCTTGCCAGAGAAATCTCAGCTTGCTGAATTTTAACACTGCAGAGGCTAATACACCAGAAGGCTGACAGAAAGGCACTTGAACCCTTTATCTCCCAAGTTAAATACACTACTGGAGCTTACCTATGTGTCTAAGCCATCCATTCCTCCCTCCAAACTGAGACCAGGAAAGGGATCTGTCTGGGACTACTATTCCTGATATTTTCCTTTTTCCTGCTTCCTATATCTTAACAGTAGGGAAAAGATGGATTAAGACAGATTAAAGACAGTCCCAAATTTTTTGACACTCTTTCTGCTCCTTGATCTGTGACTACTTTGACCAAAAGAATATAGCAAAAGTACTACTGAGTCAATTTCTTGGCCCAGACCTTAAGAGACTGGCAGTGTCCACTGCCACTTTTATGCCACCATGTAAGAAGTCCAACTACTCTGATGGAAAAACCATATTGGCAAGGCCCTGAGACTACCTGGAAAGGGAGAGAGACCTATCTGAGCCTCCCAAGGCACCAGACATGTGATTGAGGGTCTTCAACCCTCCATACCAGCCCAGACACCAGCTGAATGCCACTAAGTGATGCCAGTCAAAGCACATGGAACAGAAGAATTGCCCAGCAGAGCCCTGCCTGAATTCCTGACCCACAAAACTATGAGACATAATAAAATGGTAGTTGTTTGGGGGTGTGCCAGTTTGAATGTATTATGCCCCCCAAAATGCCATTATCTTTGGTGCAATCTTGTGTGGGAAGACTTATTAGTGTTGATTGGATTGTGATTCTTTAACTGAGTGTTTCCGTGGAGAAGTAGCCCACCCAACTGTGGGTGATAACTCTGATTGGATAATTTCCATGGAGGCATGGCCCTGCCTATTCAGCATGGGCCTTGATTGGTTCACTGAAGCCCTGTAAAAGCTCAGACAGAAGGAGCGAGCTTGCTACAGCCAAGAGGGACACTATGAAGAACACACAGAGCTGAGAAGGGAGCTGCAGCTTCCAGAGACATTTTGGAGACAGCCTTTGAAAGCAGACGTTTGCTCCAGAGAAGCTAAGAGAGGACAAACACCCCAAGAGTGACATTTTTGAGGAGCTGCAGCCTAGAGAGGAACATCCTGGGAGAAAGCCATTTTGAAACCAGAACTCTGGAGCAGATGCCAGCCACGTGCCTTCACGGCTAACACAGGTTTTCTGGATGCCAATGGCCATCCTTCCGTGAAAGTACCCCCTTGCCTTGGACACTTTATGGCCTTAAGACAGTAACTTTGTAACCAAATAAACCCCCTTTATAAAAGTCAATCCATTTCTGATATTTTGCTTAATGGCAGCATTAGCAAACTGGAACAGAGGGTATTACATTATACAGTTAATAATAAGAATAGGCAGTAGGTTCCTGAGATGGATTGCTTCAGCTTTTATAGCTCCTGGACTTTAGGCAGGTACTCAGAGGTGGAAGGCTGCTCTGTCCAGCCCAACTCAATGCACTCAGGCTTACGGAAGAGAGTGCCACCTTCTCCAAATAGCTCTTAATTCTGTGACTTGAGACCATTTCTGCAGCATTTCTGTCCTGTGGAGCAAGTCTTCCCAACTGATCACACATTGTTAATGAAGGATTAATCCTTTAGTATATTAGCTTCTCATAATTCATGAACCAGTCGGAACCCAGACCTAAGCTCAGCACACTGAACCCCTGCTTTATTTTTTCTCTTTAATTTCCTCAGTTACCACACTATTTTCAACTGCCAGAAGGTAAATCTCTTCATTTCAGAAAAAGCACCTAGAAAGTTAAGGAAACATATTCTTTGTTGTAAGGCCTAAGAAATTGTGAAAGATGTAAAGGTGGGTTCTTTTAGTTAATAGTTTCCAAATATAATTTCATTCTTCTATTTAATTATATGTATTTCAATGTATACTCTAGTTTTTAAGTATATTTTGGAAAAATGCAAGCTATTTTTAGTATGAACAGTCTATTTGTCAATCCATAATATACTTGCATGGAAATTAGATTTTTTAAAAAGACAAGGGAAATAAATAAGGGAGATTTGACAAGTAGTCAATTTGGTCTTTCCTACCACTATATGGGCCCCAAATCTTTTTTGAAGTGAAGCAATTGACTATGGCTGTGCTTTTTCCACACCAAAGTTGTTGCTGTTTCTGTTTGTATGTTGCCCAATAGAAACAAACACAAAAGCTGGAGTGGAAACATCCTTCTACAGAATTCCACCCTAGAATCTACAAATAGATGTGCCAGCCCTAGACATTCCACACATAGGTTATTATTTCTAGAAGCTTAAGGAAGGACATTTACAAGCCTTATATTTCAGAGTAAACCTGACAATCACAGATCAGAGAACTCAAAACCAATCAAGAGATCAGATTCCACTTCTTACAATGAGGTCGATAATATACAACCTGTAGGAATTAAGCTAGACTTTGGAAGGAAAAGAAGAGTTATCAAAAAGACAAGGAAAGGAAGAGAAGAATGAGGAAAAGGCAATGCCACATCAAAGTAAGGGGGATGATTGCAGTGTTTTACCTTGGTGCTTGGATTTGGGTTTGTTTTTTTTTTAATTATTCTCTGTACTTTTCTATATGGCTTGATTTTCTGTCATTAATATGTGCCATGTATTTTAAAAATTTTAAGAAGAAACTAGAAAGGCAAGGGAGGAAAATATGTCAATGAAGAGGTAGGCGAGAATGTTTAAAGACGCCCAGAGATCTAAGAAAATAACTTTTCAAGAGAGGTAACCCTTCATCCATACCAGGTCTTTCCATGCTGCATTGCTCCATGGCAGGAAACACCTCCAAAGGACCAAACAAAGGAATGACAGGAAACACAGTTTCCAGGAAATCCCCCTTTACTGATTAATTACTGTACCTCAAATCCATAGAGCGTCTCACTTTTACCATTTTAAATAGATTTCTGTTATGGGGAAGAGCTTGGCCATAGTTGTCAGATTCTGGATACCAAGAGGCAGAGGTACAAATGGTCCCGTCCTCATTAATCTCTCTGAGCTTCAATTGCCTCCACTGTAAAATCCCTACCCATGTGATTGTTGTAAAGACGGAAGACGTGTGTGGAGAGCAGCTGGTAGCGGTTGGAGCTTAAGTACGTTACTGTAAGACAGAGAGTAAGAATTTGTCTCTTGCATAAAATCCGTGAACTACCAGGAAGGGAAGGTCAGAGGAAAGTAGCCATTAGGCACTCCCTGTATTGGAAGCCTCATTTCCTTTTTTCCACTTTCTACTACAGCCATTGTTGTGGCAAACAGTCTAGCACAGGCGTAGCCTAAAAGCATGCACCTCCACAGCACCAGCCTACCCGAGCTTCTCCGCACTGGGGCCTGCAAGACTGCAGCCTCCCCACCCCCCAACCCCCACCCCCCATTGTTCTCGGAATGGCTGCCAGCAGTCCTCGGTCTTTGGCTTTTCTTTCACATGGCAATGCACATAGCAATGTCCTTCCCTTTCTCCTCCCTGATCTGTTGGCTTCTGCCTTCTTACCATGGCTTTCTCTCTCTGTGTCCAAACTGCATTCTGCCTATAAGGTCTCCAGGAAAGTGGATTAAAGCCTGACCTGATTCACTTGGGTCACACCTTAACCTACCTAACATCTTCAAAAGATCCTATTTACAATGGGACTACACCCACCAGAATGTGGACCGAGACCAAGAACATGTCAAACTGAGGTATACAATTCAATCCACCACAGGCTGTTAAGAAAATTAAATGAGAAATATATGTAAAGCTTTCAGAATGGTGCCTGGCACATAGTATATGCTATATATACATTAGCTATTATTATGTCTTTATAATTGGTTGTAAAAAAGAAGATAGCTGAAAAGTTTAGATGCCATGACCTTTAGTTATGCAGGGATAAAGATATGCCTTGCTGTAGTCATGGCCTGAGTAACCATCCACAGACAGCCACTCAACTTCTGCAGGTAAGGCAGCTTCTGCTTCCAGAGAGAAGAAAGAGAGAGAGAGAGAGAGAGAGGAAGGAAGGAAGGAAGGAAGGAAGGAAGGAAGGAAGGAAGGAAAGAAGGGAGGGAGGAAGGAAGGAAGGAAGGAAGGAAAAGAAAGAAAAGAAGGAAAAGAGGAGAAACTAACCAGCCCCAAATTTTTCACTTGGACGCTGGTGGGACAAGATAGGCCTGGCAAACTTCTCCCTCCCCCAGGTATAGTGCCTGGCCTGAAGGGCTCTCTTCACAGCTTCTTGCTCACCCCAATTCGTCAAGAACCACTTCAAGATCAAGTTGATGATCCATTTTCTTTTTCAATTGAGATGCAACTGTTAGCATAATACATTTTGCTGACATTCATGACACATTTCCTAGATACGAGATAAAAAAATACTTTCAATTAGTTATAAATGTGAATGTATACACAATTCTGCAACTGCGTCTTCATCGTAGTTTACTTCCAAGTACGATACATGTGGCTTTAGTGCCAGTGTACAATCCAATTGTTATTAACGGTGCAATGCAGCATGCTGGCACCCATGACACATTTCCCAATATCAAGTCACAAAAATACTTCTAATTAGTCATAAATGAGAATGTACACACATTTCCAATAGCCACTCTGTTCCTATCAAAGTTCACATAGGAGAAAACTTAAACTGTTGTCACTGAGCTGCCTTGCTCCAAGTCCAAAAACTCCTATTTCAGAAATGCTTAGAAAATTAATCTTTAGATCTTAGTGAGTAAACAGAGCTGAGGTAGATTTATTTCAATCCAAGCCCTTTATTTGATATACGTGTGCTCTTGAACCTGACTAAAATGCATACCATAGCCATTTCAAAGGCAGTGATAAAATTACTTGGTTAAATATTTTGGCTAGATTTCCTGTTTCCAGAGGCCTGGTCTTTGTATTCTGTGGCTTCTGCATTTGCATGGGGCTATCAGGGCAGTATTAAATGGCCCCACATCTGCCAAACTCCATAAGAACCATCTTGCTTGGTGTCTCTCCATGCCCCAGCACAGAAGGCCCCAGGCACCCATCTGCCACACTGAGAACCTCAAACCTCAATAACAGCCTTCAAGTCTCAAGATCTTTAACTTTCGTCAGGAAAGCTGGTTTTAAGCCTCTTAAGATGATCCCAAATCTTAAAGTAGCTCATTCAGTTCAAACAGTGAAGTCATAAAATCGCTTTAGTTGTAATTCAGATATTCTCCAAACTTGAGGGTGAAGCATTCTGCTCTGCTCTTAGACTTCTGTTTCACAACAAGCTTTGTCTTCGGTTGCTCTGTGCAATGGCAACCCTTTAAAAGTCATAAGGCCATGATTTGTGCACCATACATCACAGTGAAAGAGAGGCTTTATGTTAGGAGAGGAAAAACAGTTCTGTTAAACTTTGCTTACTTTCACTACCTTTAAAAACTCATTAAATAAGATTCTTCCTTTTACTAGCCAAAGTGTTTAAAACCCTTTTTAATGAAAAATTCTAATCCTATATAATCATATCATAAGCACTTTCTTTCTGTAGAAAGAGGAAACAGTGTTAAATTTTAATGCATACCTCTGGCAGGCCATAATAAGAGTGTTCAGTCAGTTTTAAATCCGATTAGTGTAACTGTTACAGATTAGAGAACAATCCCAAGTGACTAGAGCAAGTCCCCAACTCAAGGGTATGAACATAGGTAGGTTCCAGGCCTGATCCTGCCAGACACAAAAGGGGCAGCAAACCCCTGAATTCAGTTCACCCAAAATTTGTTCAGAATCAAATAAAAGCAAGGTCCTGTGCTAGATATTGCAGGGCTTGCAAATTGGAAGACAGGCAGCATTTAAATTGGAGGCAGAATAGAATACAACCAGAGACAAAGTGGAGTGAGAAGAAGAGCAGAAGAGAAGTGAGAAGTCCTAAGAGAATTCAGAAAGGACAAGATCACCTCTGATGAGAGAACCATGGAGACTCCTTAGAGGATGCAACATCTAGAATAGGCCTGAAAGGACAGTCAGAACTCCACAGATGAGCAGACGAGGACATCCCTGCTAAGGAGGCAAAGGGCAAAATGTTTTTCAAGAATTAGGAAAAGTTCATCTGTTTAGAACTTAGAGAGGGAGGGGGATCCCACTTTTGTTGAGATGTCAAGAGCTATTATATCAAGGAACTTACAGTCTGTTTCTCATTTAATCATCACAACATCCTAATGAGATGGCTGCTGTTATCCCTGTTTTACAGAAGAGAAAACTGAACCTCAGAGAGATTATGAAACCTGCCAAAGGCCAAAGAGCTAGCAAACAGTAGCACTCAGAAGGAAAATATGGCCGAGCCTCTCTGCATAGTCACTTTTGGGAAACCTCTGAATCACCCCTATCTCTTAGCCATCATTAAGGTCTGTGCCGGTTTGAATGTATTGTGTCCCCCAAATGCCATTATCTTTGTGGTCTTGTGGGACAGACGTTTTGGTGCTGGTTAGATTTGCTTGGAATGTGCCCCACCCAGCTGTGGGTGGTGACTTTGGCAGGATACTCCCATGGAGGTGTGACCCCACCCATTCAGGGTGGGCCTTGATCAGTGGAGCCATATAAAACATGCTGACTCAAAGAGACTGACGGAGTGCAGCTGTGAGTGACGTTTTGAAGAAGAACAAGCTTGCTAGAGAGGAATGTCCTGGGAGAAAGCCATTTTGAAACCAGAACTTTGGAGCAGACGCCAGCCACGTGCCTTCCCAGCTGACAGAGGTTTTCCAGACGCCATTTGCCATCCTCCAGTGAAGGTACCTGATTACTGATGTGTTACCTTGGACACTTTATGGCCTTAAGACTGTAATTGTGTAGCCAAAATAAACCCCCTTTTTATAAAAGCCAGTCCATCTCTGGTGTTTTGCATTCTGCAGCATTAGCAAACTAGAACAAGGTCCAATCTATTCTAAAAGACTTTCCTGATGACCTGAAGTTAGAAATGGTATTTCTGGTGCCTGAATTCATAGCATTTATATAATCTGTCACCAAGTGGCACTAATTGTACCCTGCCTTATATTGTTATCTTTTATCATGCAAATGTTTATTTCAGTGCTTCTTAATTGGTAGGAACAGCATGTAGAGGAAGAATTTCAAAGACACCTGAAAAGAAATGCATATTTTTAAAATATTTATATTTATAAAACTGCCCTCCCGCCCACCTTACCTCATCTCCTCCGTAGTCTAAAATATGTACATAGTCTAAAGTATGTAAACCATGAGTGTATTCTAGAATGGAGGGGTGAAGTCCCCAGCCATGAGATTTTTACATATTCCCTTGGTGAATCCAATTCCCACCCCACCCCAGGTGAGAACAATTAAACTAGCGGAACTCAAATTCAGGTGATCTGACTTCAGGTGTCTGCCACTCACTACTTACGTGATCGTAGACAATTTACCCTTTCTGAGAATCAAGTTTATTACCTGTAAATTAAAAATCTTTATATCTGCTTTAGGATTATTGTGAGGATTAGATAAAATAAATCTATAAAGTTTTATATCATGGTATGGTATTAATACATCTGGATTAGAAACACTGGAGGCAGGACCATGTATATATGTGCATCCTCAGTACTTGCACATAGTTGTTATTCATATTTAATAATAGGTGTTGATTTATAGATGGATCTCTTAAACTCTTGGAGAAATAAAGCATACCCAACCAAGATATCAGGGAAAGTACTGAGATATCCTGTCCCAAGGATAGCATTTGCCTCCTAACTGCATCACCCTCCTAAATAAAGGCAGCTCCTGTTTGAAAATCGTGGCTGCATGAGACTTCATGCCTCTAAAATGAGAGGCGTTGGGCTCTAGATTGTCATCATTCACCAACTTTCAACTTTCATGTTTTCCAGTCTGTACCTCCAACCCAAATGCTCATCCACACCTCTTCAAAGCCAAGAAGATGCTACCACTACCTTAGATAAATTATCACGCAAGAGTAGAGGGCAGTCTGCATGACTTTTCTATAAACCTGCATCTTCTCTAATAATAATAAAAAAAAGAGGACAGTTTTGCCTTTCAAAAAAGTCTTCTAATAGGTAATAAAGAAAAAAAATTAATTTCCTCATTAAAAAAGGTCCAGGAAGGGGAAATGAAAGCCAAATACAACCCCCCACAGCAAGAGAGAGGACTGTAAAAAATAAAAACAAGGATTCATGAATGCAGGAAGAAGTTAAAACAAACCTGAAGGCCTTCATAAATACAGCAATCAGGCAGCTCCATGCACACATCCCATATTTGAATTTTTATTTTACATGAGGTATTTTTGTATCTGCATTGCCTAAATTTGGCCTCTTACCAAAGCCTAATGACTCTACTTTATGTTAAGCTTTTCGAAGGATCTAAACTTAAAACTAGGGGGGAAAAAACTGTTAATTTATCTTGCAGGAAAAGGTGTTATAATTTGAATGAAAAACAGCAAGCAGACAGATAAAAAGGAGCTGGCACAAAGCTCGGGCAATCAGTAACATTTTTTTGTACCTGCAGGCTGAGAAATTGTCTCCAGTTTTGTATGATGTTATTATCATCATCTATTTTCACTTGTACATTAGGTTCAAGCATAATTGTGCGAAGATTTTAATGTTCTCCACAGATTTACTATTATAATAAGCTCATAATCTTAAAACACTGTATGTGTTGACAGTGGTACCAATACTGTCTTAAGCAAACAAATCAAATCATTTTCTTTAAAATGCTAATTGAATTGCACCTTTCTACAGACCCTGGTCAGTTCTGAAATGGTCCCTTAGAATAGTCTTCTCTCTGACCTTCCCATATTCTATCCCATCCATCTACAAAGGTACCATCCTCATAAACCATCTGACTTTATCATTCCGGAAACTGCCCTTGTCATGTTGAAGGATAAGGGGCAGAGTGGGGCCACTTCAGTCTATACTCACAAATGTCCTGGATAACCAAAAATATGCTCAGGCACCACAGAAAACAAGTGTGGTATCTAGTTTATAAATCTAACTTATGAACTAGAATCCAGGACTGTGTAGGATATGGCTGAATTGAAAAAGCAGGAGGCATCAAATCCACCCTTTAGAGAGGGTGAGAATCATTGTCATAGATAATGTAAATCAAGTTCAGACACAGCTGGAGGTTGACATTGAGCTCAACATGAAAACCAAGAGAGGCTGTGTGTCCAATCTCAGCAGGTCCTCTTTGTTCTCTGTTTACTTTAAGAAATAATTCAATAGCATTTTAAAAATAAGGGTCTATTGTAAAAAAAAAAAAACACACACACATTTGGAAAATACCCCCAGCATGAAGAAAATAAATCTGATTCTACTTCTCAGAAATTATCCTTGCTGTTATTTTTAGATCTTGTTATTTCAGTCTTCTTCAATTCATATTTTAATGGGTTAATGCAATACATACTGAAACATACTGATTTTTAAATTCCTTTTTTTCACTTAATGTCTTCTTAACACCTCTCCATGTAGTTAAATATTCTCCAACTGCAATACCACTTTAACAGCTGCATAGTATTCCATTAAGGTGAACTGTGTTGATGATGGTTGGACATTTAGGTTGCCTCTACAAATCACTAGTCAATTAAGGTGGTTATGAATTTAAAGCAAGTTTTTTTAATATAAACTTTTTTATTAGAGAGGTTGCAAGTTTACAGAAAAATCATGCAGAAAACAGAGTTCCCATATACCACCCTATTATTAACATCTTGCATTCTTTTTGAAAACCAAAGCCTGCCCCAACCCTCACTCCCACGAGACATTCTGTAGCTCTCTTAAAGATTCTGTTTTGTGAATTTAGTGACTCACATCTTCCCGTTGGTTTCCATTTAATTTTAAGGATATATTACATGCACACACATACACACACATGCACAGACCTTTTTCTGCCAATATAAAATAAAACCCCTTAAAAGAACTATGTCCACCTCAATAAATATTTTTCTTCTATAATTCTTTAATATGTATTTCATATATATTTGTTTCTGCGACATCAGCCTTAAAATAAATATGATATGAAACAATATATACAGTTAGGCATGGCACAATTCAAAGATAATTCTCATTTACTAATTGATTCATTCAACAAATTCTTATTGAACACCTACCAGATAATTTGCAGTGTACCAGGCACTGAGGCACTGAGACAGCAATATTTAAGCATCCTCACTGGTTATGTCTTTACTTCAAAGCCAAAACTATCAAGAAATGTTTATGTTTTTCCTATATTTTTCTCAAATATCAGAAGTAATGCTTAATTTGTACTTAATAAGCATGTCACTCCACTTTTGAGTGGCATGCAAACCTTTACAGCTTGTTGATCAATTAATTAATAACAAGCAATTCTAAGAAATTTATCTTGTGACAGAAGTATAATCTGTACCAGCCTGAGCCAAGTCTTAAGGGTTTTCAGCAATTCTATACTTCTATAGTCCTTAGATAACAGCTTACAAATATCAGTTACATAAGAAGCTCACCTTATGAATGAGGTGGGCAAACAGGCAGCTCTATTTACAGTCTTCAAGGGTCTCATTACCTCCCCATGAAGTTTTAGGACCTGTCTATCAAGATCCATCCAACACCTCTGTTGCATATCCTCAAGTTAAGCTGTGCTCCTTTCTCCCACCACTTTATTTTATAGCATATCTACTTTTACCTTCTCACTTCTTCACTGATTCAACTCTATGCCAAAGGCTCCCCCATCCCAGCATTAAAACACCTTCTCAAACTCCCATTGGACGAAACAATGTCCCTCTCCTGGTAAATACTGCAAAGACCACTCAAAGCCCACCTCCTTCTCAAAATCTTCCCCAACTGGTTGGAAGGAAAAGCAGCTTTCCAAAGAGTTCCATCTCAACAGCATATCATTTCCCCATGGAAAGTGTATTTGGATATAGATGATGTTGTTACATATGTATGAGAAGATGTTTTACTGATTCACCTGCCTTTTTTCAGCCTGATTGTGAGCCCCTGAAGACTGAAAACATGTTCTCTCTATGCTCTATAATGATCCCATCCCCACAGAGTCATCTGCTAACTGTTAGTGCCACCTATGTTTAAGGCAGCTATCTGTGACTACAACATTTAAATTGGCTAAATTTAACTCAGATTACAGATTTTTAGAGTTGGGAGGTGACTTTAGAAGTTATGCAGTACATCACTGTCTTTTTTTTTTAAGCTTACATTTATTGAATATTTACAATGTGCTGGACACTGTGCTAAGCTCTTTACATAAATTTTCTCATGTGATTCTTACAAAAATATATTATAAAAACACTAATTATCCCCATTTTTATGTGCATATTGAAACAGCCCTTTTATACATTTTCAAAATAAAAGTTAGTTAAATAAATGAAAAATAAATTGTTCAACCCAGTTCCAGGACTAGGGTAACACAGGAGTGGCACCTGGGTGAAAAATTTTAATCTTGATCCACGTCTCTATCAGTATGCACCCATTGTAACGTCTTTTGCAGAAACGTCTTTCGCAGATGTTACTTTCAGATAAGAGGTGGCCAACTGAATCAGGCTGAGTCTTAATCTGGATTATCAGAGGCCTGATAAAAAGAACCCAGAAGGCACAGAAGCCAGAAAGGAGGGGACATCACCATGTGATGGGAGGCAGTTATACAAGCAAAGGAATCCCAAGGATTGTCAGCAACCAGCAGCCTAATACCACAGACTTTCGGGTGAAAGCATTGTCATGCTAACACCTTGATTTTGGACTTCATCTAGTCTCAAAACCATGAGTAATAAATTTCTGTTGTTAAAGCCAACCCATTGTGTGGTATTTGTCATAGCAGCTTGGCAAATTAAGACAGTTTTTCTCCAAAGTATTTGGTCTCCAAGATTGAATCAAAGTCAAGTTTTCAAGCAATCAAGAAAAATAATGCATGAACATGTCAGTACAATTCTGGATTCTTTACATATTCTTTATATATTCTGGATATTTATCCTTTTTGGATATGTGGTTTCCAAATATTTTCTCTCGTTGTGTTCGTTGTCATTTTACTTTCATTATAAAGTCCTTTGAGGAAAAAAAGTTTTTAATTTTGATGAGATACCATTTATCTGTTTTTTCTTTTGTTGCTTGGGCTTTGGGTATAAAGCCAAAGAAACCATTGTCTAACACAAGGTCCCCAAGATGCTTCCCTACATTTTCTTCTAGGAGTTTGATAGCTCTAGCTCTTATGTTAAAGTCTTTGGTGCATTTTGAGTTGATTTTGGATATGTTTTGAAGTTAGGGGCCTCCTCTTTTTTGCAAATGAAGACCCAGTTTTCTCAGCACCATTTGTTGAAGAGTCTATTCTTTCCCAATTGAAGGGTCTTTGCCACCTTGTTAAAAATCAGTTGATCATAAATTTGAGGATTGATTTCTGAGCTCTCAATTCCATTCCATCAGTCTATATGTCTGTTCTTGTGCCAGTGACATGATATTTTGATTACTATGGCTTTGCAGTAAGTTTCAAGATTGGGAAGTGTGAGTTCTCCAACTTCATTCTTTTTTTCCAAGATGGCTTTAGTTATTTTGGGCCCTTTATCCTTCCATATAAATTTGATGATTAGCTTTTCATTTCTGCACAGTTGTTGGAATTTCTATTGGAACTGCATTTAATCTATAAATTGCTTTGGGTAATGTTGACATCTTAATGACATTTAGTCTTCCAATCCATGAACACAAAATAGCCTTCCATTTATTTAGGTCTTCCATAATTTGTGTTAGTATTTCAACCCACTGCCTTCTTGCTTCCATGGTTTCAAATGAGAAATTGGCACTCAATCTAACTGGGATTCGCTTTTACATAATGTGTTCCTTTCTCTTATAGCTTTCAGAACTCTATCCTTGTCCTTTGCACCTGATAGTGTAGTCAATACATGATGGGATGTATTTTTCTTCATGTTTTTCCTGTTTGGTACTCTCTGAGCTTCTTGGATGTGCATATTCACATCTTTTGCTAATTTGGAAGTTCTCTGCTATCATTTCTTTGATTATTCCTTCTGCCCTTTTCTATCTTTCTTTTATTTCTGGGACTCCAATAATGTATACATTGGAGGACTTGTTGGTGTCCCATAGCTGTCTTAGGATATTTTCGCTTTTAATATTCCTTCATTATTTTAGCTCCTTAGCCTGACTCATTTCAATTGTGTTGTGTTCAAGTTCACTGATTTCTTTCTTCTGCCAGCTCCAACCTGCTGTTGAAACCCTCCTGGGCATTTTTCATTTAAGTAGTTGTGGTCTTCAACTCCAGTAGTTTTCTTTGGTT
Source organism: Choloepus didactylus (assembly GCF_015220235.1). Classification (NCBI taxonomy): domain Eukaryota; kingdom Metazoa; phylum Chordata; class Mammalia; order Pilosa; family Megalonychidae; genus Choloepus; species Choloepus didactylus. The sequence goes on from NC_051310.1 coordinate 164,606,643, forward strand.
CTTTTTAAAATTTCTCTCTCTTTACTCAGGCTCTCACATTGTTCATTCATTGTTTTCCTGATATTTTTTAGTTCTTTCTCTGTAATTTCCTTCATCTCTTTGAGTATTTTTAAAATCATTTTTTTATAAGCTTTGTTCTATATGCCCACATTCTCTTCTTCTTCATTGGTGCTTTCTAAATTTTTATCCTCTTCCTTTGGATGGGCCATCATCCCTGTTTCTTTGTCTGTACTCTTTTGTTTCACACAGTATATTTTAATATTTTAAAATGTTAACTCTGGGATTTACTCCCTATGATGTCTATTACTTGTTTTTGTAACCAGCTGGTAAAAAACAGGTATTTTCTTGAGCTTCGGCTCTCCTATCAGGAAGGTCTGCCTAAGACAAATGCCATATGCAGGATTTTCCCTGTCTTTCTGGGCCTCTGCCTTGTCCTGAGCTTTTGCTTGTTCATTGTTTTTGAGTTCCCATTTACAGGAATTTGCTGTCCCCTCTGCTTCCCAGGAGACAGACGTCTCTCTTCCAGGTATTTGAAGCCAACAGGCCTTTGTCCCAGAGTGTTGGCCTCCATAGTTGTTCATACTTCTTTCATTGTCTTATGTTGCTTTTGCCTGGACGACAAATTCTGGGATGAGGGTAACCCCAGAGAGAACTTTCCCAATTCAGTCTTTCCCAGCCAAAACAGGGCCAGGGACTCACAAAGAGTGCACAGACCGGCTCCAATGTTCCCTGGGTAGGAGATCAGGAAGGACTCCAAAACCTTCTCCGAGGGTACCCAAAAGCTGAGTTTTCCTGTCCTGCCCAGAAAACGCAGCCTTTCAGCTGTCTCCCACAGCCCTGAGGAAGCACTGAATCTTTAAGTCTCCACTGCCTCCACCCCCGTCTGAGGGGGGTTGAAACAATGGCTGCCACTGCCTTTGGCTAGGGCGGGTTGAAAGAATAGCTGCCCTCAGAGCTGGGAACCAGAAATTCAAATTCACTAATCAAACGCCATGATCATCGATTGGTTGTGTTCACCCCCTGTTCTTGGGGAAGAGGATTTTTATGTCCCTTTCTGTCACTAGCAGGTAGCCAGGGACGGGACCCTCAGTAGCCTGCCATGAGAGTCAGGGATGGGTACCAGTAGCTGCAGTGCTGAGAGAGAAATTTACAGTTCTTTACTGTAATTTATCTTCTTCTTCCTCCTGTGCTTCCCTGGATGCTATACGGTCTTCATGTGGCCTCTGCAATTTCAAAATAGTTATTTCAGACAGTTCCTGACTATTTAATAGTTGTTTTGGTGAGATGACTGAGTCCTGGAGCTCCTGACTCTGCATCTTCCCTGAAAGTCTTACCTTGGCTTCTCAATCCATTTCACTGTTTCAGGGAATAAATAACATAAGACAGTATAGTGAAATGGGACAAATATAGATTTGGGAGCTAGACAGGACTAGTTTTGAAAAGTGTTCCTGTGTGGATTTGGGAAGGAATTTATGTACTTCAATCTGAGTTATCTCATTCACAAAGTTTTATGAGGATTAGCCATAAAGTACATAGAGTACTTGTTAGACATTCAATGTATGGTGACCTTTATTATTTTATTATGAATATTTTTGATACAGAATAATCATAGTGTAGAAACTAAGACAAATTGATATAACATTCACAAATCTAATATAAAATGTGGCCAACAGACAAAGCCATGGAAGCAAGAAGCTGAAATCAATGAAACCCAAAAGAGAAGGGAGAGCCCAGCAGATGCTGCCATGAGCTTTGCCACGTAGCAGGGGAACCAAAGATCACTGGCAGCTGGTCTTCAGGAAGAAAGCATTGCCTTGATGACACCTTGGTTTGGACATTTTCCTGGCTTCAAAAATGAAGAAGCTGAGGACTACAAAAAGGAGAAAAGAAAGAATTGACTACAAAGGGTAGAAGAGAAAAGAAAGAATTGCTAATGGCAATGTTATACCCTCTTGAGGAATTCATCTCCAAACTCCAAGCTTCAAAACTGCATTTCCCACTTGGCAAAAGACCAAAGTTTCCTCAGAAGAAAGTTTTTAGCGTGGCAGTTGGGAGTGGGGAGCTGAGGCGCACCCTAAGTAGCCCATCTTCCAACTATTGATAGAACTTCCCAGGAAGAGAGTTCTAGAAAATACAATTTCCTTCATCCTTACATTTCTGGTGGTGTTCAACTGTCCAGAGAACATTTAGCAATTTCCACACTGACTTGTCTCTTGACCCAGTTCTGATATTGTTCAGCATTAATGTTAGTTCTCTGAATTATGGGACAATTATCACTTCTATATCATATGATCATTATAGAAGTGAGACAAACACACCCCTTACTTGATCAATACACATATGGGCATTTTAAAAACTAGAGATGGAGGGGAAATATAGGAAGTGTGATTCCTAAACAAAAGCTTTAAGTTTATATTTTTAGGAAGCTCATTTCTCTTTCAGCAACCCTTCCCTCTTTTTCCTTACAAAAAAACCCATCCTAGAACAGCTTTCCCCAGGCTACATTTCTACTTGCTAATCCCCTCAGGTGAGATTTGTCACCGCCTGTCTTACCTATTTAACCCTTTGTCATCACATGCCTTCAGAATAATAGCCATGGGTCTAATGAATGATGATACAATGGGAGGCAGATTTCTAACAGCAACTTAGTGCAACTCAAAAACAATGAGACGCCAGTGTCAATTTCCTTCACTTTTACTTGAGTATCCAATTTAATAAATGTGGGGGTGGCTGTTATTGATGTTGAGAAAACAAAACTAAAATCACCATTGAAACAAATGGAGGTTGATGAGTCTCCCATCAGTTTAGATGACATAATTGTTCAACATCATTTTTTGGGGGATGTGTTTGCTGTTTGTCCTATTGACATCAGCGAAAATGCCTTCGTTATCTGGTTGCCCGAACTAGATGTTCACACAGTAAAACTTAGCAAATGCTCTGCCAGTACATAGCAACAATTCGATAATTAAAACTCAGATTGTTTTCTAAATGGCCAAAGGCGGTAATGCCAGAGGCTGACTGATTATTTGGTTTGAGAATCATACTAAACTCTTAAGTCCAATTATCATCTTTTTGACAGATTTTGAAACAGACCACCAAAGCACCACTACAAACTTTCAAAAAAAAAGGTTCTGTTTCAATTCTATAACTTTCCTAAGGCCTGATTACCATTTCTCACTCAAGTAATCTAGGTTTCTGAGAATTGTCAAGCTCTTCTATTAACAAGAAAAGCTTGTTCATAGAATGGCAACGAATCATGGCTCAACCAGAATTAATGTCAATTTATTAATTTTCACATCTTACATATGTCATATCTGGACATGATTGTCACTTGGCTCAGAATGATCAATTGCTGGAATGTTCTTAGTACAATCAATGCAGTGAAAAGAGGGCTAGGATTTAATTCTACTTTACGTCAAATTTTAAAAATTTATTTCAAATCAACATGCATACTGTAAAATGATTTTGCAGATTATATTACTAGATATAGTAGCTTTCAAGGCAGAGGAACCTTTTGGAATTCATTATTTTCTAAACACAAAATAGAGTGACAGTAGTGATTTTATTTTACAAATTCTTGACATATTTCTTTCTTAGGACATTATTTATAGTTTCTTATATTCCTTCCAATATAAACATTCTGGAACTACCAATCATTAATGACCCTAGAAATTAAAGTAATTTAGAGATTACAGATAATCAAGATATAAATGAAAGAAATAAAGCCAGGCTTCCAAGTATGTGGCTAACCCATTCTTTAACATGAGTCAGTAATTTTAAAAATAAAAATATACAGCAGACTTTTAGAAATGCATTTCAGAGAATATATAGACTATTCCCCTCATTTTACAGACATAAAGAAATTGAGCCTCAAAGAAGGTGGTTAACTTACCCATAGCCATACCTATAGCATGTCTAGTTCTGTATGGTTTTCCACTAGCTCATGCTACCAGCATATAATCATTTATTGATTCCAACTTTGTCAACTCAGACTGATGTGCAATAGATAACTAAAGAGAGTTCTGGTAACCACTTTTCAATCACAACTTTTCCAAGACTGTCCCTATATTTTCATATTTTTTGAAAAAATAGAAAGACAGTCTAAAACATCTATAGTCTGAAACTTTGGGCTTTCTCTGAGATGGCAAGATTACTGCAGAAACAAAGTAATTTTCAATTATGGTTTGATTTTTTTAGAAATTTTGGTGTTAAATAAGGTGGGAAAGGATAAAACAGAAAAGAGGAATAATTTGCACTTTAAGAATGGTAGTTGGATTTCGGTAAATGTACTTTTCTTCTCCATCTTTACCTCAAATGCACATCTAGTTGACAAGTTTCACAGCATTAACATTTTTTATATTTGCATATGGGGATACAGACACTGAAGTGCTCACAAAAATATGCGGGGATATTAAAATAGGAGAAGAAAATTGTTCTTAGGAATTTTTATCTTTTTTCTATATTTAAGTCATTTCTCATGGTATGTGTGCCAGTTTGAATGTATTATATTCCCCCAAATGCCATTATCTTTGATACAACCTTGTGTGGGCAGGCATTATTGGTGTTGATTAGATTGGAATTCTTTGACTGAGTGTTTCCATGGAGATGTGACCCACCCAACTGTAGGTGATGACTCTGATTAGATAATTTCCATGGAGGTGTTGCCCTGCCCATTCAGCGTGAGCCTTGATTAGTTCACTGGAGCCCTATAAAAGCTCAGAAAGAAGGAGCTCACTGCTAGCTGCAGCTGAGAGACACATTTTGAAGACAGCCGTTGGAAGCTGACACTGACATTGTGGAGAACGCCATTTTGAAATGCAACCTGGGAGCAAGCAGATGCCAGCCACATGCCTTCCCAGCTAATAGAGGTTTTCTGGACGCCACTGGCCATCCTTCAGTGAAGGTAACTGATTGCTGATGACTTACCTTGGACACTTTATGGCCTTAAGACTGTAACTTTGTAACCAAGTAAGCCCCCTTTATAAAAGCCGATCTATTTCTGGTGTTTTGCCAAAAGGCAGCATTAGCAAACAAGAACAGTATGTCTTTGTTAGTTCTCAACTTCAAAGTTCTATTTTTAAGTTCATGAGCTCTATGCACTCTCTGCTTTAAATATGTGGCTGTCTCTCCAAAAATCCACAATTAAACTGTGGCTACTGGCAATAAAATGCAGTGATAGAGAAAAACAATTACCTGGAGTGCTGTGTGGTTACCATATTAATATTCCCTGTCATTTTTATTCAGGTTCATGAATGATGTACTATGTAGCTTCTTTGATGTTCAATGATAATGTGACTATTCTAAATTAAAATGTGTCAGTACAAATTTTTTTAAAATACGGCCAGCATAAATAAATCAAATATTGAAGTCATGTATCAGTCAGAATAGACTAGATTATAGTAGGTGTAGTAACAAATTAACCCCCAAATCTCAATGGCTAGCACCAGAAAGATTTATTTCCCATTCACTCTGCATATCCAAAGCCAACTAGCAGAGATCTCAGCTTTAGTCACTCAGGGATACTGGCTGACAGAAGCTCCACCATCTTTAGCTGGATCATACAGCCTGTCTGGATCATACAGCCTCCTTGTTCACCAGCAAGGGAAGAGAGTGCTAAGGACCTTATGTTGGTGAGATTATCATTGGTACTTGCGATGACATATGTCATTTCACCCAAAGCCAATTGCAAAACCTATTCAACATGGCCCCTACTAACTGCAAAGCAATAGCGAAATGTAATCCTCCCACGTGCCTGGAAGGAAGGAGATTCAGACATGGGTGAGCACTAGAAAACTCTACCATAAGACATCTCCCTTAGTTCAAAAGGCTATTAAGAAAGAAAGTCCTTAAATTCTGCAAACAAGTGAATGGCCATTTCTCCAAAATAGTTTTATACTAATCATTAAAGAAATAAACCATAGAATTGAGCTTATAATTCAGATTCTTTTTAAAAAGAAGTGCATTTTATCCTTATACTGACAGTACAGGCTAATCTGATGCTTGGTCATTTTGGGTGTGGGGAAAGCATTACAAATAATCATTGCTGGAGTTGCCCTGTGTATGCTAAAATAAAAGAAGTTGTCAGCCAAAAAGTAACTTTGCACAATAAGGTGTTAATGAAGTAGTACCAGGCAAAATAAGGTAATGCTCTTTTGCTGTCTAGCACCACAGAAGATGCTAACTGAAAAGAGGTAAATAAAAGCACTCAACGTGCATTTAGCTTTCATAATTTAATTTCGCGGAGGCTGATTTAGAGTATGCGGAGTATGCCACATTATTTAGGCTGTAAAATGGAGCTGCTTTATGCTACCCCTGCTATGTTACAATTATAATAATCTGTCAACAAATATAATTACAGAGTGTGATGTCTGTTTGAGTGTGAAGGCTTTGATTGTATGGTATTGTCTGCTTTACACTGTGGCACAGCATAAACAATTGCACTCAGTGGTAACTCGCAGCCAGGACTAATGCTCAGAGTCAGAAACGCCTCCACCAAATAACACAGATGGTGTGGTTTGGGTTTGAGGTTGTGGATTTTTTTTTCAGGGCTTTTTCAAGGGCATACTTGACCACAATAAGCATTTCGCAATTCAATGAGGTAGATCTTCAAGATATTGCCAATGTATCATAAAAAGTGAGTGGGAATTGGAGACTAAGACGGAGTAGCGTCAATTTATAAATACTAACCATTTTTGTGATGAAAGAGTAGGTAGACAAAAGGAATATATGGATCACTTTAATGATTAAAAAAATAATTGGGTGGCACTCCACAGGTTTAAACAATAAAGTTGTTATTTTACAGCATAAGTCGTGATTGTAATTTGTTCTTTTTTTGTTTCTTTCTTTTATTAAATTCAGTTTGTAATTTGTTCTTAGTCTCTCACACCAGCTGACAGTATAGAAAAGGTAACCATTATTACCCAGTCCTTCTCTCTGGACTTTAAAAAAACAAGGAGAGAAATTTCCTAATTTTTCATGTCAGCTTGAGTCAGATTTTCTATTCTTGCAACAGTAAGCATCCTGATAATTGCAAATATCACCATTGAACAGATTGATTTCAACAAACAATGTACTGGCAAAAAATATTGGAAGACCTTGTGTAAAAACATATACCATTTTCAGCAACCAGAAAGTGATGACTACCCCTAACTCATATTTTTCCACTAACAGGGAATAAATTCCCTGAAGAAGTGGCTAATGACAACTCTGGAATAAGAACTGCACAAATTGAGCCTGGGACATCTAGTTATGTCAAAAGGCAGAAGAGGTCTCAGAAATTACTGTGTCAAATACTTAGGAACCAGCTTGAAAAGGCTCCCAATAACTAAAGTTGAGACAATTAGAGCATCAAAGAAAAATAATAACTGCTATGGATCAAAACTAATCAAACACATTAAAATCCACACGTTCATAATGATACTAGAGGAAACAAACCTCACTAATCTTAGAGAACATTCAGAGACCACCTAAATAAAGAAAAAAAATCAAACATTAAACGTGACTTTCTCGTATGAATTATGCCTCAGGGAGGCCTAATAGTTGATAAGGAAACTTCCCCGCTATAGTCGTATCCCAGCAAAGAAACAAAGACAACCCCCTGTTGCAATCCCCTAATGGAATAATGGATCTGGGCAATAAGCATCAATGGCTGCTAACATAAAAAATTTTGAGACAACCAGACATCATGTACCTCTTGATGGAAGTATACTACACCACCTACGAAGTATTCTTACCAAATAATCAAACCTGAATCAGATCAAGCCTCTAAATCTGACTACTATTTCATGGGAATCAAAGAAGGTGCAATCAACAAAACCCAAAATGTGATAAACTCTACAGGGAAAATGACCCAATTGTTGTCAACAAATAAATTGCAAGGAAAAAAAGAAATGAGAGAATATATAGATTAAAAGATTTAAGAGATATAACAAACAAATATAATGTATGGACCTTGTTTACATTCTTATTTGAACAAACCGACTATTAAAAACTATGGGATAATCAAAGAAATTTGAATGTTGATTGGTTATTTGCTGATATTTAGAAAATAATATTAGTTTATAGGTATGATAATAGTACTGTGATTATTATTTTTAAAAGATTATTTTTTATAGACTCATACGAAAGCATTTATGATGCTTAGAGAGGGTGTCTTGGATTTGTTTCAAAATAATACAGCAACTGTGGCGAAATATTAATAGTGGTATATCTGGGTATCTGGGGGGATAGGAGTATATTGGAGTTTTCTGTACAGGATTTGTATTATTTTTGTAACTGTCCTGTAGGTTCGAAAGTATTTCAAAATAAAAAACTAAGAAAAAAAATTTTTTAATTAAAAAAAAAAAATACAGCAGCAACGGAGGAGGGAAGAAATGCAGATGAAACAAACTTGACCAGGTTTTGATTATTGAAGCTGAGTGATGACTATATGAGGGTTCATTATACTATTCTATTTTGGAGTAATGTTTACTATTTTCCATAATAAAAAGTTTCAAAAGTACACCATTCCATTACCATTCAGAAATCATACACATGGCAGCCTTCTTGCTCTCACGTAAACAGGCTATCAGCTTTCATCTTCAGTTGTGTTCCATTTTTTCCATTGGTTGTCTGCATCTGCATCCCTGGTCACTGCTACTGATATCTGCATGCCTTCTTCCTAGACGGTGGGCCCTATCCCACACGTGCACACTCATCCCCACGGAGATCACAGCACAGCCACCATTCTCCCAGCACAAGACTTCATTTTTATTCTCATAGTTTTCTCTATTCGTTACCTCACATCGCTGTTCTATTCCACTGCACTGCTCACTGCAGTTCCCAAACCCCTCTTCAGAAACAGACCATGCTTGCTAACTCGTGCAGACAGAGCCTCGCAGCCAGCACCACATTAAAGAGTTGTAACACCCCGCTTTCTGTGGGCCTACATACATAACCTGGCTCAGTCTAAACTTTTTAAATGAATTGCTCTCCTGGAAATAAAACCTGCTTTCTATGTTCTTTGATTTTAACTCAAACTCAATACAAAGCAACGGTCCCCAAAGAAGAGTTATGCTGGAGTTAGGTTCACACAATTTCCCTGAAATGCAATAGGAGATTTAAACACAGATGATATGACTGGTTAATAAATGTCACCATTGAGCAGCTTTGTTCACCTAATAATATTATTCAGATCATTATAAACAAATTGAAGGGGTTCTTATGTGAAACAAACACAGCAGGACTTATTCCTGTGTAACACAAGACCAAGGCAGGGCAGCCAATACTAACGGCCTGCGAGAAGGGGCAAGACCAGCATGCAGCTTTGTGATATCCCGGGAGGATTTTATTTCCAAATATAAAATTCATGCCATGCTCACAGGCAGAACCTTAGAATAGTCATAATGATCTAATGGCAGCATTACCATGGAAGGCTGCTACTAATACCTTGAACCACTGTGGTTCTATACAGATCCAGGGATATGATTTCAAAGCTCATGTGGAATGAAGACTGCCCCAACTGAAAGCAATCCATCTGAGTAAAAAGGAGAGGGAAGAAAAGAAAAGGGTAGAATGCAACTGAAGCCCTCAATTTGGGATTTCTAGGATGAGGAGGTCAGGGTTGGCTCTTTGATTGTGGGGTTTCTTTTATTATTGTTGTAGTTTGGGGAGGGAGTGGTATTTTATGGCAAAGAAAATGTCTCTAAATTAGAAGGCATTGCCTGCCTCTGACTTTTTGAATTACCTCTAACTTAAAGATTATAATGTGTTTATTTTCCTCTTTTGAGAAAAGAGGGCATAGTAATTGCCTCCATCACCCTCACGCTCTCCTCCCTCTGCAGTGAGGGGACAGGAACACACTGACAACAAGTTCCTTGTGTTCAGAGCTTGCTTCAACACTGACTGCAAAAAAGAAAGAAAACAAATAGCATCTTAACTGCAAATGAGTTGGGAGCCCCTGTAAGTCCAATCTAATAAACATTCAAGATCTATTGGGGCTGACATTAGACATTTAAACAGAAATTGGCTGTTGTTGTATTTCTAGAAATCAAAGGAACCTTTGCAAACAAAAAAACTGCATAACATTTCAAATACCGGTTAAGTGCCTGTATTTATAGGTAACGTTCACTGTTTCAAACTTCACCCTGCAATTCTTTTAGAGAGAGGTTCTGACAGAGCTAACAGGTCTATAAAAAATATCATTTTAACTGATGCTGAAATTTTCTTTCATTCTTTCAAAAATTTGCAGTTGGAATTCATAATTTTAGCAGTATTTCTCACATATAATGCCAAATTTGGTAACACCTATTTAAAGTGCATTGTAACATGTGTTTAAGATACATTGAGCTCTTTGGAGAAAAGGTGCTATAGAAATCTAATAAATAATAAGGAGATGATTGACAAAGGATAATATTAGGAGTTCATTTTTTAAACTTTATAAAAATACATCCATTTGAGTTAATTCTCAGCTAGATAACCTCCTTGGCAGGAAGGGTTTGCACATGCCCCAGATTTTAAGGTTCTTGAGTGTGGAAAGAAAAAGGTCATTGCCTAGAGACGCTTATTCTGAGATTGGAATAGCTCTCAACGAAAATCCAAGCAGGAATCCCAATTTTGGCCTTGAAAATGCATTCACTGATGCAATTTGGAATGTGAAAGAAATGTGAAATATATAGAAAGTAGAGTTATAAAGGGCGGCTGGATTCAACCACATGGCCAAATTTGCAACAGCAAACTGACATTCTCTGAGATAACACACATTATGTCCTTAAAAATTAAAAAAAGGGAAACAAGAGCCAAGTATCATTACTCATTTGTTATTTTGTGAGCTGGTCCAACTCAAGAATGCATAATTTTCTGGTTATAATGCAAACTAAGGAAGGGTGAGAGCCAGATATAAACAATCTCCTCCTTCTGGAGGAAAATATATAGGCCTCCATGGATTTGATGTGACCATGAAAAGAGAACAGATGCTTTGAATCCTAGCTGCTACAGGGCTTGAGCATAAAGCTGACTTGACAGCCTATAACTTGACCACGAGAGTGGGAAAGATAAATCTAAGAGGACTCCTTCAACGATGGAAATAAAATGCTTTATAAATAAGTAAATGTAAGGACTAGCTTATAATAAAGTTGATGAAGGTACAGGTAAAAGTTTCTCTAGAAAACCTGAATAATGTCATTTAAGCTAAAGCACAATATTTGAACCTTTACCTAGGAGCATTAGTTTCTAGAGCATTAAGCTTTGGGTTGTACCTTGGACATGCTCTTACTCTCTTTTATTATTTTTCTTTGGTGAATTTGTTGACTACTATGTATTACCAATATATACACACAGTATATATATATATATATATAGCAGTTGATTAATATGCACACTTTTAGAGAAGTTTTATTTAAGCCAAGTAAATAACATCTTTCATACATGGCTACAAAATTTAGGACAGATATAGAAACATTTATGCTAATATCATCTGTTATATTGAAGTTATTCTAATCATTTAATTCCCTTATCTTGCAATATCTTATTTTCTTAGCCTAAAAAATATAATATGACATATTATATATTCCTTCATAATGATAAGGGAATGAGGCAGCCGTCTTGAGACCATGAGGAAATAATTTGAGAAACAGGCCAATATACTGAGAATGGAGGAGCAGGGAGAAGGAAAGAACCTGAAACTTCTAGTGACACTGCTGTGCTAAAAACCAGTCCAAGAATTTCCCCCTCCTCCCAAACCTCCTGTTATATGAGAACATTAAGCCTTTTTATTACTAAGGCTACTTTTCACTTAGGTTTTCTATTTCTTGCAGTAGAAAGCTTCAGAACTGATATACTGGGATTTGAGATTTCAAAATCCTAATCCCTGAAAGGCTCAGAGCATAAAGTTTACACCAGTATATTTGGAAGCAAAGGTCAAAGCCAGTTTTTCCTGCCCCAAGCCTTAAAAAAAACTGATTCCTTGGGCTAAATGAAGAGAGAGTTAGAGAGAAAGCCAGAAAGCTGAGACATTGGTATTTCCTGAGAAGGGGTCCCGCTCCATGCTCAACTACTGTCCTAATCTCAGGAAGCTGAGGGTGGGAAGTGGGGGGACATGATGACAAGAACAAGAGAAATTCCACTTACGTGTTTCCAAAGAGGACACAGGAGTAGTTGAAAGTCAGGTCAGTGTCGCTTGTGGTCTGGATCAGGAGAACGTGGCCATCCAAATGACCAGCAAATGTAGACCAGGCAGGAATGGGCAGCTGGGGACCAGATATATCCACACTGATCCACACCACATCCCCACCAGCATGAGAACTTCGTAACTCAATCCCTCACCCCCATCTGACCCCCACTGCAGAACCTACACAGAAACCTGGGGGGTAGGAAAGCTGAACTGCTTAAATTTAGTTTCTGACAAAATGGGAACTTAAAATAGAAATTTTAGAAAAGCAAGATGAATGCCCAGACCTGAGTTTGTGGTTTGAGATTTACATTCACTACCTAATGAATTAATTAACTGCTGGTAATATCTAAAATGCCAGTAGCTATGCTCAGGAAGCTCACGGTCTAAATGGAGAAGACAGGAAAGAAAATAGTTAACTATGATATGCGAGTTGTTTGATAGATCAATATGCAAGGTGATAACACAGACTGGAGGGGGTAGTGCAACTTGAGCAAGTTTGAAGGACAAAAAGCAGTTAACCACAGAAGGTGCAGGGAACTGACAGGGTCCATTTTGGCCTCATTGCATTGGAGGAATGATTTTTCATTGTTTAACATCAGGAAAACTTGGATATGTTCATGTGTTCAAAGTAATGAAGCAGTAGAGAAATGGAAGATGAAGAGAATGGCTAAAAATGATGGCCCGAGAGCCTGAGCGGGCAGAGAGGAAAGAGACATAGGCAAGCACCAGCACTTGGCCTTGGCTAGGGAAGTTGAGAAAGAGGCAAAGAAGGAACAATGCAAATGAAGGTACACATGCTGAGAAGTGACAGGAACTCAGGAGAGTTCATGCTCACTAGCCTCTATTTATGTGAGAAGTAGAAAATAGTTATCTTTTTGAGGGCAAAAGAGATGGGCAGGGTTTTAAGGAGGGAAGTTAAATTCCAGGTTTGTATTTTTAAAATCTCCCTCTGGTAGACAGTCAAGGGCTGGGTCAAAGGTGAGAAAACACTGGAAGCTGAGGAACCCATTGGGAGATTATTGGAGTCATTTAGGGTAAACCTCGTGACAGTCTGAAATAAGACAGTGGCAGTGGGATTAAAGGAATAGTTTCTATAGATACCGAGAATGCAAAATCATTTTAAGAAGTGATCAGCTGGATATCAGCAGTGAGGGAGATTGAGGAAAGGAGGATGATACCCAGGACTGAAAGCTTAACCTATTAGAAACCTCAGCAAGGAGAGGCAGTCTCTAAGGCAACCCTGCATGTGAGCTCACTGCCCTCCCCACTACATGGGTTGTGACTCCCAGAGGTGAGACTGGACCCAGCGTCCTGGGATTGAGAAGATCTTCTTGACAAAAAGGGGGAAGAGAAATGAAACAAAATATAGTTTCATGGCTGAGAGATTTCAAATGGAGTTGAGAGGTCATTCTGGAGGTTATTCTTATGTGCTATTTTCAGCTTTTAGTGTATTGGAATAGCTAGAAGGAAATATCTGAAACTGTTGAACTGCAACCCAGTAACCTTGATTCTTGAAGATGACTGTATAACTTTGTAGCCTATACAGTGTGACCATGTGATTGCGAAAACCTTGTGGCTCACACTGCCTTTATCCAGTGTATGGATAGATGAGTAGAAAAATAGGGACAAAAATTAAATGAATAGTAGGAAGGAATAGGAGAGATGGGATGTTTTGGGTGTTTTCTCTTATTTATTTATTTTTTTACTTTTTTGGAGCAATGAAAATGTTCAAAAATTGATTATGGCGATGAATGCACAACTATATGATGGTGCTGTGAACCGTTGTCCACTTTGGACAACTGTATGTCTTTTTCTTCTATAGGCTTTTCTCACTTTCTTATATCCACCTGTCTTGTCCTTGAATTCTTTCTTTCCATGAGATGGCAAGCCTGGAACGGAGCTCCAGTAATATCTTCATTGAACATAATGGAGCTCCAGTAACAGGAGGATATATCTCAATAAAATATATCTCAATATATTTGAATATATCTCAATCAAATTGAATTAAAAAAAAGAACATGGCTTTTTAAAAGGGGTACATAATAGATCAAAGCAACACAACCATCTTGTCAAGAAATATGGAAACCTTCTCTAATTCCCCACCATCCAATGGCATTATGCAGTAATTTACTGTGTTTCTTTATTTGTCAGTGATGTCACCCCACCAGTAGTAGATAGAATTTTTATCCTCCTGTTACTGGAGCTCCATTATGTTCGATGAAGATATTACTGGAGCTCTGGTCCAGGCTTGCCGTCTCACGGCAAGAAAGAATTCAAGGACGAGACAGGTGGATATAAGAAAGTGAGAAAGCCTGTAGAAGAAAAAGACAGTACAAGCTCAAGGGGTGAGTGCAGTCATGCTCAAGAGACAGACACATGCAGAGTGTACGGTACAGGGTTTTTAACAGATCAAACAAAGGAAGGTGGGGTTTGAGATGTTGGTACATTGTGGTTGGTGAGTAACCATTCAAATTAAGTATTGTAAGTAGGCTATTAAGATTGGTTGCCTATACATTCTCATGATTGGTTAGTAAACATGTAAATTAAGGTTTGTAAATAAGCTATTGCAATAGGCTGAATAAACATTCAAATTAAAAAAAGAAGAGGCAGAGCTTTTGGGGAGAAGATAATGATATATAAATGAACACATTGATATAGATAAAAATATTGATATGGTTCCAGAATTAGACAGCTATAGATGCTGATATAGAAGGCAAATGGATCCATGAATATGGAGTTCAAGAGATGAGATCTGAGCTGGAGAGAAACTGGGGATAAATCTGCTCCCCCAGGAATGGTGGTAGAAACAATGGGCGTAAGTGAGATCAGCTTGTACGAGTGTGTAAAGAAGAGAATTTTAAGGCTTTTGTTTTTAATCCATTCCTGTTAATTCACCAATCTGATCATCTTCATTCTCTTCAGTGATTCTACCCTGCATTTACATTTTGACTAACATTTCTCTCCTTGGGGTCCTAGTGGTCAGGGGAACCAGAAAAGGCCCCACAGGCCTTGGAAACAAAGATCCACAATTAAGATGTTCTGTTATCATGAATTCCTTAGCTACTGTCTTGGTTTCCAGAGCTGCTATTGCAAATACACAATGGGTTCACTTAAAAACATGAATTTATTGTCTCATGATTTTGGAAAAGTCCAAAATGTAGGCATCAGCAATGCTTTGTCCCCAGAGTCTGTGCCTCTCTGGTGCTGGCTTGCCACCATCCTTGGGGTTCCGTGGCTTGCATCTCTGCCTCCCACCACATGGTGATATCGCTCTCTCCTTGGGCTGCTCTTCCAGTTTCTCCTGACCAGGAGGTCAGGACCTGGCTTCCAGCCCCTCTGGCTGCTTCTGAAATTCCTCTCTTAATAAGGCCTTCAGTCACAGGGATTAAGGACTATCCTCATTCAGTTTGGCCACACCTGTATCAGATCTTAGAAGATCCTATTCACAAATTAGTCCACACCTTAACTAACAATATATCTTCAGAGAGTCCTATTTACAAATGGGTCCTCACCCACAAACATGAGGATTAAGATTAAGAATATGTCTTTGTTGGGGCACAAAATTCAATCTGCCAAAAGTGAAGGTTTTAAGACCACCAAGTGACAGATTCCTTAGTAGTTGAAAACACACTAAGCTAACAATGAGAATCCCCTTTTATCAGTTCTGACATTAAATATGTCATATTGGGCAAATTACATAATTTCTTGTTAGCAAGTTTAATACTCTTTTATGAATAAAGTACAATGCTTCACTTTGTTCTTTAAACCGTCTTATTTACAGAAACACATACACATATGAAATTACCACAAGTGCATTTAATCCATTTTAAGGCTTATATTATATTATACATTAATGCACAATACAAGTATATTTCCATTTTTCTGTACAGGAAGGCAGAGGTCTGCCTTTCTTGTAGTATCTCATAAATGACCTTAGTTCTGACCCAAATATAACCCACTAATTACCCTCGTGTACCTTCCAGGCCCTGATTAGTTGTATTTAGCATTCGTGAGACTGTGATTCTACTCTGGAAATCTTCTGTATAGCTTGTAATTCCCAGTGGAAAAAAAAATTGCTGTGACCTATACAATTGGAGAAAAGAAAACACAGCTACACTTTTCCAAAAGCAGAACAAAGCAATGAAATAACATACCTTTCACTAGGGACTTGGTGTTCTCTGAAACCCTATAATCCACATTCCATTCTGCTTCTTCAATAGGTTGGATGATTTCAGTGGGCGTGTTGGAGAACTAATCAATTTTGAAATAGCATTTGCAAAAATAGATAATGTTCATCTAAAGGGCAACCCAGTCATAAAGCCACATTGGACTGAGTAAATAAACACAGTCTATGTATAGAGGGGTTTTCCCTGTTTGGAACAGCAATGTATTATTGACCATGTGGTATCTCATCAATACCATCAAAAGTATTTATCAACACCAATATGTGAGATGGGCTATGTGATTAAACTGACATAGTCCCTGAACTCCCAGAATTTATAACACAATCTAATTTCTTTGCTCATAATGAAAAACTTAAGAACCTAAAACCAAACTTTTGGGTCCAAAAACCAAACGTTTCTCCCAAACTGCTTTTACTCCTGTGCTTCCTATCCTGGAGAAGAAATTCAAGGCCTCTAAGAGTACTCTCTCTACCTCATCTCCCATAGCTTTTCCGATTTCAAATTTTGCTGGTTCGACCTTGCAGTCATCAGTATCAACTAAGATACAGCCTGCAATATTGCCACTGGAGTGATCTGACCTTCAAATCTCAGTGTATCACTCATTTGCTCAAAATCCACAAATGCCTCCTAGTTGCCTTGTCATATAAAAAAGTCTCTAATTTTTCTTTCTTGCTACTCTTAATCATCTTTTAAGTCTAAACTCCAATAGAATCTTTCTGTAAGGGATTCTCAGATTCATTCAATCATTTATTCCATCAACAATTATTTATTAAGTATAAAATTCATGTTATACACTGACCTAGGCCCTGGAAATACAGTGGTGATATAGTCCCTGCCTCGCAAAGTTTACAGTATCAGGAAAGACAATGAAATAGTGCAATGAATAGTATGAGGAATTAACTTGGGTGCAGACAATAAGAAGACAGAGCTTTGGGAACCCCAATATTTTAAGGTGTGGGTAGAGGAAGAAAGGTCTTCAAAGGGCTAACCAATAAGGTGGAAGAGAATGCACTGCTTTGGAAGCCAAGGGAAGAAAGAATTTTGAGAAGAAAGAAATGATGAAGAAAGAGTAGCAAATCCTACCAAGAGGTCAAGCAAATGAAAATTAAAGATCTTCTTCAAATTTATCAAGGGGGGTTGATGCAAGCAGTTTTGGTGGAGTAGTGCAGGCAAAAACAAATGTGGAGTGCATTGGAGAGTGAGTGCAAGGTAAAGAAATGAGGACAACAAATGTAGAAATATAAGCAGTATTTGCCATCATGGGAGGTTTTATACACTGATACCCATTATGTTCAGGCAATACACGCACCATAACTTGGGCCAGCTGTGGCAAATGTAGAAATTTGGCTATTACAGAGAGAGAGGATTTGGTAGTTGGAACGGAATCTAGGATTGGAAAAGACCTCCCCAAGGATCCCGTGCAATCTCTGAGTATCTCCATAATAATAGCAATTATCATCTTGTATTATATAATATTGTTGGGATTCTGTTCCAGCCATAAAAAGTAGGAAACATGCCCTTTCATCTTTGTATCTCCAACTCCTAACACAGGATCAGATACAAAGAAGCATTCACTAAATATTGGTTTAAAGGCCAAATGATTGAATGAATGATTTGCTCTAATCCAAATATGAGATTATTCTGAATTCCCATTCTCCTTGACTTATTTCCACATTCCTGTCAACTGCCCATCCTGACTTCTGGCCATGAGCGCCCCAAAAGCTTCAGGTCTTTGGATTCCTGTTCTGTCCCATGCATACTTGCTTCACTAGGAACTTGACCCTCATGGTTTCAGCAGCTGACTCTCAAATCTACCCCCTAACCATATAATTCCACCTCTCCTGCTCACTTTAGGGTGTTTGATGCTTGATTTTTCCACCAACACTTGGAACTAAATCTACGGGCAATTGCACTCATTGTTATTCCTCCCTTAAAGTCAATAGATTACATTTTTCCAACTTCTCTACTAAGATAGTTTTCCTCCAGAGATATTTGAGGACTGCTCTGAAAGCTGCATTACAATCCTTGCTTGTTCTGATGTGGTCATCCATGGCTAGACCCAAGCATAGATCTTTCCATCTTCAAAAAGGACAGTCTTCTACACCCCGGGACCCCCAATAATAGCCTATTAATGTATTAGATGCTCCATCAATACCGTATGCCAGTTGTTCACTGACAAATTGCTAGTCTGAATTTTCAACCCAGTGTTTTACTGGAGGATCAAACAAGCTTTAGACATAAGTACTATCACAAACTAATCCACCAAGAAAAATATTAGATTATTTTTAAGTTATTCTCTTTTCCCAGTCTTTGATACTCTGGACAAGTAAAGGGCTTAAGGTCATAAGCTAAACTATAATAATCTTAACATAGACACCCTGCATCATAATAGTTCTGTAAAAATTAAGGCACTAGGAATTTTTTCTGGTCCAAGCAGATAAAATGTCCAGTGGGGCTATTTGCTTCTTATTTGTGTGAGATCACCTTTTTTATGGGTGAGCTCTATCCCCTCTATATTAGATAATATAAAGACAGACAATCTTTCATAAATAAACAATGTGATTTTATCACAACCTAAGATGATATAGATCATTTTATTTAATTTTAGCTAAAGATTATTACCTGAAAGAATAATTTTAACTGTAAAATATAATTATTCTAAAATTTAAGGTATTCTTTTTAAAGTTTCCCATTTAGTTACCCCGTGTGTATATATATTTTACAGATAGTTCATCTGGGAGGATTCCCCAGCAGATAATAATTGTTCAATGAGGGGCTTCATTGACATTTTAGTTTAATTTAGTTTTACGTCTTAACATTTTCAGCCTCCTCTGACGAATTCCATTTAGAAGTAAACTCTTCCACTCTGCCTGTTGTATCCTCTAGGAATGGACACAAGAAGGAGTTTAAAATATAAGCGATATGCCTGAAAGATAGAGGGGAAAGGCGCTTAGACTCCATTTGCACATCCTATAGAAAAGGTTGAAACATGTCAATTAACCAGATCAATGAATTTGGAGGGGAGGAACTGGTGAAGATTATACAAGGGCTAACCACTCACCCCACCTCACCCCCTTGATCACCATTGACCTACTTGCTCAATTAACATTAGCTCATTTGAAACTTAATTGACCAACAGAAGAGTTAAACATATGCAAGGTCACATGCAGAGATCGTAAAGCACTCTCCAAGCACTCTGCTTTCAAAGAAGGCAAATTGAGGCATAGTCCCTGGACAGAGCTAGAAACAGAGCCCTGAGCTCTTGCCCTGCAATCAGTGATCCTAATACTGGGCATTCGCCCTCCTCCCCCTTCTCCTGCTCCAAAACTTGATATGTGTTGAATACACTCAGTAGTCCTCAACATGTTTTTTCCTTACAGTTCTTTATTAGCAACATTCATTTAGGTTTTGGACTCTTGTCAAATGTAATGTGAATGGAGACCAGATGCCTTTTCTGAACTCAACAGAACAAGAGGAGAGTCACAGAGCCCATCTTGCCACAATCAAAACTAGTGCTTACAACAACACCCACTGTTGGTGACAGGCTGTGTGGAACAGGGCCAGTGCTGATCTAGCAGTATATGCCAGCTCAGTGAGTCAGAAAAATGTTTCAGATGTGCCAGGTTGCTCAGAAATCCCCATCAGTTCCTGTGCAGAGTAATTGTGTTCCCTAAGAGCAAGGAACCGAGATGAAAAAGAAGAAGCAATGTCATTAGGATGGTGTGTCATTTACATCCCTAGCTGGCAGCAGGGGGCCACTGCTTTGTAAAAGGTACCACAGATTTTGAGGAAGGGCTGCAAGGCTAGGGTGGCTTGCAGTTATTCAAAAACACAAAGATGGGAGGAGAAGTAATTGTGGGAAAGAATTCAAGGTGGACAAAAGAACTGACAGCAAAAAGATACCGGGTTTAGGGGTGGTGGATGATTTTCGTTTGCTGTGGGTTTAGCAACACTGACAGGTTTAGCGTCCACCACCAGCCCTCTTAATAGAAACTGCCCCCTATCTAATGACGGCGGGAGCAGATCCTCTTAGCTTCCAGGTTCCAGTCACCTTGCCTGATTGCCTGTGGCAAATATAAGTCAGGGAAAGTTCCAGCAAGAGAAGCCAGGTCTAGGTTTCTCTGCTTGTAAAATGAAACCTGCTGATTAAAGATAATGGGGAGTCACAGAAATGGTAGGTTTTTTTTTTTTTTAAGACATGAAAAGGATGAAGTGAGAGAGTCTCAGAAAAAAGATCCATTTTGATACCAATGTTTTTTTATTTCTTCAATAGAGTGAAGGGGTTTGTCAGTGTCTTTCTCTAAATTAAATGAATTGTAAACAAAATCTCATTAATTCTCAGTTCTTTGGAGTAGACCGGCAGGTCAGCTTCCCATCCCTCTTCATTTCTATTGACTGGCTTTAGTCCTCTTCACTCGACCACTACCTCCACCAAATGAGCTTTCTCTCCTCGATGATTGCTGTTCTAGTTTGCTAATGCTGCCAGGATGCAAAACACCAGAAAAGGATTGGCTTTTATAAAAGGGGGTTTATTTGGTTCACAGTTACAGTCTTAAGGCCATAAAGTGTCCAAGGTAACACATCAGTAATCAGGTACCTTCACTGGAGGATGGCCAATGGTGTCCAGAAAACCTCTGTTAGCTGCGAAGGCACATGGCTGGTGTCTGCTCCAAAGTTCTGGTTTCAAAATGGCTTTCTCCCAGGACATTCCTCTCTAGGTTACAGTTCCTCAAAAATGTCACTCTTAGTTGCTCTTGGGGTGTTTGTCCTCTCTTAGCTTCTCTGGAGCAAGAGTCTGCTTTCAATGGCCATTTTCAAACTGTCTCATCTGCAGCCACTCTCTCAGCTTCTGTGCATTCTTCAAAGTGTCCCTCTTGGCTGTAGCAAGCTCGCTCCTTCTGTCTGAGCTTATATAGTGCTCTAGTAATCATGGCCCATGCTGAATGGGTGGGGCCACGCCTCCATGGAAATTGTCTCATCAGAGTTATCACCCACAGTTGGGTGGGGCACATTTTCACAGCAACAACCTAATCCAAATGCTCCAACTTAATCTCCACTAGTGTCTGCCCCACAAGATTACATCAAAGATAATGGCATTTTGGGGGACATAATATATTCAAACCAGCACAATTGCCTATGTTTTTGTTCCCTTCAGAATTTCTCTGAGTAGGTGTTGAGGCAGAAGGGAGCAGTAGTCAGAACAGGCTCTCAAATCACACTTCCTACATTCTAATCCCAGTCCTACCATGTGGGAAAGTTGCCTCACCTCAATAAATCTCACTTTCTCCCTCTGTAAAATGAGGTTGATAATAGGTGGCAATTAATGGAGATCAACCATGGAAAGCACTTGATATGCAGTAAGGTCTCAAGAAATGTTAGCATTGTTACAGGCCATCGCCAATTTTTCAACAATAATCGTCTTACATATGATGTATTCTTTTTTGTCTGGTTTCTTTAACTCAGCATAACTGAGATTTATCTATGTGGTTGCATGTATCAGGAGTTCATTCCTGTTTGTTTTCTCAATAATATTCCATTGTGTGGTTATTCCACATTACATTTATCCATTTGTCTGTTGATGGCTATTTGGGCTGTTTCTAGTTTGGGGCTGTTAACAAATAACACTGCTATGAATATCCATGTGTAAATTTTTGGACTGACATATGCTGTTATTTCTCCTGGGTAAATATCTAGAAACAGATCGCTGAGTTATATGGTAAGGTAAATATTTCCCTTTTTAATAAATTGCCAACTTGTGTTCCATTTTACGTTCCCACCCACAGTCTGGGTTGCAATAACTCCACATTTTCATCAATACATGATATGGCTTATTAAATTTAGCCAACTTAGTGAGTACTTAATAGTATCTCATTGTAGTTTTAATTTGCATTTCCCTAATGGAAATGATGCTGATTATCTCTCCATGCGTTTAATTACTATCTATATATCTTCTTTGGTGACATGTCTGTTCAAATCCTTTGCCCACCTTTAATTGTGCTGTTTGTCTTCATATAATTAAGTTGTAAAAGTCCTTTATATAGTCTAGATTCAAGTCCTTTGTCACATAAATATTTCTCAAGTATGTTCTCCCATTCCATGGTTTGCCTTTTCATTTTCCTAGCATTGTCTTTCAAAGAGCACATGTCTTGATTAGGTCCAATTTATTGATATTTTTCTTTTGTAGTTTGTGTTTTTGGGGGTTATATTCAAGAAATCTTTGCCAAATCCAAGGTCAATAACATTTTCTCTTATATTTTCATCTAGAAGTTGTGCAGTTTTAGCTCCTACATTTAGATGTATGATCCATTTTGTGTTAGTGTTTGTATACTGTGTGAGATCAGAGTGGAGATACATTCTTTTGCATAGAACTATCCAATTATTACAGCACAGTTTGTGGAAAAGATTATTCTTTCTCCATAGAGTTTCCTTGGCATGTTTTTCAAAAATTATTCACACAAACCTGTGTGGATCTATTTGTGGACTATATAGTCTGCTCCATTGAGCGATATTTCTACATTTATCCCAATATCACACTGTCTTGATTACTGTAGCTTTATAAATCTTGCAATTACATAGTGTTAGTCCTCCAAATTTATTCTTTTTCAGTGGTTTTTCTTTTCTATTCTTTTCTTTTTTGTTTGTTTGTTTTTTATTTTTTTTGTTTTTGTTTTTGTTTTTGTTTTACTATTGTAGGTCCTTTGCATTTCCACATGAATTTTAGGATCAGCTTTGAATTTGTACAAAAGCCTGCTAGGGTTTTGATTGGGAATATATTAAATCTATTGATCAACCTGAGAAGAGATGGAATCTTAATAATATTAAGTCTTCTGATCCATGAATACAATATATCTATCCATTGACTTAGGCTTTCTTTAGTTTCTCTCAGGAATGTTTTATAGTTTTCAGTGTCCCTGTCTTTTACATCTTTTATCAAATTTATTCCTAAGTACTTAATATTTTATGCTATTATAAATGACCTTGTTTTTTATGTTAATTTCAATTTCCAATTGTTCATTGCTAGTATATAGAAATATAATTGGGTTTTGATATTGACCTTGTATCCTTCAAACTTTCTAAATTTACTTATAAGTTTTAATAACTTTTTTGTCAATTCCATAGGATTCTCAACATGGATGATCATGGCATCTGTGAATATAGGCAGTTTTATTTCTCCCTTTACAATTTGTATGCCTTTCTTTTTCTTACCTTATTATGCTGTCTAGAATTTCCAGTTCAATGTAAAAGAGAACTGGTAAAGAGCCTGGGAATTTTAATTCTAATTTTTAATGAAGAGAGGCAGAACTTACGAGGTGGGAATTTCTACAAATATAAAAAGACCACTTAAAAGGGAATGGGCACCACAAATATGACAAACTTAGGGAGAGAGGGGAGATGGTGTTCTGACCACCTCCTATTCACCCTATTGGTGAAGGAGGGATCCCTGCTCAAAAGCGTATGAGATGCCGATCATACAACCTCTGAAACAGGACTGATGAGACCAGCAGTAGTTTCTTAGTCATGGGAGGAGGACACCACACCTCACAGAAAGCCAGAGCCACACAGAGATTGTCCTCAGGAGCAGAGGGAACCAGCAGGGACTGTGGGAGGCAGGCTTAGCAGTGACCAGTGGGGGATCCTTGGTTCCTGCAGAAGGGTGAGCCTGGCTTGTTTGAATAACTCTGTGGGCTGGCAGGGAGGTGAAACCTGTTGGGCTGAGGATAGGTCGGTGCAGCTGGTCCAGCTGACAGGGGCACTAGCCAGCTGGGAAGCCTTTCCTGCTGGGTGGGGGGCATGTCTGGTGAAAGCAGGGGAACTCATGACTGGGCCTGGGGACTTCTGTGACACTCAGAGATCTCAGAGCAGCACTGGGAAGCTCAGGTCTTACGATACAGGGAACAAGTGGGAGAAGAATGAAACAAACAAACAAAAACAAAAACACCTTTGTCCTCTAGCTTTTTTTTTTTCCTAGATTGGGTATTTCTATAGGAGACTAAGAGTGGACCCAAGCACATGGGAAAAATATAATCCTAAAGATAGAAAAGTGAAC
Organism: Choloepus didactylus; assembly: GCF_015220235.1. Taxonomy (NCBI): domain Eukaryota; kingdom Metazoa; phylum Chordata; class Mammalia; order Pilosa; family Megalonychidae; genus Choloepus; species Choloepus didactylus. The sequence goes on from NC_051310.1 coordinate 164,631,022, forward strand.
TGAGCCACACATGAAATTTAGTTTTCCTAAGGAAAACAGAATTAATTTTCTTCATACGCATGTATAGTACTCAATTAATATTGATGCCTTTTACTGCTAATTAGACTACAATCAACAGTTTTGATTTTGTGTGTAGTTATATAATTTGATATGTTTGCTATTCTCATCAATGGTACTCTAGTAAATGTTTCCTTTGATACATAAAGCATTACAAAATATATACCTTCCTCAAGCACAGGCCTGTCTCTAACATTTGAGGGGCCCAGAACACCAGTACAAATATTGGCCAAATACCATAAACCTAAATATTTAAAAGTTAAAATCAAGATAACATTAAAATAAAATATGTTCTAGCACTACAGTAATAACTGCAGCAGGCAAGATCCAATGGTGAATGCTGAAATAGGCAGGCAAAACTTTAAGGAGAAATAGAATATTTGCATAGTCACAAAGTATCTCCCCCCAAAATGCTTATTAATTACTGTGGTGGTTTTAATATATGTCCAAAACTTCTTCTCTTCCCTGCTGTGAGTGGAGCTTAAATCTCCTCCCCTTGAGTGTGACTCGTTTCTAACAAAGTACAAAAAGGGAAAAACACTAACTCTAGAGTGGAGAAACCTGGCAGACGTGGCCTTAGTTAAGCAAACAAGATTAACACCTGCAGTCGTCCATCACGTTGCTATCAGGCACCCCCAATAGGATGCAATGACATGAGCTCTTCACCTCCATGATATCCCCCCAAATCCATGTCCCCAGTTGACACATGAGGAAAATATCAGACTACTCCAAATTGAGAGACTTAACTCCATACAACCTCTGACTGCATACTCTTCAAAGATCATGAAAAACAAGGAAAGATTCTGCAACAGTCACAGGTAGACTAAGGAAGCTCAAGGACTAAATGCAATATGGTTTCCTGGATTGAATCTTGGAGCAAAAATTAGATTAGTGGAAAAACTGGTGAAATCTGAAAAAGATCTATGGTTAATAAATAGTTAATAGTATTTGCTTTCATTTCCTATGCTACTCATGCAAATACCATGAAATGGGGTGGCTTAAACAATGGGAATTTATTAGCCTACAGTTTTGAGGCTAAAAGAAAGTCCAAACAAGGCATCATCAAAGTGATGCTTTCTCCCCAAAGACTGTTGTGTTCTGGGGCTGGCTGCTGGTGATCCTTGGCTCTTCTGTCACATGGCAAGGCAATGGCTCCATCCCCTGGGCTCTCCCTTCTCTTCCAGACTTCACTGAATTTCAGCTTTTGGCTGCTCCCTGTGGCTTTTTTCTCCTTCTGCCTGTCTGAATTTCATTCCACTTCTAAGAGACTCTGGTAATAGAATTTAGACCTGTCCTGATTGAGGTGGGCCTCACACACCTTAACTGTAGTAAACTCATCAGAAGGTCCTACTTACAATAGGCTCACACCCACAGGAATGGATTAGAATCAAGCACATGTTTTTCTGGAGTACGTACAGCTTCAAACCACCAGAGTATTGTCCCAATGTTATTTGATTTAGTTTTGACAAATAGTCCATGAATATGTTCAATGTTAACTTTAAGGAAAGCTGGGTGAAGGACATAGGGGAACCCTCTGTGCTATCTTTGCAACTGTTCCATGAATTTAAAATTACTTCTAAATAAAATGTTTGGAAAAAAAAATACATTCTATTATCTTACATTGATAAACATACCTTTGTAACAATAATTATTTTAAATATGTAGAGCTATGGGATTTTAATGACTGAGAGTGAGAAAAACATCATAAAATTGAACTTAATTATGATAGTGTACATCTGGGTGCTCTGGGGATGGGCTAATGATGTTGAGATGAGTAATAATATAAAGACATACATAACTGATACATTATTATATATTTTCCCCAAAAGTATTTTTCATATCTTCACTTCAGCACATTTACTAATTATACTGCTATAATACTATTTTCAAATATCTTTCATATTGACATACAATTGAACTAAAGGATTACAATATAAAATATAATTGAGTTAAAGTGTACATAATTTGAAAATGTTTTCATCAAAGATTTAAAGTATATAAATAAAGCATAAAAGTATTTTAACTTTTTCAAAAGTTATTTCTCAGCTAAATTATTGAAAATTACCTATTAAAATCAAATGGTAAAATACAAATTATGATTTATGATATCAAAATTTTAAATAAAAAATTGAAGTAGAAATTTATGCTTAAATTTTTAAAGGTAATTAAATCTTATAAAATATTTTTATAAAAACAAAACTTTTCACAGATTCAGCATTTAATGCCTATATGGTTGCCAATATAAAAAAAATTAGTATCATTTTTCACTCTTGTTACAGCTGACCTTTATATACACAAATTTAAGAGTAATAGAAATTATAGAATATTACAAAATGTTTTGCAACAATTACAAACACTGTACTAATAAAGAGAAATAATGCTTACCACTACTGGAAAAGGATACTTTGTAATTCAAGAATGTATTGCCTCTATGCCATCTAAGAAGGAGGATATCACAAGTTAATTTGTCTTTTTCTCTTACCTAAGCACATTCACTACTCAAATTCTCCCCATTCTGTGAAGAAATGCCCATCTCCAATATTAGAAGCGGAGCAACCCCTCCCCCCACCCAAATCTTCACTGAACTCAGATGCATTTGCCTTTTGTTTTGAGGTCATTGGGGAAGAAAATGCCAAGAGGTGTTTCCCTGTGAAAGACTGCTGCACAAAAACCAATGTTTAGTGTAACAGGTCAGTCACACTGTGCCATTATCAAGCACTGGATCCTGAATGGCAGAAGTGCCTATGATATGGTTTTTAATAAATGTATTTTGTATGTATTTACACTATATGGGCATTCTCAAATGCACACCCCAGCATGGGTCTCTTTTGCAAAGATCAAAGTCTAGTCCTCTTAAGTATTTGGGAAAGGAAAAATGGCCAGTGATATAAACAGGCTCATTCTTCACCTGGCTCATTCCTAGTTCAAGCTATTGTCAAAAAGTAGCAGCTTAATTCTTGCCATAGGTTTGTATTTGACATATTTATAAAAATGTAATGTTAAATTTTTACTTTTTTAATATGCTGATAACTAAGAAATTTTACATGGCTTTTATGGAAGCCAGATAAGAGTCATTTGATTCATTCTGATTTTGTTTGCATGTTCCTTATGAGCTAATACATAAGGAATGGCTATTAAATGCACATTTTGTTTTAAAAATACATATTTTATCAATTGATTGACTTAATTGATAAATATAGCATACCAGTGTATTTACTTAAGTTAACAGGTATAAAATGATTAAAGTAGGGGAATAACAAAATGAAAACTAATACATGATAACAGGAAAAAATTAAAAGGAAGGAATGAGGGCCTTCTTTATCTAATGTGTTTCAAAACAATATTTCTTAAATTGTACCTGATTAAATGCAACTACAACCTAGAACAATGAGTTCAATGCGAGTTTGGGGTCCCAGGCTCCTGACATTCAAACAGGACAACCACTTGAGAAAATCAGTCCCTCTCCAAAGAGATGAGCCAGGACAGGTTGATTGTGACTGAACTTCTCAATGAGCCAAATGCACATAAAATGTTTCAGTGTATTTTAACATTCTGAATTGAAATCTGTGTTGTTAATGGTTTTAATGCATAATATCCACAGACAGAGAAGGCTTGATGGTAAGCAAATGATCTAAATCAATGTCAATGTGCAGAAGAATTTAAGTCAAAATACACATGACCGAAGCCTTTTAGCAGGTAATGAGTTGTTTTAATCATTTCAAATTATACTTGAAAATATGACTCACAATTCTGAGTGAAGAAAATATTTTTTCTTTCAAACTCTTTTTTTTTTCCTCTAATTAGTTGTCAAGGCCAAAATGATATATCCTTACAGACCTCCAACATGGCTGCTTCTTAAATGCAAAATGTATAAAACAAAAAATCAGATTTATTTGTTACCTAAATATTATGCTGTTTTTGGAGAAAAATTTTTAATTAAAAACATTTTAAAATATAGTCACTTGCTTTACTCCAGATACTTTCTACAAAATCACCATATTTCAAATAAAATTTTTCAATATGTCCCTAACTTCAACTGAAATGAAACTGTTAGAGTTGTATTCTTAAATTATAGATGCATGGAGGGTGCAGTCATCTTTCTGGTGACTGGTGTTGTGTTGATCAAGAGGATACATGAAGGTGGGGCAAGATGGTGGCACAGAGAGGTGTGGAATTTAGTTAGTCCTCTACAGCAACTAGTAAATAGCCAGGAACAACTAGTAAATAGTCTGGAACAACTGTTGGGGGACATCTATGACTGAACACACATCCTGCATCAGCCTGGAATGGGTGGAAAAGCTGAGATCGCAGCACAGAACTGTAAGTAAAGCTCCCCAAACTGCAGAGCCGGCATCACCCCCCTACACACACACACACACACACACACACACACACACACACACACACACACACACACACACACACACACACACTGGCACAGCAGGCTGAGCTGAAACATTCCCTGTGGAAAAAAGAAGCAGGTTACCTGGACCGAGGGTAAGTAACTCAACCAAGCTCCAACTGTGGTTTTAATTAACAAATTTGGACTACTGAGTACAAGCTACAAGCACGGATAGACCTGGAACAAGCAGGAAAGGAACCTGAGGATCCTCCCAGCAGAGAAGAGACAGGGCTTATGGGAAAAAAATACATAAATAATTAAAAACAGAGGCTTTTGGAGACAGTTAAGCTCAGAATACTGGAAAATGGCTCTGTCCAAAGAAGAAGGGAACAGAGAACCAGGTACCAACACTGGCTGATTAGTGTTCTGGTTTGCTAATGCTACTGGAATGCAAAACACCAGAAATGGATTGGCTTTTATAAAACAGGGTTTATTTGGTTACACAATTACAGTCTTAAGGCCATAAAGTGTCCAAGGTAGCACATCAACAATCAGATACCTTCACTGGAGGGTGGCCAATGGTGTCCTGAAAATCTCTGTGCGCTGGGAACACACATGGCTGGCATCTGCTCGAAGTTCTGGTTTCAAAATGGCTTTCTCCCAGGATGTTCCTCTCTAAGCCACAGTTCCTCAAAAATGTCACTCTCAGTTGCTCTTAGGGCATTTGTCCTCTCTTAGCTTCTCTGGAGCAAGAGTCTGCTTTCAATGGCCATCTTCAAACTGTTTCTCATCTGCAGCTCCTCTCTCAGCTCCTGTGCATTCTTCAAAGTGCCCATCTTGGCTGTAGCAAGCTCCCTCCTTCTGTCTGAGCTTATATAGTGCTCCAGTAAACTAATCAAGGCCCATGCTGAATGGGCAGATCCGCACCTCCATGGAAATTATCCAATCAGTTTTATCACCCACAGTTGGGTGGGCCACATCTCCATGGAAACACTCAAAGGATTCTAATCTAATCAACACTAACATGTCTGTCCCCACAAGATTGCATCAAAGAATATGGCTTTTTCTGGGGGACATAATACATTCAAACTGGCACAACTGGCAAAACAGGGGGGCAGGGGACTGGCTCTGAAAAGGGGCTTTCTCTCATTTTCCTTTTTTTTTTTCTCATCTTAAGTAGCTCATTAGAGAAAGCCTCAGACGTTTTCAAATGTCAGCATTGACCCAGGCAAGGATGGAGTTAACAGAGTCAGAGAGACAACGGAGAAATTCAAGTATAGTAGATAACTCCCTAAAGGGTATATCTTCCCTAAGAGGAGGAGACAGGGCCCGCTCAAGTGGCTGCCCTCCCCCAGAGAATTCAGACCCCAGGGCCTGGTGGGGGGTGGGGGGGGTGGACAGAAACAACTTAAGCTTGGCTTCTGACACCCTTGGCCCCTGGCCAGTACAGGCTCCACTGAGAATTAAAGGGACCACATCTCTTTACACCAGTAGGGAGCTGCAGGCTGACAAGCACCACCTGCTGGGAAGGATAGGAAAAGCACAGAGTCTGAAGGCCTCACAGGAAGGTCTCACAATCTGCTGGGTCTCACCTTCAGGGAAACCTGATGCTGAACATAGCCTCCTCCTGATCCCTGGGCCCATCTGGTCTGGGAAAATGTGATGGGGTAATCAAGGAAACCAGATGCCTAGACAACAAAAAATTACAAATCACATTAAGATAAACAAAGCTATGGACCATTCAAAGGAACAAACTTATACTTCAACTAAGATACAGGAATTAAAACAACTAATTATTAATCAAACAAAAATCCTAAATCAAATTGAAAATCAAATCAATGAGTTGAGGGAAGATATGGCAAAAGAGATGAAGGATATCATGCCAGTTTGAAGGTATTATGTCCCCCAAAATGCCATTATCTTTGATGTAATCTTGTGCGGACAGATGTATCAGTGTTGATTAGATTGTAATTCTTTGAATGCTTCCGTGGAGATGCGACCCACCCAACTGTGGGTGATGACTCTGATTGGATAATTTCCATGGAGATGTTACCCCACCCATTCAGGGTAGGTCTAAATTAAATCATTGGAGCCACACAAATGAGCTGACAAACAGAAGGAACTCAGTGCAGATGAGAGTTACATTTTGAAGAGGAACTACAACCAAGAGGGACACTTTGAAGAATGCACAGAAGCTGAGAGAGCAGCTGTAGATGAGAGACAGTCTGAAGACAGTTGTTGAAAGCAGACTCTTGCTCCAGAGAAGCTAAGGGAGGACAAACACCCCAAGAGCAACTGAGAGTGACATTTTGAAGAGGAGCTGTGGCCTAGAGAGGAACGTCCTGGGAGAAAGCCATTTTGAAACCAGAACTTCGAGCAGACGCCAGCCATGTGCCTTCCCAGCTAACAGAGGTTTTCTGGACACCATTGACTACTCTCCAGTGAAGGTACCTGACTGTTGATGCATTACCTTGGACACTTTATGGCCTTAAAACTGTGACTGTGCAACCAAATAAACCCTGTTTTATAAAAGCCAATCCATTTCTGGTGTTTTGCATTCCAGCAGCATTAGCAAACTAGAACAGATATAAAGAAGATCTTGGGCAAACATAAGGAAGAACTCAAAAGTCTAAAAAAACAATTGGCAGAACTTATGGGAATGAAAGGCACAATACAAGAGATGAAAAACACAATGGAGACATACAACAACAGATTTGAAGATGCAGAAGAAAAGATTCGTGAACTAGAGGACAGGACATTTGAAATCCTACGCACAAAAGAGCAGACAGGGAAAAGAATGGGAAAATATGAGGAGCATCTCAGGGAATTGAATGACAACATGAAATGAATGAACGTACATGTCATGGGTGTCCCAGAAGGAGAAGAGAAGGGAAAAGGGGCAGAAGCAACATTGGAGGAAATAATCAATGAAAATTTCCCATCTTTTATGAAAGACATAAAATTACAGATCTAAGAAGTGCAGCATACCCCAAACAGAATAGATCTGAATAGGCTTATGCCAAGACACTTAATAATCAGATTATCAAATGTCAAAGACAAAGAGAGAATCCTGAAAGCAGCAAGAGAAAAGTGATCCAAAACATATAAGGGAAGCTCAGTAAAACTATGTGCAGATTTCTTAGTAGAAACCATGGAGGCAAGAAGACAATGGTATGATATATTTAAGATATTGAAAGAGAAAAACTGCCAACCAAGAATTCTATATCTGGAAAAACTGTCCTTCAAAAATGAGGTAGAGTTTAAAATATTCTCAGACAAACAGACACTGAGAGAGTTTGTGAACAAGATACCTGCTGTACAGGAAATACTAAAGGGAGCACTGTGGGCAGATAGGAAAAGACAGAAGAGAGATTTAGAGCACACTATTGGGTGAGGGTAGCACAATAATGTAAGTACAATGGTGACTGAGTACAGTTGAAAGAGGAAGATTAGGGGTGTAGGACATCAGAAAGGCAAGATAGAAGATAAAGACTGGGACTGTATAACTTAGTGAAACCTAGAGTGGTCAGTGATTTGTGAGTAAATGTACAAATATGTTTTTACATGAGGGACAACAAATAAATGCCAACTTTGCAAGCTGTTAAAAATGGGGTGGTATTGGGGGAAAAGATACAATCAATGCAAATTAGAGTGTTTGTATTGTAACAGTAACATTCTAATATCCTTCCATTAATCATAACAAAGACAATATACTAATGCTAAATGTCTATAAGAGGAGTGTTCTAGTTTGCTAATGCTGCCAGAATGCAAAACACCAGAAGAGATGCATTGGCTTTTATAAAAGGGGGTTTATTTGGTTACACAGTTACAGTCTTAAGGCCATAAAATGTCCAAGGTAACACATCAGCAATCGGGTACCTTCACTAGAGGATGGCCAATGGTGTCCAGAAAACCTCTGTTAGCTGGGAAGGCATGTGGCTGGCGTCTGCTCCAAAGTTCTGGTTTCAAAATGGCTTTCTCCCAGAATATTCCTCTCTAGGCTACAGTTCCTCAAAAATGTCACTCTCAGTTGCACTTGGGATATCTGTCCTCTCTCAGCTTCTCCGGAGCAAGAGTCTGCTTTCAATGGCCATTTTCAAACTGTCTCTCATCTGCAGCTCCTGTGCTTTCTTCAAAGTGTCCCTCTTGGCTATAGCTCCTCTTCAAAACATCACTCACAGCTGCACTGAGTTCCTTCTGTTTGCCAGCTCATTTATATGGCTCCACTGATCAAGGCCCACCCTGAATGGGTGGAGCAATGCCTCCATGGAAATTATCTCATCAGAGTTATCACCTACAGTTGGGTGGGGCGCATTTCCATGCAAACAACCTAATCCAAATGTTCCAACTTAATCCCCACTAATATGTCTGCCCCACAAGATTGCATCAAAGAATATGGCTTTTTCTGGGGGACATAATACATTCAAACCAGCACAAGGGGGATATAAGGGAAAGGAAAGGTATGGGATTCTTGGCATCGGTGTTGTCTGACTTTTTAATTGTATTTTATTTTAATTTTATTTTTTCTTTTGTTGCTTTTTAGTTGTCATTTTTTCTTTCTTTCTCTTTTTTCTTTTTACTTTTTTCATTTCTTCCTCTTTCTCAGTGTTAGAAATGGAAATGTCCTTATATAGATAGTGGTGGTGATTATACAGGGAACCACTGATTGTTTATTTAGGATGGAATGAATGGTGTGTGAATAAAACCAGCTAAAAATAAGCAGAAGGATACAAGTGCTGGAGAAAATGTGGAGGAAAAGATATACCTAATCACCATTGGTGGGGAAGTAGAATGGTGCAGCCCACCTGGAGGGCAGTGTGGTGGTTCCACAGGAAGCTAAGCACAGGGTTGCCTTATGGTCCTGCAACTTGGTTATTTGGTGTATACTTGGAAGAACTGAAAAGAGGGACACAAATGGACATTTGTACAGTGGGGATTATGGTGTCAGTATTTACAATTTGCAGTAGATGCAGGTGGCCTAAGGGTACATCAACTAATGAACAGAATGGCGAACTGTGGTGTACACATACAATGGAATATTTAGCTGCTACAAGAAGGAGTGAAGTTGTGAGTTGAATGGACATTGAGAACAGTATGTTGAGTGAAATAAAACAGAAATGGAAAGAAAAACATTATAATGCCTCACTAATATGGATTAACTATAATGTGCAAACTGTGAGAATTGAGTCTGAGAGCATAGGTTATCAGGGGAAGGCTTATTGTAAAGGTTCCTAGATTGTAAGCTCTTACAGCAGTTACGTCTATCTCTGAGTTGTAATGGCTATTTCTAAATTCTGAGATGTTGAGCTCTTTGTGTATAACCTGGCCAGTCCCTGAACTCTGGTATCTGTGTGACACCCGAGACTCAGAGTCAGAGTCTGGCAGCTATGAATGTCAGCATTACCCCATACAGCAAATGTTAAAGAGTCTGAAAAAGAGATCCGACTTCAATTAGAGACATGAACAAAATGGACTTAGTTAGGAATAAGGTAAATAAGAACAAAAGGGTAAAGGATGATAGCGACGGTGTTTTTAGAACTTCAACTTCCATGTGAGACCAAATGAAGAGACATTTATTAGGCACAAAATCCATATTGTTTGTAACACACTCTATGATTTAACTTGTATGGTCAGTTTATTCAAACAACATAATTACATAGAATGTTGAATAGGGAGTGAAATCTGATTGGTTTGTACAGGTTAGTGTGAAGCCCTGATACATCCCAGAGCAATTTGCAGAGATTAAAAATGTATTTGCAAAGCCCCCTTGAGGAAATAGGGAAAATGTGGAAATACTAAATTTCCCCACCTGGGGTGTTAATGACATTCTCACAAGCATTGGGGACTACCAATTTAGAAGGCCAAGCCCTCAATCTTGGGACTTGCCCTTATGAAGTCTGTTACTTCAAAGGAGAAGCTAAGCCTGCTTAAAATTGTGCCTAAGAGTCACCCCCTAAGAACCTCTGTTTTTGCTCAGATGTGGCCTCTCTCTCTAAGTCAACTCTGTAGGTAAACTCATTGCCCTTCCCGCTACATGCGACATGACTCCCAGGGGTGCAAATCTCTCTGGCAATGTGGGACATGACTCATGGGGATGAGCTTGGCCCTAGCATTGTGAGACTAAGAAAGACTTCTTAGATGAAAAGGGGAAAGAGAAATGAAACAAAATAAAGTTTTAGTGGCTGAGAGATCTCAAATAGAGTCAAGAAGACATTCTGGAGATTATTCTTATGCATTATATAGATATCCCTTTTTAGTTTTTGGTGAATTGGAAAAGCTAGAAGGAAATACCTGAAACTGCTGAACTGAAACACAGTAGCCTATATTCTTGAAGCCAATTGTATAACTATATAGCCTACACTGTGTGACCATGTGATTGTGATAACTTTGTGGCTCCCACTCCCTTTATACAGTGCATGGACAGATGAATAGAAAAATGAGGACAAAAAGTAAATGAATAATAGAAAGAGATGGGGGTATGAGATGTTTTGGGTGTTCTTTTTTACCTTAACTTTTATTCTTATTCTTTTTTGTGTGTGGTAATGAAAATGTTCAAAAATTGTGATAATGAATGCACAATATACAATGGTACTATGAACAATTGATTGCATGGTATGTGAATACATCTCAATAAAACTGGATAAAAAAGAAGATACATGAGCAGCTTCATCATTGCAGAAGTGGCAATGCCAGAGAAAGGAAGGGAGTGTCTCACACTGAAAATACACCAGATGATGTCACCAACATTACAATGTAAGACATCCCCTGAAAAAAACCTCCCCAGAGATTCAGCAAATAAAAGGATAAATCCCACTTGCTTAGAACTCTGGAGGACAGTAGAAACTGGAGAAAGACTCCTCAGGCACTGAATTAAATAAAAAGAAAAATATTAGGTAGGAAACTTTCTCCTGGACTGCCAGTCTTCTTTTTTTCCCCCTCAATCAACCTAGATCCCTCCACCTCACACTGGGGACACAGACTATAGAGGCACTCACAGCCAGGCACAGGGACCCAAGTCCCAGACACCCAGGGTGGAACACAAGCTGCTGAGGAGTGCTGCATACAAAAGGACCCTTGGTGGGGTTGCTTAGGAGAAGACCACAATAGAAGGACTGGTAAGAGTGTTGTGCCCTCACTCAATCCAGTTTTTGTTGGCTGGACCACCTAAATGCAAAACAGACTTTTCTAGAGTGACCACCCTTTCTAGATTGACCCTATCTAGCTCCCCAGGGCAAGATACTCTAACTGGGAAGAAACCAGAGGCAGAAAGCCTGAGAGAGAGATACAGAAGGGGGTGGGGGTTAAACTGGACTGCTGTTAATACAGGAAGGTCCCAGAACTGAAAAGTTTAAGGAAAATGGGGCACTGAGTGAGGGAGACAATTTAAACAAATCATAAGAGCTGGGGAGAAAATTCTGCACAAAAACAAATAGAACAGATTAAGATTCCTGGAGAAGGTACAAAGGAAAGGAAGCTTTCTCCTGGACGTGAAAAAATTACGTAAAAAGTGCAGTCTTTAAAGTTGTGCCACATATCCAGGGCAGGAATCAGATGAAGAAGAGCTGAGAAAATCTGATCAGTTAAACACAGGCTACTCAAAAGATCTAGAATAAGTTGAACCAAGCATCAAAAAAGAACCTTAACACAAAGTCAGTCAACAGTAAAACCCTAGGCAAGAGGGAGAAACTGACATTCAGACTTAACTTATAATCAGATGCCTAGACATCAGAAGAAAAACAATTACACACCTCATCCTAAGAAACAGGAAGATACGGCTCAGTTGAGGGAACAGATGAAAACTTCAGTGGAGATACAGAATTTGAAACAAGTAAAGAAGTTCAAACAGATCTCCTAAATCAATTCAAGGAGATGATGGAATATATACATAAAGAGGAAAAGGATATTAAGAACACAGTGTATAAGAAAAAAGAAGAACTTGAAAGTATAAACAGAAACTTAACAGAACTTATGAGAAAGAAAGGCACAAAAGAAGGGATTAAAAATACACTAAAGATATATAACTGCAGATTTGAAAAGGCAGAAGAAAGAAACAGCAAACTAGAAGACGGGACAATTAAAACCATACAGTCAGAAGAACAGATAGAGAAAATAATAGAAAAAAATGAGCAGAATGTCAGGGAGTTGAGTGACAGCACAAAGCACACAAACATATGCATTATTGGTGTCCCAGAGGAGAAAATAAGGGCAAAGGAGCAGAAAGAACATTTGAAGAAATAATGGCTGAAATTTCCCAACTCTTATGAAAGACATAAATATACACGTCCAAGAAGTGTGAAGTACTCCAAACAGAATAAATCCTAACAGACCTACTCTTAGACACATACTAATCAGAATTTCAAATGCCACAGATAAACAGAATTCTGCAAGCAGCAAGAGAAAAGTGATTGATCACAACGCAAGGGATCTTAAAAAGACTGAGTTCCAGTTTCTCATTAGAAACTGTGCAGGCAAGAAGGCAGTGGTATGATATATTTAAGGTACTGAAAGAGAAAAACTGCCAGCCCAAAATTCTTTATCCAGCAAAACTGCCCTTCAGAAATGAGGGAGAGTTTAAAATATTCACAGATAAACAGAAACTGAGATAGTTCATCAACAAAATAACCTGCCTTCCAAGAATTACTAAAGGGAATTCTGCAGGTTGAAAGGAAAAGATAGGAGAGAGTGGCTTGGCGTAGTGTGAAGAAATGAAGATCTTCAGTAAAGGTAACAAAAAGAGTAAATGCAAAACCCAGTAGTACTGTATCCTCAATATACAACCCTACTCTTTAATTCCTATAAGAGTCAGAATACAATTGAACAAGAAAAAAGTGTATTTCCTGATAATGGGTATAAGTGGAATATTGGAATATTAATCAGCCGTAAGAAGAAATGAAGTTCTGATGCTTGTTACAACATGAAGGAACCCTGAGGACATTATGCTCAGTGAAATAAGTCAGACACTAAAGGACAAGCATTGTATGATCTCACTAATATGAACTAATTATAATAAGAAAACTCACAGAGTTATAATCTAGAATATAGATTACCAGTGGATAGATTGGGGTACAAAAATGGGGAGTTGATGCTTAGTTTGTACAGAATTTCTATTTCAGTTGATTGTAAAAGGTTAGAAATGGATAGTGGTGATGGTAGCACATTATTATGAATGTAACTAACAGCAGTGAATTATATAGGTGAATGTGGTTAAAGGGGGAAACTTCAGGTTGTATATGGTCGTATGTTACCAGAATAAAACTTAAATGATAAAACGTAGGACTGTATGACACAGTAAACCTTATTGTAGATGATGGATTATGTTAATAGCATAAGTCTAAGAATTTTCTTTCATGAATTCTAACAAATGTATGACAGTAATATATGATGTTAATAATAGGGTGGTATACAGGGGAAAATACAGCTAATGTAAACCATGGGTGATAGTTAATACTACTATTGTAATAATCTTCCATCACTTGTAACAAAGGTAACTACTGTTAAAAATAATAGTACAATTACAAAAAAGTGCTATCATCAATTGTAACAAATGTTCCACACAATGCAAGGTGTTGGTGATGGGGTGGTGAATGGGAATCCTGTATTTTACACATGATTGTTCTGTAAACCCACAACTTCTCAAATAAATAATTTTAAAAGAAAATTATAGGTGCATGAACATTTGACCAGTTCAACAGGTGGTCCCACACAAAATGTCAATTATGGGCACAGTGGTCCAAAGGAAAGGAAAGTAGTTTTCCCACGGAAGTTGAATCTTTCTCTGCCTCTACAATAGCCATGGACATTCTGGGATCTGCATTTCCCTAAGTGTAGTAAAGATAACAAGTGACCACCCTTGTCTTAACTGACCTTGACCAAATCAAAGCTGTTACTTCTGCTGCTGTTCCAACTGTACAGTGCTTTATGCAGTCACCGCTATTCATAAAACAGATATTCTCATTTGTTTCCAGAAATTTTCTTACCAAATAAATAAATAGTATAGGAAAAAGAAGCAAAATACATGAAATCAGGAAAGAGGGATTAAGGGAGGAAAATAACTGCTGAAGAACACCATAGCAAAGAGGTTAGAAAAATATAAGCTTGTGCTTCTTAATATGAAATTTTAACATTTCTGATTGTTTTAACCACAATAACTTGAGAAAGAAAAAATAATATGTAAACTTGTGGCTTTTGTTACCAAACTCCTCCCAGGGCCAGGAGTTTTACAGGCAAGCAAATGGATCTGGCTGATGTTTTTATGGTCATAACGGGAAACGGCAAAGTTTTCCTGCACCTGACTCTCTTCTGATTCAGGTTTTTAAAATGAATTAATATTTGTACCTTTTTAAATAGCTATTAACTTTCCTATCTAGCAGTCTCCTACTTAATGTGTCTCCTGAAAGCCCTGTAAAAGAAATTAGTTTTAGTTATAAAATAGCATGGATTCTTTTTTTTTATGTTTTTTTTTAAATAGTTTTATTTTCCAACTACAAAAGAAATCTTATTCTAGTGGAAAATTTTGAAAACTATAAAACAATATAGATTGAAAATAGTAGGCAACCACAATCCTCCAACCAGAGGTAATACTTGTGCTTAATTTCTGTTTGCACCCCTAGATCTACTCCCCACTCTCCTCTGCCCTGCTCTGTGCACCAGGAGGCTGATTTTGCCTCCTGTCAGGTGCACCCAGTGGGAGATCAGCAGATCAGAAGGTAGGAAAAGTGCTAGGCAAGGGTCTGCCACACCTTCAGTCCTCTCCAATTCTGGAAACAGGTCCCTGCTGTTGCCTCATTCAGGACTAAGAGCAGTAGGGCTACCCAAGGCTGCTATGTCCCTGGTTCTTTAACCCTGTCCTCACCTCTATTAATACCCTTTTCTTTAAATTTTCTTCACCTAGATCCTTTCTTCAAGTAGATCTGTTTCCAGCTGGGACCCTGGCAGACAGATCACTGTTAGCATTTGCTTTATTTCCATTTAGTCTTTTAAGTGCACACTTATTTTCCTTTTTTTTTTTTTTTTTTTTTTTTGCTGGATGTATTATAATAATTTCATGTATTGTTGAAAACTTTTTACAAACATCTGGTACAAGTTAATTTGATTAACTGCTTGTTGGACTGAGCAATTTTTCAATAATATAAACAATGCTGAAATGAACACCTTTCTGTATAAACTGTTTGGGTTCTGATTTCTTCCATTGGATGAATTCCTAGATTTTAATTACTAAATGAAGAATAAGAACACAAATTTTCGCGAAGGCTCTCAGCGGACTGCCACCACAGCACCCAGCACGCATCCTCCCTGCCTCCAACAAGCTCAAGAGAAAGGTCAGTTCAGCTAAAGGGGCAGTGAAGGGGAGTCCAAGAGAAGATCCGGGAGGGTGTCAGCTAAACCCCCTGCAAAAGTGGAAAGGAAGCCAAAAAAGGCAGCAGAGAATGATAGGGAAAGATAAATCTGCAGACAAAAAAGTGCAACCAAAATACAAAAGGGGAGCAAAGGGAAAACAGGCCAAAGTGGCAAACCAGGAAACTAAAGATTTACCTGCAGAAAATAGAGAAATTAAAAATTAAGGAGAGTCCAGCCTCTGATAAAGCAGGAGAGAAAGAAGCCAAGTCTGATTAATATCATTTGCTATGTCTTATCAGTGGTCCCCATATCTCCCTTCTTGCACAATCCAGAAGTATATTTCTATCAACTAGTTTGTAAATGCAAGTTGTTTAGTAGAAACATGTTTAAGAAGGAGATTAGAATCCCATTCCATTCTTTTTGTGTGTGTTGTAAATGCTTTTTCTTTTCTGAGAGGTGAAATCATCTGCTGGTTGTTTATTTTTTTGGTTCAACTAGAAAATAGTGGGATATCGAACAATGGGAGGCTTTGACTGTTGCATATCAATTTAACATTCCATAGGTTGTGGGGGGGGGCAGTTTTTATATCCTATAAAACAATGCATAATAAGTGGCAATTTGGCATCACGGTCTTGCACATAACGTGTCTTAAAGATTTTAAATTAGTTCTATTCCCATGTTTTTAAAGCAGAATTGTTTCCTAAAGAAAACTGTTCCCTGATCTTAGCTCTCCCTGTCGGAATTGTGTGCTCTGTAACTTCTTTGGTGGTGGTAGTCCAATTTTCCTAATAACCTTGTTTTGTGCTGTGAAAGATTGGAAATTTGAGTATGTAGTGTGTATAACGTTAAATTGTGAATTAGTGAGACTAATCATGTAACAGCTTGTCAACATTTTAAGATATTGGTACTTCATATCCTCTTAAGGAAAAATTGTCTCTATGTTTTATGCTAGAAAGTCACTGGAATAACTTTTTATAAGAATTATATAACTACATGGCTTTTTAGATTTTCATTACATACATTAAGAATTGTGTACAAATTGTTCCATAATGTCTGTGCATTGTTCTTCAAAACAACTAATGAAATCTCAATTATGAAAGAAAAAAAAAGAACATTTACAATTCTTGATACGTACCTCCAATTAATTTGCAAAGTGTACAAATTTACAGTTACCAGCACTATAAGTGCTCACCATGCTACATCCTTGACAGCATTGAGTATTATAGTTTTCTGTCTCTGATAATTTCTTAACTGAAAACATATTTATTTTTTCCATTTGTATTTTCATATTACTTCTAAGGATAAATTTGTTTAACATTGGTTACTATTTTCTCTTTTTTTGAAGTCTTATTTTGTTCTCTGCCTAATTACTTACTCCTGTTTGTATGTGCTCTTCATATTTACAGCCTTAATTATATTTACCTTGTGTCATCTTTATTACAAATATTTCCCCAACCTGTTTTGGTCTTTTAATTATGTTGATGATTTTATAGAAGCTTTTCAAAAAATGTGCTCAAATATATCAATAATTTTCTTTATGATTTCTTTCTTTTATTAAATTTACAAAGCTCAACTTCACTTGGAGATTGAATATATATTCAACCTATATTTTTTATTCTTTTTATAACTTTTTTTTTTGAATTGTTTCAAATTTACAGAAAAGTTACAAAAATAGCTCAAAGGAGGATCTTCTTGACCAAAAGGGGGAAAGAGATGAAACAAAATAAGGTTCTAGTGGCTGAGAGATTTCAAATGAAGTCAAGAGGTCACTGTGGAGGGTATTCTTATGCGCTCTATAGATATCACTTTTTAGTTTTTAGTGTATTGGAATGGCTAGAGGGAAATACCTGAAGCTGCCAAACCGCAACCCAGTGACCTTGATTCTTGAAGATGATTGTATGACTACGTAACTTGCACAGTGTGACTATGTAATGATTGTGAAAACCCTGTGGGTCACACTCCCTTTCTCCAGTGTATGGACAGATGAGTGGAAAAATGGGGATAAAAATTAAATGAAGAATAGGGTGGGATGGAGGGAACAGAAAGATTTAGGTGTTCTTTTTTGCTTTTATTTTTATTTTGGAGTAAGGAAAAGCTTCAAAAATTGATTCTGGTGATGAATGCACAACTGTATGATGGTGCTGTGAATGATTGTACACTGTGGATGTAGGTGTGTGAATATATCTCAATAAACTGTATTAAAAAAAGTAAATGAATGGGTGGGAGAAGGGAAATGGGATGTTTTGGATGGTTTTTTTTATTTTAATTTTTATTTTATGTTTTGGAGTAATGAAAATGTTCAAAGATTGATTGTGGTGACGAATGCACAACTATATGACAATACTGTGAGCAACTGATTATACACTTCGAATGATTATATGTTCTGTGATTATATCTCAATAAAATTGCATAAAAAATTAATGTAGCAAAAAAAAGGATATTTTTAGAGAAAGGAGCAAACTGATTCTTAAGTTTATATGGAAAAAGAAGAGGTGGTTAAGAAGAAAAATAATTTAGAAGAAAATGATTATTGGAGGATTCACAGTACTTGATTTCAATACTTTATACATAAAGTTATGGAAATGAAGAGAGTATGATAACTTTGTAAGGATAGACATATAGATCAATGGTTTGTTATAGAGATACCTAAAATAGACCCACAAAAAAATGATCACCATTTTCTCAAAAGTGACAAGATACTTTACCAGGAAGCAAGATGGTGTTTTTAACAAATTGCATTTGAACAATTAAATATTCACATAAAAAATCTTGACTTTAACCTTATGCCATACATAAATACTCAAAATGGATCATAGTTCTAAATGTGAATGAACTGTAAAATTCAGAAAAGAAATCATAGAAGAAAATCTTCTGATCTAAGGTTAGGCAAAGGTTTCTTTGATATGACACAAAAAGCACAAGCAATAAAAGCTAAATTCATAAATTGGACTTCTCAAAATTATAATGTATGGTCATCAAAAGATGTGGATAACAAAATGAAAAGACGAGACAGAGTGGAAGGAAATATTTGCAAACCACTTATCTAATAAAATATTTTTGTCTATAAAAAATAGCTCAAAGAACTCTCATGTACCTTTTACCAAGTCATCCATTTTTAATATTTTGCTACAGTTGCTTTACTGTATCTCTTTTTCTCTCTTTGTGCATATGTGTAATTCATTTTTTAAACTATTTGAGAGTATATTGCATTGATGACCCTAATATTTCAAATGTGCATTTCATAAGACCAAGAATTTTTTTTTACATAACCACAGTACAATTATCAAAAGCAGGAAATTTAACACTGACATAATACTTTAACTTGTAGTCTATACTCCAATCTTGTCAAATGTCCCGATAGTTTTCTTTATAGCATTTTTCCTCATGGACAATTATTGGATTTAGCTACTTTGCATCTTTAGTTATCCTTAATCTGGAAGAGTTTCTCTGCTTTTCTATGCCTTTTATGACTTTTTAACTTTTGGAGGATAATACTAGTTATTTTAAAGAATATCCCTCTGAGTTTATCTGATGTTTCCTCTTGAGTAAATGCAGGTTATGGATCCCCAATAATGTTGTGTCCTTCACAGGGTAATAATTGCAGAGGCACACAATATCCATCTGACCCACCCTGGTGATTTTAATTTTGATTATCCAGTCAAGGTGTTGTATGATCTTACTACTGTATAATAATTAATAACAATCTGTGGGAAGACATATTGAGACCAAGAAACTATCCTGCTCTTCATCAAACTTTCCCCCTAGATTTAGTATCCACTGATGACTCTCCCTCTAATCAAATTTTACCATGTGGTTGCACAATGGTGATTTTCCAACTGTGTGCATTCCCTGCACACTTATCAGTGGACAGAAGAAGTCCTCTTCTCCCCTATTCATTCATTTATTTACCTATTTTTATCAGTATGTATTCATAGGTTTCTTTTTTATTTCATGTTTATTCTATTTTTAATTGTCTGATTTTAAATCTTTTATCTGCTTTAAGTTTAGTATAGCTGATTTTATTATTTATTATGAAAAAGCTTTATTCTTAGAGAATTTGCAGAGGCGTTATTGTAATTTCAAAAGTTTTCACAATCATTAACCATTTGATCCCCATTTCAGTTATCTATTGTTGTGTAATAAACTGTCCCCCAAACTCAGTGGTTTCACACAACAACAATTTCTTATTTCTCACAATCTTATGGGTTGATCAGCACTTCTTCTGCTGGTCTCACCTCAGTTCACACATGCAGCTTCAGTTATCTGGCAAGATGATTCCAGATGGCCCCACACATTTGCCTGGCTCATCAGCTGGATCTAACGTGGGTTTCTTCATGTGATGGTCTCAGGGTTCCATAAGGGCAAAAGTGGAAGCTGCAAGGCCACTTGAGGACTTACCTGTTAGGCACACATCACTTCTACCACATTTTATTGTTCAGGGCAAGTCACCAGGCCAGCTCAGATTCAAGGGGCGGGAAAATAGACGGCTCCTCTTGACAGGAGGACCTGCAAAGTGTTGGAAGCCATTTTCAATTCACCATCATCCCTAAGCAATCTGAGAGACAAAAAAGAACTGGTTATTATCATCTCTCTTTTACAAATGAGGAAAGTGAGATATAGGGAGTTACACTGATATGAAGCAGCACTCCTTAAAGAATGGTCCACAGACAAGGAGCATCAGTATCCCCTGGGAGGAGACCCCTCCCAGGCCTACTAAATTAACATGGAGATACTTTGTGGTAATAGAGATGTTACACTGGGAAAGAGGTCCAGGAAACTGTGCTTTAATAAACACACCAGGTGATCCTTATGTGCCCTAGGGTTTGAGAAGCAGTGTCATCAGAACAAATGGGGAAGTGAGTCAAACCATGTTCATGTCCCAGCTTCGTTACCTGCTAGCCTGGTGACCCTAAGTACATCACTTATCTTTTCTAAACTTCAGTTTTTCTTATTGGAAAAATATGGTAATAGTATCTGCTTTGCTTACTCCAGCAGCTTGTTATTAAAATCGAAAGAAGATATTGCATGGAAAAGCAGTAGTGCAATAATGATGAATATGATCATGTCATCCAAGATCACATAATTTTCAGTGTCAGAATCCAGACTGAAACAGCTGGATTCCTGGTCTTATCAGGGACAAACACTAATTGGGCCAGCAGCTTTTCAGCCTTCTCCAGACCTTCAAAATTACTGCAAACTGCAATACTGATTACAAAAAACAGGAAAGGAGTCGAGTGTGATGTGCTCTTCCTTCTCTCCCCATCCTCTTTCCTCAGTTGCACAGACCCTCCATTCCCTAAACAAGCTTGCACAAGGCCATCACAGCAGAGCATGGCCATCATCCCTCCTTCTCACAGAAAAGGATTATTGAGTGGGAAGTGTTCAGAATCAGTGAAAGTTACTGGGGAGTGGGAGGCAGAGTGACAATCCTGGCCTAGATTGTGTTTTTCAAGCTTGATACACGTCAGTGGAGTGGCATCTTCAGCCTTGCTGAAGCTTTCGGGGAGTCAGAATTTGAGAGCTGGTGGGTGAGAAATTGAGATCTCTCCCTGATTATTCACCACTTTCAACATATATTTTTAATTCACCCACCCTTAATTCTAATCCTCCCTCCAAGCAATTTTCTAGAACTCAAGAAGCCAATTGCTGTCTTCTCAGCTTTCTGTCTTCCTCAAACTCAGGCTAATGTGGAAAGGAGGGAGTGAAGTCAATATAATCCCCTTATCTGACTTAATCATAAACCCATTTTCCAACCAAGTTGGCAGAAAAAGGAAATGTATCCAGGCATTTAAAGAAAAATTATAGCTTAACCTGTAAAAAGAAGAAGTGTAGGCTTCCTGGGTTCAAAGCTCAGCTCCATCCCCTTACTGACCTTGGACATTAAATTTATCTGGTACTCATCTCCTCTTCTTTAACATGAGAATAATGATTATGACACATAGAGGAAGCTCTTAGAACAGTAACTGTCACATGCAACTACTTACCGAGTTTGCCACACCATGCTAGATTATCACTGCTTATCTGATCTACTGTATTTAATTTTTCCTTCCATCTAATCCATCCACCTGTGATCAATCTTTCTAATTACATTGAAGAATATGTTACCTATTGCATGGACTCTAAACTTGTTGGCTTAGCATTTAAGGTATTCACCTTATCAATCCCTCCAACTCCATCAAACCGTATTATCCAATACTTCTACAACAGAGTTTCTTCCCCTCAGCACTACTGACATTTTGGGTGGGATAATTCTTTGTTGGGGGAGACTAACATTGCAGGAGGTTGACTGTATCTCTATCCTCTACCCACTAGATGCCAGTAGCAATGCTTCAGTTGTCAACCAAAAATGTCTTCAGACATTGCCAAACGTCCCCTGGGGGGGTAGGACCCCCTTCCCTCTTATTATGCTTTCCTTGTTAGTTTTCAACTGTGCCTGGACCAGTCTCACCTCATTGCCTTTACTCAAAATATGTTAATTTTTAATTAGTGTCAAAGAAAATCCTTGAAAGAGCTATCCCCAAACAAATGTAAACCTGTGATTGCAATTTAGTACTACACACATAAAGTGTGTACCAGTTTTCTATTAGTGCTGTAATAAATTGCCACCAATTAGTGTCTTAAAACAACACACATTTATTGTCTTGTAGTTCTATAGGGTGGAATTCTGAAAATGGGTCTTACGAGGCTAAAATAAAGGTTGTCAGCAAGGCTGCATTCCTTCTGGAGGCTCTAGAGGAGACTATATTTCCTTGCCTTTTCCAGCTTTCAGAGGCCACCCCCCTTCCTTAGCTGTGGCTCCCTCCTTCCATTTTGTAATCCAGCAACATTGCATTGTCCCCTGACCATTCTTTCATAGCCACCTCTCCCTCTGACTCTTGCCTCAGCTAGAGAAGGTTCTTTAAAGACCCATATGATTAGGTCAGCCCACCCAGATAATCCAGGATAATTTCCCTATCTCAAGGTCTTTAACCTTAATCACATCTGTACAATTTTTTTTGCCATGTAAAGTAATATATTCACAAGATCCATAGATTAGAATGTGGACATCTTTGGGGCCATTGCTCAGCTTACTACAAAGGTTAAAATAAATAAATAGATAAAACATATGAAACCTGGAATTGATTATTGTTATATGACTTCTAAACACATTTTCTCTCTCTTATGTCAGCTGAGCAGCATGAATCTGTATCCTCTGGACTTTTGGGTGCTAACTGAATTTCTATAGACTTGTATGAGCATCTGCTTTACTGACCAAGATATTTCGTGAATTCACACTCTCTTTTCTGGTTTAGAATAATCAATATCAGAAACAAATGGGGTGAAATCTTTCAACATTTTGTCATAACTTTAGCAAAGGAAGTTAGAAAAATCTAGCAAACTTGAAATGCTACCTCCATATTAAGTATTAATATTAGTATGTACACTAGGTATACATATTTGTGTAACAGATGTTCAACCAGAAGTGGGCAATGGGATTCTTCCTTTAGTATTAGTGCTTGGAGACCCCTGGCACTAGACAGTGGAGGCAGGTCCATCACATATAATTATGCAGGTTGTTTTCAGCACAAAGTATCCAAAATCTAGTTTCTGCTCCATCCCAAGTCATGCTCCCAGGCCTATGTTCATCTAGAGGAAGGGGCACCATTTTGCTAATTTTCACAAAGGTGCCATATGAGCCAGTGGTAGCTTGACCAAGAGGGCACATTTGGTAGCTCCTCAGTGGGACAGTTAGCCATACTCAGGACACTGGAAGAGGTTCCACATTCACTCTAGTTCACTGGCTAGAAAAGTATGGAACAGCTGACAAGATATTTCATACCTACTCCAAGATGTATAGTCGAAATATTTTGTACCAATAAATTGTGATTGGGGCAGTGTCAAGCTCTAACAAGTGTCTCCATATGTAGACAACAGTGTATTTTGACCTCCACCTAGCTTCTACTAATCCCATTCTATACCCATTTTTGGCCAGGTCTACCATGAACTGTTCATCTTAACTCAATGGTCCCCTTAGCAACCAATACTCATAGAACATCATATACAGCTGCTTTCTGACAGAGATATAAAAATATCAGTGCATACCTAAAATAGCTCCCCAAAGTGACAACGGATTCTACCAAAGAAACCTTACTAAATAGAATCTATTATTTTAAACATCTCATTTGTTTAATATCAAAATACAATTCACTGATTTCAATATTAGCTAGTTTAGAACTACTAGTTAGCCAATAAGCCTGGGAACATAGTTCAATGCATAATAAAGGATTTATTGCTGTTACAGAACAATACCTAATAAAATAATTTTATTATGCTTCTAGACTTCATGATAACCTTGTACAAAAGTAGAGAGAATCAGAGAGAGAGGGAGACAGAGAGAGAGACAGAAAGAGACAGAGATGGGGAAACAGGGAGAGGCAGAGAGAAAGAAAGATGCATTACAAATCACCCAGCCTAACCTCATATACAGAGATAAAATTCATCATCATCAAAAGAATTCTCTGAGATGCCTTTTGTTAAAAGCCCACAATTTGCTTGTTCCCATGCAAAAATGCACTATTCAAACACTGACAAACAGTACCTAAGAATCCCTAGTAGAGATAATGCTATACCATTGGCTTGTCATTCATTTTAAGGACTTTTTATTGTGAAATAGGAAAGATCTGATAGAAATGATTATGGTTCTGTAGAAATATATATTTCAGAAAAATCACACACATTTCTACAAATCCATACACTGAATGCCTGTTTCTTTTAAAAAATCAAACACAAATAAATGTGGTTGGAAAGAATAAGCATTGGAATTCTCTATCAAAATCTTTCTTTTCCCTTTGTACTCATCTTAGAAGAAAGGAAATGCAATCCTTTACAGGCAATGAAGTGAGAGCTTATCATACAACTCTAGGATTTTGAGTAAAAGTGCAACCTAGCACAATACTCAAGCGTACAAATAAATAAGCAGAACAAGGCCCATCTACCCACAGCTCACCTGGTTGGGCTTTCCAGGTTTCTGTCCAGCCTCTACCCATTCATGGGGCACAATCTCTACACACACTAGATTCTCACTGTTCCCTCCGGAATATTCTGACCCCCATCCCTTTGGACACCCTCTTCCCACTGCCTGGAATTCCCTTGCCCCTTGTTTACCCAACATGCTCTTATTCATCAAGTAAGGCCCAGATGCAACATCATCTCTTGATAGTCTTCCTGACCTTTCTCACTTCCTTCCCTCTACTTATTTGTTTCCAAGCACTTACATTGTATGTGCCTCTATTATAGCAACTATCACAATGTGATATTACTTGTGTATATGTCCATTTACCTCCCACCTCCAGACAGAGCTTCTTTAGGACAGGGTTATTGACTCATCCTTCCAGTAATCAGAGGCTAGTATATTATCTGGTACAGTTTGATGAATAGAATTGAATAGAGGAAACATGCAAGAGAGGAAATTTCTTTTCCCTGAGATGATATCCATCCTAGAGAATATAGAAATATCTTTACAAGACCAATAATGAACTTAATGGTACTTAATATCAATTATGTTCAATCTTCAATTTTAGAAATAGCTTCAGATTTAGGCTTTTTTGATTTTAGAAATGACAGTTAAACAAAGATATTAAAGGAAATTTTACTGCAGCAATTGCTCAAGTTGAAACAGGTTTGAGAACAAATACGATTTAAATACAAGCCATTTACTTCTATTTACCTATGAGATGTTTTTAATGGAACACTTTGGGGTAGAATTATAAAAGTCTCCATCTTCAATTGTGAGGAAGTCTTTTTTACAGCTTTTCAAGCATTGTAATGTAATTGGTAATTCAAAAGTTCAAATGATCTCAGATTGTTCAGCTATCATAGATCGCTAACCATAATGTTCAGTGAAATGAATCTTTCCTCTACATAAAGCCCTAGTTCCACTGGGTTTCAATGGCTGTAGACTTTCAAAAGATGGCACAAATTGGGAGAATTTCTCTAAGCTCTGCTTTTTACCCACCCCACCCTACACAGTCATGGCCAGCAACTCAGGGAAGCAGTTGGTCCAGAAGGCTGTACTTCCTCCAACTTGGATTTTCAAAAGGCATGAGGCTGATAAAGGTCCTTAATATGATAACACTCAGTTAGTGAAGTTGTGGAGAAACTAGCATTCTCAAAATATTCTGATGAGCCTTGGTGACGTAAAGCAATAAAACTATCTAGAGGGCAATCTGACAATGTATACCAAATGCTTTTTAAATGTTTATACTCTTTCTTTTCCATTTCATCTCTAAAACTTTCCCATAAAGATCTGAATGATGATGTTTCTAGCTGAACTCTAAGTCCTTACTGCATGTAACACTTCGATTTCTTTATGCCATTTGCTTTCCGGAGACTAAGTTCATCATCCATTTACCCAAAGGATCTTGAAGCAGTGCCTATTATTTTATGCAGCTGGCAAGGCTGCTTTTCTTCTTACTTGAATAGTTATGTGAGTATATTTACTCATTATTTTAATACTTTAATCACATTTTCTTGCACTTTATGAAGTGTATTCTGCTTTGTATCATTTGTAGCAGCAAACATAAAACCAGGTTTGATTTTAGAGTAAATTAATTGAATTGTTCAGCTGATGGCATTTGGGGGAAAAGGAGACAAACTGGACTTGGAAACTGGCCCTCCTTTTCTAAGCTGTATAATCTTTTGTTCAAAGGAAATCTTATGCATATGTGGAAAAAATGCTGTAAAAATAAAGAGCATCTGTGATGGGAGGAGGCAAGAGGCCAAACACCATACTGGTTTCCCCTGCCTCTAGGTCTCCCTTGAACACATTTTGAAAAACACTGTCTCATTGTCTGCAAATTCTTGATTGAGAATTGATAATACCTGTTGCTTTTGATTCTCTATGTTTTGAATACAAAGGACTTTTGAACAGCACTTTTTATATAGAGACCAAGAGGAGTGTATAAATGGAGATGTAGTATACAGGTATGTGCTGTTTTTACTTTCCGTTATTTGAGTTCTTAAACAAAATGTTATTCTGGAAACTTCGGTTCTCTGAGATTCTCATTCCCTTTTCCTGGTCATGAGAGAAAGAGAACAGAGCAGGACAAGGACATATGTGGGCAGAAGATCATCATAGGAGTCCCAGCTCCACCTTGGAGCCCTCAGTAACCTTCATTGAACTTCACTTTCACCTCCTCATCTGTAAAACAAAACTAGCAATACCCACCTCACAGGATTGATGTTCAAATTTGAGTAAATTAAATCCTATAGAAAGTGCCCCATAGAAGTGTGTTTCTGCTGTCCATAGTGATCAGAGAACTGGGGAATTTTGTAGCAGGTATCAACGATACAACACTGCCCCTACCAGCTAAACAGCTATTGTTTTTACCACTACTCCCTAAATCTATATCTCAGAGACTAGAGGTTTATCACTGGTCCGGTTTGCTAATGCTGCCATTATGCAAAGTACTAGAAATGGATTGGCTTTTATAAAGGGGGGTTATTTGGTTACAAAGTTACAGTCTTAAGGCCGTAAAAGTGTCCAAGCTAAGACATCAACAATAGGATAACTTCACTGAAGAATGGCCAGTGGTGTCAGGAACACCTCTGTAGTCTGGGAAGGCATGTGATTGGCATCTTCTTCCTTTGCTCTCAGGTTGTGTTTCAAAATGGCTTTCTCCCAGGATGTTTTGCTCTAGGAATCTGCAGGTATTCTCTTAGTTTCTCCCAGGCAAATTCTGAAGTAGCAAAAGACTACCTTCAGTGGCCATCTTCAAAATGTCTCTCTTGGATGAAGCATTGAATTCCTTCTGTTTGTCAGCTCTTTTATACGGCTCCAGTGATTTAATTAAGACCCACTCTGAATGGGAAGGGTAGCACCTCCATGGAAATTATCAAATCAAAGGTCTTGCCCACAGCTGATTGAGTCACATCTCCATGGAAACTACCCAACCCAAAGGTTCCAACCTAATCGAGACTAAATACATCTGCCCCCACAAGATTGCATCAAAGGACATGTCATTTTGGGGGGCATAATACATCCAAACTGGCACAATCATTCTCCCTCCCCTGATTTTCTGGTGAGGTTGGCTTTCCTGAAAAACCAGGGCTGGCTCAGGATCCCTAAACCTCTGAACCAAATGTACCACCCAAGAAGCTGAAAGTGAAATTGTGAATTGGCGTTGGCACCCAGGTGTTCCATCATCATAGGACATTTGCCCTGAAGCATGCCCATCAACATATATCCCCCTCCTTCCATACACATACTCACTGGGAAGCATACCTATACTTTTTCTCATCTTGTCAGGATATATATGTTGCCAAAATTAATGAGAAATCCTACAATTAAAAAAGCAGTTGTGAGAGAGAATCACTTATACATTTAACTATTGCCCTTTGGTTATTCCTCTCTTCAGATCAACCTTCCTCATCATCAAATAATTTACATACTCAAAAGTCTTCCATTTCCTCCCGCCTTGATTCTACTTCTAATGTTCTTTATATTCTAGCTTCACTCTTAACCATCCAAAAGTATGTCACCACCCAACAATGCGGCAAGTTTATTTCCATCCTGCCTCCAGGTCTGTGCCCATGTTCTTCCCCATATCTGGATGACCTTTCTACTTCTATCCATTCTGTAAAACCATACCTTTCTCTTAAGGTCCTGAAAACATCCCATTACTTCAGTCCTGCCTGACCACTCCTCTTAAAACATCCAAAACTCTTAGACACCATAACACATAGTTTAGCTCTCAATTATCTACTGCCTAGTTTTTATTGTTTTGTTTTATTTGGCTCATATCTGCCTTGTCTCTCCAGTTACATTATAAACCCTTTGAGATGGGAGTAGTACATATCTGTCTCCCATCCTTCCTAACACATGATAGGACATGTTGGTGGACTGCTTGCCTGCCATGCCTTGTACTTCACTGTAAAAGTCAATAGTAAGACAGGAGTTGGGCAAAATGGCAGCATAGAGAGGAGTGGAAGCTAAGTAGTCCCCCTGGAACAACTACAAAAAACCAGAAGCAACTAGTAAATAATCCAGAATAACTGTGGTGGGACAAATGAGACCATCCACTCATCATACACCAACCTGAATTGGGAGGAATGCCCAAGATTACAGCATAAAATCTGTAAGTAAAACCTGTGGATCCAAGTCACGAGACACCCTCCCCCATAGCCCAAGCAGCAAAGCCTTATGGTGCCAGAAAGAAGCTCTCTCCCAGCAAGCGAATATAGCTCAGCTGAGCTCCAACTGGGGTTTAAAGTAGCAAGTGTGAACTGCTCACTGCAGGTACAAACCCCCAAAAAACAGACAGAGGCTATGGGTGACGACTGACCTTGGAGAGCCGGAGGGGTGCCTTGGACTAGGTCTGAAGGGGACTATCTGTTTCTTTTTTGGCTCAGTGGAGAAAGCCCCAGTCATTTTCAGTTTCCAGGGCTGTGACTCAGAGAAGGGTGGAGACAGCACAAGCAGAAAGGGAGACCGTTGAAATGCTAAAGACCTCCCCCTAGGGGGTCTGTCTTCTCTAAGAGGAAAGGGGTGGGGCCCTTTCCATTCAGAACCAGACCCCAGAGCCTGGGGGAACACGGCCATACCTCCTCACACCAGTCAAGAATTATAGGCTAACAGGCATCACCTGCTGGGCAGAAAAGCACAGTGACCTGAGGCATCACAGGGTGGAGCAATTTTCTAAGACACACCCTCAGGGAAATCAGATACTGAATATTTCTTCCCTCTGGGACCTGAGCCTGTTCTGGTCTGGGAAAACTTGATTTGGATAACCAAGGAAACCATGCCTAGACAACAGAAAATTACAACCTATACTAAGAAAAACAAAGTTATGGCCCAGTCAAAGGAACAAATGTACACTTCAACTGAGAAACAGGAATTTAAACAACTAATGCTAAATCAATTCAAAAGTTTAGAGAAGATATGGCAAAAGAGAATAGAGGCTGTAAAAGAAAACACTGGGCATATATGAGGGAGAAATTGAAAGTTCAAAAAAAACATCTAGTAGAATCTATGGAAATGAAAGGCACAACACAAGAGATGAAAAACACAATGGAAAACAATACACAGCAGATCTCAGGAGGACAGAGGAAAACACTCAAGAACTGGAGAACAAAACAACATGAAAGCCTACACGCAAAGGAGCAGATGGAGAAAAGAATGAAAAAAATACGAGCACGTCTCGGGAACTCAAGGATGAAACAAAGTACCAAATAATTTACGTATCATTGGTGTCCCAGAAGGAGAAGAGAAGGGAAAAGGGGCAGAAGCAATAATAGGGGAAATAATTAATGAAAATTTCCCATCTTTTATGAAAGACATAAAATTAACAGATCCAAGAAGAAACAGCACATACTCCAAACAGAAGAAGATCTGAATAGGGCCTACACCAAGGACACTTATAATCAGATTATCAAATGTCAAAAGACAAAGAGAGAATCCTGAAAGCAGCAAGAGAAAAGCAATCCATCCATACAAAGGAAGCTTAATAAGACTATGTGTGGATCTTCAGCAGAAACCATGGAGGCAAGAAGGCAGGTGGTGTGATATATTTAAGATACTGACGAGAAAAACTGCCAACGAAGAATCCTATATCCCAGCAAAGCTGTCCTTCGAATATGAGGGAGAGCTCAAGATATTTTCTGACAAACAGACAATGAGAGACTTTGTGAACAAG
The DNA here is from genome assembly GCF_015220235.1 of Choloepus didactylus. NCBI lineage: Eukaryota > Metazoa > Chordata > Mammalia > Pilosa > Megalonychidae > Choloepus > Choloepus didactylus. The sequence goes on from NC_051310.1 coordinate 164,661,430, forward strand.
ACACCCACCCTGCAGGAAATACTAAAGGGAGCACTGTAGAGTGATAGAAGACAGGAGTGCATGGTTTGGAACACAATTTTGGGAGATGGTAGCACAACAATGTAAGTACACTGAACAAAGATAACTATGAATACGGTTGAGAGAGGAAGGTTGGGAGCATGTGAGACACCAGAAGAAAGGAGGAAGGATAAAAGACTGGGACGGTGTAACTTGGTGAAATCTAGAGTATTCAAACAATTGTGATAAAATGTACAAATATGTTCTTCTACGAAGGAGAACAAGCAAATGTCAAACTTTCATGTGTTAAAAATGAGGAGCATTGGGGGGAGGGATGCAATCAACATAAACTAGAGACTATAACTAATAGAATCATTGTATTATGCTTCCTTTAATGTAACAAAAGTGATATACCAAGGTAAATGCAGATAAGAGGGGGGATAGGGGAGGCATGTTAGACACTTGACATTGGTGGTGTTTGTCTGATTCTTTACTCTACTTTGATTTAAGGTTATTTTTCCTTTTGCTGCTTCCTACCTGTCATTTTTTTTTCCTCTTTCTTTTGCTTCTCTACCTTCTTTGACTCTCCCTCCTGCCTTGTGGAAGAAATGCAGATGCCCTTATATAGATAGTGGTGAAGGTGGTGAACACATAAATATGTGGCCATACAGAGAACCATCGATTATTTACTTAGGATGGAATGTATGGTGAGTGAACAAAACCATATTAAAAAAAAAAAAGGGTTGATGACAAAACCTCAAGGGCAATATACTGAGTGAAATAAGCCAGACACATAAGGACAATTATTGCAGGGTCTCACCGATAAGAAATAATTATAATATGTAAACTCATAGACATGAAATATAAGGTACCAAGGTATAGGATGAGGCTTAAGAATGGGGAGTGGTTGCTTAGTATGAGCAGAATGTTCAACTAGGATGAACTTAAATGTTTGGAAATGAACAGAGGTGTCAGTAGCAAGATGTGAGAATAACTAACAGTGTCGAATGGTGTGTGAATGAGGTGGAAAGAGGAAGCTCAGAGTCATATATGTCATCAGAAGGAAAGTTGGAGGTCAAAAGATGGGAATGTATAAAACTGAATCCTGTGGTGGGCAGTGTCCATGATCAACTGTACAAATACTAGAAATCGCTTCCATGAACCAGAACAAACGTATGACAATACAATTAGACGTTAATAATAGAGGGGCATATAGGGAAGAAATATATACCTATTGCAAACTGTATACTACAGTTAGTAGTATTTCAACATTTTTTCATAAACAGTAACAAATGTATTATACCAATACTATGAGTCAACAATTGAGGGGGGTTGGTTAGGGATAGGGGAGGATTTGAGTTTCCTTTCTTTTTTTCTTTTTTCATCTTTCACTTATTTCTTGTCTGGAGTAATGAAAAGTTTCTAAAAATTGAACAAAAATTAAGTGTGGTGATGGATGCACAGCTGTGTGAGGGTACTCAGGGGCAAGTGATTGTACACTTTGGATCTTTGGATAATTGTATGGTATCTGAACAATCTCAATAAAAAAAATCAAATTCCAAAAAAAAAAAAAAAAAAGTCAATAGTAAGTAGTCCACTAGAGGAAATCACAGGCAAGTGGGAAATGCTTAGGGGAAGGACAACTTGGCCCTCAACTCCTTCCATGCAGGTCATGTCCTCTTCTTGCCATGAAGAGGTCAGCTGTGGACACAAACTGACATTTCATTGACCTTAAGAACCACCATAAAAGAAAGAATTGCAGGAAGATGGCAGAGTAGGAAGCTCCAGGAATCAGTCCACCCACAAGAACAACTATTAAACAGAGAGGAACCGTCTGGATGAACTATTTTGAAACTCCAGAGTCTAGTAGAACACTGCACAGCTTCCAGGGAAAAGTGAGAGGAAGGGGCTGTTAACTGCATTACATACCAGTGAATTTCACTCTCCCTGCAGCTGCTATCACCACCCATCCCTCAGTCTTATAGAAGGCAGCAGTGAAGTTCTCCAACCCAGCTCATCGTGCAGCTTGATGGTGCCGGGGTGGGATATAAGACCCCTACTTCCCCAAGACTTGAGGCTGTGCATCCATCACTGATTAGCTACTTCAGATTGCTGGCAGGCCCAATGCTGAGGGCAAGCATTGTTCCAGCCTGCCTGAAGACAAAGCAGCAGAGGCAGTACCCTTCCTCAAAACTATGGAAAAACAGTTAAAGAACTACATTTACTGGGCAAATACCAATCAAGAAAATGACAGCTTCAAAGAGCCATAGGAGAAGCTCCTGTCTCACACTTGTTGCCCTCCCCCCCTCACCCTCACTCCCTACCCAGGCAGTGTGGACTTGGCCATCACCCCTTTTGTGGGTCTCTGACCTCCTTCCAGTAGGGAAACACTCTTCAGCTCACTGTTCTTCCCAGAACTTGCCCTCCAGTCAAAAGCAGCTTGGGTCAGCAAAAGTGGAGTAAGAAACAATTGAGTCAGGTGGCCTGGGATGAAGGCTTACCTGGTTTAATTCCTGTAGCAGAGCACCCAGAAGAGGGAGAAAGTCTGATCCCAGGGAGTAGAGGGGCATTCAAATTCCTGTAAAAAGGGAAACTGCTAAGGCCTCTAGCAAATTCATGCCCAGGACAAGACGCAGGCTCAGAAAACACAGGGAGGATCCTGCACTTTGCATTCACCTTGGACTGACCTTCCTGATAAGAAGGCTAAACTTACTAGGAGGAAACCAGCCAACACAAAGCCAATTTGAAAAGACTGTGAAATATAGTTTTACTGGTTTGTTTGGTTTTGTTAGCTCCAGACATGCAAGAAAATCTCTGGATACAAACTCAAGAAACAGACAGGACAGGGAATAATTGTACTTATAATAATAATGATAGTAACTTTTAAATTTTAAAATATTAAAATGTACAGTGTGCAACAAAATATTGAAGACAAAGAAACAGTAAATGATAGTCCATCCAAAGAAAGTGGATAAAAATCCACAAACCATCAACAAAGGAGACCAGAATATAGATATACCAGAAAAAGACTTCTAAAAAATAATCCTCAGTATGCTTTAGGAGGTGAAGGAAAATACAGAGAAAGAAATAAAGGAAATCAGAAAAACAATGATTGAATAATATGAGAATCTCAAAAAAGAGATAGAAATATTTAAAAGGGACCAAGCAGAACTACTGGAGTAGTTGTGAAGCCCACAATAACTGAAATGAAAATTCCCAGGAGGGTTTCAACAGCAGATTGGAGCTGGCAGAAGAAAGAATGAGTGAACTCAAGATACGACAATTGAAATAAGTCAGGGTAATGAGCAGGAAGAAAAAAGAATTAGAACAAGTTGAAATAGCTTAAGATACCTGTGGAACACTGTCAAGAGTACCAATATATGCATTATGGGAGCCCCAGAGGAAGAAAGAAGAGAGAAAGGAGCAGAAGGAATATTCAAAGAAATAATGACAAACTTCCCAAAACTTGGCAAAGGATGTGGATATGCATATCCAAGAAGCCAAATGAACACCAAATAGAATATACATGAAAGGATACCACTCAGAAACATAGTAGTCAAACTGTCAAATGCAAAGGACAAGGAGAGAGTTCTGAAAGCTGCAAGAGACAAGCAATCTGTTAGGAGAGTCCCAATTAGATTAAGTGACAATTTCTCATCAGAAACCACAGGGGCAAGAAAGCAGTGGAATGAAACATCTAAAATGCTGAAAGAAAAAAAAATGGCAACCAAAAATTTTATATCTGGCAAGACTTTCTTTCAAAAATGAGGAAGATATTAGGACATTCCCAGAGAAACAAAAGCTAAGGGAGTTCATTAGCACCAGACCTGCCCTACAAGCAATGCCAAAGGGAGTTCTTCAGACTGAAATGAAAGGACAGTAGACAGTGGAACAAAGTGGCATAAAGAAATAAAACTTCTGGTAAAGTAACCATGTGGGTGATTAAAAGTTCCAGTACTATTGTATTGTATTTTTTGGTATGTAACTCCATTTCTTACTTTTTACAGATGTTAAAATGCAAATGTATTGATGTAAAATGTACAAAGAAATAATTTGTAACAGTTACAAAAAAAAGGTGAGGGGATGGGGTATAGGAAAGTATATGTGCATGCTATTGAAGTCAATTTGGTAACAAATCAAATATGATTGTTACAGATTTAAGATGTTAAATTTTAACTTCATGGTAACCACATGGAAAATATATGAAAAATGTATCCAGTCAGAAATGAGAACGAATTCAATATGGTATAATATAAAAAATCAAATAGGAAAGTGGGCATAAACAGAAGTATTAAGGGTCCAAAAAGATTTAAGATTTAAGACTTCCAAAAACTAAATAACAAAATGGCAGAAGAAAGTCCTGCAATATCATGTTTTAAATATAAATCCATTAAACTCTCCAGTCAAAAGTAAGAAATTGGTAGAATGGATTCAAAAACACCCAATGATATGCTATTTACAAGAAACTCACCTTATATTCAAAGACACAAGTAGGTTGAAAGTGAAAGGATGGAATAAACATAACGTGCAAGTAGCAACAAAAAGAGAGCTGGGGTTGCTATACCAATAGCAGATAAAATAGACTTTAAGCCAAAAACGGGAGGGACAAAGAAGGGCATTATATACTGGATAAAGGGGTCAATTCAACAAGAAGATATAACAATTATTTATGCACCTAACACAGCAGAAACCCAAAATACATGAAGCAAATATTAGCAGATTTGAGAGGAGAAATAGTTCTATATCAATAGTAGAAGACTTCAATACACCACTTTCAATAATGGATAGACCATCTAGATAGAAGATCAATGAGGAAATAGAAAACTTGAACAATACTATAAACCAACTAGACCAAAAAAAATTATATATATATATAAAACACTTCACCCAACAGTAGCGGAAAACACATTCTTCTCTAGTGTACATGGATGATTCTCCAGGATAGACCATATCCTGGGTTACAAAACAAGTCTCCATAAATTCAAAATTATTGAAATCATAGAATGTATCTTCTCTGACCACAATGGACTGAAGATAGGAATCAATAACAGGGAGAAATGGAAAATTCACAAATATGAAGAAATTAAGCAATGTACTCTTAAACAACCACTATGGGTCAAAGAAGAAATAACAAAGGAAATTAGGTAATATCTTGAGAGGAATGAAAATGAAAACACAACATACCAAAACTTAGAGGATACAGCAAAAGCAGTGCTAAGCAGCAAATTTATAGCTCTAAATGCTTAAATTTTAAAAGAAGAAAGATCTCAAATTAGAGACCTTCCCTCAAAACTGGAGGATCTAGAAAAGAAGAGCAAACTAAATATAAAGTGAGAAGGAAGGAAATAACAAAAATTAGAGCAGAGATAAATGTAATAGAGAATAAAAAACAATAGAGAGACTCAACAAAACCAAAACTTGTTTCTTTGAAAAGATCAATAAAATTGACAAACCTTTAGCTATACTGACAAAGAAAAAAAGAGAGAGAACACAAATAACTAAAATCAGAAATGAAAAGGGGGCATTACTACAGACCCCACAGAAATAAAAAGACTATAAGAGGATATAACAAAAAAATGGTACACCAACAAATTAGATAATCTAGATGAAATGGACAAATTCCTAGAAGCACAAAAACTACCTATACTGACTCAAGAAAAAAATAGAAGACCTCAACAAATGAATACCTAGTAGAGATTGACTCAGTAATCAAAAACCTCCCAACAAAGAAGAGCCCTACACCAGGTAGCTTCACAGGGGAATTTTAACAAACATTCCAAGAAGAATTAACACCAATCCTGCTCAACCTCTTCCAAAAAATTGAAGAGAAGGGAGCACTACCTAACTCTTTCTATGAGGCCAACATCACACTCATACCAAAGCCAGATGAAGAAACCACAAAAATTGAAAATCAGAGTTCAACATCTCTTATGAATATAGATGCAAAAATCCTCAACAAAATACTAGCAAACTGAATCTCACAGCACAATAAAATAATTATACACCATAATCAAGTGGGATTTATCTCAGGTATGCAAGGGTGGTTCAACATAAGAAAATCAATTAATGTAACACACCACATTAACAAAATGAAGGGAAAAAACCATATGATCATCCCAATTGATGCACAAAAGGCATTTGACAAAATCCAGCCCCTTTCTTGATAAAAACACTTATAAAACTAGAAATAGAATGAAACTCCCTCAACATGGTAAAAGGATCTATGAAAAACCCAAGGCTAACATCATACTTAATGGTGAAAGACTGAAAGCTTTTACTCTAAGATCAGGAACAAAACAAGGATGCCATTGTCACCACTGTTATTCAACGTTGCTCTGGAAATTCTAGCCAGAGCAAATAGGCAACAAAAAGAAATTGAAGGCATCCAAATTGGAAACAAGGAAGTAAAACTTTCCCTATTTGCAGATGACATGATCCTTTAGACAGAAAATCCTGAAAAATCCACAACAAAACTCCTAGAGGTAATAAATAAATTCAGCAAAGCAGTGGGATACAAAATCAAAATGCAAAAATCAGTAGTGTTTATACTAGTAATGAACAATCTGAGGAGGAAATCCAGAAAAAAAATCATTTTCAATAGCAACTAAAAGAATCAAATAGCTAAGAATAAATATAACTAAGGATGTAAAGGACTTTTACACAGAAAACTACTAAACATTGCTGAAAGAAAATTTTTTTTAAAGATCTAAATAAATGGCAGGAAATTCTGTATCCATGGATTGGAAGAATAAATATTGTTATGACGTCAATTCTACACAAAGCAATTTACAGAGTCAACAGAATCTCAATCAAAATTCCAGAAGCTTTCTTTGCAGACATAGAAAACCCAATCTTCAAAATTACACGGAAAGGGAAGAAGCTCCAAATAGCCAAAGCCATCTTGAAAAACAAGAATGAAATTGGAGATGTCACATACCTGATATTAAAAGTTATTACAAAGTCAAAGACAGACATGTCAGCCAACAATTTTAATTGAGAGTTCAGAAATCAACCCTCACATTCATGGTCAACTGGCTCTTAACAAAGGTGCCAAATCCATTCAATAGAAAAGGAACAGTCTCTTCAACAAATGGTACCGAGAAAACCGGATGTCCATACACAAAATAATGGAGGTGAACCCCTACCTCCAAAAACCATATGCGAAAATCAACTCAAATAGATCACATACCTAAATATAAAGAACCAGAGCTATAAAAATCCTAGAAGAAAACATAGGAAAGAATCTTCAGGACCTAGTGTTAGGCAATGATTTCTTAGATTTTTACACCCAAAGCTCAAGCAACAACAGAAAAAATAGATAAATGGGTCCACCTCAATATTAAAAACTTTTGTGCATCAAAGCACTTTAATCATGAAAGCAAAACTACAACCTAAACAATGGGAGAAAATATTTGGAAACCATGTAAGTGTTTTATATTCAGAATATATTTTAAAATCCTACAATTCTACCACCACCACAACAACAAAAACAAACAACCTAATTAAAAAAGTGAGCAAAAGATATTTCTCCAGTGAAGATATACAAGTGATCAAAAAGCACTAAGAAAGATGCTAAACATCATTAGTGATTAGGAAAATGCAAATCAGAACCACAATGAGATACCATTTCACACCCAATAGAATGGCTACTATTTAATAAAAAACAGAAAATTATAATGGTTGGGGAAGATATGGAAAAATAGGAACACTCATTCATTGTTTGTGGGAATGTAAAACAGGCAGCTGCCAAGGAAGACAATTGGGTGGTTCCTCAGAAAATTAAATATAGAACAACCATTTGATCTGGCAATCCAACTTTTAGGTATATACCCAAGAACTGAAAGCAGGGACTCAAACAGATATTTACACACTGGCATTCATGGCAGCATTGTTCACAATTGCCAAAAGATGGAAACAACCCAAGCGCCCATCGACTGATGAATGGATAAACAAAATGTGATATATACATACACAACAGAATATTATTCAGTCCTAAAGAGGATTGAAGTTCTGATACATGTGACAACATGGATGAACCCTGAAGACATCGTGTGGAGTGAAATAAGCCAGACACAAAAGTACAAATATTGTATGATCTCACTGACTTGAACTAATTAGAATAAGCAAACTCATAGAGTCAGAATATAGAATATAGGTTACCAGGATACAGGATGAGGGTAGGGAATAGGGAGTTAAGGCTTAATATGTACAGAAATTTTATTTAGGACAATGGAAAAGTTTTTGGTAGTGGATGGTGGTTATGGTAGCACAACATTGTGAACATAATTAACAGCACTGAATTATATATTGGAATGTGGTTAAAAGAAGAAATTATAGGTGGTATATATATATATATAATATTTTAAAAATTTTTATTCTAGTTTTATGTGTATATACATATATACATAGAATAAAATTTTTTAAAAAATCCATAGGACTGTACAACACAAACAGTGAACCTTAAAGTAAACCATGAACTATAATTAATAGGACAATTATAAAAATGTTCTTTCATCGATTGTAATAAATGTACCACACTAATGCAAATTGTTAATAACGGTGGTATCTGGAAACTCTGTATTTTATGCATGATTTTTCTGTAAACCTACCACTTCTCTAATTAAAAAATCACCATGAATTAATTCATTGCCACAATTCACTGAAAGTCTCTTGAAAGCGGTGAGATTTGCCTCATTGATATACAGTAAAGACTCAGCTATCTAGAATCCATGGGTAACAAATAAGATTCCATAGTTACATTTCCCAGGTAAGCAAAACTTTTCTTCTTTAAAGTATCATCACCTTTTACATTTTAATCACTTGATGGCAATTTGTGCTATATTCTAAAATGCATAATATTCTGCCCTGTTTTCTTAAACAGGCTAACATGTAATTGATTTAACAATGACAGAGTAGCATCTCTCAAATTTTTCTACACAACTTCTTCTGCCAGTGTCTATCTCTAAAGCAACAGGCATGGAATGCTCCACTTTTATCTTAAAATATTATCTAAATTTTGCATATTCCATAATATACAAAACACTTTTTGTTTAACAATGAAGTTAATGTTTTAAATCAGTGGTTCCCTAACACTGGGTCGTAGAGTTGACAAAGTTTTCTCTTTGCCAACTGACCTCTTTTGGTAAGGTTTATATCCCTCCTATTCAGTTTATGTTAAAATAGTCTTCCTTTATGAAATGATGCTAATAAATAGCCTTACTTGAAAACAAAAATGGGATGCCATGTTTTTGGTTTGGGTTGTTTTTTTTTATTATTATACTACTCCATAAAACTCAAACTGGCCCTACTATTTTAAATTATTTACCATAAAGTAAAGTTGATAATCCAGGAAGGTGTTCTGCATGAAACTCACATTTCCTATACTTCCTAGCATGCTGTGAAATATATGTCCAATAATGTTCTATGTCCTACAATTGTACATCTTTATGAACCCCAGCTTTAGCGCCTTCTGTAAAGCAAAGACACTCTTCGGGTCTGAAGAAGTAAGAGAGGTTTCTGGCCCCACACTGAAAATCCACTCCTATCACCACGTTTTCACACTTGTTATCAAATCATAGGCTGTGCTTGTTCTGCCTTCCATGTGTCTGCTGTATCACTTTTATCTCACTATGAGGTTGCTTCTTATACTTGCTCATGACTAGGAAATCGGATTAGCAAAGATTTTCTACTGAATGTTTAATTTAGAATAAATAGACCTGAGTGAGGTCTGAAATGCCTATGAAAAAATGTATGAATTTTAGTATATATCAGGGCATCTAATTTTGGCCACTCAGATCTTTTTCTCTTTTCTTTGTTCTCGGCTGCACTACACTTAAGTGAGGTTTCTGGACAGCTAAATTCTGAATTATTATTAAACTCAAGTGATAAGGTAGACAAAAATTTCCCACTTGAATTCAGAAATAATACATTATAGGAAAAGACTATCTTCTTCATAAAAAACAACAGCCCCTAAAACTCATTGGCATGCAAGAATAAACATTTATTCACATACTCATGGGTGTGCAGGTCACCTAGGATTCAGCTGATTTACGCTGGGCTTTTAGGCAACTTTGCTTCAGGTGGTGGGTACAACTGGCTTGTCTACTTGCCACAGTTGAAGTCGAGATCATGTCTGCTCCATGGTGTTTATTCTGAGATCCAGGCTAAAAGGGCAGCAGCTATCTGGGGGAGTTCTTCTCCTGGTGATGCACAAAAGGAACAGCCCATCTACGTAAGCACATTTCAGTTTTCTGCTTGCAGAAAGTCTAGTAGCATTCCATTGGCCAAAGCAAGTCACATGACAAAGCCCCATGAAGGGGCAGGAAGGTGTTTTTCACCCACCTGCGGCCATGGCAAAGGTATGGTTATATAATACTCCTAATGGAGAGCAGGGAGTTGTGAGAAAATCAGTCTACCACTGGCTGGATTCTGACCACAGCCAATAATCACAATAGACTGTCTAGAAAAAAGATAAAACAAGCTTTAAGGGAATTTCTGAAAGTGGAAGGAAGGTACCTTGTTGGATATAAGGTGAGAGCTTTCAACTATGAGTTGCCCAATGAAGGACATTATGACAGAAATGGAAAGTAGTGCTTCCTGATGTGGCTGATGCCACATTAGGATGCATGTAAAACTGAGTTGGCTATATGCTGGTTTATAAGTGATAATTGATTGCAAATTATATTGACAGTTATTGAACATAATTATTCGCCACAGGAACCATCCTTAATCAATTAATCAGGGCACAATTCAACTTCACTTCTTGCACGTGGCAACAACCAATCTTTTTTTGTTTTTTTTTTTCTCTTTTTTTCCTTTACCTACTTTGTTTGCTGTTGTTGAAACATTTTAACAAATTAATTAGATGTTAATTCTTAGCAATAAATGAAACTCTTAAGGTGCTTAAATTGTGAACTCCTCAGCAAAACCTATTTATTCCCAAAGATTTTCCTCAGACTCAATAAACACATACCTCCCTCTAGGGTTGCATCCAAAAAATGGTTCTAGGGTCCCATTCTCACACATATCAGCCACGAGAGGTCTCCAAAGGCATACTACAGGTCTACATCTGTTTTCTCCAAATTTTAATCAAGTATTTTAAATAAAGACAGAAATTTTGCATTTTTAAATGTTCAGCTGACCCAAAGATTGAAAGAATAGGTAACATATTAGATACAGACTCAAACTTCTGAGACAGCTAAATGATGCTCTGAAGTTTACAAGATAAAACTTAGTAGGGGGAAAACTAAAGCCATGTTCTCAGTGATGCTGTACAATCAAAGGCTCCAAACAGGATGCAGGAGATACAGTGAGAGGGGCTCACATGAAAAGAATCCAACTGTTTTGGTTGACATCACATAATAAAAATCAATAGTGAAATTAATTTCAAAAACATTGATGACTAGGTGGGCTGCATGAGAATATCTCTAGTATTCATCGTAAGAAAAATCATAGTCCCATTGTACTCTGTCCTGCCCCAGATTCCAGGCAGAATATTGTATTTGGTTACAAGTGTTAACTGAATTTTCAAAGGAAATTAAATTAAGAAGTGTATATACAGAGCATTGTGATGAGGGTAGAGAAGAGTTTAAACACCAGAGCATATGAAGAATGATGGAAGAAGACACGATGTCCAAGGAAGAGAGATTTTCAGAGACATGTCTTTATTTACAGAATTGCTCCTATGGAAAACAACAAAGACAGATTATGGACAGCTACTACAAAGGGTTTGTTATGCATTGAATTATGTCCCCCCAAAACATATATTGAAGTCCTAACCCCCAGTACCTCAGAATGTGACCTTATTTGGAAATAGGGTCTTTGAAGACAGGATTAGTTAAAAAGAGGCCAAACTGGATTAGGTACAGTGTCCATCTAATCCAATACGACTGGTGTCCTTATAAGAAGAGGAAACTTGGACGTGCGCAGATGAGGACAGGAGGTCATGGGGCGATGGATGCAGAGACTGACATGCTGCCACTGCAAGCCAAGGTACTCCAAGGATTGCCCACTAGCACCAGAAGCTGGGAAGGGTGAAGGAAGGGTTCTCCCCTACAGGTTTCAGAGGCAGCCTGGCCCTGCCATCACCCTCATTACAGACTTTCAGCCTCCAGAACTGAGACGGTAAATTTCGGTTGTTTCAAGCCACCTAGTTTGGCTGTTGCAGCAGCTCTAGGAAATTAAGACAGGCCTAAAAGAGGATCCATTGATAAAAATTTCAGAGAAGCAGCTTTCAGCTCCATATGAATATTAGACATCCCCTGCCCAATCTCTTCTCAGATCAAGGTGCACTTTTATTGGCACCAGCCTGTGACCTAAGGTCCATTTCAGCCCCACAATTTTAGGATTCTCAATGGAAAGAACAGATGTGTCAAATTTGTTATTACACTGAATTTTTAAAGTTCTTTCTTCTATTGAAAAATCAAGTACATCTTTCCAAAATAAAAATAGTATTTTATTATAGAAGTACAAACATTTTATGCCATTCTTCATAGTTTCAAAACTATGAATATCCAATCAAACATCATAATTGCTTTCATAAATGCCTAATTAAATGATAAATATTATTAAATATATCCATGTACAATAAGGAATGGAAACATCTGGATGAAAAATGAAAATTTTAGACAAGCAGCTGGATATTTTACCTACACAATGCTAGATACCAAGATATTCAGAAGCATCAAATGACTGACAGAATTTCAGCATTTCATCTGGATATTTGACTATATCTTCTACTTTATTTCAAATTACTTTCCAGTTTCTAAGTTTCTCTATTTTTCTATGGGAATATTTCATACATTTCCTCTCCTGAATAGCATTATCCAAATAGCCACAGACAAAATACTGTTTCTCCTTCCCTGCCAGCTCCCCTACCCTGACCTCACCCCCTTCACTATACCCTTCTAAGGGATTAGCAGAAATGCAGGCAGAATCAAGATAAGGGTTTTTGGAATACATCCCTCACTTCATCCTCTCCTTTATAGTCTATGTTGACCATCAGAAAATCCAGTCATGACTCTGATCCAGCTTCAGAATCCTCCACCATGAAACGTTCCTCAAACCAGCTCCAGTTCCCTGCTCATTCTCACGTTTCTACCTTAGAAACCTGTGATCCATCTCTAATTCAGTATACTTTCTGATCCCGGTTGCCAGGGCACAATCTCCCCTGATTTTCCTGAGGGCCCCTGCCTTCGTGATGCTGACAGTCAAAATAATAATGATGAAAATATTAAAATCAACTGATTGACACACTTTGTGTTCAAGCATTGCTTTAAATGGCTTACAAGTATTACCTCATTTAATCTTCACAGCTCTATGAAGCAAGTACAATTATTGTCCCCACTTTGCAGATAAGGAAATTGAGGCAAGTGAGTTTAATAACTTGCCTAAATTCTCATAGACATAGCACCCTAGACCCCCAATTTAAATTCAGGTTTTCTCACTCCAGAGTCAGAGCCCCCTCTCTTAATTACTATGCTATACTGCATTCTATTCAGTCTATTCTAATTTCCAAACACTTTGCCAAAATGCAAGTCTTCTCAAACCCAAAGAAAATGGTAATATTGGATTCCCTTCACGTTTCAAGCAATATCTGAAACCCCACCTCTTCCAAGAAGCTTAGATGTTGTTGGTACAAGGGAGATGGCATTTTTTTCCTAATTGAGAAATTCCAACTGCCTGCTAACCTGAACCATAAAAGCACTTATCTTTAACTTTTTCTCAGTAAAATATAAATGCTGTAGGCAATCTTGTATAATTTCAGTGCTTCACATATTCTATAAAGGTTAATCCACATAAGTGAAATATTTCATTCATTCAATCAACAAATATTTACTAACAGTACAATAGTGAACAACACAGAAAAATATCTCTTCCCTCATGGAACTTACATTCTTATAGAGAAGACATATAACCAAGATGTGTACATTATATATATATATAGGTTATATGATATGTTAAGTGGTGAGAAGTACTAGTGAAAATATAAAGCAAAGGAGAATATGCAATGTCAAGTGGAGGACTGAAAGTTTTGATTTGGTGTCCAGGGAAGGTATCACAAAGAACATGACTTTCAAGTAAAGAACTGTAGGAGTGAGGGATCTGTCCATGAAGAATATAGGGGAGGAGTATTCAAGGCAGAGAGAACAGCCTAAACTGGGAGTGTGTCGAATGTTCCAGAAACACCCGAAGACACTGTGGCTAGAACAGAGAGAATGAGGGGCGGGAGTAACAGAAGGAGGGAGAGCGGGATGCAGGTAATGAAGAGCCTTGCAGGCCATTATCAAGACCTTGGCTTTATAGAGAGAGCTGGGAAGCTAACAGAGGGTTTTGATCAGAGGAATGACAAGATCTGACTTAGGTTTTAACAGGATCCTCTGACTGGCGTGTGGCAGCAGAACAGGGATAGAAGTAAGAAGGCCAGGTAGGAGACTATTGTAAAAAAGAGATGGGGGTGGCTTGAACCAGGAGGTAGCGATAGGGGAGATAAGAACTGGTAGAATTCTGGATACATTTTGAAGGTAGAGCTGATAGAATTTGCTGACACATGTGGGTTGTAAAAGAAAGTGAGAACGCAAGACAATGAGATTTTTGGTCTGACCAAATAGGAAAGGGTTTGACTTAAAAACTCCTTGAAGAGGAATCAGCCACACGTATTCACTTAATACATAATGAATATAAATTTTAAAATTACAAGAGGAATTGTAATTCCTCAGGAAAGTGTTAAATATGTGTGAAGCAAAAATAGGATAATATGAAAGTGTGTTATTAAAATATACTATACTTCTCCATTTAAATATGACATTGATAGTCCCGTGTACCCAGTAAATTAAAAGAAAGGCTTAATTCTTTCCACAGTGATGTTCAGATAGCAGATACTGAACACAGCATTAAATATTTGCCAGAAAATCTGATAGTCAGATTTTGATATTTATTAAGGACTTTCCATATTGAGTTTAATTAAGGATTTGATTATGAATTCTACCTTGAAGGCATGATTACTACTTATTTCTTCACTCTTGGGCCAAAGAGAATTACAGATGCTGAATTTCTCTCTGCATCCATGAAATAGTCATTAGTTTGAAAAGGCATCTCTTCTCTTGTGTTGATAATTGCTTAGAGAAATTTAACTCATTCAGCTTTTATAGTACTCTTGCAAGGAATACTGGATGCATTTCTTAATTTTATAACCAAGAACATAGATGAATCATCAAAACTAATTTCCTGATAAATATACAATTGTCTTTTATTACCCTTTTATTATATATTAGGCTTTTATTCCTGTTAATACCATGAAGTATGGCAGTAAAATAATGCTGCTTTCTTAGAGAGTGTGTCATAAAATTCACTACTCACTCCTATTACTTAACTTGGCATCTTCTTTTCCTAGCTCTCCCATTTCTAGAGTGTCAGTAGAAAAACATCACCACGGAGGAGACTCGCTCTTTGAGGAACCCTATTTTAGCTAAATATCTTCAGCATCATAAAGAGATGAAGAGTTGTTGCAACCCACTTTAGCTTTCAGAAATTTATCAGTGAAACACACTGATAAATATATGGGGAGTCATATGACTATTAAGGAACTCCTGGGACATAGTTGGTGTCTCTTCCCTGAGGGATTGAAAGGCTAGACCATCTGCTGACAACCTATGGCAGCCCACAATCCTTTAAAAAGTCATGGTGTACTGCCTTTTTTTTTAAACTGAACACTCTTATCTCCTATCTACTCCTTTCCACCATTGACTTACTATTACCCAGTATTAGCCCTGTAAATATTTAGAAACCCTGGTTTCCTTTGAAAATGACAGTATGGTTAGGGAAGTAATAATCATTTTATACAATCAAGTGGTAGGAGGGGGAAACAAGCAAAGATAATTTCTTGCCCTTGCTCTCTCCTGCAAATAACCTGGGAAAATTAATCCAAATACTAATGAATTTTAAAAACATCATGTGAAATGAATGATCAAGAATGCAATTATCAAAATTGAGGTTTAATCCAAACAGTAACAGCAGATATAAATTTTCAAGCCCTGTATTCCAATGTGTAAAAAAACTTTTTATTCATTTTTTTCTGTAACACCTCACTTTATATTCAAATATCCTCCCCCAGTGGTGTGATGTAGCCAGCTTGTAGCAGCTCACAAGAACTGATGGTGCATATCTCTTCCCAGCTCCAAATTCTGTGACATCAGGCTGGTACTTTGAAATTGGCCTTGGTGGGAGTATTTACACCATGAAAATGAGAAAATGCTAAAAATCTCTGGGCTTCTGTTCTAGTTTGCTAATGCTGCTGGAATGCAAAACACCAGAAATGGATTGGCTTTTATAAAGGGGGTTTATTTGGTTACACAGTTATAGTCTGAAGGCCATAAAGTGTCCAAGGTAACACATCAGCAATCGGGTACCTTCACTGGAGGATGGCCAGTGGTGTCCGGAAAACCTGTGTTAGCTGGGAAGGCACATGGCTGGCGTCTGCTCCAAAGTTCTGGTTTCAAAATGGCTCTCTCCCAGGACGTTCCTCTCTAGGCTGCATTTCCTCAAAAATATCACTCTTAGTTGCACTTGGGATATTGGTCCTCTCTCAGCTTCTCTGGAACAAGGGTCTGCTTTCAACGGCCATTTTCAAAATGTCTCATCTGCAGCTCCTGTGCTTTCTTCAAAGTGTCCCTCTTGGCTGTAGCTCCTCTTCAAAACTTCACTCACAGCTGCACTGAGTTCTGTTATGTCAGCTCATTTATATGGCTCCACTGATCAAGGCCCACCCTAAATGGGTGGGGCCATGCCTCCATGGGAATATATCATCAGAGTCATCACCCACAGCTGGGTGGGGCACATTCCAAGCAAATCTAATCAGCACCAAAACGTCTGCCCCACAAGACTACATCAAAGATAATGGCATTTGGGGGACACAATACATTCAAACTGGCACATTCCACCCCCTGGACCCCAAAATGACATTATCTTTCCAAATACAAAATACATTCATTCCATCACAATATCACAAAAACTTAAATCATTTCAGTAACAAAAGTTAAGTATAAGATCCTATCAAAATCAATTACATGCGTGGTGGGTCCTAAGGCATAATTGTCCTTTAGCTTTGGATCTGTGGACTTAGAACAAGTTATATGCTTCCAATATACAAAGGAGGGACATTCATAGGATAAACATTCCCATTGCCATAAGGAGAAAGAGTAAGGAAAACAGGGTTAACAGGACCAAAACAGTTCCTAAAACCCGCAGGACAAACTCCATTAGATTTCAAAGTCTTAGAGTCATTTACAGAACAACATTGCATCCTTGGGACTTGAGAGAGCGGGAGTCTAACCCTTCCTAAGTGCCTTTGTGGCAGCCCTTTCCTCTCCAAACACTTGGGTGAGTGCTCCAACATATCCACACATTGGGGAGACCACCTTCTCGGCCCCACCCTCCTCAACATTGGGGCAGCTCCCGGATTCCCTTCATCTCCGGGGCACATGCTCAACCCCTTCAGAACAGTGTGGTGGCAGCCAGGCTCTCCCCAATTCCCTGGGAATATGCTTCACCCTCTTTGGGACCTGGGGTGGCAGAACTCTTCTGGAGCATTGAGGCAGAATGCCCACCCTCGACCTCCAGGGCAAACTCACCCTTTCCATGCATGTGGGCCACTCCGCTCTCCCAGCCCAAGGCTTCTTGAATCCAGACCTGAACCTCCATGGCTCTGTCTTTGAAGAAATTTTTCCTTCAATTTGTTTCTTGTCTGTCTCCTCCAGTCCAGACTGGTAACGGCTCTGTCTGTAAAGATCTCGCAAAAATTCTGTTGGCTTCACATGAAGCATGCAGGGGTCAAAGGCGTCAGACAATAGGACTTTCCACAAATCCTTTCTGCTTAACTCCTTTTCCAATCTTGGCTAGTACTGAAATGGCGGCTGGGTTCCATGTTTGGTTATATCCTCATGTTGAACTATAGCCTCTGGAATTCCACCTCCTGGAAGCCTGTAATTTTCCAAGCCATCAGCTTCCAGTTTCTTTGAACCCAAGAGTTCAGTTCTAAGTTTATCTCTCTCTGCTCGCATTTTACTATAAGCTGCAAGGAGAAGCCAGGGTACATCCTCCACACGTAGTCTGGAGATCTCCTCAGCTAAGTATTCCAGGTTGTCGCTTTCAAATTCTTCCTTCCTTCCGACACCAGGACTCAATTTTGTCAAATTCTCTGCCACTTTAAAACAAGGATCGCCTTTCTTTCAGTTCATAACAACACATTCATCATTTCTGTTCAAGGTCTCGTCAGAAGTATCTTTAGAGTCCATATTTCCACAAACAGTCTCTTCAAAACAGTTTAGGCCTTTTCTATCAAGCTCCTCACAATTCTTCCAGAATCGTCTCACAGTGTCACAACTGTGAGATCCCTTTAGATTCACCTACTCTCCTTCATCTGACTTCTGCACACCTCTCTCAGGAAACAGGAAAATGTGACTATTCCATCATGTCACTCTTGGTCTGGGAAGTGAAAATTTTGGTAGACTATCTCAGATCTCTTCAGCCCAGATATAACTTGTCACTGTGGGCATTCTGTTGCTGCTGTACCACATCAGGATGTGGAGGAATTCTGAGCCTTGTCATTTTTCTGAGACACGTCCCATAAAACAAGGCAAGCATCTCAACTGCTCTCAGATTGCCAAATCTGTCTAGGGGTTTGAATCCTCTGCCCTGGAACTCTGCCTTGGAGGCATGCTACAGGATCCCTTCTCAGAGACCAATATTATTTCCTTTCTCTCTAACCCTCCACTTTTCTCCAGAATGAAGAAAGTTTTCATTTTCTCCCTTTGATAGGAGTGTGGGGGAGGGGAAAGGCAGAGCACCTAGCTTGATAAATATTTTCCATATCGTTATGCCAGGAGCTTGGCCTTTAGAAGAGCAAAAACCAAGACTTAAATTACTTGTTCATATTTTCATTATTGCTGTGGCAGTGGAGACCAAGTTCTGGTTTGGGATGGGTGTTGGGAACAGAGGAAACATCAGTTAGTGTTAGCTCTGACTGTATATAACTGATAACTCCAAAATAGGGGTCAGCAAACTGTTTCTTAAAAGGCAAGATAAATATTTTAAGCTTGGAGCCATAGAGTATCCATCACAACTACTCAGCTCTGCCACTGTAGTGAGGAAGCAGTCATAGACAATAAGTCAATGAATGTGCATGGTTGTGTTCCAATAAAACTTTATTTGTAAAAACAGGCAACTGGACTATAAGCCAGAGTTTCCTGATTCCTGATTTAAAATAATAATGGTTTAAACAAGATTAACATTTCTTTTGCTTACATATAAAAGAAATCTGGAGCTAGGTGGTTCACGGCTCATGGCAGCTCTTCCTACTTTTCAGAGACCCAGGATCCTTCCTGCTCTCTATACTGCCACCCTGCAAGTGTGGTCCGAGTCCTCATGGATTACTGTAGCTGCTAGAGATGCATCCATTCTATCCATGTTGTAGGCAGAGGAACCATGTTCTAGGAAGAAGATGAAGAATGGCACCTCATCTCCCACATATCATCCAAAAAATCCTCCACTCACATCTCCCTGGTCAGGCCTTGGTCACATGATCACATCAAGCTGCTAAGAAAGGTGGAATAGGTAGCGTGTCGGCTGACTGGAAATGTGTGCAGCTAAAACTTGAGGTATTATTTTTAGGTTGAGAGATAGGGGACATCAGATAGAAAATTTAAAATCTATGTCATACCAGGTAAACAAAGGGATTACAGGTACAAAAGCAAAACAATACATACCAGAAAACTTTGGGTTATTCTTTACATTATCCCATCAAACTCTGCAAACAAACCTTGATGAATGCAACATCTGTGGGAAAGTATTGGACTTTCCAGTACTTTTTAAAGGAAGAATTCATTTCAAGTGAAAAGGAATGGGGGGGGGGGGGATCTTTCTGCCTTTATTGGTCTGCCCTCCTTTTACCTCTTCTTGACCCCCTTCTTTTCTCTTCTTTTCCACCCTCAATTGCCCCAAAGATAAGGGAAATGCCCCTGGTCTAGCTTATGTACCTTCCTCTTCTGCAACTACTCTTATGCCAGATCCCTGAGTGGCTTCAGGGTCCTCATGCTCAGAACTAGCTCTTCTGTTAAGTTCTGTTGTTCTCAGGGCCCAAGCCCATGTCAACATGAAGGTAGCAGAAAACTTGAGCTCCTTTGGCTTGAATATAGCCTGTAAACTATATGCATCATCCATGGCTTGATTTGGTGGAGAAGGAATAGAGAGAAGTTAGATACCCCTTCCCATTTCTTTCTTATACCTTAAATCCCCACTATAAACATGTCTGTTTTTTAGAGGTGAAAGAAAGACAATATTATTTCATCCATTTTCAGTGTCAAAATGTAACAAGGAAGTTTACCCTTCTGGTTAAAATTTTTTAAATTTATGAAATGAGACGATTTTCTCTGATCTTTCTCCGACCTGATTCATGACCACTTCAGATTTTATTTTCTATTCTCTTATCTACACTTGTCTATGGGTTGTTATTTATTAGTGACATAACCCCTCTATTTTAGACAATGTCAGTCATGACTGTAATCCTGGGTAATCTGTTCCTCTGAAACTACAGCCTGGTTATAATCATCACAACTTTCTCAGTATTCCTGCTGGGAGCTATCACCTATTCAGATAGATTTTCCAATCTCCATATTAGTGGCTAGTTTCTATAATATTCCTTTCAAAAAGACAGCTTAATCATAATACTGGAAATAACTATATTTTCAGATGTTTCCCTAATTGCTTTACATGTAATAATAAATATAATTATAAGAATAATAATAAATTTCAGAGCACACATTCTGCATATTAAAATTAGTGGAATATGCTTTCCTACCAATATTCTTCTATGAGAATCACATTCAGAACTTATAAGATGCAAATGTTTATTTTTATTGAAGAAAGGTAGTTGCTAAACATGTTTAATATCAGGAATAAATATGAATTTGAGAGAGAGAATTGATTTAGTGTCAATCATATGTCTGTTTTAAAGATAAACAAGAGAGCTTTTCCCAAAACAAATTTAAATAAAGTAAAAATGTTCCTCTCTCTTAGAAAAACTTAAACCTAAATATGTAAAACAAGAGGCCACCTTCAACTGGATGAAAATGTAGGATGAAAATCTATTAAGAATAAGGGGCTGTGTATCCTGTACTTGGTGCCAAATGTTTAGTAGCAATAATAGAAAGCTTAGACTACAAGAGTTCGAAGGAAGAAAGGACCACTGTGGGCTAAGATTATCAAGAAAGGTTTCAAAAAAAAGGAGGCAGAATTTAGGGTGGGCCTTTTAGAATGTGTAGGATATAGATAATCATAGAGGAAACAAGAAGTGTATTTCAATGGGGAGACTGGCATTAAGCAAGGTGAGAATACTTAAGTGTTCTTAAAGAGTAGAAGAAGGTAAACACATCTAGTTAGAATGGAGAGTTGATACTGAGAGATCAAGAAAGATAAGATTGGAAGATTGATTGGGAGTGGATCTAGAGGACCACAGATGGCCAAGAATTGTGAACTTCAAAGGACATTATCTAGAAAATGAAAAGATAACCCACAGAATGGGAGAAAATATTTGGAAACCACATATCTGATTAGGGTATAGTATCCAGAATATATAAAGAGCTCTTATAACTCAACAATAAAAAGACAAATAACCCAATTAAAAAGTGGACAAAGGATTTGAATAAATATTTCTCCAAAAAGATATACAAATGGCCAATAAACACATGAAAAGATGCTCAACATCATTTGTTATTAGGAAAATGTAAATCAAAACCATAAGATATCACTTCACACCAACTAGGATAACTATAGTCAAAAATACAGATGTTGGTGAGGATGTAGATAAATTGGAAGCCTCATACTTTGCTGGTAGAAATGTAAAATAGAACAGCCACTGCGGAAGACCATTTGGCAATTCCTCAAAATGTTAAACCTAGAGTTATGTTCTAGTTTGTTAATGCTGCAGAATGCAAAACACCAGAGATGGATTGGCTTTTATAAAAAGGGGGTTTATTTGGCTATACAGTTACAGTCTTAAGGCCATAAAGTATCCAAAGTAACACATCAGTAATCAGGTACCTTCACTGGAGGATGGCCAATGGCATCTGGAAAACCTCTGTTAGCTGGGAAGGCACGTGGCTGGCGTCTGCTCCAAAGTTCTGGTTTCAAAATGGCTTTCTCCCAGGACATTCCTCTCTAGCAAGCTTGCTCTTCTTCAAAACGTCACTCACAGCTGCACTCCGTTCTGTCTCTTTGAGTCAGCATGTTTTATATGGCTCCACTGATCAAGGCCCACCCTGAATGGGTGGGGTCACACCTCCATGGGAGTATCCCACCAGAGTCACCACCCACAGCTGGGTGGGGCACATTGCAAGCAAATCTAACAAGCACCAAAACGTCTGTCCCACAAGACCACAAAGATAATGGCAGTTGGGGGACATAATACATTCAAACTGGCACAAGTTATCATGTGATTCAGCATTTCCACTCCTAGGAAACACCCAATAGAAATGAAAACATGTTCACAACAAATCCTGTACACAACTGCTGATAGCAGCATTATTCATGATAGCCAAAAAGTGCAAACAACCCAAATGTCCATCAGCTGATGAATGGATAAACCAAATGTAGTATATCCACACAAAGATTATTCAACATTAAAAGGACTGAAGTACTGATACGTGCTACAAAAGGGATGAAACTTCAAAATATTATGCTAAGTGAAAGAAGCCAGAAACAAAAGGCCATTATTGTATGATTCTTTTTATATGAAATATCCAGAATAGGAAAATCCATACAGACAGAAATTAGATTAGTGGTTGCCAGAGGCTAGGGGGAGGGGCAAATGGGGAGTGACTGCTTAATAAGTATAGGATTGTGGAAGGGGGTTGATGAAAATGTTCTGAAATTAGATAGTGGTACTGGCTGTCTGGGACTATACTAAAAACCACTGAGCTGCACATTTGAAAATGGTGAATTTTATGGTTCATGAATTTAAAAATCTAAAAAAAAGGAAGGGAGGGAGAGAGGGAGGGAGGGAGGAAGGAAGGAAAGAAGAAATGAAGGAAGGAAGGGAGGAAGGGAGGAGAACCTTATCTTTTAGGCTAAGAAGCTACTGAAGGTTTTTAAGTAAGATAGTAAACTTCATATTTTGCTGTTTTACTGTGTCTTGTCCTTTGGCCCCCAGTAGCACTTCCCACATTGTATTCCACCTTAAGTCCATAAAACCACCAATGAAAAAGGTCTTCTTGATCAAACAGCTTGGGAAACAGTACACTATATCTCTCTCAGGTGTTTCTTATTCACATTAATGCAATAATGACCCTGAGAAGTCCTGCAGTAAAGGAACCTCTTTAACTTTGTTCAGTGAATATTTCCTAACCTTATTTGACCATAGAGCATCTGCTAACACCCCAAGGTCTCAATGTTCCAAAGAAATCACACTGTGGAAAATGTTGGTCTCCAATCATGCTTAAGTGTCTCTTATTCAAGATCCTATCGCCCACACAGCTACATTTCTCTCCCTCCCTCCTTACACGGCCTCCACTTCCTGACTGTCCTCTTGCTCCTAAACCCCTTTCCATCAGGCACTCATTCTCATCCTGTTATTAAAATTCTCTCTCAAAAGTTACCAAAAACTTCCTTATTGCTAATCTAATAGATGGATGTTTTTTGTTTGTTTGCAAGTAAATAAACCTTTTTATTTTGTGATAATGATAGCACCTTTTCCTTGTAATTCTCTGTTGCTTACCTCTCTGACTGCCCTTTTCCCTTCTCCTGCTCCCTAAGGGAGAGAGATTCCCCCAAAGATCTATTCTTGTCCCAATTATCTTCTGGAACCCTTGGTGATCTCATACAACCTGTGATTTCTAGAGGATGTGAAACCCTTTGCCCCAGCATCTCTCCACAGCTCTAGTCCCTCATTTCCAACTTGTGGCTGCACCTATCCACCTGAATAGGCTGAAAAGGCTGCTCAGCCTCAATGTGACCTAAACTTAACATATAATCTTTCTCCCGTGTTTTCTCTATCTCTAATAACATCAGCATATTCACAATTATTCCAGCTTAAAAATCATAATTGTACTTCCTTATTCCCTTCATCCAATCATTTGCCAATGCCTATTGATTCTGTATTTATATATCTCACTTCTATTCTCTATTCTCCAGTCCCACTAAAAACAAGCTAAGTACTCACTACACCATGACTGGAATATCCTACCCTATATCCATGTCTTATCCACCCTTCAAAACTTGGTTCAAACATCACTACCTCCATGATGCTTTCCCCAAACCCCCTGTCTAGAAGTAATCTCTCCCAGCTCTAAAGGACTACCACATTCTGTTCATACCCTCACAGTTATAAGAGTTCCCGTAAACTAAGGCAGAGAATACCATCTTCCTCACTACTGGAAGCTCCTGGAGGCAGGTAGCTACACTCCACACATTGCAATAACTACTGCAATACACATTGCAATTTTAAAGTTCTATTGTATTGTTTGTATTCAACTAATATCCAAAGGAATTGAACATAGCTGTTCCTTATACACACTAAGCCTCTAATAACTTCGTTCAATGAGCAAATGATCAAGTGATTTTTTTTTTTTTTTTTGCAAGAACTTTTCTCTTAAACATTGTTGACTATTTCCTGCCAGAATTCAGAAGATTCAAAAGAGAGGCTAAGGATCAAAGACAGTCCCCAAACTTACTTATATCCCATACATAGTATCTCATCTAGACTAAAATAGGAATTCTTTCCCTCTCTGTTACCTTTACCACTCAGTTCTCCACCCTCTGGAGGAAGAAAAAACTGTTGCTGCAATGCCTCATAATCAGTGATGGTTGGAGTGTTGGTAAGTATGAGATTGGGACTTTGGGATCCTTAACTCTCCTCTGCCATCCACCATCTCCTTCCATCCCCCTGAACTTATGCTTCTCACTTCCTTGCCTCCTATCCCAATCCCTTGGGCCACCGTCATTCAGGTGCCTGCACTGCTCAAAATCCTTTTCTAGCCACAGAAGCCACCAGGAGTGCTTTACATCCACAGCACTCCAAGTCCTGTCACCCACACATGGGAAAGGGAGTGTTCCAGCTCCTACTTGGGGGTAGAGAGCATGACCTGCCCTGACATTCTATGGCATTCTGAATACATTTCCCCTAGAAATATTAAAAATATTAATTGCCTTCTACATTTCAAAGACATGTTCATGTGTTGCCCAAGAAATTCAATAACTCAATGATTTATTGCATGGATAGATGGCTTCTGACTTTTGAATATGAATTTACAAATGAAATTAATTGTAGGACAAGATATTCATATATTGGGAACCTCATTTACCCTTGACTAGAACAACTTTTAAAAATTCATCTTAGAGGCAGGACAAGATAGCAACATAAGGAGGTGTGGAATTTAGTTAGTCCTCGGAAGCAACTAGTAAATAGTCTGGAAAAACTGTTTGGGGGACAGCTGTAACCAGACACACATCAAACACCAGTCTGGAATGGAGGATTGGCTGAGATCTCAACATAAGAACAAAATGGAAATGTCCTTATATAGATTGTGGTGATGAATGCATAACTATGTGATTATACTGGGAATCACTGATTATTTACTTAGGATGGTGTGCTGGTTTGAATGTATTGTGTCCCCCAGAAAAAGCCATATTCTTTGATGCAATCTTGTGGGGCAGACAAATTAGTGGGGATTAAGTTGTAACATTTGGATTAGGTTGTTTCCATGGAAATGCGCCCCACCCAACTGTGGGTGATAACTCTGACTGGATAATTTCCATGAGGGTGTGGCCCCACCCGTTCAGCGTGGGCCTTGATTAGTTTACTAGAGCACTATATAAACTCAGACAGAAGGAGCGAGCTTGCTACAGCCAAGAGGGACACTTTGAAGAATGCACAGGAGCTGAAAAGAGAGGAGCTGCAGATGAGAGACAGTTTGAAGAATGGGCATTGAAAGCAGACTTTTGCTCCAGAGAAGCTAAGAGAGGACAAACTCCCTAAGAGCAATGGAGAATGACATTTTGGAGAGAAAGCCATTTTGAAACCGGAACTCTGAAGCAGACGCCAGCCACGTGCCTTCCCAACTAACAGAGGTTTTCCGGACGCCATTTGCCATCTTCCAGTGAAGGTACCTGATTGTTGATGACTTACATTGGATGCTTTATGGTCTTAAGATTTTAACTTTGTAACCAAATAAATCCCCTTTATAAAAGCCAATACATTTCTGGTATTTTGCATTCTAGCAGCATTAGCAAACTAGAACAGATGGATTGTATGGTTTGTGAATAAAACTGTTTAAAAAATAAAGAGAGGGATACAAATGCTGGAGAAAATATGGAGAGAGAGGTGTACCTATTCATTGTTGGTGGGGAAGTAGAATGGTGCAGCCCATCTGAAGGGCAGTGTGGTGGTTCCACAGGAAGCAAAGTATGGGGTTACCATATGGTTCTGCAACCCTGTTACTGTGTATATACTTGGAGGAACTGAAAGTAGGGACATGAATGGACATTTACACACTGGGGTTTATAGCAGCAGTATTCATGATTTTCAATGGATGGAGGTGGGCTAAGGGTACCTCAACTGATAAATGGAATGGTGAACTGTGGTGTATATATACAATGGAATATTGAGTGGCAGCAAGAAGGAAAAAGCTGTGAGGGATGCAACTAGGTGAATAGACCTTGATGACAGTATGTTGACTGAAATAAGCCAGAAATGAAAAGACAGACAATATAAAGCCTCACAAATATGGACTAACTATAATGTGCAAACTCTGAGAACTGAATTTGAGAGCATAGGTTATCAGGGGTAGGTTTATTGTAAAGGTTCCTAGATTGTAAGGACTTACAGCAGTCACATCTATTCATGAGTTGTAATGGTTACTTCTAAATTCTGAGACGCTGAGCTGTTTGTGTATAACCTAGTCAGTCCCTGTAACTTCCTTCGGGTATCAGTGTGACCTGAGACTCAGAGCCAGAGTTTAGCACCTATGAGTATCAGCATTACCCCATACAGTAATTGTTAAAAAAGCTTGAAAAGAGATCAGACTTCAATTAGAACTAAGGTAAATCAAACTAAAGGGTAAAGGATGATCTTGACTGTGTTTTAAAACTTCAACTTCTGCATGAGACCAAAGGAAAAGATGTTTATTTGGTGCAAAATCTATATTTTCTGTAGCACATTATATAATTTAACTTGTTTTGTCATTTTTTTCAGAATTACATGGACCCTTTAATAGAGAGTGAGATCTGGTTGGTTTGTAGGGGCTAGTGTAATGCCCCGATACATCCCAGAGTAATTTGGGCAGAGAATAAAAAATTATTTGCAAAGACCCCTCTGAGGGACTGGGGGAAATGTGGAAATATTACATTTCCCCACCAGGGAATTCCTGATATTCTTGCAAGCATTGGGGACTACCAGTTTAGTAGGCCAAGCCCTTGATCTTGGGGCTTGCCCTTATGAAGCTTGCTACTACAAAGGAGAGATTAAGCATACTTAAAATTGTGCCTAAGAGTCACCCCCAAAGAACCTCTTTTGTTGCTCAGATGTGGCCTCTCTCTCTAAGCCAACTTGGCAGGTGGACTCACTGCCCTCCCCACTATGTGGGACATGACTCCAAGGGCTGTAAATCTCCCTGGCAATGTGGGACATGACTCCAGGGGATGAGCCTGGATGTGGCATCATAGGATTGAGAAAGGTTTCTGGGCCAAAGGGGGGAAGAGAAATGAAACAAAATTAAGTTTCAGTGCTTGAGAGATTTCAAATTTGGAGTCAAGAGGTCATTCTAGAGGTTATTCTTATGCATTATATAGAAATCCCTTTTAGTTTTTAGTGTATTAGGGTAGCTGGAAGGAAGTACCTGAAACTGTTGAACTGCAATCCAGTATCCTTGCTCCTTGAAGATGATCATACAGCTATATACCTTATACGGTGTGACTGTGATTGTGAAAACTTTGTGGCTCACACTTCCTTTATCCAGTGTATGGACAGATGAGTACAAAAATGGGGACAAAAAATAAATGAATAATAGGAGTGGAGGAGGGTTATGGGATGTTTTGGGTGTTCTTTTTTACTTTTATTTTTATTTTTTGGAGTAATGAAATGTTCAAAAATTGTGGTGATGAATGCACAAGTATATGATGATACTGTGAACAACTGATTGTGCACTTTGGACAACTGTATGGTATGTGACTATATCTCAATAAAGTTGCATAAAAAATTCATCTTAAACTCTAATATATATCTTGTTGCTATTGGTAGAGCAAGAGAATAAATTAACACAATCCAAGAAGGATGCCTCCAGTTAAATTAACTTTTAGAGATGAAATTCAGGAAACTGTGCCTTCAGCATTTTCAGGCAAAGTGAACAAATATTTTGGGTGAAACCCAAATGGATACTTGATTTTCCAACTAACTTAAACGTGTGAACCAATGTAGGTGAAGTCAGTCAAGGTTTTAATATTAAAATGATGAGAACTTTTTAACCACCCTTCAATCTGCTCCAGATTTCTCCCCATCACCTTAGGAAGATGTTACACTGCTGATGAGTAGGTGTGATTTTATCACATCAAAATACATATACACCTGTGCTGAACTCAGAAAGGTGATGGTGAATAAGACTCCTGGTTCAAAAGTACAGCAGGATGGTACAGAGCAGAAGGTTTGATAATGAGAAATTACAGTTTCCTGCAATTCTTGGGTACTGGAGGGAGGGAATTATTTGCTTTATGCTGGCAGCAATTTCCCTAAACCCTGTGAGATGGCATAGCTCAAGCTGTTGCAAATGTAGACAGAGTAGGTACCAGCTACAGCTCTTGCTTGGAGCAAGATTCCCTGGGGTATGAAATACATTGAAAAACCTTTCTAAATAGGATTGATCACTTAATTCGATGGTTGTAGAGAAAAATCCTACATAGTCCTCAATTTCCAGCACTTGTTCACAGCTCTCTGGAAGCTTAATAATCACTTCTGCCATATGTATATGTATATGAATATGTATATATGTATATATTCATATATATATTAGATTACCAATCACTAAGATGATCATAAATAATACATACTGAAAGTGTTAAACACCAATTATTGAATACTCTTTACCTTGGCTTTCACAATATAGTACCATAAGCAACAAGCTTTCTCTGAGAAAATATCAAATTATCGGAAAGCTTGTGTCTTTTTCCAAGATAAGTATAGTGACATCAGCCATTGCCACCAGTCCTCAAAACAAAACAACCAGCAGCACAAAAAGGACCATCATTTTTTACAAACAGAAGAGCTGATAGCTCTTCTGTTAGCTGTGCACTTTATTTTGAGGCGTTAACTTTTGCCTCTCACTTATACTTCTTTCATGAATGAGCAATTAATTACTCTGCTGCTGTCGCTATTTCAGCGCTTCAATTTACAATAGCCTTTTGTTTTCTTGCAAACGAAAAAAGCTTTGAAGGATTTCAATCTTCAAAAACATGGAACACTTTCTTTCTCTTTATTTCTGAACACAAAAAAGCATCTATTCTTATGTATATTTAATAACAGTCCTCAAAAAGAGCCTTATTGTGCACCTTAACATGATCTGATTGATTCTTGCAGCTAAGTCAAAGGAACACGTACAAATCCTAGTTCTGGGAAACGTTTTCTATTTTAAAATCTTAAAGTGTAAACTTTATAATAAACTAGAGGAGAAAATGTAAATATGTTGTATTTCATTTTAAATACAGTTAAGCACAGTTTAAACACAGCCAACTCCTTCCAGATGATAATATGACGTGGATAATGAAGTACTTCACAGTAAGTCATAGAAAGTTCAGTGCTGTTACAGTTTACAATTAGAGGGAAAAATCTGATTGTCCTTATTTATGTTTATCTCTTGAAACAGGAGATGCATGTATTAACATATACACATATACACAGAGTCTTCAAAGGCAAGAGAAAACAAAAGGCTGAGTTATTAACTAATCAGAAGGTACTGGTAACACCTAAGGCACAAATCCTTAATATCCCTCCTTTATTATTTAAAAACAGGTTGTGGGTAGGATAATAAAACTCCAATCATCTAGAATGGTTACGGAATTGAAACCTCCTAATTAATTTAGTAGTCTGATTAATTTAGCATTAACCAGTATTAACTTTCTTTTTTAATCCATGGAATTAAAAACACGAGTGATTCAGTTAAGTGAATAGAATAATCCATCTTCAGTAAAGGTGACTTGAATTTAGCATATACCTTAGTCTTACTTTTAAAAGAAATTTCAGTTCTGAGACTAGTTTGATGATTGTCAATTGCATGAAATTGTTGCAAGTGCACATGATCAGATACACACCCACAAATCAGGCAATCCAGAACTCTAAGTAGTTAAGCTTCAGCTAATCAAGAATATACTATAAGTACCTCAGCAGTCTGTATAATTCTGTGTTTCACAAGCACAGTCCTTTTTGTCTTTAAGTGTTAATGTCTTCTTCCTGGCCCATTAGAGAATTTAATAAGGTATTTTCTCTATAATTACGTCAAAATCATATATG
This sequence comes from Choloepus didactylus, assembly GCF_015220235.1. Classification (NCBI taxonomy): domain Eukaryota; kingdom Metazoa; phylum Chordata; class Mammalia; order Pilosa; family Megalonychidae; genus Choloepus; species Choloepus didactylus. Next base: position 164,691,968 of record NC_051310.1, read on the forward strand.
CAGTGAGGCAGCAAGGCAAAGTGTGTACTGACCTGGCAACCATCCCCCAATCAGCTCATGTCTGCAGATTCCCTCCATCATCCTTCAATAAGTTAAATAAGGGTTCAGAGTCAGAGTCATTCTATTAAGTGAGGCCCTTGGTGATTATTAGGAATCCATAGTCTGGTCAGAGAGACAGGGACCCAACTCTTTATTGTGGTTACCTCTCTGTACCATGACAGGATTTCAGTACCTTCAATGGAGGTAACCAGAATCCAAGTGGTCAAGAGTTTCTACTTTACAGGGAGGATTTGGTATAGTTCTATCTTAATGTGACTACATGAAAACATACCCACATGAAATGTAATGGGTCATTTGAAAATATCTCATGTCTCAGCGTAAATTCCTGGCTGGGACACGATATTTATCTTTTGTATAATTTTTAATATCAGAATATAATATCACATTATATGGCATAGCAAAGTTTATTTAACCAATCCCCTGATGCTGGACATGTAGGATATTTCCCATTTTTACATTAATAAGCTGCTCTGCAGTGATTATCTGCACAATTGTCCTTTTTAGGGGGTAGAGCTGATTACTTAAGAGTATAAATTTTGGAACCCTACCAACCAAGGTTCTGATCCTAGCTCAGTTCCTTTCTACTGGTGTGATATTGGACAAACCACATAATATCACAAAGCTTTAGTTCCTTCATTCATAAAAAAAGATAATTTCACCTAATACTAGGGCTTTTATGAAACTCCAATGAGAAATATCAGATAAAATGCATTATAAATAAATGGCAGTTTCTGTTAGGAAACTAGTTATACATTTCCTTAGGATAAGTTCAAAGAAGTGGAATTACTTTGTCCATGTTTGTTTTTAAGGCTCTTGATGCATGCTGCCTAAATGCCCTCTATGTGCACAATTTCCAATAGAAATATCACATTATATTGTACTTGTGTGTGTACTGGTTTGTACCTGGAATAACATTGTTTTGTAAAGTTCCCAAGAGGAGTCCTAGGTTTTTATTTGATCTCTGTCCTTGGTGTGACTATCACAGGGACAGACCCACAGCACATACTCAATCAGCATTTGTTTAGTGAATATTTATATACTTCCTTCTGACATGAATAACACACCTATTTTTTAAAATAGCACCGTATTTTCAGACTTTCAACAAAGACCCTGCTTCCCATTAATTCTAGACACCACTACCAGTAAATAGAATTGAACAGGCTGAGGTTCTCACCTGAAAAATTTATTTTAACATGCAGATTCCTGCACTCTACTTGGAGAATTCTGATTCAGGAGGTCTTGCTAGGGACCCAGAAATCTCAATTTTCACTTACCACTGCCCACCCCCCTTCCCTTCCAGATACAGGGAGTACATGAATTTACATTTTTGATAGGCACTGATCTCCAGAATCTTTGCTTCCTAATACAAGAACTCTTAAAATTCTTTCTAGCTCTATGACTCTATAACACATTTTTTAAAAACATGGCCAATCAAAATAAACTCAGAATCCTTATAATTTATCCATATTTTTGATTAGTCCAAGATGCATTGTGGCTAAACTAGTTAGATCTGTACTAGCTTTTCCTTGTTGATTTTGGGGTAGGAACAGATGAAAGAAAGACAAAAATTTTATCCTTATGGTACCTGGCCAGTGCATGGTAGGAGTTGAGTCGTTCTGCTTGGTCTTGACAGAGAGTGGAAACCATGTTATCACTCAGTCCCATTTCGTTTATCCAGAATGCCCCCAGGAGTGGCCTCCATAGAGGGTGCCAGCATCAAAGCCCTTGATGGCAGAGCTAAGCTGCTCCCTTGTCACCTGCTGTCCTTTAGTGGGTAGTCCAAAACCAACAGATCCAGGTGAAGGTTTGATGTAGGTGGCCCTCAGAAGGTTCTTCAAGGTCAGCAGGGAAAACTCCAGGGCCACCTGCAAATTTAGCAACTGAGATCTAGAAGCCAAACCCGAAAAAGGATTCAAAGGTAAAAGACAAAATGATGGTGGTAAAGAGCCACTCTTAAGTTCAATTGCCATTCACATAGCTATGGATTGTGCAGTTCTTGGGACATCTACATCCAGCTCTTCTCAGAATGATTTCAAATTTCCCAGCTACTCTGAGCTATCATAGGTCATTTTTCTCTTCTTATATAAAATAAGGATAGAGGTGTTGGGAAGATTACATTAGATGATTTAGTGTGTAACATAATACAGGCGGTCAATTTCCTTCTCCTGTCTCTCTACTCTCACTCCATCCTCACCCTGAATCCCCATCTCTCAATGCCTGAATAGGACTATTGGTTTGCATATTCCTATCTTATTTTTAAAATACCCAACAAGAATTTGTTGAAAATATGATTATATTCTGGCATATTTGCTATTGAGTGTACCATAAAAATATAAATCATGATTCTTAACCTCAATTAATTTGCAATCTCAGGAAGAGTCAACTAACAGACATGTAACAATCAGGAACACTGAAAATTTTATGTATTGATTAATGTGATTTATTATTTAATTAATTAATTTTAACTAATTAAAATTAAATTATTAAAAATTATCTGCTGGATCATTCATGAATACTATAGGGAGTCAGAGAAAGGTGGAATCTATAGGCCTGAATTTCCAGGGAAAGCCTGAAGGAATTGTCAGGGTTTAATCTTGGCTCTGAAGTGAAAACATTTACCCATTATAACTATGTGTCCATTGTTACACTAAATGCTTTACAAGAATTATTTTACTAAATCTTCAAGGCAACCTTATGGTGTAATTATTATCCCCATTTACTGATTTATAGTAGGTAAGTGTTTTTCCCAAGGACACAATTGGTTAGCAATGTAGCTGGGACTCCGGTCAAGGTCTGGCTGTTCTCTCAAGGATGGAAAGGATTTGAACAAATGGAGAAGAGAGGGCAGAGAATACTACATGGGAGTGGAAGAGCATCATTGAGGGATCAAAAATGTAAATGACTGTGGCATATTCAAGAAACCATGGTGTGTTGAATATGGCTCAAGTTTAGATTTTGTAATGAGAGGGGAACCCTAGGAGTCCAGTTGTTAACCAGGAGCTGGGGATTAAGAATCAGGCTTCACAGAGTATCAGCCACCAAGATGGAATGCAGATGTGAGGGTCACGGGGCTTGGATGTCTGTCAAACAACAGGCTTTCTCGCTCTGTCTAGGTGGCTCAGCCTCGAGGCAGATGTCCCTATCCATCCTCACTGCTTTCCAAGACAGGAGTGGCTGTCACTCCCCACCAGGACTTTTTAAAAATTTAGAAGAACTTCTTGAGAATGATTCTGTTTATGTAAGTCACTCAACTCTTTTCTGACCTTTCAAGGCAGTTGCTTGAAGAGATGGTGTTCTGAGGTTAAACTCCTCCAAAACCCAGGAGCCTAGTCATTGCCTGTGATCTCCAGGGGAGAAATGAGACTTTCTTCCAAATATAACATCTTAAACATTGACAAACAAAAATTCCCGCTTTAAACAACAGAGATCTGAGTTAAGGAAAATAACATTTTGATACAAGTTGTGTTCAAAGAACACTTTAATACCACAGATTTGCTCTGCTTTGCAATCTGAAATCATATATAAATATAAATAAATATATGGGTGCGTATAACATAGTATGATATATGCAAGGAACCTGTATTTGACAACATTCCAACTAACTGGTACTGGAAAAACTGATTCTCTGTGTAGCTAAGTTTTAAAAGAATACTATAAAGGGGTCTGTTTGAGGTTTGACAAATTAGGACAGCTCACTATTGGCTGTGATTCCAGTGTTTTTATCAAGCCTCTGCTATATTTTTATAGTAATCATCAGAGAATCCTCTAAATCAGAAAGAAAAATATCCCTGGATATTACCTAAATGCCTCACTCAGAAAATAGTTTTGCTCAGATAGTTCTACCTTTATCATTATGCTCTTCCTCTTTAGGAAAGTACCACTTGGTTTGCCTAAAGGAGGAAAGGATGTTAAAAACAAGAGACAAGTATGGAAGAAGAGGCAATTCTGAGACAAGAGAACTGTTGGGATCTGTTCCAAGCATTTTCCAGGCAACACTGCTCTACAAGTAAATCCCCTTGGAACCCCAACATACCAGGCTTTCTCCATAACTTTCCACCCAAGTCAGTTGTAGGCTGTACCACATTGCCTGCACAAATCCAAGTTCTCATCATTGTACAGGTAAAACCCTGTACATGGGGTGGGATCCTCAGGTATGAGCAATATTCTTTGCAAAATTATTATTTTAGCATGTTCGCAAATTATGTGGAGGAATAAGACCATATCTTATTCCTCAAGTTATAGTCAATGGAATTACCCTGACTTTCCTTAAACCACGGGAATACTGCCAGAAGGATATCAGATAGTATGAGGTAGTGGAAACCACACTGGTTTTGGTGTCAGATCACCTAGTTGGGAGATCCTCCACACCCTTCCCAAATCCTTCCCCAATTTGCTGTGTGGCCATAGGTAAACTATTTAGCCTCTCTGAATTTGTTTCCTTGTATGAAAACTGAAGGCAGGATTTTTGCAAGGATCAAATGTAATAATGTAGTTGAAAGTCTTTTGGAAATAATAAAGCATCACAGAAATAGTATTATTGTTGCTGCTGCTTTTATACTATTTGCAGAACTAAGTATTCTTACACCAGCTGAATAAATTTAGATTTGTTTATAAGGAAATGATTCCCATAAAACATATGCTTGATTTTCTTTATGAACACTCAACTTCAGCTCCATAGTACAAGCTCATGCATTCAACTGTCTTTTCCATATAAAACTTATTTTTATGACTCACACAGTCAGATCCCCTTGCCTTATGAGGATGTTCAAAACACCTTTATTTATTCTAAAAATTAAGTGAATTTTTTTTCATTTATCAAAGAATATACAAAGAATTATACAGCCATAAAACTCATTCGATTGCTGCCTTTTTAAAAGACTCTCTCCTCTTCATCATTCCTGGCTTGTATTGAAACCAGATGGTAAAACCAAGGCTGGAACATCCCTTGGTGTCCAGAAGGAGGCCAGTCTGGCCAAAGCATTGTCATTCCTGTCAGCAACAAGAGTCAAAAACATTTTTTATGGTTAATCATCAGGAGTGCCTATTGGCTCTAACAGCCATTATGCAGTATTTGTCAGCCTGAAGGTTCCATCCGCACAACAGATGACTCCGTGTCGGCAAGAAACGTGTTTCAATATCCTTTAGCAATGAGCTGAGCAAATTTTTGTGGCTGACTCCCAAAGCAAACAATGATATAAAATTTATTGCTGGACTTCTTTTCCACCAAATTGTGTGGATATCAAAACTTCATTTCTAAAAATTACCCCCCTCACAGCAAGTTTGCCCTGGAGCATTCATTAAAACTCATGAAGGAAAAGAACTGCAGCAAATTACTACAAATATTTTTAAAGAAATTAACACACCTTAAAATGAACCTTTATTTCAAAAAATGTGAAGTTGCAGTCTTAGACTCTGAGAAGCCAGAGTAAAGTAATTTCATGGATGAGAGCCCACCAGGAAAAATCCTGTCTGTACCTACAGTTTCAGTGATAAATTGCAGCAGGGAGCTGGTAAATATATAAATAACATAATTTCAGTAAATGCACTATGTCTTTGGGCAAAAATAGAGGAGTTTTGGTAGCCACAGAAAAGACAGGCTTTGAATAATAACATTTTAAAACATGTCAAAGGGGGTGAGCTTATCAGGCCTAGTGTGTAACTGATGGAGGCTATTCATTTCTCAAGTACTATAGAGAAGCAAATCTGGATATCTAGAGAGGGACTCCAAAAACAGCTTCTCCACTCTTACAGTGGAGGCTTGTCACCACATCAGAAAGGCTCAGATGAATATTTCATGTAAAAGTTTCAAATAAAGAAATTTGAAGGAGATGCCTAGAGCAGCAGAACTAAATTGCAATTACTAACAGTATTGTAAGAGTATCCAATACAGATCTGACTTCTTCATGTACTAAAACTGTACATGTGTAATCAGTGAGCCAGTGTTCAGAGCAAACCATAAAAGTTTCAGGTTGTAACTGATGAGCACTTGCAAAAACTGCAGTCTCATAATACTGTATTTTTCCAGCCACAATGTTTATATTCATAGTGTTTATAATTCATGTTTTTTGCACAAAACAAAGAAAGATAAAATTTGTTATGCAAACCCTAATATTCTCCAGTTAATGGAAATTAAGATTCCTGATGAAATGCTGATGTACTTACTTTGAGTAGATAACATTTGAAATGTGGTGATCAATGTCATATACCTTTTTATTTTCTGTAAAAATGTTTTTGGAAATTATCTGGCATATGTGGGTGATGGCAGGAGGTTGCTCGTTTGGTGGGGGTGTCATCTTTTTTAAACTGATTGACTATTTTCCCATAAGTGAATCCATGATTACCACTGGTAATGGTTTTTTGTTATTTTTGAACTTTTTACACTGAGAATATGGTGCAATGGCCATTAAAAAGGACAAAGAAAACTTAAAATTATGCAATAGTCAAAAATCCTTGAGACTGCGAACTACAGGAATTAGCATGTGCTATTATAAAACGATAACAATTAAAAAAAATTTTAAAGAAAGAACCTGAAAAATTTAGTCAGATTTGTGTTTACAAACTGTTGTGTTATGCCTTGTTGACCCATGGTGAAGCCTAAGAAAAATAATGTCCCACATGTTTAAAAACCAACCACAGCAGAGAGCAATATCCTAGGAGACAGTACTTGGATTTATTTCTCAGAGCCCACTGCCTAATTTAAATGCCCTTTGATTGGCCAACCACTTCCATTCCTAAGCCAAAATGATCAAAAACAAGCTTGCTCCAACCAGTTGTTAACTGAGCCAATCAGAAAAAAGGCCAGTTTTGGACATACAGAGTAAACAGACTCATACAGTTAAAGAAATATGGTTCTTTCTCTTAACTGCTCTTTGTTGGATTAGAGAAGACATGCCTTATTCCATTCCTCATGGAAAAGTTGTTTTGCTTCCTAATGAATGACGTGAACTATAAACAGCTTTACAATAAAATTCAAATGCCCTGAAAAACTTCCCAATACTGTTAGATGTTTCTGTTCGCTAAAAAAAGCTAACCATTCTGTAATGGAAGTTGTATTGGGTTAAAATATATTGTTCAGAAAGAAGTTATGGGATTCTGATCTTCTTTTGCTTCGTGTATTATATAAAAAGAGAGTTTGAAATCCCCTGGAAATAACCGTTCTAATCTTTTTAAACAGGGTCCTTGATTTCAATTTTCTCTTTACATTTATATTAAGAAGCTAATAAAATATAGATTAAATAAAGCCAAAGAATCCATATGAGCCCTTGCTCATTATATAAGGGGCCTGAACCTTATGTAATATGCATTTTCTTACTAATTCTTCGAATTTTGAATGCTTTGTATGATACCAAAGAATAGTGAATTATGGGGCTTAAAATGTTTTTAAAAGCTGTTTGAATATTTGCAGAGCATTTGAGCTACTTTTGTCAGTAGTTTGGTGACATCTAGTGGAATAGTGATTTGCAGCCTAGGGTCCTGAGTGAACTCCAAATCCTATAGCAAAAGGGAATTCTTTAGGACCAAGGAGATGGGTAAACAATCAAAGAAGGCATTTCCCTACTTTCTTTCCTAAGTAAACAGAGTGAATGAATTTAGGTAATCCTTCTAAAGAAAGCTAATTTGATATCCTTGTCAATCACTACAAAAAAATTTGTTCTTATTATAAACTACATGGTCACTGTAAAGAATTTGAAATATGCAAAGACAAACAAGAGAACAAAAATTACCCATGATCCCTCTAACCACAAATAAACACCATTAATAATGTATGTCTTTTCTTCTACTCTTTACATATTTTTGTTTATGTTGTTGATTTTTAGATCAGATTTGGATATTCTGAATACACAATTTTCTATCGTGATTGTTTTTGTTGTTTAACATTATGTGAGCATTTTCTGCATATCATCAAGTATAAAAATAATTGTAATTATGAGAAGCAGAGAACTATCATGTAACTTATCTTCCAGAGTAGAATGCTACAAGCCTACAATTTTGTGAATCCTATATAAGAAACCAGGGATGATATAAAAACATGGTTTTAATAAAGTTCTTTCCTTAGCACAGTCAAAAACAAAAAAGACATGCTATCCACAGAAATGTTAGATGTGTGTTTACAGCAACAAAATTTTAGGGACTTACAATATACCAGATCATGAGGGTTTCTAAAATTAATGAGAGGCAGACTTTATCTTTGAGACACAGAGTCTAGTAGAGGAGAATGAAATATTTTTTTAAATAATAGATTTGTGAACAATGTATAAAACCGTAACAAAGGAGGGAGTTGTGATTTTAGGGAAAAGGGAAGTGGAGAAATGCACAAACGGGAGATAACAGCTGTGCAGGACTTTGAAGAATGAATACAAATGAAGGGCATTTCATATAGAGGAATGCCTGGGCCAAGGCAAGGAGTCATGGAACGGAGCGGTGCAGTTGGTATCCCTGGAGAAGAGCCATAGTGATGGAAGACCTGACTTGAGAGGTGAGCAGAAGCAGATGGCCAAGGATCTTTATACTGGAGGTTATGGGAACCCACAAAAATTCTTTTTTAAGGGCAGGAACATGATTACATTAGCATTTTATAAAATCATGCTGACTGTTACAGGTGGGAAACAATGAGGACTGAACCAAAGAAAAGCAGTGAGTTCAGATAGAAAATGGGATTGTCAAAGGCTGCAGGGGAACAAATTGCAGGATTTAAATGTACTGAATGATGGAGAGGGCAATGCCAAGGATGACCTCAGGTTCTGGTTTAGGTGACTGATGTCTACAACAACATTCAGATAATTATTAAGCAAGAAGAAAATCTCTGTGATCTTTAGGTTGCTCATGGCAATCTAGTTTAGGACTGCACAAATCCTAATTTATCTCAACAGCGTATGATATATAGTAGGGAAAGGAGTACGCACATGTAAACATCTTATAGAACTAGGTCTGGCTATTGAATATGGGTTAAAGAAAAATAAAATGTGGCGTGTCCTCACTACCTTGATGACAAAAAACAGAACGCTTTCACTGAAGGCCCAGAGTGGTTAACATCTCTAATTGGTCTCAGCACAGTGCCAAGATTCAGGGGGTAAGACGAGTGCTAAAGAGGTTAGAATAATCAAGAAGAGTCAAAAATAATTGACTGAGATTTGTCTATATGGGGTGCCATTAAAAAAAGTAAATGACCTACTCAACTCCTTGGTATTAAGGAGACATATCTAAAATGCATAGCTATAGAAGATCAAAATTGTATCATTCAGATGCCATGTTTATGTGCCTTTGTGCATATGCCCACATACATACAAGGTTAAGTGGAGAGAGACTATAGAGAATGTAATTTGGAGACCTGGATTCCCTGAGTAGTGTTCTAGTGATCTAATTAGCTAAGTCAACAAGAACCATTGCTATGTGTTCAATACACCTTGCTGCCAAGCAGCAGAAGTGTTCAGGTACCACTTAGCTCACCTAGGGCTAAGTGCTTTACAAACATTATCCAGTTCAACCCTTTCAACAGCCTCAGAGTTTAACCCTGTGATGCCTAGGGAGGTTATTCCATCAGCCCAGGGTCATTCAGCCTGTGAAGAAGCTCAGATTCAATGTCCTCCCACTCCAGAGTTTTGCCCTTAACCATTAAGCTATCCTGGATCAGCACTGTTTATTCATTAAAAATAAACCAGTTTTAGTGTTATTTAATTCTTCACAAACTAACGGAACCATGCATGCCAGTAGCTAAATTCACAATAACAATACAAAGTTTCATTCCTACTTCAGACTTGTGGGCCCACAACTGACTTTGCAATGTGCAATTATTTTGTTTCAGAGCATACAGAGCTGGTGTGTGAGACAGGTGGCAGCCGGGTTGCTATGGCAATTGACTGTCATTATGATAAAGGGTAATTACTGCAGAAAATTTCTGTTTAGCTTGGAAGTCTGACTTGCCCCCTCCCTACAGGGGGCATAACCCTTTATACCTTCTCGACTCACAGCAGCCTATCATCTTGTGTGTGCTCTGCCAAGACCAGTCAGCTTTGCTGCAAAGAGCGAAGCAAAGTCTGACTGACTCCTTAAAGATTTTGGAGAAGGAAAAGTAGATGAGTCACCGAAACAAAAAAGCTCAAAAGGAGAGATGCACATTTCCCTCCTTTACAGACTGTCTAAACTTGTTTTTCCTTAATTAAAGTTTGCAGGAAATAAGCCCAAGTATTGCACATTCGTGGACCAAGTTCAATGACTGTTTTGAATGGCCACATGTGGTTAATTACTGGATGCTAAGACTGCAAGATCAAATAATATTTTTAAACTGACTTAGAGAAATATAACTATAAGTACTCACTATTATTCACAAGACTTCTAGGTCAGCTAATAGCCCTTTTGATGGCAGGAACTGTTTAATATGTTGGAGGAATGGGGAGTGAAAAACTTCACTAGTTCCTTCTAATTCATTGTTCTATGTGAGTTTAAATAGGACAAGTTCTATCCACAGTAGATCAGAAACTATAGTAGGTAAATATTTTCATAAAAATAAATGCCAAAGTAAAAAGCACAGAAACAGAAATCAACATAAAATCAAATACCTATTGTGCCGGTTTGAATGTATTATGTCCCCCAAAACGCCATTATCTTTGATGTAATCTTGTGTGGGCAGATGTATCAGTGTTGATTAGATTGTAATTCTTTGAGTGTTTCCATGGAGATGTGCCCCACCCAACTGTGGGTGATGACTCTGATTGGATAGTTTCCATGGAGGTGTTACCCCACCCATTCAGGGTGGATCTAAATTAAATCACTGGAGCCATATAAAGGAGCTGACAAACAGAAGGAACTCAGTGCAGCTGAGAGCAACATTTTGAAGAGGAGTTACAGCCAAGAGGGACACTTTGAAGAACGCACTGGAACTGAGAAAGGAGCTTCAGCTTACAATGACATTTTGGAGACAGCCTTTGAAAGCAGACTTTTGCTCTAGAGAAGCTAAGAGAGGACAAACACCCCAAGAGCAACTAAGAGTGACATTTTTGAGGAGCTGAAACCTAGAGAGGAACATCCTGGGAGAAAATAGAACTCCAGAGCAGAAGCTGGCCACATGCCTTCCCAGCTAACAGAGGTTTTCTGGACGCCATTGGCTATTCTCCAGTGAAGGTACCCAATTGTTGATGTGTTACCTTGGACACTTTGTGACCTTAAGACTGTAACTGTATAACCAAATAAACCCCCTTTTATAAAAGCCAATCCATCTTTGGTGTTTTGCATTCCAGCAGCATTAGCTAAATGGAACACCTATTTAGTCTCTCATTTCCTCCCTAAATCCAGGATCCAAATAATTCTCTTTCCATCAACTCTCTTTTTTGAAATTCAGCCCATAATTGCCTGGCACACCAATGATGAATCCACAAGAATTTTTCTCACAAACAGGAAGTCTAGCGATGGCACTGAGACCTGTTTTGTAATTATCTTTTTCCTTTTTAATCCAGTGCTACCTTACATTCAATAGCTAGCGTAGAGAGAAGTGGACAAGATTTTGATTCAAAATAATGGCCCATTCTCCACAAGAAGATGTGTTATTCCTTAGAGACTAATGGTCTAAGATGCTGGAATCTTATCCCAAGAGTTTGGCCTGTTGACTGGGCTTGTGTTTTGCTCTATTAAAAAAAAAAAAATTCTATAGCATAAAGTGACTGGAGCAGAGGAAATTTGGGTGGGAAACAACCCAGAGGCTGGCTGTGTAACACAGGTGGAACAAGGGAGGGGGTTACCAGTATTTGTCATCCTCAAAACTGTGATCATGAGAATCACAGAAAATGAAGCATCCTGGAGGCTTTATCGTAATGACCACCTCTTAACCCAGGAGCAAACATCTCTTTAGATCAGTGTAGGATGACTCTCTTTCATTTTGAGAGCCTGCAATGGATAGAAAGATTAGGAGTTATATACAAAAAAAAAAAGCTATGTTCAACCCACCTACCTTATTTCAGTTCATGGTATGGCAATTAATGACAGGAAGTCCAAGAGAGAAAGAAAATTGAGATCAGAATGGGTGTGAGAGGAATCAGTAGAGTTTGAGGTGAGCTTTACCTATAGGCACCTTCTTCTTCAATAGGGCTGTTACTGCCCTCAAAAGTTGATCATCTAATTTCTACCACTATAAGGCTCTTGGCTTGTTTGTTTCCCTGATGAATCCCAAATCTCCTGAAGAGTGCCTAGAAAATGCTAAACTTTTAATGAATGTTTTTTACTATGTCAATAAAGCCATTTTACTCCATATTCTGCCATTTTAACCTTTAAACTCCTTCCATCTTTATTTAAATTGGAATAACCAGAATGACCCATCAGGGCATAAATTACTACCTTGACTACAGTAGCATTAATCAGAGCAAGGAAAACAACTAAAATCAAGCTGAAAAATAGCCAATTTCCTTACCTGTTTCCAAGAAGGATTTGAGGCTGAGGCTACAGATTTCACTCATGGAATTTGCCTTGTTGGTGGAGACAAAAGACACAGGTCTTGTTCTCCAAGCTTTCCCCTAACAGGGGAAACTAAGAGGGGATGTTCTCTGGGACCAGGGAGGGGAACTCAGAAGGCCCCTATCAACTGGTAGGAGAGTTAGTAGGAGCTCTAAAGCATCCCTGATGTCTCCAACTCTGCAACTACAGACCTCTAAAGAGCTTCCAAAAACTTGTAACAACCTGGACATGATAACTGCTTCATTTGACTTCCTCTTACCCTTTCCTCTTCTCACTGACAACAGATTGGCCTTGTCAAAGGTGAACATCATGTGTGGATATTCCTATTTTTCCAAACACTTTCTTTCCCTCAGACTCATCCCTATTATATGAGTGATTCTCAGCTAGGAGCAACCCCACCCCTCACACCACCATCCCAGGAACATCTGGCAATGTCTGGAGGCATTTTTTGGTTGTGATAACTCTGGGTCAGGCAGGGTAAGGGTGCTATTGGCATCTATTAGGAAGAGGCCAGCGATGTTCCTAAACATTCTTCAATGAAGAAGACAGCACCCTAGAACAACAATTATCTGACACAAAATGTCCATAGTGCTGATGTTGAGAAACCCTGTCTCAGTTACCTGGCATTACTCTATGCCAGGTGCTAATGCTGAATGCTTCTTATGCCTAATCTCCTTTAATGCTCATGAGATTATTTAATTCTCATGAGGATCTCTGAAAAGAACCATATTAATATCTTCATTTTACAGATGAAGACAGTAGAAGCTTACTGAGTTAAAAAAAAAAAACAACTCATCCCAGACTCCCACAGCCCATGGGTGGCAGAACTCTTCTCCAAGTCCAGATCTGCTGACTCATAGCTCATAGACACCACGTGCTACTGCCTCTCACAAGTTCCACCAAGGTGAATTCAAATGCCCAGCCCTCCATTTAACAGATGATTATTCTAGCAACACACACTACTTACTCCCAGGAAGTAGCTCCACCAGAGGGCATGTTGGAGACTGATCAGTTCACATATTAAAAGTAATAGCCCTAGTAATAATAATAGGCATACAGCCCTTGCTTTGTGCCAGGCACTGTTATACATGCTTCCCTTCGTATGTATTAACACATTGAATCGTCTATAAATAATCACATGAGCGAGTTACTACTATTATCTCCATTTTACAGATAAGGAAACCAAGGATTACAGAGGTGAGATTGCAAAGCCAGTAAGATGTAGAGGTGGGATCTGGTTGCAAGAAGTTGAACTCGGGGGCAAGATGGCAGTGTAGGGAGGTGTGGAATTCTGTTCGTCCTCTAGAGCAGCTAGTAAATAGCCAGGAACAATGCGGAACAACTGGGGAACTACCAGACACACATCATACACCAGTCTGGAATAGGTGGTAGGGCTGAAATCAGTGCAGAACTGCAAGTAAATCTCCCAGTCTGTGGAGGCTGGCACCCCTCCCCCACTAGCATGGCAGACTGTTTTGGAGTCACTTCCCCATGGGAAAAAGAAGCTGTTTCTACTAGCAACAAGGAAGGTAGCTCAACCACGTGCCAATTGCGAGTTTAATTAACAAATCTGAACTGCTGAATACAAGCTCCAGCACAGATAAACTCAGAGAAAGCAGGAAAGGAACCCAGAGGTCTCTCCCAGCAGAGAGGAAGAAGGACTGATGGGACAAAACAAACAAACAAAAAACTAAAGAAACAGAGGCATCTGGAGTGGCTGAGTGCAGAATACTAGCAAAGGGCTCTTCTCAAAGAAAAGCAGCACATGGAGCCAGCTACCAACTTGGGCTCTCTTCTGGCAAGCTGGAGGGCTGGAGACTGGCTCTGAAAAGGTTTTTTTTTTTTTTTTTACTTTTTAGCTTAAAGAAAACAGCAGGCTTTTTCAGATGTCAATACTGCCCAGGCAAGGGCCGAGTTAAGCAATATCTGAGAGACAAAGTAACTATTAAGGTGAAGGAGATAATTCCCTGAAATTTGTATCTTCCTCAAGAAAGGAGAGGGCAGGGCTCATCACAAGTGGCAGCTCTCATTCAGGGAATTCAGACCCTAGGGGCTGGAAAACTGAAACAGTATAAGCCCATCCTCCACTTCAGTCTCTATCTCAAGCAAGGCCCTGGCAGGTACCATACCACTTTACACTGGTGGGGAGCTGTGGGTTGAAAAGTGCCACCTCTGGGCAGGGTAGAAAAAGCACAGAATCAAGAGGCTCCACAGGAAAGACTGGCAACTTGCTGGGTTTCATCCCCAGGGAAACTTGATACTGGTTACATCCTCTTCCTGAGTCCTGGGCCTGTCTTGTCTGGAAAAAATCTGATTGGAGTCAATACTATCTGGGGAGACCCTCCAAAAAAAAACAAACAAACAAAAAAAAAAAAAAACCAAAACAAAACAAAAAAAAAACTTCCACATAGACAGGGCAAGAACCATAAAAACAAGAGTTGAAAAATTCTGATCAATTAAACAAAAGCTGTGCTAGAGGTCTAGAATAAGTTGAACTGAATGTCAAAAAACAGATAGAAAACAAAGCCAGCCAACAAGAAAACCCTAGGTAAAGGAGAGAAAATAACCTCCAGAATAAACAAATCAAGAAAATCAGATGCCTAGACACCAGCAAAAAATTATGAGTCATACAGGAAACACAAAGATATGGCTCACTCAAAGGAAAAAACTAGCACTCCAAATGAAATACAGGAGTTGAAGCAAATAATTAAAGATGTTCTAACAAATCTTTTAAATCAAATCAACTATAGTAGGAGCAAGTTCACAGAAATGTTGCTATATTATGTAACTTTCTTGGGGTAAAGTAGGAACAGGTTGGAAGTAAAGCAGTTATCTTAGGTTAGTTGTCTTTTTCTTACTCCCTTGTTACGGTCTCTTTGAAATGTTCTTTTATTTGTATGTTTTTGTTTTTTGTTTTCTGTTTTTTGTTTTTTAATTTTTTTTCCATACAGTTGATTTAAAAAGGAAAAAAGGGTTTAAAAACAAAAAAAAGGAAAAAACAAGGAAAAAAAGATGTAGTGCCCCCTTGAGGAGCCTGTGGAGAATGCAGGGGTATTGGCCTACCCCACCTCAATGGTTGCTAACATGACCACAGACATAGGGAACTGGTGGTTTGATGGGTTGAGCCCTCTACCATAGGTTTTACCCTTGGGAAGACGGTTGCTGCAAAGGAGAGGCTAGGCCTCCCTATAATTGTGCCTAAGAGCCTCCTCCCGAATGCCTCTTTGCTGCTCAGATGTGGCCCTCTCTCTAGCTAAGTCAACTTGAAAGGTGAAATCACTGCCCTCCCCCCTACGTGGGATCAGACACCCAGGGGAGTGAATCTCCCTGGCAACGTGGAATATGACTCCTGGGAGGAATGTAGACCTGGCATCGTGGGACGGAGAACATCTTCTTGACCAAAAAGGGGATGTGAAAGGAAATGAAATAAGCTTCAGCAGCAGAGAGATTCCAAAAGGAGCTGAGAGGTCACTCTGGTGGGCACTCTTATGCACAATTTAGACAACCCTCTTTAGGTTCTAAAGAATTGAGGTAGCTGGTGGATACCTGAAACTATCAAACTACAACCCAGAACCCATGAATCTCGAAGACAATTGTATAAAAATGTAGCTTATGAGGGGTGACAATGGGATTGGGAAAACCATAAGGACCACACTCCACTTTGTCTAGTTTATGGATGGATGAGTAGAAAAATAGGGGAAGGAAACAAACAAAGAAACATACAAAGGTACCCAGTGTTCTTTTTTACTTCAATTGCTCTTTTTCACTTTAATTATTATTCTTATTATTTTTGTGTGTGTGCTAACGAAGGTGTCAGGAATTGATTTAGATGATGAATGTACAACTATGTAATGGTACTGTGAACAATCAAATGTACGATTTGTTTTGTATGACTGCGTGGTATGTGAATATATCTCCATAAAATGAAGATAAAAAAAAATCAACAAGTTGAAGGAAAATGTGGTAAAAGAGATTGTACCGATTTGTATATATTATGTCCCCCCAGAAAAAGCCCTGTCCTTTGATGCAATCTTGTGAGGGCAGACATATTAGTGGGGATTAAGTTGGAACATTTGGATTAGATTGTTTCCATGGAAATGCGCCCCACCCAACTGTGGGTGATAACTCTGATTGGATAACTTCCATGGAGGTGTGGTCCTGTCCATTCAGCATGGGCCTTGATTAGTTTACTGGAGCACTATATAAGCTCAGACAGAAGGAGCAGACTTGCTATAGCCAAGAGGGACACTTTGAAGAATGCACAGGAGCTGAGAGAGGAACTGCAGTTTACAGAGACATTTTGGAGATGGCCTTTGAAAGCAGACTTTTGCTCCAAAGAAGCTAAGAGAGGACAAATGTCCCAAGAGCAACTGAGAGTGACATTCTGGAGAGAAGCTGAAGCCTAGAAAGGAATGTCCTGGGAGAAAGCCATTTTGAAACCAGAACTTGGAGCAGACACCAGCTACATGCCTTCCCAGCTAACAGAGGTTTTCCAGACACCATTGGCCATCTCCAGTGAAGTACCTGATTGTTGACGCATTACCTTGGACACTTTATGGCCTTAAGACTGTAACTGTGTAACCAAATAAACCCCCTTTTATAAAAACCAATCCATTTCTGGTGTTTTGCAAAAAAGCAGCATTAGCAAACTAGAACAGAGATGAAGGACATAAAAAGACCCTGAATGACCAAACTAAGAATGTGAAAGCTTGAAAAAACAAATTACAGAACATATGGGAATGAAAGCCACAATAGAAGAGATGAAAAACACAATGGAGACATACAACAGCAGATTTGAAGAGGCAGAAAAAAGGATTATTGAATTAGAGGATACAACATCTGAAATCCTACACTCAAAAGAACAGATAGGGAAAAGAATGGAAAAATATGAACAGGATCATAGGGAATTGAATGACAACATGAAGCACACAAATATATGTGTTATGGGTCCCAGAGGGAGAAGAGAAGGGAAAAGGAGCAGGAAGAATAATGGAGGAAATAATCACTGAAAATTTCCCAACTTTTATGAAATATATCAAATTACAGGTCCAAGAAGTGCAGCATACCCCAAAAAGAATAGATCCAAATAGACATATTCCATGACACTTACTAATCAGATTGTCCAATGTTAGAGACAAAGAGAGAATTCTGAAAGCAGCAAGAGAAAAGCAATCCATCATATACAAGAGAAGCTCAATAAGACTATGTGTGGATTTCTCAGCAGAAACCATGGGGATGGTATGACATATTTAAGATATTGAAAAAGAAAAACTGCCAACCAAGATTCCTATATCTAGCAAAACTGTCCTCCAAAAAATTAGGGAGAGTTTAAAATATTTTCATACAGACATTGAGAGAGTTTGTGAATAAGTAACTGGCTCTACAAGAAATTCTAAAGGGAGCACCATAGGTAGATAGGAAATGATAGGAGAGAGAGGTTTGAAGAAGAGTGTAGAAATGAAGATAATCAATAACAGTGAAAAGAGAGGAAAAAAAAATAAGGTATGACATATGAAATCCAAAAGACAAATGGTAGAAGAAAGTACTGCCATTATAGTAATAACATTAAATGCTAATGGATTAAATTCCCCAATCAAAGGACACAGACTGGCAGAATGGATTCAAAAAACAAGACCCATTGATATGCTGTCTACAAGAGACACACTCTATACTAAAAAACAAAAATAGGTTGAAAGTGAAAGGCTGGAAAAAAGATATTTTATGCAAACAACAACCAGAAAAGAATAGGGGTAGCTAAACTAAAATCAGACATATTGGACTTCAAATGTAAAGCAATTAAAAGAGAAAAAGAAGGACACTATGTATTCATAAAAAGGACAATTCATCAAGAAGACATAACAATCATAAATATTTATGCACCAAGCCAGAGTGTCCCAAAATACATGAAGCAAACAGTGACATCACTGAAGGGAAAAGTAGACACCTCTACAACAATAGTTGGAGACTTCAATACAGCACTCTTATCAATAAATCTAGACAGTGGATTAATAAGGAAACAGATTTTGAATGGTATGATAAATGAAATAGACTTAAAAGATATTTAGAGAACATTGTACCCTAAAACAGCAGGATACACATTTTTCTCAAGTGCTTATAGATCATTCTCAAGGATAGAACACATCATGGGTCACAAAGCAAGTCTCAATAAATTTAAAAAGATTGACATTAGACAAAACACTTTCTCAGATCATAATGGAATAAAGTTGGAAATCAATAACAGGCAGAAGGTTGGAAAATTCACAAATATATGGAGGCTACAAAATACACTCTTAAACAACCAGTTGGTCAATGAAGAAATTACAAGAGAAATGAATAAATATCTAGAGACAAATGAAAATCAGAACACAACATATTAAAACTTATGGGATGCAGCAAAGACAGTGCTGAGAGGGAGATTTATTGCCCTAAATGCCTATATTAACCAAAAGAAAGAGCAAAAATCAAGGACTTAACTGCTTACCTGGAAGAACTAGAGAAAGTACAGCAAACTAACCCCAAAGCAAACAGAAGGAAAGAAATAACAAAGATTAGAGCAGAAATAAATGAAATTGAGAACTTGAAAACAGTATAGAAAATCAACAAAACCAGAAGTTGGGTCTTTGAGAAAATCAATAAAAATCGATGGACCCTTAGCTAGCCTGACAAAGAAAAAGAGAGAGGATGCAAATAAATAAAATCAGAAATGGGAGGGGGGCATAACTACTGACCCCAAAGAGATAAAAGAGATAATGAGAAGATACTATGAGCAGTTATATGCTGACAAACA
The DNA here is from genome assembly GCF_015220235.1 of Choloepus didactylus. Lineage (NCBI taxonomy): Eukaryota > Metazoa > Chordata > Mammalia > Pilosa > Megalonychidae > Choloepus > Choloepus didactylus. The sequence goes on from NC_051310.1 coordinate 164,711,256, forward strand.
AGACAACTTAAATGAAATGGACAACTTCCTAGAAAAGCATGGGCAACCAACATTGACTCAAGAAGAAATAGACAACCTCAACAAACCAATCACACGTAAAGAATTGAATCAGTCATCAAAAAACTCCCAAGAAATAGCTAGAAGTAAATACCTGAAACTACCAAACTCCAACCCAGTAGTCTGGGACTCCTGAAGACAATTATATAATAATGTAGGTTACAAAGGGTGACAGTGTGATTGTGAAAACCTTGTGGATCACACTCCCTTTATCTAGTGTATGGATGGATGAGTAGAAAAATGGGGATAAAAACTAAATGACAAATAGGGTAGGATGGGGGGGATGGTTTGGGTGTTCTTTTTTTACTTTTATTTTTTATTCTTATTCTGTTTCTTTCTGATGTAAGGAAAATGTTCAGAAATAGATTGTGGTGATGAATGCATAACTATATGATCATACTATGAACAGTTGATTGTATACCATGGATAATTGTATGGTCTGTGAACATATTTCAATAAAACTGAATTTAAAAAAAGAAAAGAAAAGAAAAGAAAAAACTCCCAAGAAAGAGAAGTCCAGGACTAGATAGCTTCACATGTGAATTCTACCAAGCATTCAAGAAAGAATTAGTACCAATCCTGCTCAACCTCTTCAAAAAAAATTGAAGAGGAAGGAACAGTGCCTAACTCATTCCATGAAGCCAGCGTCACCCTATTACCAAAACAAGACAAAGATACAAGAAAAGAAAACCACAGACCAATCTCTTTAATGAATATAGATGCAAAAATCCTCAACAAAGTACTTGCAGATTGAATCCAGTAGCACATTAAAAGAGTTATACACCATGACCAAGTGGTTTTATTCCAGGTATGCATGGGTGGTCCAACACAAGAAAATCAATTAATGTAATACACCACATCAGTAAACCAAAGGGAAAAAACCATATGATCATCTTGATTGATACAGAAAAGGCATTTGACAAAATTCAACAACTTTTCTTGATGAAAACACTTCAAAGGATAGGAATAGAAGGAAATTTCCTCATCATGATTAGGGGAATAGATTAAAAACCCACAGCTAACATCTTACTCAATGGGAGAAGACTGAAAGCTTTCCCTCTAAGATCAGGAACAAGACAGGATGCCCAGTGTCACCATTGTTATTCAATATTGTGTTGGAAGTTCTAGCTAGAGCAATTAGGCAAGAAAAAGAAATTAAAGGCATCCAAATTGGAAAGGAAGAAATAAAACTTTCACTGTTGGCAGATGACATGATACTATACACAAAAAGTCCCCCCAAAAATCTACAGTGATAGTACTAGAGCTAATAAATGAGTACAGCAAAGTGGTAGGGTACAAATTCAACACGCAAAAAGCAGTAGTGTTTCTATACACTAGTAAGAAGCAATCTGAGTAGAAAATCAAGAAAAAAATCCATTTATAATGGCAACCAAAAAAATCAAATATTTGGGAATAAATTTAACCAAGGGCATAAAGACCTATACACAGAAAACTACCAAAAAAAAAAAAAAAAAAAAAAACCTAAAAAAAATCAAGACACACTGTGTTCATGGATTGGAAGACTAAGTATGGTTAAGATGTCAATTCTACCTGAATTGATTTATAGATTCAATGCAATGCCAATTAAAATCCCAACAACTTACCTTGCAGAAATAGAAAAACAAATAATCAAATTGATTTGGAAGGGTAGCGTGGCCCAAATAGCTAAAAATATCTTGAGAAAGAAAAATGAAGTGAGAGGTCTCACAGTATCTGACTTTAAAACATATTACAAAGCTATAGTGGTCACAACAGCATGGTACTGGCATAAAGATGGGTATACTGACCAATGGAATCGAATTGAGTGCTCAGAAATAGACACGCTCATCTATGGACAATTGATGTTTGATAAAACATTCAAGTCAATTCAACTGGGACAGAGCAGCCTCTTCAACAAAGGGTGCTTGGAGAACTGGAATGGATATCCATATCCAGAAGAATGAAAGAGGACTCCTATTTCACACCTTATACAAAAAAATTAACTCAAAATGGATCAAAGACCTAAACATTGTAGCTAAGACCATATAACTTTAGAAGAAAATGTAGGGAAATACCTTAAAGATCTTGTAATGGGAGATGGTTTCCTAGACCTTATACCCAAAGCATAAGCAATGAAAGAAGAAATAGATAAATGGAATGTCCTCAAAATTGAATACTTTTGCACATCAAAGAACTTTGTCAGGAAAGTAAAAAGGCAGCCTACACAATGGGAGACAATATTTGGAAACCATATATCAGATAAGGGTCTAATATCCAGACTATATAAAGAGATCCTACAACTCAACAACAAAAAGACAACCCAATTTAAAAATGAGCAAAAGACATGGACAGATACTTTTTCAAAGAGGTAACACAAAGAGCTCAAATACGTACGAAAAGATATTGAACTTCAATAGCTACTAGGGAAATGCAAATCAAAACCACAATGAGATATCACCTCACACCTACTAGAATGGGCATTATCAAAAAAAAAAAAAAAAAAAAAAAAATCACCAGAAAACTGCAAGTGTTGGAGAGGACGTAGAGAAAAAGACACACTTATTCACTGTTGTTGAGAATGTAGAATGGTGCAGCCACTCTGGAAGGCAGTGTGGCAGTTCCGCAGGAAGCTAAATATAGATTTGCCCTATGACCCAGCTATTTCATTACTAGGTATATACTCAGAGAAACTGAAAGTTAAGACAGGAACGGACATTTGCAAACCAATGTTTATAGCAGCATTATTCATGATTGCCAAGAGTTGGAAACAGTCCAAATGTCCATCAATGGGCAAGTGGATAAACAAACTGTGGTATATACATACAATGGAATATTAAACAGCTGCAAGACAGAATAAACTCATGATGCATGCAACAACGTGGATGAACTTGGAGACATTTTGTTGAGTGAAATTAGCTAGAAACAAAAGGACAAATACTATACGGTCTCATAATATGAAACAATTATAATGAGCAAACTCTGAGAGTAAAAGTTACGAATACAGGTTATTGGTAGGTAGAAAGAGGGTAGAGATTTGGCATTTGATGCTTAAGGAGTACAGAATGTTCGAGTTGATTGCATAAATCCAGAAATGGAATAGCGCAATACTATCTAATGGTAGCACAATATTGTAAGCACACTGAACAAAGATGAGTGTGAATGTGGTTGAAAGAGGAAGGCTAGGGGCATGTATGACACCAGAAGGAAATTTAAAGGATAAAAAACTGGAACTGTGTAACTTAGCAAAACCTGGAGTGGACAATTATGATGATTAAATGTAGAAATATGAGAAAGTTCTTACATGAGGGAGAATAAGTGAATGTCAGCATTGCACGGTGTTGAAAATGGGATGGTATATGGGAAAAAATACAATAAATGCAAACTAGAGTCTATACTTAACAGCAACATTATAATATTCTTCCATTAATTGTAACAAAGGCAATATATCAAAGCTAAATGTCAACAGATGGGGGTATAAGGGGTATGGGATTCTTGTTGCTTCTCCACTTTTTTTTTTTTTAATTCTTTATTTATTTTTTTCCTCTTCTTTCTTTCCAGAAGAAATGGAAATGTTCTCATATAGATTGTGGTGGTGAATGCATAACCATGTGATTATACCAGGAACTAGTGATAATTCACTTAGCATGGATTGTATGGTGTGTGAATAAAACTGTTTTAAAAATAAACAGAAAGATACTAGTGCTGGAGAAGATGTGGAGATAGAGATATACCTATTCACTGTTAGTAGGGGAGTAGTACAGTGAAGCCCCTCTGGAGGGCAGTGTGGTGGTTCCACAGGAGGCTAAGTATAGGGTTGCCACATGATCCTGCAACCCTGTTACGTATGTACTTGGAAGAACTGAAAGCAGGTACACAAATAGGCATTTGCACACTGGTGTTTATGGCGGCAGTGTTCACAATTTGTAATGAATGGAGGTGGCCTAAGGGTAACGTCGACAGATAAACAGAAGAGAGAATTGTGGTGAATACCTACAACAGAATATTGAGCGGCTGCAAGAAGGAATGAAGTTGTGAAGCATACAACTCAGTGAATGAACCTTGAGGACATTATGTTGAGTGAAATAAGCCAGAAACGAAACGACAACTATTGTAAGGCCTCACTAATATAAACTAACTATATAACTATAGTGAGCAAATGCTGAGAATTGAATTTGAGAGCATAGGTTATCAGAAGATAGAATGTTGACAGAGATCCACAACTGATGATGCAGTAGTACAGAATGTTCAATAGGCTTATTCTAAAAGTTCCTAGATTGTAAGCTCTTAGAGCTTTCACATCTATTCCTGAGTTTTAACTGTTATCTAAGAGATGTTTATTTGGTACAAAATTTATATTCTCTGTAGTACACTAATTGAACTTGTAAGGTCAGTTTACTTAACAACATAATTCCATGGAACTTAATAAGGAATGAGATCTTGTTATTCTGTACATGTTAAGTTATACCTTGATATTTTGGGCAGAAAGTAAAAAAGTATCTGCAAAGTCCTCTTGAGGGACTGGGAAAAATGTGGAAATATTAAACTTCCCCGCCTGGGGAACTCCCAATATTCTCACAAGCATTAGGGACTCTCAATTCAATAAGCGAAGCCCTCGATCTTGGGGCTTGCCATTATGAAACTTATTCCTGCAAAGGAGAAGCTAAGCCTACTTATAATTATGTCTAAGAGTCACCCCCAAAGAACTTATTGTTGCCCAGATATGGCCCTCTCTCTCTCAGCCAACCTGCAAATAAACTCACTACTCTTCCCCATACATGGGAAATGACTCCCAGGGGTATAAGTCTCCCTGGCAATGTGGGACACGAGTCCCAAGCATGAGCCTAGCCAATGCATTCTTGACCAAAAGTGGGGAAAGTAATGAAACAAAATAGGGTTTCAGTGGCAAAGAGTTTTCAGATTTGAGAAGTCATTCTGGAGGTTATTCTTATGCATTATATAGCTATCCCTTTTTTAGTTTCTAGTGCATTAGAATAGCTGGAAGGAAATATCTGAATCTGTTGAACCATAATCCAGTAGACTTGATTCTTGATGATTGTATAACTACATAGCTTTTGTGTGACCATGTGATTGGGAAAACCTTGTGACTGACACTCCCTGGATCCAGTGTATGGGCAGAAGAGTAATACAATAAAGACTATATATATATACATATATATATATATGTATATATATATAATGGGGAGGGAATAAATGGTATGGGATGTTTGGGGTGTTTTTATTTATTTTTATTTTTTTTTCTCTTTATTTTGGAGCAATGAGAATGTTCTAAAATTGATTGTGGCAATGAATGCACAACTATATGATGATACTGTGAGCCATTGATTGTATACTTTGGATGGATTATATGGTGTGTGAATATATCTCAATAAAATTGCATTTAAAAAAAAGTAGTCCAACTCCAGTTTCTGTACTCCTTCCTAACCACTGTTCTATTATTTCCAGTATAGCTACAAGGCTGAAGAAGTGAAGAAAGCTGCAGAAGTCTCAGTGCAAAGGCCCGTCCCTCAAGTCCATTGGCAGGAATTAATTTTCACTCCCTTTGCCACTCTTTGTAGAGCCGTCATCTCAGTAGATCATGAGACTGAGTACCAGTCTGAAGACCAGAAATGAAATCCTCTCTTGCTTTATTAGCCCCTGAAGGCAAACCAGCATCACCCTCACTTACTGCTATGAAATTCTCTTTCATTGTTTGCATAAAATTTCCTTTTATTAAGTGTAGGATTCAAAAACATTTTCAAATAATTACTACAGTTAGTCTACATGTAAAAAAGCTAAAAGGAAAACTGTCTGCAATTAAGATTTGCATAATTTCTTTAACACTGCCTAAGTTATCTACATTTGCAGCTAAAAGTAATGCAGTATTTCCAATGAAAGAAAACAAAATCCATTTGCCTAGCTAGCTCTGACCTTTGACATTTCTTTTAAGCACCTCAACTTGCTATGGGAACACAAGTAATTAGATACTTGAACAACATTTCAGAGAATTTTTTATGTCCTTGCTTATTGTGTCTCAAGTGAACTTTATAAAAACTGGAAGGTTAATTTATGGGTTTTCAAACATGAGTCAGTGGATCTTGTAAATGATTTTTCCTCATGGATGGCCCCACAATCTCACAAATTCCATCAGAAAAATTTTTCTCACTTAAAGAAAAACACGTTTTATGGGTACCTATATATAACTGTAAATTTACATAAATATATATATCGCCTGCTGCCAATTAGCATACATTTATGAGCAGCACCCAATAACCCTGATGATAAGTGAAAGTATATCAGCAATGAGGCATCCCTGGGAAATGCATAGGAATCAGCAAGTATTTAACTTGAGAGTAGCCGAAGGAGACTTACTACTGGCCTAGCTTATTGCCTTGTTCTGTTTGAAACCTTGATTAAAGAAATAAACAACAAGGAATGCTAATTAAACTGTTTGACCAATTTCAATAAACAAGCAGGTTTAATTTGGGGATAGAAGAAAGGGGGTAAATGCTATAACTCTGCTATTCGTTTTCCTCTACCAGTTCTTCGACTCCTGCTACAAGAGTTCATGTCCTCCAAGGTCTCCAGATCAGCAGGGTAGCTGATTCTAGGGTAAAGAGAGAGAGAAAATGTGTCAACCTGGTGACTAGCGCTACAAGCTGCAGCTTGCAGACCCCCCTGAGATCGCAGCCCATGCTTGCAGCCTGTCCCGCTCGCTGTCACCTAGGACAGCATGTTGTAAGTCATGAGGAAATGTGTTTAAGTATAAATAGTCTTGCCCGGCTTAAGCGAGCAAAACTGTTTCTTTAGTTCAGCTCACACGCAGCTTGGAGGCCAGTGTTCTGGGCATACCAGTTATATCTCCACTTAAAATGAATGTCAGCAATACCCGAGTATATAATATTGTCTATTAGACAGTGCATTAAGGCCTGCACTGTGTGTACATACCGTAGCCACACAGAAAACATTACCAAATGAGCCTGCTTTTAGCCCACTGCCGCATACAGGGGTAATTAAGGAGAACTGCTCTTTGATTTGCAACTATTTGCTGTTCTGCAGGAAAAACAGAGCTTAGACCATCTTGTTCCATTTGTTGTTGCCATGCTTAATCTTCTGATTCAAGAGGAATTATTATACCCAATTCCTATGGGGAATTTAATTGTTTGGCTCCTACACCTCTGGCAACTGTAATTATGGGGGAGGAGGATCTATAGATTAACATTTTTTTTGAAATCTCCATCCAAGAAAAAATAAATAAAAGGAGGTGGAGTTTTTTGTAAACCCTGGTATTGAATAACATCCAGGGTTGGAACGATGCCAGCACTGAGCTTAGGAAAAACTGCAATGCCTAAATAAGGGGTCAAACCAGGGCCATGCAGCCCAGAAGGTTTGATTTCATCACCATTAACATGGAGATCAGCACACCCCAGCTATTTCATAGATAATTGTAGATATTGGGGTACATTTGCATATATTGATAAAAATATAAAATTAAGCCGTTTTGAATGAATTGAGGATTTGGAATTTTTTTGTCTGTTTCCATTGGTCCATAATGATAAAACTCCATTTTTCTACAACCATAGATAAATGAAAGAGCAGTATTCTCCCATAATTTGAAGGGCAGGAAAGATCTGATATTTCGTATGGTGTCAATAAACTTCTGGATGCTGCTAAGTGCTTGGTGTCAGGTATGAAGACAGCTGATGAGGGCTGTAGCAGACATGTCTAGACCCACCCACATTCTTAGGACCCTACCATTCAACGGAGACTTCCAGCTGCCAGAATCAGCACCTCCCTACCTGAGGGCTTTCTTTGGGACTGTGAAAGGGCACTTTGCACACAGTGGAAGGCCAGAGACCCAAGGAATTAACGCTCCCCCTAACCCACCCTATCCCCGCTCCAGCAATCTGCAACCAATGACTCTCAGGTGTTGGTGGAGAACTACCCAAGCTTCCTCACTCCTCAGGTAGGATATTTCACAGCATGCATTTTATACCCTTTCCCCAAGTTTCCCCACAGGATTAAATTCCAGTTGCCTACAGAAGAGGCTGGCTTAAGATACATCCTCTTTTTGGCTGCCTTTCCTTCCTTTTATCACTTCCCTACCCTTCTACAGGTATTTCCTGCATCTGGAATCCTTGTCTCAGGGTTTATTTTGGGGGGAACCCAAATGAAGACAAAGTGTCTGCCCTCAAAGACCACACAATCTGATGAGGGAAATGAGATGGGGAGGGGAGGGAACTGGAGAGCAGATGTAGCTAGATAACTGTATGCATGGTAAATGTAATGGGTTGGTCAGAGATACCATATGCAAATAAATGTGTTTTGCTTCTTTGTTTATGACATCTTGTCCCTAGGCAAGCCCACAGAATTCATTCATTGAACAAATATTTATTGCATGTCTTCTACGTGCCAGTCAGTGACACAGCAAAAAAACAAAAAGTCCCAGCTTACATCTAGTATATATAATCACTCATAAGTCATGGGGTAATAAATGTTGCAAAGAAAGAAAATAATAAAGGAAAGGAGGGTAAAGGGATGTACAGTAACCACAGACATTGAGCTTATACTCTCCAAACCAGTGAGGAATTTAGCCTTGAAATTTGGTAGCTGCTTGGATCAGGTGTGGCTGTGCAGCAATTGACTACTATCTTCATCATGAATTTTAATATGATAAATTTTCTGATCAAGACTTCAAATTATATGAGTAAAAATGCTTTCTCACCTATTTTTATCCATATGATTTATTTTTATCATATAGCTATGCTCCCTAAAAAATAAAGCTTCTTATATACATAGTTTTCAGTTGAGAGCAGAAGAAGATACTTTTAGTTCTTGAAAGGCATGTTCTTAAACAAAAGGAATAAAGAAAACTGTGGTATGGAAACCCTGAGCCAACCCATGGGAAAACAGAGGGGCTTCAAAGCTGCCATGCTGGGCACTGACGAGCTTCCAAGAATACTGATCTTTCAGAAGGAGAAAAATTCCCATGTTAATTGCTAAGCTGTTTCCAGGGGCTGCCTTCTCTGTCTAGAACATGCTTGGCTGTCCTTCAAACACTGCTCAACCTCACCAAATCAGTGAGCTATATATAGGCCACACATTAAAAAAAAACAAAAAGACAGAAAACAAAACAAAACAAAAAACAAACAAACAAAAAAAAAAAAACAGTCCACACCTTCAGTATAATTATATGGTACAAATAATAGAGTTTTTGTTAACTACCAGCTCTTCTTGCAAAGCCTATCAAATATCAGAGACAGTATAATGCTGTAATTGCATCTGTGAACCTGTGTAACATTTAGACTACGAGTTCCAAAGGTCAAGATACATAATACATCCAATATATTTCTCTGATGAGCCTAAGAAGTGTAATATGATGTGAAATGAAACCGAGAATCTATGTTTCTCTATAAGCAATATTAACTTCTTTAGCTATTATCAAATACCAAAATATTTATTTTGAAATAATTTTGTATCATTGCTTATTTGCAATTTTACTTATTAAAATTACAGAAAAATTTGATTCAACATATACCTGATATAACTTTTAGTCAATAATGAATGATACAAAATTTTTAATGTTTCTGCTCTTGATGATGAGCTCAAACCTCAGTTGATACTACTCAAAAACAGGTTGCTTGGCCACATCATTGACCTCTTTAATGTTGGAGGGCCCCAGGGTCAATCCTTGGTTCTCTAACTACATTTTTTCACCCTTGACTTTAAATCCTATCTGTAGGTCAATAGCTCTCAAGCTTACATCTTCCATACAGTTCTCACTCCTGAACTTAAGACTCATATATCCAACTGCCTACTTATAATCTCCCTTTGGAAGTCTAGCAGTCATCTCAAGGTCAGCAGGTTCAAAACTCCACTTCTGATCCTATTCATCCAAACCTGTTCTGCCCACAGCCTTCCCTATCTCATTGATGGCAACTGCATCTTTCTAGTGGCTCAATCCAAAAATCTTCGAGTCATCCTTAACTCCTTTCTTTCACTTATCAGGTCTAATCATCAGCAAATCATACATTGCTTCTACCTTCAAAAGACCTCCAGAACCCAGCCTTTTGTTACCTTCTCTACTGTTACCACCCTGGTCCAAGCTACCATAATCTCTTGCCTGGATTGTCTTAAAAGCCTTTTGTGCAGTAAAGAATTTGACTTTGCCCAAAGAGAGGTCTGACCTTTGCCCTTGGTTTCTGGACGGTAATCTGTACAGGAGTGTCTTTGTTTAGGGCAGGGGATGGCCACTCCAATCTTAGGGTGGGGCTGGCCACACTTGATAGACAGTCTTAGAATTGGGGCTGGCCATGCCAGAAAAGACCAACCATCTGATCTGGATAGGGACTTTGGGTCATGCAATAGTCAACCCAGAGACTGAGTTTAACCAAATGGGCAATCAATCAAGCCTACATAATTAAGAACCAATAAAAACTCTAGACCTTGAAGCTTCCCTAGTTGTCAATACCCTGTGCATACTATCACATATGGATACCAGGAGGGTAATGCTTTCTGACTCCATGGGAGAGGACAACAGACGCTTCAGGTGCAAAACCCTCCCAAACTCTGCCCTATGCATCTCTCCCTTTGGTTGATTTTGATCTGTGTCCCTTCTTTATAATAAACCATAACCATGAGTACAATAGCTTTCAGTGAGTTCTGTGGATCCGTCTATGAGTTACTGAACCTGAGGATAGTTTTAGGAACACCCCTGAAATTGCAGTTGATGTCAGAAGAGAGGTCTTTACGCCCTCTAAACTTGATAGTTTGCTCTAAACTTTGGAGTTTGGCTAACTCTGGGCACCTTTCAACTGGTGTCCCAGTTTCCACCTTTGGCTCACCCCCTAAGTCTATTTGTACCACAACAGCCAAAGAGATTCTTTAAAATTTGTCAGATCATGTCACTCATCTGCTTCTTATCTCACTCTGAGTAAAGCAAAGATCTACTGTGGGATACAAGAGTCGACATAATAAGGCCTTTAACCTCCTCTGTGACTATTTTGTTTATTGTCTATTATCCATCTCACCCATCTCTCTCAGACAGATAGTAAGGCTGAAGAAGCAGAGAGCTTTCTCTGCTGTGTTCACAGATGTATCATAACAACCTAAAACAGTGCCCAGCCCAGTAAATATTCATTGAATATTTTCTTAATATGTTCTTTTTCTTAATTTCTTTGTCGAAACATTGCTAGGCTTTCATCATAAGAAAGCTGGATCATCAAAGAGAAGGGACCACCCATGCTGACTGCAAAATAATAATAAACAATAATAATAACTTAAACCAAATGAATTTTGAATTTTAAAATGCCAACAATCTTACTTAATGATATGTTTGGCAGAAAATTATCTAAAACTTGGAAATAGGCAAAAGGGTATCCTTTCAGTGTAGTGCTGGCTTCACTTTACCTTGCCTGTGTTATTCTCCTGTCCTGTAGGGGAAGGAGCTAGCATAACAGGTATTGTACTCAGCAAATATGCAAATGATTTCTGTCCAATGGAACAGATGACCATAAAGATATATGGTCCTGTTGGACATTAACTAATTTCATATCTAACTCATCAATCTATTAAATTTCCTTTATCTACCTAGCTTCTCAAAGCTCTTTGGACTAATTTAATATTTTCATGGTTCCCTCATTAACTTATGAGATGAACAAAACCTTGACATGTCTTCAAAAATCCAGACATTTGACAGCACATTCAGTTGGCAATGCTGAGAAGAAACAGGCACTCGCATACATGAGGAGTGTAAATAGATACAACCCCTATGGAGAGCAATTTGACAAGTGCTTGAATGTATCCTTTTACTCAGCAGTTCCTTTTCTGGGATTTATCCTACAAATATACTTGCATATGTGCAAAATGATATCTGTACAAATTAGTCATAACAGCATTGTTAGGAATAGAAGCAACTTAAATGTCCACCAGTGAAGACTGGTTAAAAATACAACTATGGTACATTGGTACAACAGAACATTAGGCAACGGTAGAAGAATGAGGAATCTCTGTATGTGCTAATATGGAAAGATCACCAAGATTTAGAGATGAAAAAAGCAGGTGAAGAGTGACAAAAAATCAAGTATAAAATTCTAACTTTTGTGTAAAAAGACAGAAAAAATTGCCTACATATGCAAAAAGATACTTTGAAAGGATTCACAAGAAACTAGCATGTTGGCATTCAGATCACTTGCTGCAGGGAGCATAATTGATTTATGACCCCTGCTCTGCCCTCTGGATCTACCACCATGTTTGCATCAAGACCACACTTCCCACAGATGGTGACTGTGCGAGGCGGGGGTACCAAGGCAAGCCCATTCAACCAAGCCAGAGGACTCTTCTTATAAGAGACTCTGGCTTGAGGACTCCCCAGTGGCCTGTCTAAACTTTCTTGAAACTCTACTGCAATCTAAAATTCCTACTCAATGTTCCTTCCTTCTCTCTCCTTCCACAGGTATCAGACTTGTACATCTAATCCCATTTTGATGTCTGTTTCTCAATGGATCGTGGTTACCTTTTGAGGGGTGAAAAACAAGGTAGATATGGAATCAGTGGGGATGAGAGACTTTTGCTGTATACTTTCTAAGTTCTATTTTTTTAAACATATAAATTTATTGTTTAATTCAAAAATTAAATTAAAAATATTATCTAGCAATGTTTTTCAAAGTGCAATCCAACTGTCTCCAGTAACAGAAATATCTATCCTGAGACCCACCCCTCGAACCACTGAAAAGGTATATTTGTTGGAGGTCCAGAAATCTGCATTTTAAAGGTCCCTAGGTAGTACTAAAGTATATAGTTAAAGGACTAGAGGATTAAACTCTAAAGTGAACATGAACTGGGCCAAAATATAAACATGTGAAGTGAACTGAAGGAACCAGACTGTCCATCATACTTATTGATTGATTAAATGATGTAACTAATCTAAAGAAAGAACATATGGAATGCGCAGGGGGTGGGGTGGGAGGGAAGACTAGAAAAAACGATCACACAACCAAACAGAGCCCTTCTAAGCTTTGTCCAGGACGGAAGGAACAATAATCAAAGAACCTCAAATATTCTGGTCCCATTGATAAGACCATCCTTTCCCTAAAAAAGGTTGATCAGGCAGTTGTCCTGCTGCCAATAAACTTTTAATTAACTCACTCCATTTGTTTGATTCTTTGCGCACCAAGCAACACTGTGATGATGATAGCGTTCCCACATAGTTGTGCTTATAGGAAGAGACTGATAAATCTCTAAAGGAAAAAAAAAAGAATTTTATGATATTCTATGAGTATGAAAAACACTGCATTTGACACATAATTGAATTCATTCAAATTATGTCATCCTTTTCACTTACTGTCCATTTCTAGTATGCTTGTATTTACTTCGTTTTCATTCTCCTTAAATTTCTTGACTTGTGTTCCAATCAAAAAATCAACTCTAGGAAGTCCTTGTTGTAGCTTCATTTCCAATCCTATTTTGCCAAAATAATCAATGGAAAACCAATTAGAAATGCCAGGAGTTTTCTATTTCTATTAAAGAATGTAAGCCTACATAGTTAACTGGGGGATTCAAACTAATGTCTTAGAAGGTACATAATTTTTATTATCTTGTATTATTATCACAAGGTAAGAGCAAAAATTATAGGCACTATTTTAGAGGACTATGTAAAACAGGATCTCTTGTCATGGGATATTTTGAACCAAAGAGCTAGTGAGATTTTACTTTATGATCTTCTTCCTATGGGCTTCCCTAAGCTATTGCTTCTGCCTGCAAGTTTTCAATTAATGGTGAGAAAAAAAAAATGAGCTACACTTGTTATTTTGTAAGTAGACATTCCAGAATAACTAATAAAGTCTAACCACTCAATGTTAACTTAACAATTCCAACTTTATTCTATAACTTAAAGCATTGGTGTCACAGCCTCTTGCTCTTTGGTTCAACAAAACTGCCATATTTCATGTTTTCTCGGGCCTTGACTTCGAAGGCTTTAAATGCCTCTTCAGAGGCTTTAAATGATCTTGTTTCCTCTACAGACAAGTGAAGATAAAAATTATGCCCTTATTTTATGATCAAACCTGGAAGGAGAGAAGAAGAAAGGAGAAAAGATCTCAATATATTCTAAATATGCTTTTCATTCTGAATATTTGCAAAGGAAACCCATGATGTAGGACTGAATCTCTTTTTAAATTGCTGTTCTCATTATGTCTTCAGTCTGTATGCAAGCTTCAGCTGTGTTATTTTTATTGCTGTTTTCAGCAAGAATTCAGAAGAGAAGGAAAGGACTGAAACTCAAACACAATGACTAAACTGTAATTCAAAGATAATAAACTAATGCAACAGGACAGCAAATTAGAAGCCCAGGAAGTTGTCAACCCATACAAAAAGGGGAGGAAAAAAGAGCTTTATTTCCACAATTTTGGAGCATTCTTTGCAAATCCAAAAAACCTAGCAATACAGTTAATCCAGTTACTGTCAGTGCAATTCTACTTTCAAAAGAAAGTGAGGCTAACATTTAAACAGCAATTACATTTTATGAAAAGGGAAAGACGAGGGAGTAAGAGGAACAGCAAGACCCCAAAAACCATGATGGTGACAGACCAATCAGAAAACAGTATACCACCTCCATTCACCTCAGCTCTTTGAAATGAGCATTTCCAGTCCTTAGCACCCTCCACTCTATCAGACTGGCAAGAGCCTGGGTAGTAGCCGAAGTCACTGCCAAAGGAATTCATATGCAAAATTAAACTCTTGCTTTCCAAACCAAAGGAAAAATGAAGTAAAACATGGACCACCCACCCTGTCAAGAAACAATGTACTTTGAGTTAAGGCTCTTTTATGCCCTTCTCTTCTTTAGGTGACTCACCAGGAGTCTTAGAGAGGATGGGTCATCTTGAGTGCATCCTAGGAGAGCTTCCCTACAATAAGTTTTAATCTCCCAAAACACTAAATTAAGACCAAGATTCTTCTGAGTCATCAAAGTCATCATGTGCTGGTAACTGATTACAAGCAGAGCATTTCAAAACAATAATGAGCAAACCAAACTCTGGGATAGCCTTTCTAAGCTGCAAAATCCAAATCAGAGATTCACCCTGAATATTCCAAGTAATGTTTTTAGAGTTCCCAAAGAATTTCTGAGTTCCCAAAGGCTGAAAAAACAAGCCTGAAAGTTCCTAAGATGATCTTAACACATACCTCAGCTAAGATTTTAAAATCTGATCAAATACTTTTAACGTAAAGTGACACTTTTTGTAGTTTTCTTATTATTTTAAAGGTGTTTTGAGAAAATTATTTATGAAAACTTTTTTTGTTGTTGTTCTAACCCTGCAAGCTAAACATGTTCCATTTATTTTTAAATGAAGTGAAAATTAGCTAGGTGTGTTAGATAAGCTTTCTATACACAGGTCTAAATATTGACAAAGGGAGATGTGTCACTGGGAAAATCATCAGTCTAGCAATTATCACGTTAGCATGTTAAGTGGCAAAAAGATGTGAAACTTCCAAATGTGTCAATACAGATTATTTCATTTCCACTAGCTATCAGCTATACTGCAAACTGCTTTAAAGTACACTGAGCAAGTGGTTCAGCTAAAGAAATTTATCCTTGGTGCCTGAAAAAAAAAATAACCCCCACAAGGTTTTGTGTGAAATCACATATGTTTCCAACTACTGCTTCAAATGACCTGAAAGAGAGAAGGAGGTGCAAATGATGACAAAAGTACTTCTCTATATTGTTTATTTTCAGAAGAATTGAATCTGGACTCATTTTTCATTGGCTTATGTGGGTGTTCCCCACAGTTCTCTTCTGTCCCAACTCCTCAACCCTTTCAGAAAATAGTTGCACTTGCAAAGTCAGATCACGTTACTATACTTATGGTACTGAGAAAATACAGAGTATCTCTGTAATAATTATCTTGTTGCACACTTTCAATGACTTCTAAACTCTTCTGAACTGTTACTAAAGGTAGGGGAAAGTGCCATTAATTTTTGGTGTGATTAAGAAAGAATCAAGCTCTGCGTGGTGGCAGTATGGTAGCCAATGAGGTTTATCTGAGGTGCAATTATTGCTAATTGAAAACTTTTCACAATACCCTGCTATGATGACTTGAAATATAGTTGGCTTGGGCAATTTTTGAGTCTCTATGGTGACTGAAGAAAGAAAAGAAAACAAAAAAGAAAGAAAGAATCAGGTATGTATGAGTAAATTCTGGCAATAAGGAACTTTCCACCTTCCTATCGCTAGGTGATTAAGTAACTAGGTATGATATCCCTCAATGACACATTTTGGTTGCTTTTCTTATATCTTTTTCTATTTTTCTATCCACACCTTTCTTCTTTCTTCTCAATGGAATTCGTTCACTAAACCACTGCTCCCTTTGTTGCTTGCTCTTTATTAGTTCCTACCTTGCTGCTTTGCACAATTCATCTCTGGCTTCACCAAACTCCAAGATACTAGCTTTTTGAACTCCCTAAAAATATGGATTTAGATTTCTCTGTCCAGGAGTTGCATATTTAAACTCCTCAGTGACTTCTCAGAGTTGTTTGTTTAAAATATACTATTCTCCAATTCCCATTAGTTTCAACATGTCAGCCGATTACCCTAACCGTCCCCACTTTGTAACCATATACATGGTCCTTAATTTTGACTTTCTTCCCTCCCCCACCACTTTGCTGAAATTTCTCTCTTAAGAGTCACCAACTACCTCCTCATCACAGAACCTAAGGATATTCAAGGGCACTCATCTTTTTCTGCAGGATTGGGCCCTAAGGCTCTTTGTTGAAACTTTCTCTTCCTTTTGACACCGGGATATGTGGATTCTTCCACTCTGACCTCTTTCCAATCCCATTCTTATTATTCTGGTTCATACATATATTCCTTTACCTTTGAGTGGTTCTCAAGGTGAACCAATAGCATAAGCATCATCGGAAAACTTGTTAGAAATACAAATTCTCAGGCCCATCCTCAGCCCTGCTGAATCAGAAACTGGATGGGTGAGGCCAACAAATCTGTGCTTCAACAAGACCTCCAGGCGATTCTGATGTGCACTAAAATTTGAGAGCCATCTGACCAGATTATTGCAGTTGACCTTCAATTGGTCTTTCTGCTTCCAGTCCCTCCCACACCTCCACTATTCTCCCCATCCCGCCCCCACCCCCCACCAACACCTCTCCCACATTATTGCTCTGAAAATTATATTTATAAAGGATGACTCTGATCATGCCATTTCCTTGATTAAAAACCTTTGACCCTGTATTTTCAACAAATAAAAACCAATCTCCTCATCAAGATGTCAAAATACCTCCAGGGAATTTAAGGAGGAATAATCAAACAAATGAAGTAAACTATATCAAGCATGCATCTTAAGCAATTCTAAAGTCACATCTGTGTTTCTTTAGGCTACTGTTTGGATCCTCCTTCCCCCTCCAATTTCATATCTGTTAAAGAGAACAACTGAGTAAAATCCTGTAAGTAGTTATTCATCTCATCCATTCTTGTTGGACATGGAGAAAATTCTTATGATGCCTAAGGCCAATCTAAGTGCTAAGATATTGAAAAGGATAAAATTCCATGAGAAGACCTTTAGGCTACAGGGTTTATATCTGTCTCAAGTTTTCAGTAATACACAAAAATTTAAGATTATTAGATGAAACTCCAATGAAAAAGATCCCCAAATTGACAGTGATGATGGCAGTTACAGGCTTTCTCTTTGGATTGCTTCAAATATGTCATTTGTCATAGGACATGAGGTATCACTGTCATTGGTGAGGGTATTGAACCAGGAAGAGATTGTAAACTAAGCTTTTGTTATATTTCTTTGGTTGCATGCCAATATTCATAGCAGCATTATTCACAATAGTCAAAATGTGGAAGCAACCCAAGTGTCCATCAACAGAGATGAATGGATAAACAAAATGTAGTGTGTATATGTGTGTGTATATATATATATATATATATATATATATATTCCTATATAGGAATGTTGTTCAGCTATAAAAACAAATAAAGTTCTGATAACATGCTACAACACGGATGAAGACATCATATTTAGTGAAATAATTCAAATACAAAAGGACAAATATTGTATAATTTCACTTACATGAAATAATAATTATAATAATATGCAAATTCATATCATTAGAAATTAGAATACAGGTTACCAGGGGTAGGGATGGGGTGGGGAATGGAGAGTTAATACTCAATTGTTACAGATGAAAAAGTTTTGGTAATGGATGGTGGTGATGGTAGCACAACACTGAATGTAAGTAACACTGCTGAATTGTGTAACTGAAGTGGTTAGAATAGGAAATATTATGTTGTATACATGTTACCATGATAATTTTTTTTCAAAAAACTGTAGGGCTGTACAACACAAAGAGTGAACCCTAATGTAAACTATGGACTATAGCTAATAATATAATTATAATAATATTGGTTCATCAATTGTAACAAAGTTACCAAACTAATGCAAATGTTAATAATAGGGAAGTCTGTGTGTATTAGTGGGGAGGTATATGGAAACTCTGAATTTTTGCATGATTTTTCTGTAAACCTATTTATTTATATATGGACTTCCTTGAGCTAAGCTTGGGAAGTCCCCTTGCTTGCACACATGTTGCCAACAAACAAGGCCAACAAAGTCTTTGAAGAGTCTATGAACCAGAATGGACTCTTTATTCTCTCTGACCAACAATGGGGTTGCTAATGTCTATAGAAGATTCAATTCCAAAATAAGTTTCTAGCCTATTTACTGTTACCCATCCCCACACCCCAAATTCACTTGCATTTCAGTACATGTACCATGTAACTTAAATGCATCTACCAGAGCAAGCCCCTTTCCTTAACCTTGGAAACCACATATAAAGCCATTGTAACTGTGTATCAGTCCACCAAGGAAATTTCTCTGGTCCCATTTTCTAACTCCAATTTCATACCTTTCTATGTATAGGCTTCTGATGGTTCTAGCCTCTTGACCTCTCTCTAATATCAGTTAAACTTCCTGCCTTGTTGCATTTGGATTTAGTAATCAGATTCCAGCTGCCTCATTTATTCCTCACCTCAGGAATCCAAGTGTCAAGGTTGAAAGGAGGGCACTCTCATAAACTAATGGTCAGAAAATAAATTAATAAAACATTTTTGGATGGCAGTTTGATAATTCCTATAGAATTTGAAATACTCATACCTTTGACTGTCACTTCTAGGATTCTATATAAATGCTCACACAAGAGAGCAAGGACATAGGTCATTATAACATGATTTGTAGTGGAAAATTTTAGGTAAAATGTATAACTCTTTTAAAATGAGAATGTATAAGTAAATTACATTATGTCCATTTATGAAATAAAACCACTGTTTAAAAGAATAAGACATTACAAAAGCCTTCTTATCCAAAAAACATAGGGACCAACAGAACACCAGTTACTAAAACGTCCAAGTGTAGGATCATTAAAATTGATACATACGCTTTATTTTAATTTAAAACATAAAAATGCACATTCATTCATAGATTTTGATGCAGGCCTTTTCTTTAAATATCCAATGTATCAGCAACAAGACCACCTGACATCCCATAAAAAGAGAAAGATTAGGTTCTACTCTCTCATTATCAACTCCTGTGACTATTTTCTGCTTGGCAAGTTATAGGGAAAAATCAGTCATTTAGAATCATACAAAGATGATGTGCAAATTAAAATTCCAAAAGTAAGGGGAAAAGCTTCTGACAGTCTCCTGTTTAATTGGTCTCTACAACATTTGAAAAAGGTGCTTGTGGGATTTCCCAAAGCCAGAGGCTCACATGATTCATTTTCTTGACTTCAGAAGTGGTCTGAGCACCCACTCCTTAACCACACAAGTCAGAGAATGAGGGGCACATGCCTCACTGACTTCCTTATTACTTCTCATAAACAAATGTTCATTATTGTTCAAGCATGCTGAAACTATCAAAAACACATGATGTGTGCAACATACAGAAGAATGATGTCAGATCCCTACCTCACATCAAATACAAAAGTTAACTCAAAATGAATCAAGGACGTAAATATAAGAGTTAAGACAACAAATCTCTTAGAAGATAACATGGGGGCAGATCTTCATGATCTGTGATTTGATAGTGAACTCTTAGATTTGTCACTGAAGCATGAGCAACAGAAGAAAACAACAGTTAAATTTGAGTTCATCAAAATTAAAGCTTTTGGACATCAAGGTCATTAACAAGAAAGTGAAAAGACAATGTATGCAATGGGAAAAAATTGTTGTAAAACATGTACTGGATAAGGACTTAGAAACCAGAATATATAAAGAACTCTTATAACTCAACAACAAAAAGACAACCAATTAAAAACTGGGCAACAGACTTGAACACAGAAATTTTTTCCAAAGAAGATATACAAACGGCCAATAAGCACATGAAAATATGCTCAACCTCACTAGTCATCAGGGAAATGCAGATCAAAATCACAATGAGATATCACTTTACACCCACTAGAATGGCTATTATTAAAAGAAAAGGAAGGAAGGAAGGAAGGAAGGAAGGAATGGAGGGAGGGAGGGAGGGAGGGAGGAATGGAGGGAGGGAGGAAGGAAGAAAGAAAAGAACAGAACATGTTGGAGAGGATGCAAAAAAATTGGAACTCTAGTGCATTGTTGGTGGGAATGTAAAATGGTGCAGCCACTCTGGAAAGCAATATAGCAGTTCCTCATAAAGTTAAATATAGAATTACTACATGACTCAGAAATTCCACTTCTAGGTATATACATAAAGAAAGTGAAAACAGGGTCTCAAACAGATACTTGTACACCAGTGTATATAGCAGCATTATTCACAAACAGCCAAAAGGTGGGAAAAACCCTAGTGTCCATCAACAAATGAATGGATAAACAAAATGTGGTATATACACAAAATGGAATATTATTCAGCCACAAGAAAGAATGAAATTCTTAGACAAATGGAAGAACCTCGTGAAAATGGAAGAACCCTGTAAACATGCCCAGTGAAATAAGCAAGGTACATAAAGACAAATGTAGGATGTAAATTATAAGAGATGTCTAGAAATAGTAAATCTGCACAGACAGAACATAGATTGGAGGTTACCAGGTGATTGCAGGGGGGTGTATGTTTGGTGAATGGAGTGTGTTTAATAAAACTAATAAAATTGGGTGGGGGGGACATGATAAAACTTCCAGCTATGAAGGAGTGAAGAGCTCAAAAAATTCTCTCTCTCCAAAACAACTATTAAAATGGACAAAATTGTCAGAAACAATCCTTTCAAGGCTCTGGAAATTGACCAAAGACAAACAACATGATAAGAAAATATTCAGAAACATTGCTGAACTTTGGGTAAGAACTGTGGATTAGTCTGGCATTCTTGCCTGGGGCTCCTTGCATCTCTACATCAGTCTAAACTCTCTTGATTAGGTAGTTCTACCAGGTAGTAAAAAGAGTAGCTTCACTGCCAGTAAAGACTGATTTGATTTGGAACTGAGGGTAGAAATCTCATACCCAATGGCAAAAGATAAAAGCCTACAGCTCTCCTAGCCCCAGGTTGCAGCTCTGGTTGGTGAAAGTGGCAGTCCAGGTGATCAGGCAGAATTTAATAGGGGGATTATGGAAATGAGAGAGCATTAATAAACATTCCACACATCCCTGGCTATCTGGAAGGCTACACACATGGGCAGAGGAGACCTGAGAAGCCCCTTCAGAAAGTAAAATTTGGAGCAGACTTGAAAGCTGCTTGTACTGTCAGTGCACTCCCAAAACCAAGCCAAGATCCACAAGGTAGAAGGTACAAGTCTTAAGGGCTCAAGGTGTTTGAGCACAACCTCTGATCCATCTTTATATGTGGGCACAGAAACAACACCTAGGAAATCAGCTAAAAGTAAATATAGAAATTAAAAAAAAAAAAAAACTTAACAAAGATGGAAGGATCAGTGAACTCAAAGACAAAACAATTGAAATTGTCCAAGTTGAGGAGCAGAAAGAAAAAGGAATGGAAAAAAGTGGGAAGGCATATTTAAAGAGTTGAAGAAAAAAAAAAAAATGTTACCGGAGAATAATATACCCAGCAAAATTTTCCTTCAAAAATGAGGGAGAAATTATGACATTTCCAAGCAAAAACTGAAGGGGCTCATTACCACAAGACCTGCCTTACAGGAAATCCTGAAGGGAGTTATCCATGTTGAAAGGAAAGGACAGTAGGCAATATCTCAGTGCTGGATGAAGAAATCAAGTATAAGTAAAAATATGTGTAAATATATATGTCAGTATTTTTTAATTCAGTTTTATTGTGATGCATTCACATACCAATCATCCACAGTGTACAATCAATTGTTCACAGTACCATCATGTAGTTGTACATTCATCACCCCAATCAATTTCTAAACATTTTCATTGCTCTAAAAAAAAATATTAAAATAAGAATAAAAACAAAAGTATGAAAGAACACTCAAAACATTCCATCCCCCCATCCCACCTTATTTTTCATTTAATTTTTGTCCTCATTTTTCTACTCATCTTTCCATACTTTGGATAAAGGGAGTGTGACCACAAGGTTTTCATAATCACAAAGTCACACCATGTAACCTACATAGTTATACAATTGTCTTCAAGAATCAATGTTATTGGGTTGCAGTTCAACAGTTTCAGGTATTTCTTTCTAGCTATTCCAAAACACTAAAGACCAAAATGGGATGTCTACATAGCACATAAGAATATCCTCCAGAGTGATCTCTTGACTCCATCTAAAGTCTCTTAGCCACTGAAACTTTGTTTCATTTTACACCCCCCTTTTGGTCGAGAAGATTTTCTCAATCCCATGATGCCAATTTCCAGGAAAAAACATAGGAGAAAACTTCGGATTAGGAAAAGATTTCCTAAATATGACATTAAAAATACGATCCATAAAAGAAAAAAAAGAGGATAAATTGGACTTCATCAAAATTTAAAACTTTGGCTTTCAAAAGTCACCAATAAGAAAATGATAACACAAGCTACAGACTGGGAGAAGTATATGTAGATCATATGTCTGAAAAAGGATTTGTGTTCCAGTATATACAAAAATTCTTACAACTCAGTAGAAAGAAGTAAAGTAACCCAATTAAACACAGTCAAAAGACGTGACTAAACATTTCACTAAAGAAAATACACAACTGGCTAATAAACATGAAAACATTCTCAATATCATTAGTCATTAGGGAAAAACAAATTAAAACCACAGCAAGATATTATTCCCACAGATTAGAATAACCGTACTCAGAAAGAGTGACAATACCAGATGTTAGCAAGGATGTTGAGAAATTGGAAACCTTGTACATTGCTGGTAAGAATATGACATGGTACAGTCATTTTGGAAAACAGACTGGCAATTTCTTAAAACAAACCTAGAGTTACCATGTGACCTAGCAATTCCAAGGTATATATACAAGAGAAATTAAAACATATGTCTGCACAAAAACTTGTATACAAATGTTCATGGCAGCATTATTATAGCTCCAAACTGAAAGCAATCCAAATGTCCATTAACTGGTGAATGAACAAACAAAATATGGTATAGCCATACAGTGAAAAATAATTGAGTAATAAAAAAGAATGAACTTCTGACCCACACTACAATGTGGGACAATCCCCCAAAACAGTATACTACGTGAAAGAAGCCAGAGACAAAAGACTACATATTGTATAATTCTATGGTACTAATGTGAAATTTTCCAAAAAGGCAAGTTTATAGAGGCAGAGAATGGATCATTGGCTAGCTGGGGCTGGGGGAAGATCAACTACAAATGGACACATGAACCTTTTTGTGATAATGAAAATGTCTTAGAACTTGGTCACAATGAAATTTACCAAAAATCATTGAACTGTACACTTATACTGGGTGAATTTTTTGTTATGTAAATTATATCTTAATGAAGCTATTTTATTAAAGAATTAATTTTAAAACCCTAAAAAACATGATATCAACTACATAAATTATGTTCTGTAAGTTTCTGTTCCATTTGTCATGCTACACACATTTTTTCATTTCTGCAGAACACTGTTCTGCAACACACAAAAAAGCACATATTTCATCAAGACAAAATAAATACGGAGAAAATTAAGAACACTCTTTTAGAAATCAACCAATGATGACACTTCAGTCAATGCCATCATTACCCAGTTACTTTTCTGTTTATCTGCTTGTACAAGATATTTTATTCATGTGCATATCTAAACACCTTTTCACCTCTTGGTAGAAAATTTTCTTGCTTTCTTCTAATATTTTAGTCTTGGTCAGTTATGGTTTCTTTCTTGATAACTGCAATTATTTGGGAATAATGTCTAAAACAAAGTCTCTTTTTCTCTCTGATAATCTCTCATAGCCTCCATGTTCTATAGCCTCTGTCCCCTTTTGTCTTGCTCTGTGTCTACTTTCTTCTATCCTACTAACCCCTCTTCCCTCACCCAGTTCTGAATTTCTGAGACAGATAAAGGAAGAATCATTCATACCCCCAGGCTGGGGAAACAACTATGCCTTAGGTTTCTTTCCACTGTACCACACTACCAGTTTGAGGATTAAATCTAAAAATTTAATAATATAAAATGCACTTTGCATTATTGCAAGATCAAAGAAATGACCAAGAGTGGCTACAGCCTCACCAGCCTACCAGCAGTCAACAGTAATCTGGCTGTGTATTCCAAATCCATCCTGGTCCTGGCTGTGTTTTGTCACCAACTGGTTGTGGTTTTCTGTTCCACTTTAAATATCAATAGGGACAATTTTTAGCTCTCTGGCTAGCTGGAATTGACAAAAGAGTGGCAGTTATTTCAGGAATACTCTGGTCAGTTGGGATCCACTTCTTCAGCCTGATCTAAAGAAATAAGATACAAAGAATACTGGGTATATAGGGATCTATCAAAAGAAGTAAAAAAAAATCTGCTTCTCAGCCTTGCCCTCCACCACACCCTAAATTCCTCCTCCATCCTCAGAAGAAGATAAGAACTTAGTCCACTCAATTTGAGAATGGAGGCTGTGTAGACAGGAGCCAATTTTCAATTGTCTTACACATGAATTCACATTATCATTGAGTGTGTTGTTGCAGAATTTTATGATCACTAGCAATCAAAAAGAGAATTTGAATTCAGTGTAGAAAAGTTCCAAAATGTATAATTCAAAGTTAGACAAAATTTGTGCTTCTAGTGGTGGTCACTTATGGTTGGCTCAGCAAGAGGATATGTCTGAATCAGTCATGGCAACCCATTTCTCATTTCAGTGTTTGTTTGAAATGCACACATGACCCAATCCAGATACAAGGAGAAGTCTGCTGGGAGCTTCTGGAAAAGCATTCCTTACTCCAAAAAGGAATCTCAAGAAAGAGACTGATCCTCACCTTCCCCTGGAGGTTGTAGGAAGCTTGGAACTGCTGCTGCTGTCTTGTGAATATGAAGGAAAGTAGCCTCTGAGAGAAGCAAAAGTTGAAGATTTTAGAGCACAGACGGAAGGGACCTGGGTCCTCCATGCCCTTTGTGAGTTGTTGGTCACACCATGACTTGTTTGAGTCAAGTTTTATTTTTATTTTTTTTTATTTTTATTTATTTTTTTTTTTTGGTAACTTGCTACCAATATTATTTCAACACAACGCTTAACCCAAGCATGCCAACCTAGGCTCTGAGCATTTTTATAGGTTTGACTATGTGGAAGAAAATACCATTTCAAAAGAAGGTGTTAAAAGGGAAGAGGAAAAGGAAGAGGTGGTTCAGGGTGAAAGATGACTCTTCCTGCTTAATCATATGACCTCTTCCCGCCCCCTTCCCCACCCTTTTAAAAAATAAGAACTCTATTAGCAGAGTCACTGAAATCAAGCGAAGACAATACAAAACTTGCCTATTGTCTTAGGGGCCCCAGCCCCTGGGTTACAGCTCGTGCAATTTCACATACCTGGTCAACACCACCCAGTGACCTCTGTGGCAAAGAGGTGGGCCCTGCAGGATGCCCAAGCAGACTCCCCTCCCACCCATTAGAACAGCACAGAGCCCTGAAGAATATGTTAACTGCCCTGCATTCATAGAACATTTTAAATCTGTTACAGTACTTCCAATCCATTAGCTAATTGTGATCTTCAAAACAGTGCTCTAAGGTAGGTGTTACCTCCACTTGACAAATGACATGTAGAGGGTACATGGAGAAGGGGAAAGCATTTGCTTAAAATAACCCAACTAACTACACTATGAATAGTCAATAGCCTGAGATTGCTTTCTCAGAAAAGCACATTCTCTGACCTGTTGTCAACATGCTCAGCCAGGGTTTTCCAAAAGCCAGAATGTATCTGAGTATACATAGAGAGAGTATGGACTGAATACACACTCACCTATCTTTAGCCTCTGCTTTGGCCATTTTCTATTTCAACCTTATCACGTCCTATAATTTCCCCTCCTCTATTGCTTTTCACCCGTTTATCATAACCAAAAAATGCAAGAAACCTACATGGGAAATGTTCAACAGAAGAGCCAGAAATGTAATTCCTGGGAAAGAGTGAAGAGAAGCAATGGATCACAGCTTACAATTGGAAAAATGCACCTTTTGCATTGATCGGATCAAAGAAGAGAAGTAAAGACCAACTCAGTTCAATCTTTAAACAGAGGTCAAAATAAGAACTCTTAACATCACATATTTCCAAAGGAGCCAGCAGTATTCCTACCAAAACAACTAATGAAAAAAAGGGAAACTGGTCTTTGCTTTCTAGAAAGTTTCAAAATGAAGATCAGAGAACTAAATAGTTCCAAAATATTTGTTGTTAAATTTAATCCTTTGAAAGATGGGATTAGAAGTGCTAAGTCCAAGCACTAGAAAAAAATTAGAAGTGATTGCTGTGACTATAAATCTATTCTTTCTTTGATTGCCTGTTAAGAACATATTATTTTAAAATATATTTTTTCAGAATTTTACTGAGCCAAAAAGAGTAAATTTGCAGCATAGAGTATATTTCCCCCTTTATGTGTAATATAAGCCACAATTTAATCTATTCATTCCCCAGACTTACTGGAAGCATTCATTTTTACATTTGAGTGCCTTAACAGTGTTTTATTATAATGACTCCTGTAAGAAACATTTCATTTTGCATTCAATTATATGAAGATTTGTAACTGGCTTGCCTTGACCTTTTCATTAGATATTATAAAATAGGTTGGAAAAAGAGGTGGGCCAGGAAATTACCATGGAAGATGAAAAAATTGGGAAAGAACTAGTAAAAATTCTCAGCACAGACTTTAAACAGGAAGCTTTAGAAAGAGAGATAAGACGTGAAAATAAAAGAAACTAGATATGGGGAAAAGAGTGTACCATTTGGGGATTTTTTAAGTTGCTAGAAAGCCAACTAAGCAATTTCTGATGCATTAGTTTTCTACTTTTATAACGCATCTGCCAACGTGTATAGAATCCTATAAGCACTTTAAAAGTATGTGTATGTATTATTGAAAATAAAAATAAAATACACACTCACTGCCGTTTACTAACTTTCTTTATATAGAAGTTTTTTGAACATAGTTCAGTAGTTTAGTATGGTATTTTTCTGTCATAATGTTAAATAAGGATAGAATAGATTAATTCAAACATCCTAATTCTATACATTTTCATTTTTAAAAGCATATTTGGAGTTTCTAATGAAAACAATATCTTTAAAGAAGTGAGAGAAGATTGTGCATCCATGAAATAAGAATAGGAGGTTATGAAAAAGGGAAAACCAAAGGATCATCAGAGAAGGATGTCTTAGAAATTAAGACTATAAAAGTCAGATTTTAGAAAGGAATGGTAAGATGGGAAAATCAAATTGAGTAAATGATTCAGAAAGTAAGCCAAAAAGACAAATACAACAGGAGAGAAAGGAAAAGAAATTCTGAGAATTCAGCAGGCCTAACATCATAATAGATCTTCTAGAGGAAAAAGAGAAAACCAAGGGGAGGAAATTCTCAAAGGTATAATACAAACAAAAAACTTTCTCAGAACTAAAGAACATGTATCTCTAGAGAAAAAGGGCCCACATATTGAATGAAGAAAGTTCTTACAAAGGTTCAACTTTGTGAAATTTCAAAACCCAGGATAAAAAGAGTATTATTTAGTAACAATGTGTATGAAAGCTAGGAAAAGTGTACCAATACCTTCAGAATTCTGAGAGAAATTATCTCTAATTTATGCTTGTATACCTAATCAATCTAGCAATACAATGTAAGATTAAACTGAAGCCATTTTCAAACATGCAAGAATTTTTAAATTTTGCCTGCCATACACTAACATCTAGGAAGTTACTATAAGATATTCTTCAGCAAAATGAGGGAGAAAGCAGAAGACATGGCTTTTGGGAAACAGAGGTTCCAACATATGAGAATAATGAAGGGAAATCAAGGTTAACAGCTATGCAGCAGCCCATAAAGCAACTAGTACAGACGGAAGCAAGAGGAAGGATAGCTTCAGGAAGGATGTGTCAGGGTGGTAGCGTGAATTGCCATGGTGTTTGGAATTGTATATTTTTTTT
The DNA here is from genome assembly GCF_015220235.1 of Choloepus didactylus. Taxonomy (NCBI): domain Eukaryota; kingdom Metazoa; phylum Chordata; class Mammalia; order Pilosa; family Megalonychidae; genus Choloepus; species Choloepus didactylus. Next base: position 164,739,772 of record NC_051310.1, read on the forward strand.
TTTAGTTTTTAATAAGTGTATGACCAACAAAAAAAAGTTAAGGTACATAGAAAATTAGAAAAATTAAAAAGAGATAATTATTAACTCTGGGAAAAACAAAAAGTTGCATGACAAAGGAGTCTACTTGTTTCAGCAGTCAACAGTAATTTATAAGATCATAATTTCATAAATTTGATTATCAATTTAACTAAACAGTCTGATAGAACTATTTTAAGTGGATGAGAATGAAGAAAAGGGAACAGAAGAGAGTATAAGATAGTTTTAAAAACCTCCATTACCATTATAAGAAATAAGTAGATAATGCAAAATAATTGATAAATTAAGGTTGGCAGGAGGTGGGTAAGGGTCAGAAGCTAGTAATTTTGTTATATATCTTTGTGTATACTTTGGGGACGTTATTAAGTGGGTTAATGTGTTAGCTGATAAAAGCATAATTTAATCTCATAAAAAGTGACTAAATTCTGAAAACACTCCAGTATGGTAGTACAACAGTGAGCCAAGAAACCTAGGTTCTAATCCCAGCCCTGCCAACTCTGAAAGACTGTGGCTAAGTTTCCTTACTTCAGTTTCCAAATTTGAGGTCAGGGCTTCAAAAATTTCTCCCAACTTTAAGGTTACATGCTCAACTTTGCCCATTTTCAGTGACACCATTTCTTGTGTCTCCCTTGCCAATGATTCATTGGCTAATCAGAAAAATACCAAATGAACAGCTTCTTCTCCACTATCTTAAATAGCCAGAAATGAACACATTCTTCCCTGCCCCAAAAGACCTTACCTGCTATAGAATTAAAAGAAATAAAGCACTACCAGGTAGTAAAAGGAATGCAGTGCTCTGACAAGATCTTAATTGACTCACTAAGTTATGGAGATTTTAGGCAACAATTTACCCTGTTCTTAAATTTTTAAAGTAGTTGCCATAGCAACTCCTAGACACAGCATATGGTATGTCTGGTACCTCCAAGATAACAGAGCAGATTCTTGAGGAATTTTCCTTACAATATGTTATGAACTTTTGTACTTTTTAGTGTTTCACTGGGCAATGTTATAAGGTGCTAGTATTCACTGATAGTTTTCTATATATTTTAAAGCTTGTTTGACGTATTTGTCAATCATGCAAAAAAAATCCCTTTATGTTTCTCATATCCATTATCATCTTTTCTTCATTACAAAAAATCATAATAACTACAATAGAAAAATTAGCAAATGAACAGGTAATCCTAAAGGAATAAATATAAATAGAGAGTAAACCATATGGGAAATGTCCTGCTCACTTACAGGGAAGGAAGGAAAATTAAAACTAGATACTATTTTTCACTGATCAATTTGGTAAAGTGTTGAAGAAGTGGCAGGAGTTTAAACTGGTACTGTCATTCTGGTATGTAATTTGGGAATATAAATTCAGAGGCTTTTAAACGATCTTGCCACTTGGTCTAATAATTTCACTGCTATGGGTATTTCCAAAGGACTTATTTTTTAAATACAGAAATATTGCTGTGCAAGAATTTCTGTAGAAGAATTACTTATAATTATAAATTGGAAATAATCTTAATACACAATAAGAGGAGATTTAAAAATAAAATGTATGTAACCAATCTCCTTGTATTGGGCATTTAGATTGGATTCACTGTTTTTCTATTAAAAATTATGGTGCATCTTTATTATTATAAATTTTGGTGTTAGCTATGGATTGAATTTTATCCCCCCAAAAGATATGTCCAAGTCTTAACCCCAGTCCCATGAGTGTGACCCTATTTGGAAATAGAATCTTTGATGAGTTAAGATGAGACCAAATTGGACTAGGATGGACCCTATGTCCTTATAAGGAAAGGAAATTAGGACACAGAGAGAGAGCCAGCCATGTGATGGAAGCAGAGATTGAGTTATGCTGCCACAAATCAAAGATGCCCTGGATTGCCAGGCACTTGTAAGAAGCCAGGAGAAAGACATGGAATGGATTCTCCCCTTTAAGAGGAAGCATGGCCCTTCTGACACCTTGATTTCAGACTTCTAGCCTCCAAAACTATGAGACAATAAACTTTTTTGTTTTAAGTCATCCAGTTTGTGGTACTTTGTTATGGCAGGCCAACAAATTAAGACAGTACTATTATAAATTATAGTACAAATACATATAATAAATAAAAACAGGATTTTTAACAATATTGACATATGAAAAAAATCAGTTTATCCCTGCAAAACTGTAAAGTGACTATGGTGGACACACCCTGAGCTCACCCCCAGTGAGGCATATGTCTGCATAATCCCCTACCCTTGAGTGCAGGAAGAAATGAGAACTTGCTTCCAACCAGTGGAATATGGCAAAGGCAATGGGATGTCATTCCCATGATTATGTTATATTATATAAAAATCCACCTTAGGAGACTAGAGAGAGAAAGATTATCCTGCTGTCTTTGAAAATGCAAGCTGCTGTGTGGCAAGAAACTGCCGGCAGCCTCTAGGAATTGTGGGCGGTTTCCAGCCAACAACCAGAGACACTAGAATCCTCAGTCACAGAAACACAAGAAAGTGAATTCTGCAAACAACCTGAATGAGCTTAGAAGCAGATTTTTCCAGATGAGCCTGCAACCCGGCCAATGCCTTTATTGCATTCTTATGAGATACCTATGCTGTGCCTGGACTCCTGACCAACAGACACCATGAGATAATACATGAGTGTTGTTGCTTTCAGCTGCTAAGTTTGTGGTAATTTATTGCACAGCACAGAAAACAATGACAGTGGCTGCCTCTAGAAAGTAAAAATTTTTTCCAATTTTCCTTTCTTATTTGTACATTTCTAAATTTTTATAACAAAAATTAATTGCTTTTAAATTCATAAAAGAGTATTTTTAACAAAATCATCTGTAAACAAAAAATGGTGAATAAGTAACTAGAAGTGGTACCTAATTATGCTCTGCAATATTTTAGCTGATTTTGAATTTGGTAAAAGAAAATTTTAAAAATGTACAATGAAAATATAGCACTAAGATTATCCCAGATTTCTGGGTTTTAAAAATAATTTTAACAGAAGATTTTTGTTTAAGTCATGTTAAAGTAGACTGTTTCTGAAATTTTAAGCTTTCTATATTTAATAATGCCTGCTGGGAGAGGAAAGGAAATCATACTTTTAAATGTTCCTTTCCAATTTTGACCATGACTCAAAATGGAAAAAGTTATGTTGATTGTGGCTAAATGTTCTCCTTTTTAGAGGCCATTATGCACTTTAAATTCTCTCTTGGCATTTTAATTTCGTTTTACAAAATAAATCCCAACTGACAACAGAATAAAGCAAATTCTAAGTCAACTAAGCGAAAAAGTGTCACTGCAAACAGAAAGAACTTTGCAAACTGATGTAACATTTCATATGTCTCCTGAACCTAAATTCTGAAAGTCATAACAGGGAAAAAAAACATGGGAGTGGGGGATGGAGGGAAATACTAACAACTGAAACCATCTACACAACTTATTGTCTCCAACATGACTTTACTATTCAAAATCTCTGCATTAACATAAATATACCATTCTAGGAAACTCTTGTCCAGGAAGATGAATATTGCAATAAATATTGTTTGTTTCAGGAAACTCCTCAAACTACTTTTATCTGAACACTAGACTACTCAACTTACTGTTATTAGGGAAAATATACCCTTTTCAAGACAGCGGATAGCTTAACTAAGCTCCTCAAATTACTGTTTACTTTTCAAGATTTGCTTTGAAACCTCCATCTTGCTGCGTCCACTAATTTGAAACTATGATATCATGAATTTTGCTCACTCTCAATCAAACCTTAAAAGACCTATCTTATTTCAAAACACAAAACTTCATACATATGTCACAATTATCCATCCCTCTCAGAGATGCAACTAAGATTCTGTCAAGATAGTGATCTCTCATACTGCAATAATAAACTCAGCTTTGCTTTATTAACAGGCTACTTCAGTGGTATTTTCAGCATTCAACAATCTTGAAGATTCCACTCATATCCAGTAGTGATCTCCTTGCCCTAGTAGTTCAAGATCCTGGACTAGGAAACAGTGCTTCTTGAAGTCCCCTTGAGCCTCGCTCAGGACACTCCTTGTCCACAGTGAGTAAAGTCATTGGCTATGAGGTTCAATTTATTATTTTTTTTAATTTCCCTAAATGTCAAGTATATTTTGTTTCTAGGAATATGAAACACTTTTTAGGGATTCTTTGATTATCCATTAAGATTTGCAAAACTTTTATCCTTAGGAGAGACCTGACAATTTTCTAACAATACTATTAGTTTCAATCTGTCCTTATCATTTGTTGTGCATCTATGTGTAGAACTTCATAATGAAAAAGGAGGGCATAAAACCATGTGCCAGTTTGGATATATTATGTCCCCCAGAAAAGCCATATTCTTTATTGCAATCTTGTGGGGGCAGACTGATTTGTCTGTTGATTACAGCAGAACCTCTGAATTATTTCCATGGAGGGGTGGACCCGCCCATTTAGGGTGGGTCTTAATAAGATCACTGGAGTCCTTTAAAGGGAGCTCACACAGAAATCAGAGAGAACAAAATGTCTCAAGAGAAGCTGAAAGAGACATTTTGGAGACAGCCGTGGAAGGTTATTCTTGGAGATGCCTGAAGATGCAGTTAGAAGGATGCTTGGAGATGCTAAGCTAAGAGATGAAGCCCAGAGTTTGCCCCAGAGAAGCTAAGAGAGGATCCCTAGCCTCTTAGTATCATCCTGGGAGAAAGAAGCAAGGATGCAGAGGAGCTGAGAGAGAGGAGCTAAGACAGAAGCCCGGAGACATTTTGAAGAAAGACATTTTGAAACACATCCTGGGAGCAAAGAACCAGGAGATGCCAGCCATGTGGCTTTCCCGCTGACAGAGGTGTTCTGTATGCCAATGGCCATTCTTGAATAAAGGTATTCTCTTGTTGATGCCTTAGTTTGGACACTTTTATGGCCCTAGGACTATGAATTTGCAACCAAATAAACCCCCTTTATAAAAGCTGATCCATGTCTGGTATTTTGCATAACAGTAGCATTAGCAAACTGGAACAGCTCATAATAAGACCATTCCTTGAGCCAGAAGGTTTCTGTTCAGACTGGTATAATATGAACAAACTCTGCCCTAGATCAACTATCAAAATGTCCTAAGAGGGGTAAGACGGCACCATAGGGAGCTTCAAGACTTAGTTCATCCTCCAGGGCAGCTAGTAAACTGCCAGGAACTGTCTGAAACAACTGTTTTGGGGTTCCAGAGGCAAGAAGAGCACTGTACACCCTCCAGGGAAAAGTGGAAGGAAAAGACTGATAAACTGCAGTGAAGAACTGTGAGTAAAACTCTCCATGCTGCAGAGGCTGGTACCCATCCCCTACTCTCATGGGAGGCCACCCTGGGATCCAATCCCTGTCAGGACATAAAAGTCCTCCTCCCCAAGAACAGGGGTGGGGCATGGCCAAGCAACTTTTGGTTAGCGAATTCCGAAGACTGGGTCCTGGCTCTGCGGGCTACTTCAGTTTCAACCAGACCAGGATAAAAAGCCTCCTGCAGTTCCTGTTTCAACCCTTGACAAGGATGGAAGTGGGAGAATTTAAAGTCACAGTGCCTTTCTAGGGCTGTGGGGAACAGTTTGCTGAAGCTACTAGTTCAGCAAAGTGGTGGGATAACAACTAAAGGAATCAAATATCTACTAATATATTTAACTAAGGATGTAAAGGACCTGTACACAGAAAACCACAAAACATTGCTAAAATAAATCAAAGAAGACCTAAATAAATGGAAGGACATTTCGTGTTCATGTATTGGAAGACTAAATATAGTTAAGATGTCAATTCTACCTCAATTGATTTACATATTCAACACAATTCCAATCAAAATTCCAATAGCCTACTTTGCAGAAATGGAAAAGCCAATCATCAAATTTATTTGGAAGGGCAAGGGGCCCCAAATAGCCAAAAACATCTTGAGAAAGAAGAACAAAGTTGGAGGACCCACACTTCCTGGCTTTAAAGCATATTACAAAGCTATGGTGGTCACAACAGCATGGTACTGACATAAAGGTAGATGTATTGATCAATGGGATCAAACTGAGAGTTCAGAAACAGATCCTCACATCTCTGATCAACTGATTTTTGACCCGGCTGTGAAGTCCACTCACAGATCAGTCTCTTCAACAAATGGTGCTGGAAAAACTGGATATCCATACCCAAAAGAATGAAAGAGGACCCCTATCTCACACCTTATACTAAAATTAACCTAAAATTGATCAAAGACCTAAATATAAGGGCTAAGACCATAGGAGAGCTAGAAGAAAATGTAGAGAAGCATCTTCAAGATCTTGCAGTAGGGAGTGGTTTCTTAGACTTTACACCCAAAGCACAAGTAACAAAAGAAGAAATAAATAAATGGGACCTCCTCGAAATTAAATACTTTTGTGCTTCAAAAGACTTTGCCAAAAAAGTGAAGAGGCATCCTACTTGATGGGAGAAAGTATTTGGAAACCACATATTCAAAAGTTTTTAATATCCAGAATAATATTAAATGGTATTATTGGTAACTAGCTCAACCATTATGTGAGTTTTTTAGATGGCAAATACCACAATAGGCCAGGAATCCAGAATTCTAAAATTCCCTATTACAATGTGTCTAGAAAGGGAGTTCCCTACCTCCACCAAACACTTGAGGACCTTTTGTGATAGTAGATTTTTTAACCAAATTGCACAGAGCAGAGCATGGATGAGAACTAGAGAACTAATAGTGTATATTCAAAAATAGTCTCATTTTCACAGATCTTACAAGTAAGACACATACACTACACAAACTCCACCCAAAGCTCTTTTGCTTTAGAGAGACCCAGTGGTCTTGGTATACATCTTCATTGACTGGAGCCAGACCACTCTTAATGTGTGGTACCAAAATGTTACAAAATGCTGTTTAAAACACCATAGGGGTGGTGTTTTTCCCCCCAAAACATATTAATGGTGGCCATCAACAACTAGTATTGAATGGGCTGTTTCTTGGCTACTACCTGCAGGCTAGACAGGGTATAGTTACTTTGGCACAGAAATGCCTGTCCTCAGGACAGTTTCAGATTATCACCTAGGGTCCATTTTGGGCCTTCAATTTTCCCTCTTAAGAAAAGGGATTATAAGGTAATTCAAGAAGTAGGGAAGATGGACCTCAGTATGAGGACCAAAACTCTGATCACTCAAGGGATTTTTGGATTGCTCTTTGTGGCATCCCATGGCCTGAGCAAAACAGGCCTGCAGATCTTTAGTGCACAGCAGTCTGCATGACCTAGGCAGCTAATGTTTAACCTATTGTCTTTCTAAGCCAATAAAGAGAAAAAGGGTAAATTGACCTTAAAATGTAACTTTATGCAAGCAGGCAGGCAGTGAGAGGCTGTTAGTCTCACAAAAAGAGCAAAATGTAATTGTTCAAGTGCTATTCTAGTTCTTCCTACACCACCCCCCAGGTCAGAATGACCTGTTCCTGCATCTATGCTGCCCCCACCCTTAGGAAGGCCTTTGTCTTAACCCTTATAAAAGGCTTCTGTTCTCTTTGCATCTTGCAGTCACTTCCCTGCGAATGTGATGCCTGCCCGGCCTGAGAGAGCCGTTATGATCTCTCCACAACTTCTCATCCTGTAAGTAAGCCCTGAATAAAGGTTCATGTATCAGAACATGCCTGTTGTGTTCTTCGGCCCTTGGATTGGCCTGGCCCTCTTGGGCTACGACACTCTTTTTTTTTCCCTAAGCCTCTTGACTTGATCCTTTACTAGAAACCCAGAACAGATTGCTATGGTTCAGAGAATAGCAAGGGCCTAGACAATGCCTCAAGGCTGTAGAATCTCTGATAAGTTCATGAAATTGGTTAGGCGGTGGTTTAAAACAGAGCCATTTTAGATATATTGGCCACTCAAGGAGAATGTGTGCTGTTTTAAGAGAATAATGCTGTGTTTACATTTTCTGGAATCTTTAATATTACTAAAACACCCAAAGTTAAGCAAGGAAATCATAAAATTAAATAATATGTCTTATGACCTCATATCTGGTTTCGTGGACTCTTTGGTTTGGAGATGGGATCTGTTCTCTAGGTTTAATTTGGCTGCTCTCTCTTGATGAAGTAGACTACAAACTCTTATCATATCCTTCCCTTAATAATTGTCTATGTTGCAGTGTTTAGCTGTATGATACCCAGAGCTTTAAATGCTTCTGCGCAGCAGCTATTCCAACAAATGATCCAACAAATAATCATCCAACAAAAAGAACAGGAAAATATGAATCTTCACAAATGGAAACAACCGCCCTTAGAAATTTGATAATTGGTCACAACACCTCAGATGGCAGTAAAATCTGCATTGATCATAGATGTTAAAAGTCTAAATGTTAGCCAAGACTGAAGAATAACTACACAGTGGGGACACCAATAATCAAAACCGTGTACACCCATGCAGCGTACTGTCTGCATTAACATGACTGTTATTCCAAGAAACTCTTGCCCAGGAAGATGAAGTTGCAAATAACATTATTCAAACACTAGACTACCGTACGTACCCTCCCTAGAATAAATACTCCCTTTCAGGATAATAAATCACTCAACCAACTCATCAAATTACTATTTACTTTTCAAGACTCACTTCAAAATCCTCACCTCAGTGTATCTACCAATCTAAAACTATTATATCATAAATTTAACTCCCTAACCAAATCCCCGACATTAAAGACCCATATTAACCCAGATCCCCAAAAATCTCACAAATATCCTGCTTTTCCTCTCCCGCTCCAAGGTACTATTGATACGCTGTCAAGGTGGTAATTTCCCTTACCACAAAAGGCAATATACTCAGCTGTGTTTATCAACAGGCTATTTTGGTGGCATTTTCAGGAAGCCAACATTCAATAGTACCTAAAGTTTGGTAGCTTATTTTAGCCAAATAGAAATGTATGATGACACAGCAGGAGCAGACCTTAAACCAAGCCTGGGCATTGTATTTCTAATGTTCATACATAAGCAAAATAGGTATAATTCAATTTAAAGCTAGAATAGAAAATTTCTCATTAAAAAAAGAAAGAATATCCAGTAGAATTGAATCAACATGTTTGCCAAGTGGCTCCCAGATGATATGAATATTATATCCTAGAAGTAACAATTTTAGATTCTGAGAAGAATTATTTTAAAATGGGATGTGAAGGTTCCTTAGTCATAAATCAGCTCACATAATTATTGTAGGAAAGTGCATGATGAATAAATAAACAGCCACAATGAGCTAAGCAGTGTAAGTACCATGAAGATAATGCTTTATAGTCCTAAATAGACATTTCCTTTTCTGCTGCCTATTTTTCTTTAAAGATACTATTTACAGAATATTTTTTGAGACATAAGGAGGAGATATTTTCTCTGGTAATTAGGTCAAGGGCTTCCTGTTCCTCCCAAGAGAGTGAACTAGCATGGGCTATTAGCTGCCTCCTCTAAAATCAAGCAAGAAGGATAGAAGTAGCAAAAATGAGAGGCAGAGGAGGAAACCATGAGAAACCCTAGGGTGAAGAAAGGTGTTTTACAACATGGAACAGAGAGTGACAAGGAGATCCTGAAAGGAAAGTTTGGAATTAAGTATCAAACAAACTCAGCCAGGCAAGTGAACACACAGCCATGAAGAAACTCACTGAGTACTCTATTGAGGAAGAAAAGCCAGGAGTTTTTAAATGCTAGGAAGCAGGGGCAGGGAATGTTGTGCATTTATAGTGGCTAAGCTAATTAAGGCTTGAAAAGAGTCCTGGGGTCTGTACACAATTGGTTAAAACATGTCCCATTGTTCCTTAGTCAAGAAAGGGTCTTCTATCAGGTCCAGTAAAGGTCTGGAATCCCAAGGTTGCTCAAAGTTCATGGTCCCTTATTAACTTCAGTGGGTTAGAATCAGCTGTGATGAAACCCAACAATCAGCTCCTGGACAACTCTTGCATTAAGAAGAAACTTTCCTTTACAAAACCTTTTTAGTTCTGCTCCTGGTTCTCTGTTCCTTACCTTGGGAGATTCCTTGCCTGCCCCTTCAGTGCAGCAACTGGAGGCAACAGCTCAGGTTGCCAGTGTCGGTAGAAGATATCAGGGCAGTGCAAAAACACCTGTGGGGAAGAAGATGAAAACAGGTATGGACTCACATTCATTCCTCTACCTCCAGCTCCTCCAAGTCTCAGGGCTGGTGGAGACCTGCTTCTTCCTAAGATCCTAAGGTGTTGCCAGATGGTGAAGCAATATCAGAAATGGTTAGCAAGGGTCCTGTGGTGCCAAGGGCTTTTCACTGTGCACCTCACACTTTCGTAGAGGATTATAGACTGACCTTTGGCCCTTCCCCACAGTAGCCCATCCCCAGCCCCCAAAAGGGAACATGAGCTCAAAGGCCAGACTACTTAGACACCTAAGGAGGTCAACCACTATAATAAAAGTCAACAACTTGAACAACATATATCAACTAAAGTGGAAATATTAAAACAAGAGTATAAAATAAATATAATAAGTGTAATTAAAGTGATGAGGTGATAAACAATATAAAACAATAACAAGAAGTTAATTTTTTTATAAAGAGCTGGGCCAGTTTCTGAGAAATGTACATTAGAAGTTTACCAACAATGTGACTGACATTAGTACTTAAAGATCAGTGACATACTGGGAGGAAGAGCAGAATTAAGCATGTTATTCTACTTCTAATCTAATTATGTTGTGGTGTTATGGAAAGTTTAGTTGTGAGTTAAAAATTTTAAAACAACTGGAATTGTGAATCACAGCTAATACTGATATATTATGTTTAAAATTCTTTTTCCAACTCCTACACCTGTATATTAAAAAAAAAAAGACTCAATCCAAAAGCTTTTCTGACATATATTTGAAAGAAATAAAGAGTTCAGAATCAAAACTTTTGTTTTCCACATTTTCTGTATTGAAAGTACATGCTTTTATAAGAAAACAAAACTTTATTTTCAGAAAAGAGGGGTTTCTTCTCCCTCGGAAATGAGAAACATCATTTGGTTGTAACACAGTCCATTGATCACAGACTATCTAAACCTGCTACCACTAAGAATCAATGCTAAGTAAGCAATAGGTAATGTTTCCCCATGCCTATATTTGATTTCCACAATTACATGCATCCAAATCAATATTCACACATTGCAATGCACACAATATAAGCTTTTGCTTTTTTGTTTTATTTTTGGATTAAGCTCTCAGTATGTGCTCCTCTCTGCATAAATGATCCATAGCAAGACCACACAACACCTTTATACGTTATTCATCCATGCACTTTCCTAAAATAATTACGTGAACTGATTTATGACTAAGGAACCTTCACATCCCATTTTAAATAGGATCGCCCAAGGAAAATCTAGAGAGAAAAGTAAATAAATAAACCAAGAGTGTTCTATAGGAAAGACTGTAGGTCTAATGATTCTGAAGTTGATACACATAAAAACCCAAATTCATTTCAGCCTTTTTCCTTTAAAACTTCTGATTCCCATACAAATAACGTGGATGATGATAAACAAAGCAACAAGACTCCTGATCTTCCCTTTCACTCATCAACTTGGGCCTCTTTCAGGGTTCCCTGTCTCAGTAACTGATCTCACCATCCCTCCAGTTGTGCAAGCCTGGAATTCATCTGTAAGCTCCCTCAACTCCCATGTCCAGTCCATCCCCAAGTCCTGTGGATTTTGCCTCCTGGACATCTCTCAAATCTGTCCATTAATGTCTGTGTCCATTGCCACCATGCTAGAGTGTAAGATAAACTGAGGCAATTTTTAAATGTTGTTAAAGTTTATTTGGGCAACAATTTGAGAATTGAGAGGCACAAAATTGAAAGTTGTAAGGAGCTCTGCCAAGGGAATGGAAAGAGGAAGTTTATATAGGGCAAATCTGAAAGCAAATGAAATTTTTCCGTTTGGATTTCTAAGCTGCACTGCCTTATTTGTACTGTTTGCTGTATAAAGCCCTTTTCTAAGGTGTCTGTTTCTGATTGGCTGGCATTAAAGTTCCAGAAAGCAGAAAGCTCCCTCTCCCATGTTTTGATCATTTACTTGGGTTTGTCGATGAGGGAATGGCCAAGGCTAGTTCTTAAAGGTTTTCAGGACTACTGTTGACTTGGGCTTATCATATTGTAGTCATTTGGCATATCTAGGTGGAGCTTGCATAGGAGTAACGTCCAGGACAGCGTCTTGACTCGATTTGAATTCTCTTAGCCACTAGAATCTTATTTTGTTGCTTTTCTTTTCCCCTTTTTGGTCAGAAAGTCACCCTCAATACCTTGATGCCAAGGTCAGGCTCGTTCCCGGAATCCATGTCCCACATCACCAGGAAGCCTCATTCATCTTGGGGGTCCTGTCCCATGTCAGGGGGAGGGTGATGAATTTATTTGCAGAATTAGGCTTAGAGAGATAAAGTCCACATTTGCCTGCTCCATAATTCTTAAACATGTAATTAGCAGGAGTTTAGGATGATGGAGAGTTATGGACTCCTAAGACCAGGAAGAACCCATTTTAAACTGGGTCTTTTGTACGCTCAGCACTTGCTTTCTGTCCTTTTCAAAGGGTGGGTGTCCCCTGGGCCCAGTACAGTTCTAATATGCCCAAATAAACCTTGGAGAGCTCAACATAAAGCCATGGAGCTCATGTACAAGAGAAGCCTATCTGCAACCTCCACAAGCAGGGATAAAACAGTGAACACAAAATGGCCCCACAGGTACTTTTGCCTCCTTACTCCTTTCTGTAGCAGGGGGAGAGTGGAGAGCCCCATCAGGGGTCTCCTTGGGATCCCATTTCTGATGCCAAATTCTGTAAAAGGTAAACTGAGGCAATTAAAAAATTCTGTTAGTTTATTTGGACAACAAATGACTCACAAATTGGGTAGTACTAAACTGATAGGGTAAGGCTATCCTCCGAGGGAGTGGAAAAGGAAAGCTTAGGGCAAATGTAGAAGCAAGTGAGGAAAATTTTCTGATTGGATAGCTAAGCTGCTTTGCCTATTTTGGACTGTTTCCAATGGAAAGCCCCTTCCAAAGGTACCTATTACTGATCGTCTGGCATTAAAGCTCCACCTCTTGGTACCACAAGCCTGTACAGAAGGTCTGCTTCTCCCGAGTTTTGATCATGTTACTTGGGATTGTCAGTCATGGATTGGCCAAGGTGTGGCAGCCCGGGGGTCCGAACCCCCCTCCTTGAGGGAAAAGGTGGAGCCTTGAGCACACAGGCAGCGTGGCCAGACCACAGACATTGGCGGTGATTGAGCCTTATCACTGTCGGTAGTTAACTTTCAGGAGACTCAGCTGAGGCTTCTTTGTAACCAAATCCAGCAAGTCTCTGCTGAACTATATAAGGCACTCCTCTTCCTCTTGTTGGCATAGATCATTGACTTCCATTTCCCAACCGGTGGCCATTGGGAAAAATCCTCCTGTAAGTAAGTCCCTAATTAAAACTCATGAGTAACTTTACATTGTGTGTTTTTTGGTCTTGGGTTGTGTCAGGCTGGGGCATTCAAGGTTTGTCACCCAACTCTAATGGTGTCCTCTATTTTATTTTCACAAGAGCAAGCTATTGTCATCTCTGCAGCAATCTTCTAATTGATCCAGAATCCACTGATTCCTTCTCCAAACTGCAGTCAAAGAGGACTTTTCCCAATTTAAATCTGATATGACCCACCTCCCCCTACCTCACTGTCAAAAATAAAACAAATACATTTAAGCTAAAAAATTAAAAGCTAAATATTTCCTTATCAAACAAGAAAACACCTGCAAGTTAAGAAATTGCCAGGTCCTCTACCAGTGCCAGAGGTGTTTAAGTCCCAAAAAAAGGGAGAATTCATGGTGGTTATACTAAGGAAGCACTGAAAACTAGCACTCTGGTTTGGATAAAATGAGTCTATAGGTCTTTACATAGTTGGTTAAAACAAATGAATCCCATTGTCCATTGGTCAGGAAAGATCTTCAGTTAGTTCCAATAAGAGACTAATGTCATGGGGGGGGGGGTGGTCTTTCAAAGTTCATGGTCTCTCAAAGTTCATGGTCCTTTATCACCTTCAGTTGTTTAGAACAAGGTGTGATGAAACACAATGGCAATATCTCTTTTAATATACCCCATGCAAGTAGTGCTATTTGAAGAAAATTTTCCTTTTACACACTCCTTCATTTCCACCTTCAATATTTCTGGCACACCCCTCCCCTTACTGTATGATCTGACCCTTTTTACCTCTCCATCCCAGTTTTGCCCTGTGATCCTCGTTAAGCCCTGCCCATATACTGGCCTCGTCTTGTTTCTGTTCATCCAATCCTTTGTTCTCCCTCTTACTACGTTGATAAATACTGTAGTATTTATCTTACCACCACCACCCCCCCACACACACACTGCCCCTTTAGCTTAGTTAACTTGACTTTCTTAAGATCTCAGCTCAATTGTCATTTCCTTCTAGAAGCTCTCCCTGGCCTTCCAGTACAGGTCAGACTCTTTCATTACACACTTGCCAGCGAAACCTGTTTCTTTTCTTTCAGGCATTTATCTCAGTTTAGTTCATTAGTAGGTTTACTAACATTAGTAAATGTTTCCTCCCCCTGACTAAAAGCTTTCTGACAAAATGGAATGTATTTCCTTTTGCTCACCATTGTATCCCCAGTATTTTTTATCATGCCAAACAGATTAGGTGCTCAAGAAATTCTGATTGAATGAGTCAATGAATCAGAATGATGGATAGATGAATCTATCTTTTCCAATTGGAAGTTGTGACTGTAAACTAACAGAAGAAAAGAAAACCTTATGAAGGTCTTAGTTTGTCCTGTTTTACGTAAATTTTATGTATAAGTACGAAGAAATTTGATCTATAGTTTAAATAAAGTATTTGGTAAGATGAGGTAGCAAATAGGAAGAAAGGAAGTGACAGAATCTTCAATTATTTCCTCAAAGCTGCCATTAATGTAAGATCTTGAGAAATCATTCTGAGCCCATCACTCCTAGGCCAATCTTCAAATGCAGGGTGATTGTACTTCAGGTCTATAGTACCAGCCTAAATTCACAATTTCATTATTTTTTGTCAGTTGATCACACAGCTTTAATGTTAATTAAATGTAACTGTTTTTGTCCTTGTGCCTTTTGTTTTAAAAGCTATAGCTTTCATTTTTAAATCAAAGTAACCATATTCTTTAAAAACATTTTTATGTAAATATGCTTTCATTAACTTAGTGGTTATCTGATGCAACAGTCTGAGGGAAAAAAAAAGAATGCCTGAAATGCACAAATGGCACTAAAAACTATAAAATAATTGAAGCTCAAAATATTGTCTGAATTTAAGAATTATGAAATCACTGGAGGAATTCAGATTATGTAATTTATTAAGGCATCATCCTCCAGTACTCACAATCATTATCATTGGACCCATTTTAAGAATTGCCTACTTTCACACTAGACAAATTAACTCACAAATTTTTCAACTCCCTCCTGAATGATAGTGAAAGAAGATAGCCCCACAGAGACAAAAAGAACAGAAGACACCACAAGATAAAAGTTTGGAAGCCAGAAAGCAGATGGACAATGTTATTTACTTATCAGGCCAGAAGAAACATAAACTGAAGCCTGGAGGAGCAAGCTGATGAACAGCAAGCAGATTCTTAACCTGCCTCAGAACCTGGAAGGCTTGCAAATTGGAAGCACCTGGAACCTTGGAAGAAAGTGGTACAGGATAGGGCTGGAGACTGGAGAATTTGTTCAAAGACCTTATGAATAGCAGAGAGATTTTCGCATCTGCTCTCCAAGTAGCAAGATGAGTTCCCCTCTCCTTCGCTGGCAGAAATTACTCTCTGGTCTTGGGAAATCAGATACTGCTAAGGGCAGAAGGGCCATAATTAAAGCAGAGAAATTAACTTCTTTTAGTTTTCAAGGCTTCTATGACAAATACAATGTAACAGTTTGCTTAAACAACAGGAATTTATTGGCTCACAGTTTTTACATCAGCAAAGTGATGCTTTCTCCCTGAAGACTGTGGCATTCTGGTGGTAGCTGATGGTGATCCCTGGGCCCCTTGACTTTCCCATTACATTGTGATGTACATGGCAACGTCCTCTCCTTTCTCTGAGTTTTCACTGACTTCCAGCTTCCAGACTCTTCCTGTGGCTTTGTCTTTTGCCTCCAATTTCCTTTGCTTATAAGGACTTCAGGCATACTGGATTAAGGCCCACCTACATTCAGTTTGGGTGCACCTTAACTAATAACATCTCCAAAGGGCCTATTTACGAACGGGTTCACACCCACAGAACCAGGGGTTAGGAACTGAACTTGTCTTTTGTAGGGGACATGATTCAATCCCCAGCATAACTAAGAGTCAACATACAAAATGGTAAAACCCTACATTCCCTTCCTCTGTTTAACTCCCAGATGTTGGTAGCCAATTTCAAACCTCCAAGGCAGGAAATTAGAAAAAAGTGACCAGCTCAAAAGAAAAGGTCTATGCATACTGACATTTGAGGGTCCCCCAAAGAAAGGTTCAACACAGCCTATACCAACCAATAAACACCCACTTCAAAATCTGAGAACCTTATTAGCATATTAGTGCATCATTCTTAAATGTGGACCACAAAGTGTCATTTGTCAAAATTCCATTGATCTTTCAAGGTCTTCTCAACCATCACTTTCTCCATGAGGATTTTTCCTAAGTCACCAACTTAATATGGCATTAACTATTTTCTATCTTTTTGCGTAGTTATTAATCTATCTTAACTCCTATTAGATAAGTGCTCTCCTGGACAGCTGGGATGTGTCTATATATTCCAGTTACCTTCTGAACAGCTGCACTTAGATGTTCATATTTTCCTCAAACTTAGCATGTCCAAAATGGAACTTATTATCCCTCTTTCACTAAATAGCACTTCCATCTACCCAGTTGCCCATGCTAGAAATCCACCCTCTTCTTACTTCTTCATAGCCAATCTTCCAAGAAATCCATCTTCTTCCTATATGTATCTCAAATACAAATCTACCTCTTCTCCCTTACTGAAAACACGTCAATGGTTTCCCATCCCACTTGGGTAAAATCTGAGCTCTTTAAAAAGGCTGACAATACCTTGCACATCTGCCTTCTGCCTTCCTCTCCAGCTTCTAAGTCCCCTTCTCTCTCTAGAATCAGAACCTTCGCAAGATTTCTTCCCTCTACTTAGAATACTCTTCCTGCCACTCCTTCCCTGGCTACCTCCTACTCATCTCTTAGGTCTCAAGCAAGACACAAAGCTTATCAGGTCCCCCTATTATCTTTTTGCATGACACTCCATAGCACCCCGTAATTTTCCTTCATAGCATTTATATTTTGTATATAACATGTATATTATAGAATTATTTATTTAATATCTGCCTCACATATGACCTGTAAACACCATAAAAGTAGGAAAATGCTGTTTTGCTTTTCTCTGTATCACCAGTACAAGGAGTGATATATAATAGGAACTCAAATATTTGTTGAATCAACATGTGAATTTCACTGGATAAAAGAATGATGATATTTAAGTTTACCTGAAAGCCCAGTGCCTGGTGGGTGTAGGAACGGAAGAGAAAAATCAGACAGGCAAAGTATTATCAAAATAGTATCTTTAATATATGGCAACAGAACAGATGTGGAAGACCAAGAAAAAGTTAAATCTTAGGTCTGCTGATGATTCAGATCTAAGTGTCTGGGAAAAGGGCAGTGCCAGAAAAATAAGAAAAAGTAGAAAGCTGCTATTTGGGGTGGGAGATGAATTTAGATTTGGATGTATTGAGTTAGAGAAGCCACTTATATTTAGGTTGAAACTGCAGCATGCATTTGGGACTGTAGATCTATAATGCTGAAAAGAGGCTGAGATTAGAGATAAAGTCATTGTGGGGTCATGTTAAATACTCCAACTATGGCTCTTTCCAATGCATGCATATTCCCAGTGCATCCTGGACTTACCTTTTGTAAAGCTTCTCACCCTTAAAATAACTTGTTCAATGTTCGACTTGAAAGGTACCCCCGATCGCCAGAGAGGAGAGACAGCTGAGGAGTTCAGGCAAAGTTTATTCTGAGAGTGGAAAGGAGCCCGCCTGGGAAGCTCACGAAGTAGAGTCTGCACCAGAGGGGGCAGGGAGAATGCGTTATATTATAAGCAGGTTCGCGCCAGGGAAACTGTGAAGAGAGGAGGAGGAGGAAGGAAAGTTTGTAGCAAAAAGTTTTTAGTTGATGTCAGCCCTGGATAAGGGGGGTTAATCTCGTATTGCCGCGGGCTGGTTTCCATCAAGTCCTCGGAGGCTGCTGTCATTCTTTCTGCATATCTTGAGACCTATTATCCTGGTCTTTTGGGTGAGGGGGGTTAAGGGCGGCGTTATGCCTCTGTAGCGACTTTCTGCTGAGGAAGGTGGTAGTTGTCGGAGGCGGGTGGGTAGCTTGCTTGCCGAGTTTTGAGATGCTTATTTTGATGATTCCCAATTGGTTTGTGAAGAAGCAGCATTGTTCCTGTAATAGAGCACAAATGCCTCCATGGGCAGCGGTTAGAAGGTCTTGAAAAATGCGTGGCTGTGGGTGGAATTTGGGAGAGGAGGGTATATGGGTTGGGGACCATGGGGTGTATGGGGATTACGGCTTGGTTGATGGCCCTGCAGTCTGGGATTAGGCGGTGTGTGCCTTTGGGCTTGCGGACGGGTAGAATGGGGGTGTTACATGGAGAGTGGGTTAATTTTAAGAGGTTTCGGCTGAAGAGCTTTTGTATAATTGGTTTGAGACCAAGAAGGTGTGTAATAGATATGGGGTATTGGGAGATTGCGGGGTACTTGGAGGGATTTTTTTGTTTGTGGGTAAGATAGAGAAGTAAGGGGGTGAGTCGGGATTGGTTTGCTCAGGGTAGGATAAATTGATGTCATTAGTGTTCAGGGTAAGATAAAGAGTTGACATCAGGGAGGTTATTACATTATGGAAAATTGTTTATGCTCTTGCTCAGTCTGCTTCATTAGCTAAGAGTGGGTTTTATGTAAATAGTCATGTCTATTGTGGGAGAGCTTCTAAGGGTATGTTGTGTAGGTGTTGGAGGTGGGGAGTTTTGCCTAACAGGTCTTTCCCCACCAAACTGTTAAGTTCCAAGAAGAAAGTACTGCTCTATCCTTAGGAAAGAAGCCCTTAGTTTCCCTACACTTGAGAACAGTGTATTCAGGAAAACCAGATCTCTGGTTGTTGAATAAAGAAATGTCTCTTTTCTCCAGTGGCAGTGATAGCAGCCACCCTAGAGAAATTTTTAATGTGCGGTGGCCAAGAATTGTTCCACCCATTCAATGAACAAATAACTTTAATCCTCTATGGTCTAGTACCACAGTAGAAACTAAAAATTGCAGTTCTCATTCCAAGAGCTTTCCTCGCTGGTGTACAACTGCAATGAACACTTCTAAATATCTCCCCCAATCTACCTTAATGTGAAACAGATTATCCTACTATCTCAGGTATATCCAGAATGTAAATTTGCCAACTTCAAAAATGCTTTAAAGCTTTTGAGATACAATTTGAGAGTTAGCAGCACAGAGAGGCTGGGACTCTGAGTATCTAGCCAGATAGAGATTTGTTGATGCCTTATTCCTGTACTCTTATTCACAGAGATGTATATCTTGTCAAGGTCATTACAATTAATTCTGAAGAAAGCAACAATTAATATGGTTAAAGGACTTCAATATTCAGATTGTGACTGTTTTATTATGTATATAGATACAATTCAAAGAACTTCCCCAGAAGTTCTAAATACAGAGAACAACAGACCACCTCTATGATTAATACATCCGGTATCCACAGAGAAGGTGGCAATATCGGGACCTTATTATTAAATTTAATTTGATGAGAACATGCCAATGTTATCTCCCTTGATTATTGTTTTTGCTCCTTGGCTACAATTGAATTGACTTCCACTGAACTGGGTGCTTGGCCCATAAAGGCATTCAACACATATTTCCTAAAATGAACTGTGAAGTATTGTGTTCCATCATTCCCCACTAATGGGGAATGAAGTAGTATGGAGCCTACTTTTAAACAAAAATCCAAGATTCCTACCACTAACAATACAGTGCTGATCTGCTTCTCATTCTGTTTTACTTTGCAAACTATGCTATTGTGAAACCTAAAAATCAATGTTGAAGAAACTAAATTATATACCTACATTTACATAAATTATGTAATTGTTCACATGGTGGATTATTACAGAATCTTACCAATTCATTAATTACAATAAACTTTTTTTCCAAAGAGTTATATAAAAATGCATGGCATTACTTCATTTTTAGTATTTTCCCCCAAAGTATAAATCATTTTTCTGTTTAAGATGTCACTATCTCTCCAGCAGGTTAATCCCAGGCGGTTTAGCAACTGCAATTACTACATTTAAATATTCCACATCTGTCAAGATTTAAAAGAATTCTGTGGTGTCAGTTTAAATATAAATATATATAATTCTAGTTAATCATCACTTAAGGCAGTTTTGAAAACCACATTACTTACTGCTGCAGATTTCAGTGTTACATTGTGTATAGTGTGTGGTTTGTTATATTGCAACTCTCTCTATTGATTTATTGGTTAAGAAAATGTCCATACTGATTCTGCCAGGAATAAGTGTTCCCTTTAAACAGAAAATACATAGTTTCTCACTGAGGTAAACTTGTCAAGATCATTTCATCTAATCGTTGAAGAGAAAAGAACACCAGAAAAATTACTTTGTGCTTTACATAGAGCTCAGTGATGTTGGAAATCTCATATAAATACAGTATTTCAAGAAAATGCTAGCAAAACATGTAACAAGCATTTCATTTATTTCCTCTGCTTCTAAAGAAACCTTTATATTTACCAGTGACCATACTAACAGTCAATAACTTTCATTATTCTTTTGCCTTTTAATGTAAGTACAGATTTTGTGCATTTTGTAATTTCCTCTTATAAACAGCTTCAATGACCCTGCAATGAAAATCAAGCATTTAGATCGTATAGTAACTGCAGCTACATAATTTTGCACCAGGATGGGACATAGGGTTGCTATATTTACCTTTAAGTTAGATTTGTTCATGTGTCTGTATTTATTTATCCTACTTGTGTAGCCCTTACAGTGAAGATAAAAGTGTAATTATTTTTACAACAATGAAAGATTCAGGGTGCCAGAACCTAATATCCTAGTGCCCAGCAACATTACTAGCACCAGTGAATAGCACTTCAAGGCTTTTAATCTCCATGACAACCTACCTTGCATTCTTCAATAAAATACCACTTTGCATGCATACAAACGTATTCTTTATACACACGGTCTACTTGTTAATAAATATCACCTGCACTGTACACCAGAAAAAAAACCCTTCCTTTTAAATAACTCTGAGTTCTTCCTGTAAAACTAATAATAATTGAACTCAGAAGGACCTTAATTTATATCTTTACAACTATGGCACACCTGCACAATAAGCCACCAAAACACTTTCTGAAATAGATGTTGAAACTGATACCTTCCTCAATTCCAAATGCTGTAGAGACACTATACCCCAAAACACCCTTGGGTGTTGTATCAATAGTACTTTCTTGTGGTGAGTAGGTAATTTCCTTTAGACATAGTTTTGCTAATGTTTCATAGGGGAAACATGCTACTACAGTCCTAGGATGTTATGATTATTCTCCTAATTGTTAAAGACAATTATCTAATTTGGGGGGTAATACTGACAGGTATTCTGGTTCTTGACTTCTCCTTTGGGACACAGCTTTTGTTCATTTTGCTCCTTATTGGTTTTTACAATCAAGAATAGATCAGGAAGTTAAACCCAATTAAAAGTAGTCTTCAGATTCTCTAGCTGCCTTCCTAATATTAATACAACACTAAACAGTTTCATCTAGATTAAAGTAGTAACAAGTATCTACGAAGATTTCTTGATAACATAGGCTTTAAGTAAAGGAACTATTTTGAAAGCCTTTATTATGTCATCAGATTAGATTTCATTTTTAAAACAAAATAAACTATATCATTAAAAATTGGTATCAGAGATTTTGGAGTTATTTGTGTTTTGTGTTTTTTTTTAACTAATCATTCTCCAACAAATACACACCTAGTGTGAAATAAAGAATATATCTGGACTACATCATAGTTAGATTAAGTCATCACTTGCTCTGGCTGAATCCAGAAATGGGTATCTATAAATGTAAGGCGCTAATTTGATAATGCTAGCCAGCTATGTAGTAATGAACTTTATAAAATTAAGTATTTTGATGGATCAGGAAGTAATGCTTAATGTATTGAACTATTTCTAAACTACTCTTAATGATTTAGCAAAGGATCCCTTGCATCAAAAGCTAAGCTTAAAAAGAGGTTGAGACTTGGAGTTCACAAATTAGAGTATCAACTAGGCTAAAAATTCCTCGAATGCCTAGGAAATATTATCTTGAATCCTTAACAACTTAAACATAACAAGTTCTCAGTAAAGTTTTTTTGATTATCTAAAGTCCTCTTAAAAATAAGAAAGAAATAGTAACTAGGTATATAAAGTTTAGAAATGTGTGAAATAATTGTACAATATTGGAACTTGAATCCAAGACAATGTGACTCCAAAGTCTATGATAATCTTTCCACTATGCCATTTTTTCCTTTCTTCATTTAAATAGCTAGGTAATTGAATTAAAAAAGCCTTTTAAAATATATGTTTACATTAATAAAAAGACCATAATTTCAAATATTGGTTGAGGTACATGAAAAATAAGTAAAAATAAGGAAACTGTGAACATGGATTCATCTTTCCAAAAAAGCAACAGAAACACTACACATGAATAAATGTTGCAAGTGGTGGGGGAGGGGCAGTGCAGAACCACAAAAAGTAAATGTTGAAGGGGAGGGACAAAAGGTGGGATGGGAAGAGAATTGTATCCAATCTCCTGATCTACTGGGAACAACAAAATAGTGCTTTCATTGTGTGAGATACAGCCAAATGTAGGAGTTGTTTGCTTCATTTACCCTATAAAATAACAGGAGACTATATAATAAGTAAAAGACAAAAAGAAAATGTGTTTAAAAAAAAAAGAGAAAGGGAATTTAAAAGCCAAAGGAAAATGGAGTCTTTTGTAAAGTTTATATTTAGCTAGAAAGAAATTTTTTACAAAAATCTAAAAATGAAGACTGTTTAGTCACATTTAAACATAAAGAAAATATCACCCAATTATAGCAATAGCTAAAGAAGCTTCAGTTCATAATCTATGTTTAATCTCTAGTGAAATCAAACATTTAAAAATATTTAGATACAAAATTATATAGATACTTAATAAGAAACTAAAACCATAGACCTCTATAAACTTAAATAATATACTTCTCTTTCCATTTATTTCTAAGAATTTTAATGAAAATTTAGGACAATGTAGACACATGAAATTAAGCTACGAGGGCAACATAATGCTATAAAATAAGCTTGTGGTTGTAATGATTTTTAAATGCCTCAGGTAAAAGGGGAATTTGAAAAAGGCTTCTAAATATACAACCTCATTTTTCTTATTTAGTATTCTGTAATTAATAAGTAATTCTGATGTCAGAAAAAAAAATTTATTCCTTCCATTCTATAAATGTTACATGATTCCATTTAGTATAAACTATTTACAGAAACTATGAACTACTTAAAACAACAAAAAAAATAGTAAGACTTACTACACAGTTAGAAAATGAGTACAGTTTAGTTTATTTTGAAAAAAAAAAAAAATAGTTCAGGAAGAATTGGAAGAGAAAACCTGAAACTTTCAGAGGGTGGTTTTCCCTGCCCACTTTATTTAAAAGTGCTGGGTTGGGAGAAAAGTAGGGAAGACGTAAGTATCTAAAGTGAGATTGGAGAGTTTCTGTTGCTTTGGTTGATCCATATCTCATTTTTTAAAGAGGAACAGAACTGGTTTGTTGCATAGAACTTTGCTGTCTTTTTCAAGTGTTATTCTAGCTTCTATATAGATAGGAAAACCACCAGAAGGGAAGCATCTTAGAGATCAGAAAAACTGATATTCATTATACTTAGGTCCTTGAAGGTTTTGACCATGATAGGTCAGGATTTACTTTTTAGATGATGCTTTGCTCTCCTATGAGAATTATTTCTTTTTTTATGTCTCTGGTTCCTTTTTAAAATGGTTTCTTATCTCTGGTACCTCCTTTTTAAGGTGCTGTTAATTACTATACTCATCACATAACATTCAATAGATTTGGAAAAATATCTTTTGAATATAATAATCTTTATTGGAAGAAAATAGCTAAAAGGTCCTTTTCTTCATAAATCCAAGTCAAAAGACAAATTCATTTTTTTGGAGCTAGTATTTTTTTCAGATAAAAATTTAGGTGTATACAAACTGAATTCTTTTCATTATACCAATAATTTCCCTAGCACTATAGCCTCAGCTTCCCCAAACTAAAATAATGGGGAAGTAAAACCTCCTGCCTAGATAATTCCAAATACATTGTGCCTGTCATATTAACAAGCTACTCACTTTGCCTTTACCTGCACAGGATGACATGTCTATTTTGCTGTCTTCTCTACCACAATGGCAGTATTTTTCAAGAACCTGAGGTTCACTCTACTCAATATATCAAGCGCCTGTGCAGAATCTAGAAAAGCAATTATGCAGCCACTTAAACAGTTCTAACAAATTTTATTAAAATAAATAAATGCATTGTTTTCTTTGAATTTTATAAAACAACCAGTTTAAGTAACCTTCTTTATTGTACAGAATAACTGGATTGTTTTTCCTGAATTGGTTGGTTATTTTGGCATGTAAAAATACTTTAAAGTGTAGTAATTATCACATGACAATAACAGATAACCAGACAACCTGCTGTTTCAGGGTTCTGAAAGCTAAGGCAAATAGACATACTTTATAAAATATCATGAATCTAGTGCTGTTGGGATTTGAGTAGATCTGTAACAATGGTGGCTCTTTTGTTTACATAACAGCCCCTCCAACTAGTCTTTGACTTCCTCAAAAGCTAGCACTGTGTGTCTCCCTAATATTCTCTGATTTCTAAGACAGAGGCCACCACATTAAAAAAAAAAAAAAAAAAAAAAAAAGCCCTACGTTTCTGTTTAGTTGAACCAAATTGAATTCCAAGTAAAGTCGCTTTCATACACAACATTCTAATCATTAGATACACCACATTTCTTGCTTGGTACTGGGTTGGAAGCATTCTGCATTTAGAAGATTTAAAAATTGGTCCACTTAAGCAATTTCAATGGCTTTGATTAGTGCCTTACAGCTAAATATAAACATTTCTATTTTTGTGTCTTTAAAAATTGCTATGAATAGTAATAATGCATCCTCAGCAGTAGTCTTTTTCCCTAACACTATCATGGTGAGAAAACCACTATAGTGAGACCCATAACTCTGATCAGGAGGAAAAATAGCAACTCCCTTATATTTTTATATGAATGTAATTCTTATAAAAATATCTACCAAAGTAAGTTTTTATAGGTGCAAAAATCAGAAAGAAACCATGAAAATACCACTAATTTCTCTTTTAACTTCAGGCAAATTAAAGTCAAAACCCAAAAAAGACTGAACCTATTATCTGAAAAGTCTCCAAAGTAGAGTTTATTGCTTAACTTTGTCACATATTCTAGTGACACACAACACTTATACGTAACCCAAATTGCAAATACAGCTAAAATGTACTATTTCTAGTTTAGCATGCAATAAAGCTAGTAAGATATCTTCTTATGTAAAGAATAAAATAATTCTCAGGTCCTTTGTGGCCTTGTTTATAGGCAGCCAATGAATTGAGAGCTGCAACTGCTTTTCCCATCTAGAATTCACTACCCCATCAACCAGCAGTTTAATATTTTCATTTCAACCAGGACTAGTTGCTGACTATTTTTCAGTGAATTTTTTCTGATTAAAAAGACAATTTGAAAAATAATTAAAAGTAAAAAGAAGAGGAAAAAATAGCCTAGAATCCTAAAGGCCAGAGACAGCCAGTATTATTTTGGTACATGGTACTAATGCCTCACCACAAGTTGTCCTTATTTGGAATTCTAATATATCTGGATTTATTTCAGTATGCCTGTACCAGTTTGGATGTATTATGTCCCCCAAAATGCCATTATCTTTGTTGTAGTTTCGGGGGGCAGAGATATTCGTGATGATTAGGTTGGAATCCTTTGATTGTTTCCATGGAGATGTGAATCAACTATGAGTGAAACATTTGATTGGATAATTTCCATGGAGGTGTTACCCCACCTATTCAGGGTGTGTGTTGATTGGATCACTGGAGTTGTATAAAGGAGTTCACAGACAAGGACCACAGAACAGCTGTGAGTGATATTTTGAAGAGCAGCTGCAGCCAAAAGACACATTTTGAAGATGGCCCTTGGAAGCTTGACACTGCCTTTATGGAGAATGCCATTTTGAAATGCAACCTGGGAGCAAGCAGATGCCAGTCATGTGCCTTCCCAGGTAACAGAGGTTTATGGACGGCATCGGCCATCCTTCAGTGAAGGTACTCTGTTGCCTTGGACACTTTATGGCCTTAAGACTGTAATTTTGTAACCAAATAAACCCCCTTGATAAAAGCCAATCCATTTCTGGTATTTTGCATTCCAGCAGCATTAGCAAACCAGAACAATGCCTTTTTGGAAATCATAGAAATTTCAATATGTGCTCAATTTGAGTCATTCATAATGGAAATAACAAAAAAGGAAGGATTTGGGACTCAAAAGGAACAGTAAAGAAATTGGCTAAGAATGAATGGAGTATTTAGCAATGAATTTTAGACTAGATGGATAAAACTGAGACAATAAAACTCAGAAATTAGAACTATATTTCTGCATCTGTTAGCTCAAGGGAACTTGAAGATGAAGTAGGAGCTGAAGGTATGTGTTTTGGCAAGACATTATCAAACAAAAGGTCAGATAACCTTATATATTGAGGAGGAGGTTTGAAAAATACCAACCCAGCTGGTAAGTTAAATAATTAAATAATGATTGGCCAAAGACTTTTCTATCTCAAACAGCCAAATAGCCATGGATCTCTCGACACCAAAAACATGATCCTAGAAGGGGGAGTCAACAATTCTGAGTCATAATATCACAAAGGCATTAAACACAGAAAAAGATAATGCTTCTTATTATGCACGTTATCTGCAACATAGCAAAACACATTTATAAGTATTTTGAAAAAAAGAAGTGTAGGCAGGAGAACTTGAAGAGCAGGAATGAGAATTAAAAACATGATTACAAATACAAGATGTGTAAAATGGCATTGCTATTCTCCTTATTTATGATACTATCTTTAATTTTTAAAATGAACTTCAAAAACATTTACAAAGGATTCCATAGAGTCATCGATAATTGTGGTTTACTATTAACTCCCAAACTATGGAGGCTTTCAAAACATAATTTTTGTAATTGAGCATTTCTTTTACATATTTGCCTTAATATATATGTTGTGTTTTTGCACTGATTTGCTTTTATTAGTGGAATGATTCATTAATTGTGTAGTATCTTTCTGAATTTTATAGTGCCTGATTCTAGTCCACTTTTGTAAATAAATGTTCTAATTGAAGCATAACATGCATAGAAAAAACTATATGTTTCATAAGTGACCGTTCAATTATCGCTAAGTAAACATACCCACATAATCAGCACCCAGATCAAGAAATAGAACGTTGAATATTCAGTGTCTCAAAGGTCCCCTCATGCCCTCATCCCATTCCTACTATCACCCTCCTCCCAGAAGACAACCACCATCATGACAACCAAATTTTTGCCTTTTATTTAAATGAAACAGTTCAATATACAGTTTTTTGTCACTGGATTTTCACTCAATATTGTTTATAAGGAGCATCTGTATTGTTGCACATAATAGTAATTTGTTCTTTTTCATTGCTGTAAAATATTCCATTCGACACTATTTTCATCACTACTTTTATCCAATATGCATTTTATGCTGATCATTTCCCTGGTACCTAAGTTTTTCATACTTCCCTTGCAATATATTTGTGTCTTTTTTAAAAAGTGTATCTCTTATAAAAGCATTTATTGGGTCTTGCTCTTTAATTGGAGTATTTAGTCCAAAGTGATATTTAATTGTAGACCTAGATACAGTCATATTTAGTGTAATTATTGATATGCTTGGATATAGATACAACATTTTGCTATTAGTTTTCTGTTTGCCCTATCCTTTTTACTATTGTTCCTCTGTTCTTCTTAGTCTGCTTTCTTTGGGGTGAATTTAATCTGTTTTATGATTTTATTTTAATTCTTCCTTTGGCTTTTTAGCTATACCTCTTTACTTTTAGTGGTTGATCTAGGGATATGCATCTTTAACTTACCACAATCTACTTAGAGTCAATATTGTACTACTTCGTATAAAAGATGGGAATCTTGCAACACTGTACTTTATGCTATTGTTATAAAAGCCCACCAATACAACATTGCAATTTTTGCTTTTAATATGTCTTTTAAAGAAACTAAGAGAAAAAAGAAAATATATTAAGCTTTTTATATTTACTCAAATACTTTTCATTTCTAACACTCTTCATCTATTCCTGTAGAAATGTTATGATCATGTGATTTCCTTCATCCAAAGTGCCTTTACTATTTCTTGTAGTGTATTTTGGTAGCAACAAATTCTCTCAGGTTTTATTTTATTTCACCTTCATTTCTGAAGGAGAGTTTCTCTGGGTTTAGAATTCTTGGCTAAATTTTTTCTTCTTGCAGTACTTTATATATGTTGTTCTCTTGCTACGTAGCCTCAATTATTTCAGATGAGAAGGCAGTGGCCATTATTGTTATTTCCTTGTATACAATATATTGTTTTTCTCTGTCTGCTTTCAAGATTTTCTCTTTATATTTGGATTTTATCAGTTTTATTATTGTGTGCCTAGGTGTAGTATTCTTTGTAGTCACTTTTTGGCGGGGGGGGGTGTTTTCTCTTAGATCTGTATGCTGAAGTTTTTCTGAATTTTGTAAATTTTCAGCCATTTTGTCTTCAAATGTTTTTTCTGCCCTACTCTCTCCTCACCTTCTGGGACACCAATTACACATATATTAGGCCTATTGATATTGTTCCATGTCTCATCTATTAATTCATAATATTTCCTTTAAGTCTTTTAATATATTTATAACAGCTACCTTAAAATCTTTATTTTCTAATTGGAATATCTGAGTCATTTTGGGACTGGATTTTATTAAATGCTTTTTCTACTGCTAATAGATCTCATTTTCCTATCCCTTCACATATATACTGTTTTTTACTGTGTACCAGATATTATGAAAGCTATATCGTACAGACTCTGGCTTCTGCTATGTTCCTCTGAAGAGCGTTGATTTTTGTTCTAGCAGGTAGTTAACTTGGCTAGACTCAAAATCCATATTCTATTTCCCCTGTAGTAGACAACAACTAAAATCTCTGCCCAGTTCTTTCATCTTCCAGCTGCTACCTTTTCACCAGACACACTTGGGTCTCTCAAGCATGTGGAGTAAAGTGGTCACCCAAGGGCTTGGGTAAAATTTATACACACATTTTGAGGTTCACTAACCTCTGCAGATCCCTCCCTTCCAGGGTTTCCCCCCTGAATTTTTAATCTTCTCTGCCAGCCTCTTCTACCTCAAGCCAGTAAACTTGCAATTTTCTGTTACCCAGAGCCAGGTGCAGATTGGTAAGTGCCCTCAGGAAAAAAGGCACCTACTAAGAAATCTCACTTGCAGTTCTTTTATTTCAAAATTCAGTTCCCTCTAGTATCTGAAACTTCGGTTGTTCTCCAGTGCCTTCAAATATTTGAAGATTCTAAAAATATATTTTGTCTATATATTTTTAATTGTTATGTGCAGGAAAATTATTCTAACTAAGCTACTCTGCCATTTCCAAAGCCTGAATCAAATATATTTTTTCATATTCTTTTTCAGTTAATATTATCTCATCTGGCTTTTTCCGTGGATATTGAATGTGTGATGTTGCTGTATATGATCTGAAAAATGTATAAGGAATATGATATATGTATTCCTTGTATCTATTGGCTAACTGGATTCTGACCCTTTAGTTCAACCTTCACATTAACTATGCGTCCAGCCTCCCAAATCTTAACATTATTCTGTGTAGTCACCTCAGCCTGCAAGAACTGGTAAAGCATTGCTAAAAGGTAACATTCAATCATCTGCATTATTTTATGTTATGAAGCTAAATTGGGTCTTTTAAAAAGTTCAACTTTATAACAATATAATTAAATTCAAATAATATGATGTTTATAGTGTTATGGTTTTGACAAAACATTTCAAACAACCGATGTTTTTAATGACAAAAACATTTCCCTTTCACATTAAAAATAAATTCATTCCTCTATTAAAAAATTGATTTTTGTTCTTCCACTAAGTAAATTTATGGAGAAGCACTGTGTTTTCCTATCTTACTTTTCCAGCCCTCAACAAATTTTGGTGTAAAAGCATTTAGTAGTGGTTTACAGTCTTTGTGGATCAAAGTTCACTTATCCACAGATCACACTAAAGTTTATTCAAGAAGATTCAGCTAAAGTCTCTTTATTTATTTATTCAGTAAATGTCCATAAGTATTTATTATATACCCAGCACTGTGCTAGGCACAATGGACACTAGAAGAAATAAGGCACAATCCAGATACTCCAAAGGCTCATAATCTATTAAGAAAGACAGAGAAGTAAGTAAAAATGACAATAAAAGTAAATGCTATTAGAATAGGCAAATTCACAGAGAAAGAAAGTAGATAAGAGGTTGCCAAGAGCAGGGGTTGTAGTGGAGAGTGGGGAATTAGTGCTTCAAGGGTATAGAGTTTCTGTTTGAGGTGATGAAATAGTTTTGGAAATAGAGGTGATGGTTGCACAACATTATGAATATAGTTAATGTCACTGAATTGTATACTTAAAAATGGCGAATTTTATGTTATATATATTTTTCCACATAACATTTTTTAATAAGTACTGTTAATAAGAATGATTTGAAGAAGGAATGATGAAATTCACTAAGAGAAACTATTTAATTATCTTGAAGACATCTGGAAAGTCTATTAAGGATCCACAGTTGGCCATAGTTTTGAAAGATGTCTTTGTTTGCCAGAGGCAAGAAATTAAGAAAATGTCACAAATCCAGGGCACTGGAAAAACTTTATCATAACAGGATATGGTAAGAAAGTGGAGAGATGGAATAATGTAGATAGAAAGTAGACAGGTATCAAGTCAATAATGATCTTTTGAGTCTTATTTGTTAAATAAGTATCTGAACTTTATTCCATGAATGAGAGAGAGTTGGTGCAAAATTTTATGTAGGAATACCATGATCAGATCTGAGTTTTAGAAATATCTTTCTGGCTTCAGAGTGGAGAATGAATTGGATCAGATGTTGGTAAACTTTTTCTATAATGGACCAGATAGGAAATATTTTGGGCTTTGTGGGCCATACAGTCTGTGTCACATCTACTCAATCCTGCTGTTGTAACCTGAAAGCAGCCATAGACAACATGTAAATGAATGGGAATGGCTGTGTTCCAATAAAACTTTATCTACAAAAAATAGGCAGTGGGCTGCATTTGGCCCATGAGCTATAGTTTGCTAACCTCTGGATTCAACAACTTTTCCAGAAACAGCAGTATTAGTTAAGAGGCTATTGCAAGAGTCCAACTGAGTGATAATGAGAGCTTGAACTGGAGCAGTGGGCATGAACATGCATAGGAAACAATTCCAGAAACATTAAGAAGGTAGAAATGGCAGCACTTGGTGACCAATTGGATGTTGTGGCTGAGAGGGAAGAAATTTAAGATGATTAAAAGCTTATGGCTTGGGGACTGGAGCGATCATGTTGCCACGGATAAAATGGAAAAAATAGTTGGCAGATCAGAAGCTCAGTGACCCAAAGACCTGATGTCATGAATTATAGTTTCTTTCTTCACTTGTTGCAATACATTAAGTAATTGTATACAAAGTGTATAATGAACACATTTTTAATAGAAAATTGTAGTTGTCCACTTAATCTGTAGAACATGTGTGACAGTTTGGAGCTGTATGTACATCAGTGAAATATGTTCTTAAGCTTAATCCATTCCTCTGAATGTGAACCCATTTTCAGTGGGATGTTTTGATGAGGTTACTTTAGTTAAGGCATGGCTAAACTCAATCGGGATGGGTCTTAATCCTATTACTGGAGTTCTTTATAAGCAGAATGAAATTCTGACAGATAGAAAGTCATGGGAAACAAGAAGCTGAACATCAGCAGACCACGGAGGAGAAGGGAGACCAGGACAGGCCACCATGTGCATTGCCATGTGACAGAGGAGCCCAGGACCAAGGATCACCGGCAGCCAGCCCCAGAACGCCAGTCTTCAGAAGGAAAGCATTTTCTTGATGACACCTTGATTTGGACTTTTTTCTAGCCTCAAAACCATGAGCTAATAAATTCCTATTGTTAAACCAACTCATTTCATGGTATTTGCTTGGGCAGCCAAGGAAACTAAAACAATATGTTTGTTATGGGAAATTAAATTTGGTGACATAAGCTATAAATGAGCCAGCTCACCAACCTGGTACTACTTAGGTTCCTTTGGCAAACAGAACACTTTAGACTTCTTTGTTCTAGCTTTTTCCTTGCAGAAGACTTGAAATAAAGAACACTTCTAGCAGTTTTTATCTAAATACAGTGCAAAAACACTTTCTCCCACACCTTGGAATCCCTGCTTAAACAGAATGCTGGGTTGGTGGACCATAAACCTCTCCTGATGTGATAATTCCTAAATTCCTATGCAATAGACATGATCTTTAATACTTTAATAAGAATGAATAACAGATCATGTGAAAGAAGAGTGTGTCTAGTGTAGAAATACAGAGGATGAGACTCTAAAAGAAAACTCTAGAAAATTAATCATTACACTATGTCCCCTACTTATACTGATTATGTTATTAAATTCATGTTCATTTTATTTACACCTCCTATTATTTTGCAGATTTTATTTTTATCTTTTCTAAGCTTTTGTTTTACTTTCCAAGTCTTACTTTAGTCTTTCTGTCTCTTTAGTTACCATTCTCTAGATTTTTAATTGCCCCATTATGTCTTTCTTGAGGTACAACAACCAGAGGTGCACATGATAGTCCAGGTATAGATTCATTATACTTCTATGGAAAGATAAGATTTCTTTTTTGTTTCCTATCCTATGGCTATTATGCCCATTGTTTTTGTTTTTATTTATTTATTTTTTGGGGAGGCCATGAGCCACATTACACTAATATCTTAAGGAAAACCCTACTGTCACTCATCTCCAAAAAGAAAACTTACAGATAATTTAGCCTTCAATAGGTTGTTATTTTGAATAATTTTTATCTAGATGACATCTTTACTGATATCTAAAGATATATCTTATACTGCTTCATTAGTTCTTCAGCATTTATTCTTTTCACCTAGAAGAAATTGGTGTCATCAGCAAACTGAAATTTTTACTATGTATATCCTGTTCCAGGTATTACAAAAATATTAAAGAAGTCTGCTCCCAGATACAAAAATCAAGGAATAGTAGGGCAACTCAATTAAAAACATAAAATTAAAGTTAAAACACACACACACACACACACACACACACACACACAAGGAATTACTATAGTTATAATATCTCCCAACTACCTACTCTCCTTTAAGGACAGTTTTGCTGAGTCATTCCTAATGAAACAGTAGATATTCCTACCTGTCAATCAACTCCAGTTATAGGCCAAAAGAGGGAAGCCAGTTGTCAGTAACTATTTACAAAGCAAGTTGATATTGGCTACCCTTTCTTCTTCTCTTGCTTTTTTTTTTTTTTTCTTTACTGACCATTTCTTTTTCTGTTCTTTCTTTCTTTTCTTGTTTTTCTGCTTTATCTTTCTTCTTGTTTTTTAACTTCATTACCCCTCTTTCATCTTTCCCTCTTCTTCCTTATTTCTATTCTTTTCTTAGTCTTTGCTCCCCTTATTTATCCAATCAAGCACATACATGTTTTCAAAGACCTATCACAATATTGAAAATAATAATAATCACTGTCATTACCTAAGTTTTCCTTCTAAATTGTACCATATACAATTGGGAGAGGGGGAGTCTTCACTGGTGTATGTGTGTGTGTAAGAGAGACAGAGACAGACAGAGAGAGAGAGAGAGAGAGAAAGAGAGAATTGATTTCTGTTTTTTAACCTAAACATGTAGATAAATATAATGGTAACAAGGAAAAATACTATTTTTAATTCATTTTATTAGCAGTATATTCAGGGATAGATCCAGGTTTTGTGGGGCCTAAAGCTCATATATAATGGGATGCCATCTTTAATTAAAATAATACAAAATTAAATATAAAAGTAAATATTTGTAATGAGAGGAATCACAACAAATTACAAAATTTTAAAAGCTGATAAATACCACAAATATCTCAAATACTGAGGAAAATAATATAATATTTTTGTGAGTTAGAGCCTAACACACCTCTATGATTCCTTTTCCCCACATTTTTGGCTTCATATTCATTGAACTCTTCATACAGCAATGAGCAATATTCTCTGTAGAAAGAATAACAGTACCACTGTAGGTTTATGTCCTGCTACAAATATGGAAATTTGATCAATTCCATGTCATGCATTTTCTATCAAAACAGAAAAAATATGAGTGGTGTACTTGTAATTGTCTCTGTTCTATGTTCCTGATAGGAGAGAAATTCCATTTTAATTGGAGTCAGTGAGAACCAAAGCCTCCACTTACAATTTTCCACATATAATGATTGGAAGAATTTTATGCATATTAATTCTGGCTTGATACATTTCAAACATGTTTCTCTTCCACTACCGACATGATGTTGACTGGGAGCAATATCATACAAAGATACTTTAATATCATGATAAGACCTCTGGTCTTGAGCTTTATGTTACAACATGGGGTGTGTTGGCATGGTATATTCCTGAAGTATTCCTGAAGACCATTCCTATTCTTATATTTTAACTCTAGAAGTGGCTGTGAACTGCATACATGTATCTCACTAAACTCAAGCTTAATGTATTCTCAAACCAAAATATAAGCAGGCAGAAACCAATCATCTTCTAAATTGAGGTTTTGTTGTTTCCCCTGAAATCCTGGGTAATTTCCTGGTTTTTACACACTAGAATGAATTTTAAATATCAAATAATAATATAGTTAGGATATTTTACCCTTTGAAAAATGACAAAAATTACAGTGACCCTTAGCCAAAGACTTTCCTTTTATTCCTGTTCATCTTGCTTGGTGCAGTTTATGCATCTGATAAGTATAATATGGCATGGAGGCCAAAGAAGACATTAGTAAGATTCATCAAGTGGTTGCAACACAGAGTAGACCATTCTTGTCCTCTAAGGTAGTGAGTTTCAACCTTGGCTGCGTGCAAAATCCCCTGGGGCCATTTAAGAAAATCTCAATGCCTTAACTGAACCCCAAATCTACTAAATCCAAACCTGGATGTAGGTCCCAGGCACCAGTGTTTTTGATTTTTTTAAAAGAATCCAATGTGCAGCCAAGGTTGAGAAACACTGGTCTAAAGCCTAGTCTTCAGCTTTGCAGCTCTAGTCAGTCCATCGTGTCAGTCCCTGGAGTTAATCAGACTGGAAGAGAAACTAACCTCATAAAAACCAAAATGCCAATGTTTCAGTTTATAAGTAGGAATGTAACTTACAAAAGAATCAGAATGTCTGTGCTGGCCTTATAAGCATATTCTCTCACTGCTGGAAAGCTAGGAATCTATACCTACCTCGCAGTTGGTAGTGAGCTTTGAATTCTAGCAGAGGAAGTGAGTTGGATGGTTTTATAGCTAGTGGCATATAGCTGTGAGAGCTAGATGCATGCATGTCCACTGTGAAGCTCTGCCTGCCAAGTGGATTAGATAAATTGTGTCCATTGGTCAAGGTGCCCCTTCCTTTGGACAGTGGATACTGACAAATTTTATATCTCTAGATTCTATTTTTCTGTGGTCCTTTTTTAAAACCATATGTCTTTCTCTAGATATTCTAATTGATTAATAGCTATATGCTCAACTGATCTCAGGGTGTTTTCTTTTGTTTAAAGTGACTTATTATTGCTCTACGTGTCCCCATTACAGATTTTATTAGTACAATGCTCAGACATCAGAGGGTGCTGTTCTGTTGCTTCTACTGTGTTTTTCAAATGGTGGTCCTCAAATAAGCTGTATTTGAATAATTCAGGCAACTCATTAAAAAACAGAACTTCTGAGACCATCTTAGATCTGTGGAATCAAAACCTCTGAGGGCAATGCCCCAGAAATGGTATTTTTAAAGGCTCCTTGGGTGATTTTGGTGCTCACTGAAGTTGAAACTCTCTCCTCTACAAGAACCACACTCATAAGGAGATGCAGGAAACCTGATTCAAGAGACGCCCAACGCTCAGTTTCACTTTGACTGAAAGTTGGAGGTGACATTTCTCTGGCCCATTGTACAACTGTTTAACTGCAAGAATTTTCTACTCCCTGCTGGGACAGTCCAGGAACAGAGATGCTGCAGGTTTAAAGAGAAAAGACATTGGAGGACTCTGAACCATGGTTACTCATCTAATTAAGGTTTCAATGAAAATTGATAGTAGAAAATCATATCGTATCATTTCTCACCCTACTGAGAATCCTCTAAACATCTCAAAGAGCAAACCATTTTCCATTCTGAAGAAGGTTTTTATTTTTTAAGTGTTTTTAGTTGGCAAAACTGAGGGGACAGAGGAGATTAGTCTTTAATGATTCCAGATAACAAATTCTGCCTATTTCCCCCTTTCCTTTGAAAATCCTGCTATCAGGTAACAATTAGCAATTAATACACACCAAACACTAAATGACTGAGAAGAGCATTTCTCAATCTGTATTCCTGGAAACATTAGTTTCTTGCGATGTTAACAGTTGCTCTATGAAATGTCACATACTCTCATCGTTGAGAGTTAAAAGACATATTTGTATATTAAAGGCCCTATGGATTTTGAATAAATAAACCTATTTAACACTATTTAACCAAGTGTTTCTTAAATTTATATGACCATAGAATCCCCACACATACCATTTGTGTGAGCTTGTGGGTGTGTTTGATTTTTTTTTTAGTGGAACACCTCGGAAATCAAAACAAAGCTAAAAGAAGGAAGTTTTGCTCTTGAAATTTTAGGCATGTAGGAACCGTACACCTTCTTAAAACTGCTGAAATCATATCTGGGAGGCAGTCATGTGTCATTATCCAGCATAAAGACCCTTATCAAGCCTGTTGCTATGCCACTAATTCTAAAAGGATATGTCCAATAATTTAGTCCATCTGATTTTCCAGGCTTTGGAGATGTCTGCTTCAATGTGGCACATAGAAAAGTTATAGCAGATTGAGCACATTTTTGAGCCACAGGCAAAATATTCTAAATTCAAGTATTTACTGAATTTTACTTGCCAGTTTTCATGGCATGTGTGATATTTTTAAGCTGACTAGTGATAGTCATTAAATCCAACAATGACACACATTTTATATGAGAAATGCACTAGTAAATGTATGCTTGCAATAATAAATTTGCAGCAGAAAGTAATGAAGACTTGCATCAACTTGGGAAGGCCTTATTAAAAGTACTTGAGTATACTGAAAAATTAGATTGACAGCTTTGAAACAAAAAGTCCTCTGTTTATCCATAAAACATATAGACGATTGCCATCAGCAATTCTAAGCTTCCTTTCTGAGTGTACCTCTGTCTGACCTTCTGGAGAGTGAGAAGAAGGTTCAGATTCCAAGCGCATTCAATTCTTGGCTCCTCTGTTAAGAGTGCCAATTAGAGCATTTTGTTATATGGACATCTGTCCACTGGACCGAGACCAGCTCATTTCACAAAGCAGTTGTCAAATGGTATCAACTTTCTGTGACAACCTGTGTTGGATTCAAACCCATGCCCTATGAGGTTATATGGCTCCCTCTCCTATCACTAAATCCTCTAAATGCCCAGAGTTCAAGCACGCTAAATAAATGTTTGAAGCTAGCTAATTATAAAGTCAGAAAGTTGTTCTCATTTCCCTTAATTCATAGAAATTTTATTGATGCTTACACTTATTGTACATAACATATTTTTATTCTTGGAAAACTTGTCATTTTTCAAGTCATTTTGAAAGAAATTTATATATTTGACATTGTTACAATGAGTGCTTTTTGAGTACCTGCTATCTGTTAGGCAGTGTGAAAAAATTAATTTTTTCCTGAACATATCTGCTGAATATCTGAGAAATTCATTTTATCTGTCTCTCCACCACAACTGGTTTGAGGACTTTTGGTTTTGTTTTTTGGTTTGTTTGTTTTAATTCAATTAGGCACAAAGTAAGAAGAGCAAAAAGTTTCATAAGGGAAAAGGTAATGGCTGAAGTTACATTAGTTTGAATATGTAGTTTAGTTTCTCAACTACATATAATTACTGTGAAGGGAAAAAAAATCATAAGAATAGCTTTATTGTTATATTTTTGCCGGTGGGTGTGGGAAGTGATTTAACTTACAGGTAATGATTATGTAATTGTATTGATACAGGGCATACAGCCTACCAGGTTTAGTGAATCATCCAGACTGACAAGAGGAGGTGTAAAAATTCTGCCTGCTTCTTTTCTGTCTCATATTCCTGCCTTTACAAAGGAAAGAACTCGTTCTCACAAGTAGTGGAGGGGGAAGTGGTGGTGAATGAGGCATCAAAGCTCCCAGAACACAGATATAAAGGCATCAAGAGAATGTGTCAATTCCTTGTGGTATAATTTAAAAATTAATTGGGTGGTGGTGAAATTACCCAGCTCAAATGAAGACCATGCCATCAGGCATACAGTGCAACTTGCTGTCAGAAGCTACCTACCATTCAGAAACGAAGCTTTAAACTTTACAAAACTGAACTAAGACACAAATTCAACTCTCTGAACTGTTCCGTGTTGTTTGTTCCTGTTTTACCTCTTTAGGACACATTTGTTGCATAATCCGACCATTTATTTGGACAGGAAGAAGCAACACAAAATATAAAGGTCTAGCCATAGCACATATCCTGAGGTAATTAAAATTTCTATATTTGCAGCCAATGGACCCCACAGCCATAGGTGATTAAAAGTACAAAAATTTTAGATCTGGAGAATAATTGTGCCAAGGACAATGCTTGACCAAATGTAATTAGCTGAATTTAGATAAATTCTCAATCTGGCTTTCTTTAGCTTGAATAGAAAAATCACACACTTCATTGAGCATGAATGGATTTGAAAAAGAACATTTGGATTATATGTGGGGATACTTTCCCAGAATAATAGGCCCAAGATTTTTCGATGTGCTGAGTAGAAGCTTTTTGTTGACCCGAAGAATATCAGCCTTCTGTTTTTACTCTCTAGTTCTATTTGCTAATTTTTGTTAATATTTATAATAACAGAAATGTAGGTGAGGGAAAGCAAGAGAATAACAGATCCATTTAAATCTTTATGCTTTGTTTTTTCAGTGCTTCTTGTTCTTTTTCTTAGGGATAATTAGAGATAAATGGTATGGTATTATATTTGCTCAGATAGCAATACAAAAATGCCTATTTCCATCATTTTCAGTAATAGACTTTCAAGCTATATTTTCCTCAAACTTGATCCTCATTATTCTAGTAATATTTAAGCTATTAATTTCTCCAGAGAGTGCTTTTTGAAAATGGTAAATTATAAGACAAATCCCAAAATTACATTTTCTTTAATTTACAGTATTGTTCAAGCTCTACTGTTAGCATAAATGAATAGTCTGAGCTGCAAGCTGAAATAAAGCCTTGAGCATTAAACAGTTGGCTTGGAAACAGAAACATTAAGAATATGATTGAAATTTTTTACAGAAGATGAAATAACAGCATGTGCAAAAACTCATTTATGATAATTCTAACATTTCTGCTAGAGTTATAGAAAAGTAACCATATTTACAAAAAAAAAAAGAAGAAAGGGAAGGAAAGGAAGAAGCATTTCACTTTCTAACCAATTGCAATGATATCAATTTTGCCTTTAGTGAAAAGTGATTTTCAGGTATAAAGTTAGTTATTTTCTAAATATATTGTCAGCTTACCATTTTGAAGGAAGATAAAGGGCTTTTCAAAACAAAAGTCAATTTAAGCAAAAGTCATTGTGCTTGATATCTAAAGTGCAGTCATGTTATAAAAAATAATATATACAGCTAAACAGCTTGTTACTTAAAGCCTATAAAGGTCCATAGACATCATCTCATTTGTGGTTTCTTATTATAAAAGGCATCAATTATACTAATCAATTATGAAATAACATGAAATTTCACCCTGAGTCTGTAAGAATATTTTAAATAACTTATATGTTCCATTTCTTTTCACAGTAATTATATCTAGTTGCTTTATTTTTGTTTTGCCTTTGTTAGGAGTGGGAGTTTGAAAGAGGAAGATAAAGAATACTTGTTATAAAATTATGAAGATCAGTATTCTTAAATATATTGATAATCTGATAAATTGCCAATGACAAGTGTCTGAGGCCTAAGCAATCAATCATAATCCTTCAAATGTGAAGCTGCAAATTCACTTGGAGACTAAGAAAATCAATTCCTCCATCTAGTGGTGACTGATTGTAATCCTCCCAAATTCTCAAATAACTTTTCAACTTTTTAAAATGTCATTTTGTTTTTATATCCAGGCTTGTGTAAGATAAAAGTATTCATGGGGGAAATTAAACTAAACTTTTTATAATCTAAAGAAAGCCTATCCAATATGGCAATAGTATCTGCAATATTTTACCCCTGAGCCAAAATGCATGAAACACTGTCCTTACCCTTGTAGGCATATAATCTAGTTAGGAAGACATGACATACATATATAAAAAGAAGAATAAAAGAGAATACATATAATTATAAAAGGAGTGATTTAGGACAAATACCACTGGAACTCCATGGAAGGCGTGACTTTTGATGGTCACCATTGATTGGAAAAGACTTCATGGAATAGGTGGAATTGAAATTATATTTTTACAAGATGGTAGGAATTACATAACCAGAGAAGACTGAGAAATGTATTTCTGGCAGGAGGAACAGGTTCAAACAAGATTGGGAGACAAGAGTACATCTTATATTTTTGGAAGACAATGAGTAAACCCTTTCCCCTTAAAAATGGGTTTATCCTCCATTGAGGACTGATAATTTGATGTGCCGAGCCCTCTGTCATGGACTTGCCCTTATGAAGCTTGTTACTGCAAAGGAGTGGTTAAACCTGCTTATAATTTCGCCTATGAGTCTCCCCTTGAGTGCCTCTTTGTTGCTGAGATGTGGCCCTCTCTTACTAGATAAGCCAATTTGGCAGGTGAACTCACTGCCCTCCCCCCTATGTAGGTTCTGACTCCCAGGGGTGTAAATCTCCCTGGCAACCCAGGATATGACTCCCAGGGATGAATCTGGACCCAACACCGTGGGATTGAGAACATCTTGACCAAAAGGGGGATGCAAAATGAAACGAAACAGAGTTTCGGTGGCTGAGAGATTCCAAATGGAGTCGAGACGTCATTCTGGTGGGCATTCTTATGCACTATATAGATAACCCTTTTTAGGTTTTAATGCATTGGAATAGCTAGAAATAAATACCTGAAACTATAAAACTGCAACCCAGTAGCCTTGACTCTTGAAGACCATTGTATAGCAATGCAGCTTACAAGGGGTGACAGTGTGACTGTGAAAACCTGTGATTCACAGTCCTTTTATTTAGTGTATCAATGGATGAGCAGAAAAATGGGGACAAAAAAATAAATGAAAAACAGGGTGGGATGGGGGGGTAATTTAGGTGTTCTTTTTTACTTTTATTTTTTATTCTTATTTTCACTTTTTCTGGTACAAGGAAAATGTTCAAAAATAGATTGGGGTGATGAATGCACAACTATATGATGGTACTGTGAACAACTGATTGTACACTTTGGATGATTGTATGGTATGTGACTATATCTCAATAAAATTGAATTTTAAAAAATGGGTTTATCCTCGAGAGGGATGGCAGGTAGAAAGCAAAGTTGAAAATATAGATATGGATTTTAAAGGGTTGAAAATGTCAAGGTAAAAATACTAGAGTTTAACTTGTGATATTCAACCCCAGGAATTCTGATGGTGGCATCCATGTACCATACATGATTCATAATGGGCATTGATGTGTCCAAGAAAACTTGAAAAAGCAGGGGAAAAATTTATGTTTATGAGCATACATGCATTTCTTTAGGGAGTTTGTCTATAATTGTCATTTGATTCTCAGTGTGGTTCATTACTCTGCCAATCAGCAAATATTAAAGGTTTTGTACAGCAAGCTGATATATTGAACTTTGAGAAGATTCATCTAGCATTGGTGTGTAGGATAGTCTGTTAGGGGAAGAAAACATATTATTCATAGTGGAGTTGATATGTTCTCCCAACACAAGCAATACTGAGACATCTGCTGTCCTGGTTACATGTACTTTCTTCCTCCTCTCTCTGGGCACATAATTTAATGAGATGTTACAATCCTAGTATTAGTCCTATGACAATTTACAGATCCATATAAGTGACCCCTTCAAAAAATATCCATAAGCATGCCTAAAATTTGGACTTAGTAAGTATATCTTTCTCAACGTTGATATCCTTTGCCTGCATTTTATTTGGAATTCTGACCCATAATGACAGTAGTAATCATAAAGTTTCCATTTGTTGAGGACTATATGCCAGGCACTAACTTAGGTACATTTGTTCCCCAAATACTTATTGAGTTCTTACTATGTGCCAAGTAAATAGTTAGTAATTTTTACAATAATCCAGTGAGTTCGTTATATTCCCCAACTTTATAGCTGAGGAAACTGAAGTTTAAAGGACTAAGTAATGTTCCCATACCTGGGTATAAAACAGGGTATGAACATGTAGCTTATTTATAGCTAGCACAACTTGGATTTCAACCCACATCTCTCTGATTCCATAAAATGTGTCAAAGGTGGAACTGAAGAAACATTTGGCCAGGACGCAGTATTTCTGAATGCCTGTGTCTTGTCCTGCCGTAACCACAACTTCCCTCCCTTTCCCTTCCTTTCTTTCCAAACTACCCTTACCCTGCCCAAGGGATATAGGCATAGAGCCCAAAGGCAGGTAAATGTGTCCTCTTTTTTTTTACTTATGAAGCTTTTGTATAAAGCCCCAGTGTATGAATAAGCAGGAGCCAGTAGACTGTTCCATTTTCATAACTTGGGGTTTCCCGATCTGTTTGCCTAAGAAACTTTGAGAAATGTTAATTCATATGCAATGTGAAAATATTAAAAGACCAAAAATATCACGGAAATACTGTATTGCATATTTCCCTCTTGGAGATTTTACAGATTAAAGACTGAGAAGTCCTGCAGGAAAAGAAAAATGGTTAAGTCTGCTTAAGACAGTTTTTCTCAAACTTATTTGACCAAGAATTCTCTTGCCATAAAACTCCCACTAATGTGCTACAGATCGATGTCCCAAGTTTGGGAAACCCTAACTATCACAATATGAAAGGCTTCAGTAATCTATAATGCTAAATATAACCCTCCCTCCACTCTTCCATTGGAACTAATATAGTCCCTTCAGCACCTACAAAATTTGGTTTTTCTGATCTCAAACATGTCATTCGTTCACTTTTCCTAAATGTTCAACATGTGCATAAGGATATGAGTACAAGCCTCACACCCACCAAAAAAATTGCAAAATGAAACACATATATTCTGGAATAAATATAACCACTGTTTTAGCACTTTATAGTGTAAGCATCAGTTACTTGTTCAATATCTTTTCCCCAAAGTCAGAAAATATGACAATCAAGACCCACATGATTCTTACCAGCCATACACTATAGCAGAGAAAGCAGAAGGAAGGGGGAAAAACAAGCTTCTGGGTTTCAGCTTCACTGGTATGGTAAACGACCCATACAGTTGTCCCAGGTCCACCAACTGTGAACTTAAATTTCATTTGGGAGAAAGATCCCATGAGGAGGTTTACTGTGACCGTAGATTTTCTTATCCTGAGTTGAGGGAGCCAATGGGGAATCCATCATTTATGCATACTGCAACACTGCTTCTGTCAGAGAATACTTGAAATGTTCCGGTTTGTTTTCAAATTTTAGAAATTGCATTGTAGGTACCCGTAAAGTCTTTCCTGAGGCCCCATTCTCTATTTGAAACTCCAAATGTTCTCTTTCCACAAACTCTCTTTGGTCCCTGCATTCTTGGCACAAAATTCTGAATTGACAGTGGGCTCCATGTGGGAAACAGCTTCATGCCCTCTTAGAAACAAGGAACTCAACACTTGTATGAAGCAATTCCCACAGCCCTAATCTCCTGCACTATGCTCTGTGTTTTTCATCCCATGTTTCTTCACCCCAAAAGGGGATGGTCTTGGGCTGCCAGAAAGTCTACAGTTTCTGCCTTCTCCGAAATCCCTCAGGCCAGTCTTTCCATCTCCCAAACAGAGGAAATCCTTTTTTCCCACATTTGCCCCAGATGAAAAGAATGACTTAACGGTTTTCTGAACTGGACCTGCTGTTAGTGGTGGTAGTTTAAGGGGACTGGGAGTATATAATACCCATGTGCTCATAATACAATCTAGAGCTGCATTCCTGCTTTCAGCCAGACCTGTAACAGAAATAATCTGGAGAAAGTGAATAGACCAAAAAAAAAAGAAGAGAAAAAAATAAGAAAACCTTCATGAGTATTCACCAAGTTAGCTTGGAGAAACGATCATCTTTTGGTAAGAAACCCTAGAAGGAATTTATCATGGGAGAATTTTTA
Source organism: Choloepus didactylus (assembly GCF_015220235.1). Taxonomy (NCBI): domain Eukaryota; kingdom Metazoa; phylum Chordata; class Mammalia; order Pilosa; family Megalonychidae; genus Choloepus; species Choloepus didactylus. The sequence goes on from NC_051310.1 coordinate 164,784,479, forward strand.
TTTACCATTAGTTGATAACTTAATGGATAATGTCTTTAATTCTCTTTTGGTGGAAAATACGAAGAGAGTGATGAGTTTCTCAGCCTTAAAAGTCATAGTCTCCCACCTTCCATAATTTATTTTATACTTTTATATGTCCCACAGTATTTGCTGCTAATGCTACATAATGAGTGGCAAGCTCAAAGTTAAGTAAATTATGCATAATTTAGGCTTTTAGAAGGTCTATAAATACAGTGCAAAGTGTTCAGCTTGTTTTTGATGCAACATCTGAAATCAGATTGCTTTGATGCAAATGTTTATCTCAGCGTTACAATTGTGGCATGAATTCTTCTGAATTTATTTTGTTTGCAAAGAGTATTATATTAATTAGTTACACCAGTCTCAAGGGTATTAGATTTTTGTTAAGTCATCACAGTGTCAAAAGTTCTACAAGTATGAAAGTATTCATTTTTAAAAAAGAAGAGAATAAGTAAATTTAACCCAGTAGCCTTGACTCTTGAAGACGATTGTATAACAGTGTAGCTTACAAGAAGTGACAGTGTGATTGTGAAAACCTTGTGGCTCGTGCTCCCTTTATCAGTGTGTGGATGGATGAGTAGAAAAATGGGGACAAAGACTGAATGAAAAATAAGGTGGGATTGGGGGGATGATTTGGGTGTTCTTTGTTACTTTTATTTCTTATTCTTATCTCTGATTCTTTCTGGTGTAAGGAAAGTGGTCAAAAATAGATTGGGGTGATGAAGGCATAACTATATGATGGTACTGTGAACAGCTGATTGTACACCATAGATGATTGTATGGTATGTGAATATGTCTCAATAAAATTGAATTAAAAAAAATTAACATGCTTGCCAATGAGTTTCTTATACCCACCAGAAAAAGTTTCAACTTTGTGTTCTACATTGTTCTGCTGTGCTTTTTTCCAAATGAACCTTTATAAGCTGGCTGCCATCCAGTTTTACATATATTCTCTTGCCCACAAGTTCACTTGGGAAGACCAGGTCTTCAAGGATTGCATCATACACAGCTGTAAGAGCACAGCTCTTGGGATGCTTTTACTTATTTTTTGTAGGCGTTTTTTTTGTGTTGGCTTAGGCAGAATTCTCCTCTTACCGATAAGGACAACATGCTTTCCCCTGAACTTTTTCTCCAATTCATGTACTAGCTGGACTTGGGGTTTTTTTGGAACACTTTCAGTTAAGGAATCGGAACAAAGATCCTAATAGCTTTCTGACCACCACCAACTTCAGTTTCTTTGGCTGCTTCTATATTTAGTTCCCTTAACTGGGGCTTTAGATTCAAGTTCATCTCCAGTTCAAGAAGAGCCTGAGAAATGCCAGATTCAAATTCATCCAGTTTTTTGCCATCGGGCTTCACAATCTTTGCATTTCAATTGAACATCGCCTTTTTCTTGCTAAGCATTGGCTTAGCAAGAGGCCAAAGTCTCACGAGAACTCATCAAATCTTGGCAGCAGAAGCTGAAATACTTTTAAGTCGTCAGTAGGACCTGTGTCTGTGGGAATTTGCAGAGGACTGGGTGAGGGTATTTCTTCCAGGGAGGGTTTTTATTTTGCTTCTGTTGGGTACCTAGGAGCACCACAGATTTTATTATTTTATTTTTGTATGTTTAAAAATTGATTTATAAGTCTTAAGAGCTCAACTTTTAATGGATTGGGGGGAAATGTTTAAATTTAATTTTTATTGAGGTATACATATAATAAAGTGCATTAATCTTAAGTGTAAATTTTTACATATAACTGCCATCAGATCATGATACAGAACATTTCTAACACCCTAGAAAATTTCTTTGTGACTCTTCCCAGTCTGCCTTCACCCAGGGATAACTTCTATTCTGATTTCTATCATCATTGGTTAGTGTTGCCTGTTGTGAAACTTTATAAAAATAGAATCATGCAGTATTCTTTCACTTGATGTAAATATCTGTGAGATTCATTCATGTTATTGCATGGGGTGATAATTTGTTCATCCTTGTTGCTATGTAGCATTCTCTTCTTTGACTATACCACAATCTATTTATCCATTCCATTGTTGATAAACATTTGGGATTTGGGTAGTTTCCAGTTTGGGGCTGCTATGAATAAATCTGCTATGTTAAAAAAAAAAAAAAAATGACTGTTTGCAGATAATAAGTATTTTTTTTGGGGGGGGGCAGGGGGTACATATTCCAAACAGTTCCAAGCTTTGAAGCATTTACCAATTTTGTTATTTATTGCTTCTCAGTATTAGCCCATATTCTTTCTTTTGAAAAAACCAGAGTGCAAGCATCTTACATTTGTGTTCAATTGTTATGAACTGAAATAGAAATCCAAAGAATTTTCACTTATTTTATGATAAAATTGTCTGTAATTCTTTTTTTTTTTTTTTGAACTTCCTGCTTTGGATGAAGCTTTTTATGGAACTATACAGCCTCTATTTGTTCCAGTTGAAGGTTATGACTGCTTCTTGAGAGGCTTATTTTTTTCATGTGATCTGGGATTTTTGATTGTGAATTCATAGTTATTGGAACTTTATACATGAAATCTATTTGAAGACTGGGTTTAAGGTGAGTTCCTTTAACCCTACTACTACTAACTTGGAATCACTTTAAAATTAATCCTCACCTTGGACTTTCTGGGACCACACAGATAGATAGGAATTCATGTTTGAAACCTACTGTGCCAGTTTGAATGTATTATGTCCCCCAAAACACCATTATCTTTGATGTAATCTTGTGTGGGCAAGTGTATTTAGTGTTGATTAGATTGTGATTCTTTGAGTGTTTCCAGGGAGATGCGCCCAACAACTGTGGGTGAGATCTTTCACTAGATAGTTTCCTTGGAGGTGTGGCCCCACCCATTCAGCATGGGCCTTGATTAGTTTACTAGAGCACTATATAAGCTCAGACAGAAGGCACGAACTTGCTACAGCCAAGAGGAACACTCTGAAGAATGCACAGGAGCTGAGAGGAAGTGCAGTTTACAGAGACATTTTGGAGATGGCCTTTGAAAGCAGACTTTTGCTCCGGAGAAGCTAAGAGAGGACAAACACCCCAAGAGCAACTGAGAGTGACATTTTGAAGAGAAGCTAAAGCCCAGGAAGGAACATCCTGAGAGAAAGCCATTTTGAAACCAGAACTATGGAGCAGGCACCAGCCACGTGCCTTCCCAGCTAACAGAGGTTTTCTGGACACCACTGGCCATACTCCAGTGAAGGTACCTGATTGTTGATGCCTTACCTTAGACACTTTATGGCCTTAAGACTGTAACTGTGTGACCAAATAAACCCCCTTTTATAAAAGCCAATCCATTTCTGGTTTTGCATCCTGGCAGCATTAGCAAACTAGAACAGTTACGGAAGCAAAAGTTTCTGGATAGGAATTCCCAAGTGAGAATTTTTTATCCCTTAACCTGCAGCTAAGACTGAAACAAGTTAGTGTCCTTCCTTATTCCTTCTATAGGTGGCAGTTTTGATGAGTTTATCCTTTCCTTGAGGTTATTGCCTTTGAGGGTCTCATCTTTGTTCAGGGGTCTGTATCCAACTTCTTACCTTACTCAGGTCCTAGGCTTTGTTTCCTGACTCCCACATATGATCTTTTGTAACAAAACTTTTATGCCACCAAGAATTGGCAGATGACCCCGGGGTAACCATTGGCTTACTAGCTGGGGTTGATTTTTGGATTTATACCTTCTTGCCATTTTTTGACCTCAGGGCCCCTCATTTCCATATCAGATCAGCTTTGCACCTAAAGGTGTATAATTTACATTTTATCCAGTATTATTTAGTGTTCTGTACTGTGAGCTTACCTCAAATGTCATATTACCAAAAGCAAAAGGCAATGGCTTACATTTTTTAAAGCCCTAGTTTTAACCAAATAGGTACCCACATTTTCAGCTCCCCAGTGTTCCTTGCATTGACTTAATGTTGGTTTGGTTTTTTTTTTTTCTTTTGTTCCCCTGATCTTAACTATACCTCAAGTTATATAAAGTTCCTATATTACCTCTTTCCTTTCCCTTACTGCCAAACTTCTTAACTTTCATTCACTCTTTAATACATGAGATTCTGTCCTACCTTGCTGTCATGTCTAAAGGAAAACGGACTCTTAATTGTACAATCCTGGTTTATGCTGTAGTAACAAACAATCCCAAAACTTTCAGTGGCTCAAAACAATGTTTATTTCTTCTTCAAGTTATATATCCACCAAGGTAAGGGGAGGGTTCTGCTCTGTGCCATCCTTAACAAGGGACCCAGGCTCCTGGAGCCTTCACCAACTGGAATAGAAACGATACAGACAGGACGACTCACCCACGAGTTCTTAAAGGCTTTCCCAGAAGTGAAGCACGTCACTTCCTCTCATATTTCATTGGCCAAAGCAAGTCACATGGCCATACCTATCCTTCAAGAGGATAGGCAAGTACAAATAGCCACGTACACACGAAGAAGAGAGCTGATATATTGGAGAAACGCAGTAATGACAACCACAGTTTCTTTTCAGTAGTTATCTTACAGGTCCTCTTTGAGCTTTTTGCACTTGAAATTCTCAATTTTCTGGCCCCTTCTTTCTTGGTTTCCTTCACAAAATGACCTATCTGCCAAACCTTTATGTGTAGATGTCACACAGGTCACACTTTGGGGCTTTGTTTTCACTCTAAGCCTTTTCTTAATATACTCTCATACACATTAATAGCTTGAACTTCTCTATCTCTAACCCAGATGTCTCTCCTGAGCTTCAGACTCACATATCCAACTACTTCCTGGATGGATCCACTTGTATGTGTTTATCTTAACTAAATTTTAACAAAACTGAACTTGTATTTTCTCCTCATCAAATGGCACTATAGGCTTCCTAGTTTACCTATGGGGGAAAAGTAACTGTAATGTATCCCATATTTTGAAATTTCCTTCAGTCCTCATATCTCTTTCACTGTCAATTTATTGAAAGAGTAGATTAACCTTACTGGTTTTACTTCCCTATATTGATAGCATAGAGGTTGACACTGCCTATGTTGGAATCATGGAAGAACCAATTTATACCAGTGGTGCCTTAGACAATGTTCTTAACCTCCACATGCTCAGTTTTCTCATCTGTAAAGTGGGATGATAATTATGCATGCTTGCCATAATTATCAATTACAATTGTTGTAAGGATTGAGTGAGTCGGTACTTGTAAAATATTTGGAACTTACCTGGCACATAATAAATGGTCAGTGAATGTCAGATAATATTATTTCTAAAATGTCTAATGACTGATTTAAATTCTTATCCTATTTCACTTTCTTGAAATATTTGCCATTTACACTCACTCTCTTCCTTGGAGCTTTTTATTTCTGTGATACCTCTTGTTCTTGATCTTCCTTCCACATCACTAATCTCTCCCTCTGTCTTCTTAGCTGCCTCCTGGATTTCAATGTTAGTGTTTTCCATGGATACCTTCTTTGGGTCTCTTCTTTTCTCACAATATATCTTTTCCCTGGATAACAGCTTCCATTTTCATGGTTGCCATTATATACCAATGACTTTTAAACTTATTTCTTCAACCCTAAACTGTCTTGAGCTCATGATCCATGTTATCAATGGTCCTAGTGCCTAAGCTGTATACCTCCTGCCTTTTAGACTTGGCATATCTGGAGGACAGGGTGTTGGGCTTGCAGGGGGTAGATTTTTATGAAGATTTCAAAGGTCCATAAAGGGAAACACACTGAACAGAGACACTGAGACTGTGCAGCCGGGCCCAGGACTGAGAATCGTACACCACTGGCCACCACCTAACCTGCCAGTTATTGTACTATCCATGAAAGGTCCTCATCCTTGGACAGAGAGAGTCAAAATGCACAGGCTTCCTCTTTGAACAATAATACTAGATAAGAAAAGTAATATTTTAATATTTGAGTGACTCGCTATCCTATAACTTGCAGCAGGCTATAATAGTAAGTTGTCTGAATAGTAAGCTATCTGAATCTAGAAAGGGCTCATTGTTTCTTTACCAGCAGAATCTGCCAGGCTTGCCTTAACAAAATGAGGTTGGTAAGATCACAATACTTTTTTGGAGAAAAGACAGAAGAGGCCTCATGGACCAACTTGAGAGATATGATAAGATCCCCCCATGTCCTGGTTATACATGTTCTCGCCTCATGGAAGCAACAAGGAGGCGTGGGAGTAGGCCAATGTTCCTCCCACTGCCCCACCTATTCAGGGGCTGTGGGAGCCATATTAAGGAATATGAGAAGATTCCTGGAATCCGATATGCTACCTGCTGATGAACACTTGGAGATTAAGAGGCAAGAGGTAGGATTAAAACTACCCCCCCCCCACTTAATGCCTTAGTTGGTTGATACAAGTTCATTTGGTTAAATTTATTTCTAGATATTTGATTCTTTTAGTTGCTATTGTAAATGTAATTTTTCTTGATTTCCTCTTTATACTGTTTATTAGTAGTGTACAGCAACACCATAATTTTTGCTAAATTTGTTTATTATCCCTAGCATTTTTGTTGTGGATTTTTCAGCATTTTTTAAATACAGGATTACGTCATCTACAAACAAAGAAAGTTTTACTTATTCCTTTCCAATCTGGATGTCTTTTATTTCCTTTTCTTGTCTAATTGCTCCAGTTAGAACTGCTAGTACAATGTTGAATAACAGTGGTGACAGTGGGTATCCTTGTTTTTTTCTTGTTGGGGGAAAGTTTTCATTATTTCACCATTAAGTATGATATTAACTTGGTTTTCCATATGGTCTCTTTATCATGTTAAGGTGTTTCCTTCTATTCCTAGTTTTTTGAGTGTTTTTATAAAGAAGGGGTGCTAGTTTTAGTCAAATGCCTTTCTTTGTCAGTTGATACAATCATGTGTTTTTTTTTCTTTTGTCTATTAACATGGTATGTTATATTAATTTTCTTACATTGAAACACCTACTATTCCTTGGATAAATCCCACTTGGTCATGTTGTATATTTCTTTTAAAGTGCTGTTGGATTCAGTTTGCTAGTATTTTGTTGAGAATTTTTACATCTATATTCATGAGTGATAAAGGATTGTACATGGAGTACTGTAAAACATGGCTGAAAGAAATCAAAGAAGCCATAAATAAATGGAAGGGCATTCCATGTCCATGGATTGGAAGACTAAATATTATTAATATATGAGTTCTATCCAAAGCAATTTGTAGAATCAATGCAATCCCAATCAAAATTTCAACAGGTTTCTTTGCAGACATGGAAAGGCCAATCAGCAAATTCATATGGAAGGGTAGGGGGGCACTAACTAGCCAAAACCAACTTAAAAAAGACCAAAGTGGAGGACTTACATTTCCAAATTTTAAAACTTATTACAAAGATACATTAATCAAAAGAAAATAGTGCAGGCATACCTTGAAGATATTGTGAGTTCAGTTCCAGGCTGCTGCAATAAGGCAAAATTGCAATAAAGAGAGTCACAGAATTTTTTTGTTTCCTAGTGCACATAAAAATTATATTTATACTATATTGTACTCTATTAAGTGTGCAATAGTATTATGTCTAAAAAACCAATACACATATCTTAATTTAAAAATACTTTATTGCTTCAGATATGCTATTATCTGAGCCATCACAGAGTCAATCTTTTTGCTAGTTGAGGCTCTTGCCTCAATATTGATGGCTGCTGACTGGTCAGGGTGGTAGTTGCCGAAGGTTGAGCTGTAGCAATTTCTTAAAATAAGATAACAATAAAATTGCCACATCTACTGATTCTTCCTTTCACAAAAGATTTCTCTGTAGCATGCAATGCTGTTCGATAGCATTTTACCCACAACAGAACTTCTTTCAAAACCGAAACAATCTTCTCAAACTCTGCCCCTGCTTTATCAACTAAATTTATGTAAAATTCTAAATCCTTTGTTGTAATTTCAGCAATGTTCACAGCATCTTCACCAGGAGTAGGTTTCATCCCAAGAAACCACTTTCTTTGTTCACCCATAAGAAGCAATTCCTCATCCTTTAAAGTTTTATCATGAGAGTATAACAATTCAGTCATATCTTCAAGCTCCACTCCTAATTCTAGTTCTCTTGATATTTCCACCACATCTGCAGTTCCTTCCTCCACTGAAGTCTTCAACCTCTCAAAGTCATCCATGAAGGCTGGAATCAACTTCTTCCAAACTCCTGTTCAGGTTGATATTTTGACCTCTTCCCATGAATCACAAATGTTCTTAATGGCATCTAGAATGGTGAATCCTTTCCAGAAGGTTTTCAATTTACTTTGCCCAGATCCATCTGAGGAATCACTGTCTAAGGCAGCTGTAGCCTTATGAAATGTATTTCTTAAATAATAAGACTTGAGCGTTGAAATCACTCATTGATCTATAGGATGCAGAATGCATGTTGTCTTAGCAGGCATGAAAACAACATTAACCTTGTTGTACATTTCCATCAGAGCTCTTGGGTGACCAGGTGCATTGTCAATGAGCAGTAATATTTTGAAAGGAATCTCTTTCTCTGAGCAATAGTTCTCAGCAGTGGGTTTCAAATATTCAGGGTACCATGTTGTAAACAGTGTTGCTGTTGCCCAGGCTTTGTTGTTCCATTTACAGAGCACAGGCAGAGTTGATTTAGCATAATATAAAGGTCCCAAGATTTTCAGAATGGTAAATGAGCACTGGCTTCAACTTACAGTCACCAGCTTTATTTGCCCCTAGCAAGGGAGTCAGCCTATCCTTTGAAGATTTGAAGTCAGGCATTGACTTCTCTAGCTATGAAAGTCCTAGATGGCATCTCCTTCCAATAGAAGGCTGTTTTATGTTAAGTGCAGCCACCTTCATCAGTTATCGTAGCTAGATCTTCTGGATAACTTGCTGCAGCTTCTACATCAGTACTTGCTGCTTCACCTTACACTTTGATGTTATGGAAATGCTTTCTTTCCTTAAACTTCATGAATCAACCTCTGCTAGCTTCAAACTTTTCTTCTGCAGCTTCCTCACCTCTCTTAGCTTTCATAGAATTGAAGAGAGTTAGGGCCTTAATCTGAACTCGGCTTTGGCTTAAAGGAATATTGTGACTGGTTTGATCTTCTATCCAGCCCAGTAAAACTTTCCCCATACCAGCAATAAGGCTATTTTACTTTCTTATCATTCATGTGTTCACTGGAATAGCACTTTTAATTTCCTTCAAGAACTTTTCCTTTGCGTTCACAACTTGGCTGTTTGGTGCAAGAGACCTAGGTATCAGCCTATCTTGGCTTTTGACATGCCTTCCTCACTAAGCTTAATCATTTCTAGCTTTTGATTTCAAGTGTAAGGCATGAGACTCTTTCTTTCTTTCACTTGAACACTTAGAAGTCATTGTAGGGTCATTAATTGGCCTAATTTCAATCTTGTTTTGTCTTAGGGAATAGGGAGACCCAAAAAGGGGAAAGAGAGAGGGACAGCAGGTCAGTCCTGCCACTTATATGGCTGTGGTTCACGGCGCCCCAAAACAATGACAATAGTAACAACAAAGATCACAGATTACAGATCACCATAACAAATATGATAATAATGGAAAAGTTTGAAATATTGTGAGAATTACCAAAATGTGACACAGAGACACAGAGAGAGCATATGTTGTTGGATAAATGGCCCCAATACGCTTGCTCAATTCAGGGTTGCCACAAACCTTCAATTTAAAAAAAAAAAAAAAAAAAAAAAAGGAATTATCTGTGAGGCCCAATAAAGCAAAGCACAGTTAAACAAGGTATTGGAATACAATACTTTACATTTCCTGGAAACAACTTATAATACTGTGATCATTGTTGACACTGTTTTACCCTTTTCCAGCACTCTTTTCTTTGCATAGATCCAAATTTCCATCTAATATTATGCTCTTTCTGCCAGAAGAATTTCCTTTAACCTTTCTTGTTGTACAGGTCTGCTGGCAATAAATTCTCTCAGCTTTTGATTATCTGAAGATGTCTAAAAACAATTTTTATTTCACTTTTATTTTTGAAAAATATCCTTATGGGTCATAGAACTCTGGATTAACTGTTGTTTTTTACTTTCAGGACTTTGAGATGTTGTTCCATTGAATTCTGGCTTATGTAGTTTCTGTGGAAAAGTAAAAGGTTGGAAATAGGTATACCATGCTTACACTAAACAAAGAACACAAAAGCTGGAGTAGCTCTATTAATATAACACAAAGTAGACTTCAGAACAAGGATTATCAGAGATATAAAAGACCATTTCATAAAGGTAATAGGGCCACATCATAAAGAGGACATAATGTAACTGGTATGCAATTACATATATGCATCTAATAACAGATTCCCAAAATAAGTGAAGGAAAAGCTGATAGAACAGAAAGGAGAAATAGAAAATTCCATAATAATGTTCAGTGGTTTCAATACCTCAGGGTAAATATATGGTAGAAATTGTAGACAGAAAAGTAGTAAGGATTGAAGGTTTGAAGAATACAATTAACTAACTTGACCTAATTGAATTTATAAGACATGCCACCAAAGAATAGCAGAATATGTATTCCTACCAAGTACACATGGAACATTTACCATATTCTGGGCCATGATACATGTCTCAAAAAATGTTTAAGTGATTCAAATCACAAGAAGTGTATTCTCTGACCACATGGAATTTAATTAGAAATAAATAATGGAAATATTTCCGGAAAATCCCCAAATATTTAGAAATTAAGTAACACACTTCTAAATAACCATGATAAAAGAATAAATCAAAAGGGAAATTAGAAAGTATTTGGAATTGAATGAAAGTGAAAATACAACCTGTCAAAATTTGGGGGAATGTCACTAAAGCAGTGTGTAGAGAGAGATTGATAAAACAAATATATTTCATATAAAGAAAAGTTTCAAATCAGTGATGTCAATTTCTACCATAAGAAACTTGGGGGAAAATAGCAAATAATAAAGAAAAGAGCTAAAATCAATGACATAGAAAATAGAGAAAACCAATGAAACAAAAATTGTTTCTCTGAGAGCAATTAAAATTGACAAACTTCTAGCCAGATTGACAAAGAAAAAAGAGAAGACCCATATTATCAATATTGACAATAAGGGAAATAACTACAGATACTACAGATATGAAAAGAAATATTATAAAAAACTTAATGAAATAAATGTGATAACCTAAACAAAATGGACATATTCCTTGAAAAACATAAACTACCAAAACTCATTCAAGAAAAGGATAACCTGAAGAGCCCTATATTTACTAAAGAAATTGAATTTGTAGTTAAAAACCTTCCCAGAAACAAAACTTTAAGCCCAATTAGCTTCTAGCTGGTGAATTTACAGAAGATTATTTATTATTAAATAATTCTACAAAAAAATCTTCAAAATATTGAAGAGGAGGAAATATTCCAAAATCATTCTATGAGGCCAGCATTACCCCTATACCAAATCTAACAAAGACATTACAAGTAAAAGAAAACTAAAGACTAATATCCCTTATGAATATAATTGTAAAAATTGTAAAGAAAATTTTGACAAATCAAATTAAACAATATATTAAAAGATTATTTATCATAACTAAGTGGGGTTTATCTTAGGAATGCAAGATTGATTTGTTTTAAACATCATTCTAATTCAGTATATTAATAAGTTAAAAAAGAAAATCAATTCCATCATCTAAATAGATCATGGAAAAGCAGTTGACAAAATCAAATATCCATTCCTGATAAAAACTTCAATGAGTTAGAAATAAAGGGGAACTTCCTTAACCTGAAAAAGAACATCTTTTAAAAAACTCAGCTAACATCTATTTAATAGTGAAAGACAGAACAGAATGCTTTCCCCCCTAAATTCAGGAATCAGACAAAAATGTTTCACCATTTCTATTCCACATGTTGCTATACATTTTAACCAGTGTGTTAAGAAAATAGATCTGATAGAATACAGACAAAAAACAACTAGAGCTAATAAGTGAATTCAATAACATTGCAGGATACACCATTGATACACAAAAACCAAGAATATTTCTATACATTAGCAATGAACAATTGGAAACTGAATTAAAAATAATTCCATTTATAATGGCATCAAAAATATGAAAACTACAGGGGAAAATCTGACAAAAAGATGTGTGATGCTTGTTCTCTGAAAACTACAAAACATTTCTGATATATAATAAGCAAAACCTAAAGATTTGGGGAGATATACTGTGTTCATGGTGGGACAATACACTACTGTTCATAAGTTAACTTTCCCCAGTTTGATCTATGGATTCAGTGTGATGTCAAACAAAATCCCAACAGGCTTTTTTTGTAGAAATTAGCAACTACTTGATCTCAAGACTTGTTATAAAGCTACAATAATCAAGAGATATGGTAGCAGCATCAAGATAGACAAGCAGGTCTATGGAACAGAATAGAGTCCAGAATTAGACACTCAAACGGATGGAAAATGATGTTTGACAATGGAGAAAGGAAAATCTTTTCAACAAATGGTGCTGGAACAATTGGACAGCCAAGTGCAAAAAAAAATGAACTTCAGTTCGTATCTCTCACCATATTAAAAAAGTAACTAAATATGTGGTGAATACTACATACGGACAAAAATGCAAAACCTGAAAATATAAAATTTCCAGGAGAAAATAAAGTGAAAAGAAAATCTTAGTGACCCTGGGTTAAACAGAGATTAGATACAAACTCAAAAGCAGAATGCATTTTTAAATATTGATAAAGTAGAAATCATCAAAAGTAAAAATTCTGCTTTTGAAAAGACACTGTTAAAAGAATAAAAAGACTGGAAAAAAATACTTGAAAATTAAACATCTAATAAAGGTCTTAAATCCAGAATATATAAAGAACTCTCAAAACTCAGCAAGATGGAAATAAATAACTAAATAAAAAAATGAGTAAGAATTTGAACAGATACTTTACCAAAGAAAGTAAACATATGAAAAGACACTCAACATCATTAGCTATTAGCAAGGTACACTTTAAAACCACAATGAGATTACACTGTACACCTATTAAAATGGCTAAAATGAAAAAGATAGGGGCTTAAAGAGAACTGCAGAGGAAGGAGATAGAGAAAAATCTGGTCTAGAGATTTATTATAATCTTTGGAGGGAGAAAGAAAAGAAAAGAAGGTGGCTCCAGAACTATTATTGTTAGAGCCTAATGAAACCAGTGAAACAGACTTACCTTGAAATGGTGCTATATAAGATGCCTAATTGTGGATTATTCTCTCATTGATCTCTAGAAACTTAACTACTAGGACAATACATTCGAGTTATAAATACTATTTATTATTACATTATACTACTTATTATTATACTGGAACTCTTTTACTACGACACATCTATTATAATAGCTAATATTAAAAAAACTGATCATCTCTATTGTTGTCAGGGATATGGAAGAGCTTGAACTTTCAAACATTACTGGTAGAATATGAAATGTTACAAACACTTTGGAAAAACTGTTCATCAGTTCCTTAAAAAGTTAAACATACACCCGTCCAGCCATTCCACCCTAGGTATTTACCCAAGAGAAATGAAATGATATGTCCATACTTTTCTTGCATTTAAATGTTATAAAGCATCTTTAATCGTAATAGTCAAAAGATGGAAACAAAGCAAATGTCCATCAACAGAATAAATAAATTGTATAGTCATACAATGGAATACACAAAAACAACAAAGGAAGAATCTCCAAATAATTATGCTGAGTGAAAGAAACCATACAATAAAAAGTACATACTCTATGATTCCATTCATATAAAATTCTGCAAAGTGCAAAATAGATCTATAGTCACAGGAAGTTGAACAATATTTGCTTTGAGATGAGGTAAGAGCAAGGAGTGGTGGGACAGGGAAGAGCAGGATGGAGGAATTACAAAGGGGTAAGAAAGGAAACTTTGGGGACAATGGATATTTGCATGACATTCATATTGTTATTGTTGTTACGGTTTCAAAGATGCGTACACAATATGTGCAGTTTATTGTATGTCAGTTATACCTCAACAAGATGTTAAAAATGGATTTAACAAGAGAGATAATAGCATAAATATTATTTAAAGAAGATCCTTTTAAAGGATTTTAAAGTTACTGAAGATGGAATTTCTGAAAAGATGGCATTTTATAGAATAACATGTAAATATAAATGTTTATTATATTATTATTTTATTATATAATGTATCACTTATACATTTTTGATTACTCATCCAAACATACACATTAATAAATTATCTTTGATATTTTCCTGACTTTCAGAAATATAAAAATCATTGCTTTATACATATTTTCAAAAATTTTGTTGCAATTAAGGTATATTGATCAAGGTAGGAGACTATTCTGTATTTTATATAACAATTATCCCACAATCACAAAATATTTCAGTTGACAGTATGCCAGAAACAACTGTGCTGTTTGAAGTCAAGAGCCATGGATTATTTCCAACCTGACTATTAAGTAGAGTGAGGTTGAGAGCTGGCAAGAGACCGGGATCCCAACCAATCTAATCTTATCATGCCATTGCTACAACTTCCCTGCCAGATTCCCAAGAGACGTATATTCAGAGAATACAAGGCCAGGCATGTTACCATGAGACTTTTGCTCCAAACCCGAAAGTCCTCCTTACAATGGGCATGATCCATTAATATCTTCTTTTGCCTAGGCTAGAAGCAGGCTGTGTTGGACATCTTTTATCTTTCATCTTCCATCCTCTTGGCCCATTTTTTGGTTCCAGAATTGTTCCCACAGCAAGCTGCAGGAAGGTGTAGCCTCGCCTCAACTTGTTTGAGCTACACCGAGGCTCTCCCACGACCATCCCTCCACCCAGTTGCCCACAGCAGGAAACATTTACATAATGCATGGTTTGAACGGATTTCCTTCCTGCCCTGTTTCGTCTTTCCAGTGTCCCAACTCCTATTCCCTCTGTTTACTTCCTTAAAGAAACAACTTACCTGCAAGCCCTTGTCTCAGACTCTTTTTTTTTGGAAGAATCTAAAGTAGGATGTGGGCTAAACAGCCTTCAACACTAAAAGTAGGCTGAATGTTCTCCTTGTCTCCATCTCCCTAAACCCTCCCAAATCTAAATTTCAGTCTGTATCTTAACATCTTGACATTGAGGAAGTGGGGGCCCAAGATAAAATATTCTAACAAAATAATGGGAGAAATAAAAGATGATGTTTCTTTAAGAAAGCCATAGAGTAGATTTGGTCAGAATCAGGTGGCCTGCCATTGGGAGTAGCCTTCCTATTTCACCTGCCCCAAAATGGCGATAAAGAAAATCCCATAGACACTAAATGTCAAGAAAGGGACACCTAGGGGGAGTGAGGAAGGGAGATGAGGGAAAAGAGAGGAAAGGAGTCTGGCATTAACTCCAGGCTATACCAGCAATTTTTACATCTTTTATCCATCTAATTAGCTTAGGATAGCTATTTAATAAATATGTGCTGTATAAATGAATATATGAAGTACAGTAGGCTAAAAATAAAGGAAATACTTTTCTGGCATGTATTTTATTATAAATCCTTATGGAAGATCTAATGTATTCACTGGCTAAAACATTTTTCATTAAAATTAGGAGCCTAGAAAAATACTACGTGTAGTATTTGGCTTCTAATCAGAATTTTTATTGAAATAAGCCTATTATTTCTTATACAATGAAAATTTTTATTTACATCTTCCCTCTGGAAACAAAATTTAGAAAGGGTTAGCAAGGGCTGATTGGAGGAAAAGAAAGTAACAGAAGGGATCCTGAATAGATGCTGGCAAGTACTTGCCTCCTGCTGCCTTTACTATTTCTAAAGGGAAATGAAGAAGTCTGGAATTTATTTAGTGGAATGTTTAATAGTTTTTAAAGAGCTTAGTTTCCATGTAAAAACATTGACAAGGGCTATTGACATTAATTTGCTCAAATAGATGAGAACAAAGTGAAACTTTTATTCAAGAGTATTGTAAACAATAAATTTCATAAATATTTATTGCAAAATTTACCAGTTTATACTTCTTTACAATGTATTATTTGCCTAAAATTTCATTGCCATAAAGTCATAGCACAGTCAGGGTCTGGAGGGCCTGGTATAAATATTTACTAAAGAATTATAATCAGATGAGGTTTCCTCATTATTCTGACTCCCTCCTATGCCATCAGGGCTTTCCCTTCTATAAGGCCACACCTAGAGCAGCTCTAGGAGGTAAAGGACCTCATCCTCCAATAGAAGAAGGTGCTTACTAGTGTTCTGTAATAAGAAAAAAGTGTCCATACAGTGCATTAAATTGGATGTTCAGCATACCTTAGGGCAGAAGCAGGTGTCCTGAAGGTATGGGGAGGGACATTGGAAGGGACTGGGTACATCTGCAACTCTTTCAGTCTCGTCTCTTTGCTTTGACACTAATTATGTGCTTCTCCCCTTTCAGGGCCCTAATATTTTACTCTTAAGAGGCTTAGCTGAAGTCTATAAATAGTAAAATTTGCATTCATGCCTGCTATAAAAATTTTAATTTTCCCCAAGGTAATAAAGATACATTTGTCAGCTAGAGAACATATCAGAAAGTTCAGAAAAGAAAGAAAAGCACAGAGAAGGAATAAGTAAGTCAGAGAATCATAGAATCTTAGTGTTGGAAGATGCTTTATAGTAGTGAATTCCAAATCTGTGTGTAGGCTACTGCAGAAGAGTGAAAAAGTTTTCACCAACATTGGTTGGTTGTGAGGCTAGAAGTCCAAAATCGAGGCATCAGCAAGTTCTCCCTGGAGACTGTGGCATTTTGGGGCTGCTGGCAGTGATCCTTGCATTCTTCAGCTTTTCTGTCATGTGGCAATGCACACAGAGACATCTTCACCTTTCTATTCTGGGTTCCGTTGACTTCTGGTTGACTTCAGTTCTGGTTGTTCCCCGTGATTTCTCTCTGTCTCAGTTTCATTCTCCTTATAAAGGACTCCAGTAATCTGGATTAATGACCATCCTGATTTAGTTGGGCTACACCTTAACATCTTAAAGAGATTTTATTTACAATGAGTCCACACCCACCAGAATGTGGACCAAAATCAAGAACATGTCCAAACTGGAATACACAGTTCAAACCACTATGGGGTTGGGTGGGGGAAGAGGCAGATTAAGAGGAGTCACATCATTTGTGCATTTAATTTACGTGTATGTAATGGACACAATCAAAGAGAAAGAGGGAGAGTTTAAATATTTCTACCTCCCTCTCTTCTCAAAGATCAAATACCCACTGCCAGTGAATTCAGCCTTAAATCACTCCATGTCTTTAAGAAACAAATATCAAAAAGAGAGAAATAACAAGTATTGGCAAGAATGTGGAGAAATTGGAACCCTCATACAATGCTGATGAGAATGTAAAGTGGTACAGCCACTTTAGAAAACGGTTTGTCAGTTTCTTAAAGTGTTAAACATGGAGTAGCATATGAAAGAGCAATTCAACTCCTAGGTATATAAGCAAGAGAGATGAAAATAGATGTTCACATAGAGACTTGTTTGCAAATGTTCATTGCAATGTTTTCATAATAGTCAAAAATTGACAACACAAATGTCCATCAACCAGTGAATAGAAAAGCAATATATTGTATATTCATATAATGAATACTATTTGGCTATAAAAAAAAAAGAAATGCTACATGCTACAACATGAATGAACCTCATAAACATTATGCTCAGTGAAAGAAGGCAGGTAGAAAAGATCACATATTTTATGATCCCATTTACATGACATTCCAGAATAAATAAATCCATAGATACAGTAAGTAGCTTAAAAGTTGCCTAGGACTATCAGAGGGAGACAGAGATTGACTGCTATTGGGTACAAGGTTTCTTTTCAGGCTGATTGAAATGTTCTAAAATTAGATTGTGGTGTTTTTTCCAATTGCTACCTTTTTGGGTAAGAGTTTTCTGGAATAATAAAATCTTGTTGATGAAGACAGAGGAATAATAAAGTTATGTTAGTGGAGACAGCAGAATATTAAAGTCATATTAATGTTGATAGTAACTTGTAGGTGTATATGGGTTCAGTTTTCAAAATAAATAGATAAATTTATTAATCATAAACATCTGATTATGAACACTGCAATGCAAGAATTAAAATATGGAATGTGAACACAGTGAATGGGTACCTACTCTAAATTATGTATTTAGAGAAGAATTTTCTGAAATGGTGATACTGAACCTAGTATATGAGTGACAAGAGGAGCTAGCCTTGTGAATATTGGGGTTGGGATAGAGTGGAGGGATGAAAAGAGCTCAAAAAGAGGAAACAGCTGCAAAGGGGAGCTCCTATGTTAGTCAAATTTTTTCTAAGACCCTCAATTGACTCTTCAGTTTCTACCCATTTCTCTGGATACCAGAACAATGCATTTTTCTATTTATCAGTGCTGAAGAAATTCTTAAATTTAGTCATACTCTTTGTTTTTTGTTTTTTGTTTTTTAACTTTTAGAAAACATCTTTATTGAGCTATAATTCCTATAAATAAACCATTTAAAGTATACAGTTCCATGTTTTTTAGTATGTTCAGAGTTGTACAACCAACACCATAATCTAAAATTCAACCATTTAAAGTACAAAGTTCCATGTTTTTAGTATGTTCAGAGTTGTACAGCCAACACCATAATCTAATTTTAGAACATTTCTATCCCTCCCAAAAAGTAACCCCATATCCATTTGTAGTCAGTCACCATCCTCCTCCCAACAGTCCTAGGCAACCACTAAGTTACTTTCTGTCTACTACATTTTATGTATCCATTTATAAGTTGGTGGAGATTTGTGTTGCTTCCACTTTGGGGCTATTATAAACAGTACTGCCATAAATATTTTGTGTACAAGTCTCCGTGTGACAGTATATTTTCATTTCTCTTGGATAGATACTGAGGGGTAGAATTGCTGGGTCATATGGTAACTCTATGTCTAACACTTTAAGATACTAGCAAACTGGTTTCTATGTAGGAATGTTCCAATTTCTTCACATTCTCTCCAATACTTATTATTATCTGTCTTTTTTTTATTATAGCCATTCCAGCAGGTGGTTTTTATTTGCATTTCCCAACTGACTAATGACATTGAGCATTCTTTTTTGGGCACATTGACCATTCATGTATCCTCTTTGGAGAAAGTCCATTCAAAACATTCATCTATATTTAAATTGGGTTATTTATTTTTTAATCATGTAGTTATAAGTTCTTACATATTCACTATACAAGTCCCTTGTTAAATTATATGATTCACAAATATTTTCTCCCACAGCCTATGGGTTTTCTTTTAACTTTCTTAGAGGTGTCCTTTGAAGTATAAAAGTTTTAAAAATTGATGAAGTCCAATTTACCAAATTTTTCTTTTATCACTTGTGCTTTTGGTGTTTTATCTAAGAAGTCATCACCTAAACCAAGGTCATGAAGAATTTATTCCTGTTTTTTTCTAATTGTTTAATAGTTTTAGCCCTTATATTTAGGTCTTTGATATATTTTGAGTTATTTCTGGGTATGGTACGTTGCAGGAGTCCAAATTCATCCTTTTGCAAGTAGATATCCAATTGTCCCAACACCACGGATTGAAAAGACTATTCTTTTCCCATTGAATTATCTTGGCACCTTTGTCAAAAATCACTTGTCTAAGAGAGAGGATCTAAGATGGCAGCATAGAGAGGAGTGGAAGCTAGTTAGTCCCCCTGAAACAACTGAAAAAAAACCAGAAACAACTAGTAAATAATCCAGAATAACTGCAGGGGGACAAACATGACCATCCACTCATCATACACGAACCTGAATTGGGAGGAATGCCCGAGATCACAGCATAAAATCTGTAAGTAAAAACTGTGGCTCCAAGCTGGGAGACCCCTCTCCCCACAGCCCGAGCTGCAAAGCCTCATGGTGCTAGACAGAAGCCATCTCCAAGCAAGTGAATATAGCTCAGCTGAGCTCCTTAATTAGCAAGTATGAACTGCTCGCTATGAGCTATGAATCCCCAAGAAGCAGACAGAGGCTTTGGGTGATAACTGACCTTGGAGAGCTGGAGGGTCGCTGTGGACTAGCCCTGAGGGGACTTTCTGTCCCTGTTTCAGCTCAGTGGTGAAAGCCTCAACCATTTCAGTTCCCAGTTCCTAGTTCTCTGACCCAGACAAGGGTGGAGATAGCACAGGCAGAGAGAGACCATTGAAATGCTAATTACCTCTCCCTAGGGATCTATTTTCTCTAAGAGGAAAGGGGTGGGGCCCAGCTCCACTACCCGCCTTCCATCCAGAACCAGACCCCAGAGCCTGGGGGAAAATAGCCACAGGCCACACCTCCTTACACCAGTCTGGAGTTACAGGCTGACAGGAGCCACCTGCTGGGCAGAAAAGCACAGTGACCTGAGGCATCACAGGGTGTACCAATTTTCTAAGACACACCCTCAGGGAAATTAGGTACTGAATATTTATTCCTTCTGGGACCTGAGCCCATTCTGGTCTGGGAAAACCTGATTGGAGTAACCAAGCAAACCATGCCTGGACAACAGAAAGCTATAACCTACACTAAGAAAAATGAAGTTATGGCCCAGTCAAAGGAGCAAACTTACACTTCAACTGAGATATAGGATTTGGAACAACTAATAATAAGTCAATTCAAAAAGTTTAGGGAAGATATAGCAAAAGAGCTGAACCATATAATGAAAACACTGGGTGTACATAAGGTAGAAACTGCAAGTTCAAAAAACCAACTGGCAGAATCTATGGAAATGAAAGGCACAATGTTGTACAAGAGATGAAGGACACAATGGAAACATACAACAGCAGATTTCAAGATGCAGAAGAAAACACTCAGGAACTGGAGAACAAGACATCTGAAAGCCTACACACAAAAGAACAGATAGACAAAAGAATGGAAAAATATGAGCAATGTCTCCAGGAACTTAAGGACAAATGAAAAGCAAAAATGTACCTGTCATTGGTGTCCCAGAAGGAGAAGAGAAGGGAAAAGGAGCAGAAGCAATAATAGAGGAAATAATCAATGAAAATTTCCCATCTCTTATGAAAGACATAAAATTACAGATCCAAGAAGTACAGCATACCCCAAACAGAATAGATCTGAATAGGCCTATGCCAAGACACTTAATAATCAGATTATCAAATGTCAAAGATAAAGAGAGAATCCTGAAAGCAGCAAGAGAAAAGCAATCCATCACATACAAAGGAAGTTTGATAAGACTATGTGCAGATTTCTCAATAGAAACCATGGATTCAAGAAGGAAGTGGGGTGATATATTTAAGATACTGAAAGAGAAAGACCACCAACCAAGAATCCTATATCTAGCAAAAGTATACTTCAAATATGAAGGAGAACTTAAAATATTCTCTGACAAACAGATAATGATACAGTTTGTGAACAAGATACCTGCTCTACAGGAAACACTAAAGGAAGCACTGTAGACAGAAAGGAAAAGACAGGAGTGGGAGGTTTGGAAAACAATTTTGGAAGATAGTAGCACAGCAATGTACATACACTGAACAAAGATGACTGTAAATATGGTTGAAAGAGGAAGGCTGGGACCATGTGGGACACCAGAACAAAACATGAATGATAAAGACTGGGACTGTGTAACTCAAGGAAACCTAGGGTGCTCAACAATTGTAATAAAAGGTACAGATATGTTTTTACATGAGGTAGAACAAATGAATGTCGACATTGCAAGGTGTTAAAAATAGGGTGGGATTGGGGGGAAGATACAATCAATGCAAACTAGAGACTATAGTTAACAGAAACATTGTATTATGTTTGCTTTAATATAACAAAGGCAATATACCAAAGCTAAATGCATATGGGGGTGGGGGAATAGGGGAAGAGTATGGGACTCCTGGCATTGGTGATGTTGTCTGACTCTTTATTCTACTTTAGGTTAAGACTATCTTTCCTTTTTTTGCCATCTAGGTGTCATGTTCTCTCTCTCTCTCTCTCTCTCTCTCTCTCTCTCTCTCTCTCTCTCTCTCTCTCCTTTTTCTTTTGTCTCTCTGCCTTCTTTGACTCTTCCTCCATCTTTGTGAAGGAAATGGAGATGTCCTTATATAGATAGTAACGATGGTGCTGAATACATAAATACATGACTATACAGGGAACCAACGATTGTTTACTTAGGACAGAATGTATGGTGTGTGAACAAACCATCTTATAAGAAATGGGTTGATGAAGAAAACTTGTGGGCACTATATTGAGTGAAATAAGACAGACACATAAAGGCAAATATTGCAGGGTCTCACTGATATGAACTAATCATAATATGTAAATTCATAGACATGAAATATAAGTTACCAGGATATATAGAATAAAGATAAAGAATGGGGAGCAGTTGCTTATTATGAGCAGAATGTTCAACTAGGGTGAAACTACATGTTTGGAAATGGACAGGGGTGATGGTAGCATGTTGTGAGAATAACTAACAGTGCTGAATGGTGTGTGAATGTGGTGGAAAGGGGAAGCTCAGAGTCACGCATGTCACCAGAAGGAAAGTTGCAGGTTAAAAGATGGGAATGTCTAAAACAGTGAATCTTGTGGTGGACAATGTCCATGATTAACTGTGCAAATATCAGAAATCTCTCTCACGAGCTAGAACAAATGTATGACACTATAACTAGAAGTTAATAATAGGCATATAGGGAAAAAACATATACCTATTGCAAACTACACACTACAGTTAGTAGTATTTTAACATTCTTTCATTAACAGTCACAAATGTACTATACCAAAACTATGAATCAATAATGGAGGGGGGCATGTTTAGGGGTATGGGAAGATCTAAGTTTCCTTTTTTTGTCCTTATTTCTTTTCTGGAGTAATGAAAATGTTCTAAAAATTGAAAAAAAATTAATTATGTTAATGGATGCACAGCTGTATGTTGGTACCATGGGCAATTGATTATACACTTTGGATCTTTGGATAGTTGTATAGTATGTGAACAATCTCAACAAAAAATATACATATTAAAAAAAATCATTTGACCATAAATGTACGGGTTTGTTTCTGAACTATTAATTCACTTCCATTGATCTATATGTCTATTCTTATACCACAAATAACTTTTTGTTTATTTCAGGAGCTTCCTGAAAAAAAAACATTTAGATGAGTGTCAAATTCTTCACTTTTTCAATAGATAGCATCAAATAACTGTTTGATCCCCAAGACTTTTCAAAGTCTTGTTTCATAATCCTTGCCCTGCTGTGGCCACCAAATCCTAAACAATTATATCATGATCTTTACTCAGTCCAAATCAAGCCATTACATTGAAATACATACTTTAAACTATTCTTCAAGACCACATAAATATCCTGACTTTGCCCTCCCAACACTGAGAAATTACTAAGAACCTGTCAAAGTAGTGCTCTCCCTTACCGTAGTATGAATAAACTCAGCCTTATTTTTTCAAGTGTTTGCTGTGGTGAAATTTTCAGGGAGCCATCATTTGACAATTTTCTTCCACCCAGAACCAGTCAAGAACTCCTCATCACCATGGCCAAGACCTTGAATAGCACCATCCTTAGAGGTTTCTTGAGCCTCCCATTGGAGGGAGTCTCTCTGACCATAACAGTGGATTAAGTACTGCATTATGTCAAGCTCTGAATACTTCTCACTGAGCTCCTCAAATGTTGAGTTTATTTTGTCTCCTATTAGGTAGGAACATGTTTTAGGAATCATTTCATTATATGATCAGATATGAAAAACTTTATCCTTGTTGGATATCTGTGTTAGTATGAATTACACTATTTATGTTTGTCTTTCCTTATTATTTTTTTTTTTGTAAGATATCTTTATGGGGAAAGTTTCTAGGAAGAAGATGAGCATAGACCCAATAGGGCTGTGTCACAAGCTGGTTCTAGGGACTGAAAAGTTTAGGTTTCTTTGAGACTGGCATCCTTTGGACAAACTCTACTTTGGATCAATCAAAAATGAACTTTCTTCAATCTTTTTGTTTTTTTCTTTTCTGTCTGTGGGTATCTGGTTCCAGGAGAGATATCTTATCAAACCTTTTGGGCAGAAGCTGCAAATTAGTGGGATTTTCAGTTAGAGATGGCATGACCATTAGGCTGGAGGGCCTAACACACCAGAAGTGTAATAAGCAGCACTTTCAACCAACCGTTCCCAGAATCTCACAAATTTGTTTCAGTCCTAACCTATGCCTGCATCGCCTCCTGGTTGAATTCTGATTTTTTATACATATTATGCTGTAAATCAAATCTGTGTTTTATTAATCTAAATGCCATAAGTTTACCAAGGATAATTTAGATTAGAGTGGCCACTTTGGAAACTTTAACACAAACAAAATTATTCACTTGAGAGGTGGCTTAGGACAAAAATGAACCAAAATCCTAAAAATCCAAAGGTCTGCATTTTTCATTGATATGAGAAAGCATTCCAAAAAGATTCCAGATACCAAAATATCTTCCTTAGAAGGCAAAATAAAAATGTAAAGAAGTTAAAAATTTCTCTTTTAGATCCTCCCACCCACCCTCCCCTCCCAAATCACAACTTGAACCTAATGGCTTTTACCCCCCTTTTTCCCCATCCTATGCTATTTCCCTACATCCTCCCTGCTTTCCTTTCCTCTTTGGCCAACCAGAATTCCATAAGCTCATTTACTTCTTTTTTATTGTGATAACATATATGCAACACAAAATTTCCCATTTTAACCACTTACATGTGTACAATTCAGTGATGTTAATTGCATTCACAATATTATGATACCGTCACCACCATCCATTACCAAAACATTTTTCTCACCTCAAACAGAAACTCTGTACCCATTAGGCAGTGACTTCCATCTTCCCCAGCCCCTGGAAACCTGAAATTAACTCTGGGCCTCTGTATTTGTTTATTTTAGGTATTTTATGTAAGTAAAGTCATACAATATTTATCCTTTTATGTCTGATTTATTTCACTCAACTTGAAGTCTTCAAGATTCAACCATGTTATAGCATGCATCAGAACTTCCTTTTAGTGCCTGAATAATATTCCATTGTACATATGTACCACATTTTGTTTACCCCTTCATCTGTTGATGGACACTTGGGTTGTTTCCACCTTTTGGCTAGTGTGAATAATGCTTCTGTGAACATTGGTGTACCAATATCTGTTCAAGTCCCTATTTTCAATTGTTTTGGCTATGTACCTAGAAATAGAATTGCCAGATCATACAGTAATTCTATTCTTAACTTTCTGAGGAATTACCAAACTGCTTTCCACAGTAGCTGTACCACTTTATGCTCCCACCAGCAATGTACAAGCATTCAAATATACCACATCCTTGCCAACATTTTTTATTTTCAGTTGCTTTTTTTTTTTAATTGCCATTCTGGAGGGCATTAAATGACTTCACATTGTGGTTTTCATTTGCATTTCCCTAATAGCTAATTATGTTGGGCAACTTTGCATGTACTTGTTGGTCATCTGTATAGCTTCTTTGGAGAAATGTCTATTCAACATTTTTACCTATTTTTACATTGGGTTATCATGTTGTTGTTGTGTTGTAGAAGTTCTTTAGATATTCTGAATATTAAACCCTTATCAGATATATGATTTCCAAATATTTTCTCCCATTCTATCATCTTTTCACCTTCCTGATAATGCCCTTTTGTGCACAAAAGTTTTTAATTTTGTTGAAGTCCCATTTATTTATTTTTTCTTTTGTTGCTTGAGCTCTTGGTGTCATATCTAAGAATCCACTGCTTAATACAATATCCTGAAGGATTTCCCATGTTTCTGTTTTTTTCCTAAGAGTTTTATGATAGTAACTCTTATATTTAGGCTGTTGATCCATTTTGAGTTAAGTTTTGTATATAGTTTGAGGTAGCAGTCCAAATTCATCCCTTTAAATACGGATGTCCTGTTTCCCCAGTACCATTTTTTGAAGAGACTTTCTTTTCCCCATTGAGTCAACTCAGCACCATTGTCAAAAGACAAGTGTCCATAGATGTGCAAGTTTCTTTCTGAACTCTCCATTCTATTCCAGTGGTCTATTTGTCTGTCCTTATGCCAGCACCATACTGTTTTGATTACTGTAGCTTTATAGTAAATTTTGAAATTGGGAAGTGTGAGTCCTCCAACTTTTTTCTTCTTTTACAAGATGTTTTTGGCTACCTGGGGCCCCTTACCATTCTATATGAATTTGATGGTGGCTTTTCCTTTTATGCACAAAGCAGGCTGCTGGAATCTATAAATCGCTTTGGGTAGTACTGACATCTAAACAAAATAAAGTCCTCCTGTCAATGAGCATAGGATACCTTTTCCATTTATTTATATCTTCTCTAATTTCATTCAGCAGTATTTTGTAGTTTTCAGTGTACAAGTCTTTTATATCCTTGGTTGAATTTATTCCAAATATTTTATTTTTTTAAATTTAATTTTATTGAGATTGTTCACATACCATACAATTATCCAAAGATCCAAAGTGCACAATCAATTGCCCATGGAACCATCATACAGCTGTGAAGCCATCACCACAATTAATTTTTTTTCCAGTTTTTAGGAATTTTCATTACTCTAGAAAAGAAATGAAGACAAAAAACAAAACTCAATTCCTCCCCTATCCCTAGCCACCCCCCTCCATTATTGACTCATAGTGTTGGTATAGTACATTTGTTACTGTTAATTTTAAAATGTTAAAATACTGTTAATTGTAGTACATAGTTTGCAATAGGTATATTTTTTCCCTATATACACCTCTATTAGCTTCTAGTTATAGTGTCATACATTTGTTCTAGTTCATGAAAGACATTTTTAATGTTTGTGTAGTTAATCATGGATATTGTCCACCACAAGATTCACTGTTTTAGACATTCCCATCTTTTAACCTCCAACTTTCTTTCTGGTGACATACGTGACTCTAAGCTTCCCCTTTCCACCACATTCACACACCATTCAGCACTGTTAGTTATTCTCATAATAACGTGCTACCATCACCTCTGTCCACTTCCAAACACTTGGGTTCAACCTAGTTGAACATTCAGCTCATAATAAGCAACCACTCCCCATTCTTTAGCCTCATTCTATATCCTGTTAACTTATATTTCATGACTATGTGCTTACATGTTATAAGTAGTTCATATCAGTGAGACCATGCAATATTTGTCCTTATGTGTCTGACTTATTTCACTCAGTGTAGGGCCCTCAAGCTTTCTTCAGCAACCCTTTTTTTCAAAAGACAGTTTTGTTTACCAACCATGCTTTTTGTCCTAAGTAAACAATTGATGGTCCCCTGTATAGTTACATATTTATGTATTCACCACCATCACCAATATCTATATAAGGACGTCTCCATTTCTTCCACAAAGAAAGGGGAAGAGTCAAAGAAGGTAGAGAGGCAAAAGAAAAAGAAAGAAAAAAAAACATGACAGATAAAAAGCAATGAAAGGAAGGATAGAATTAAATAGAATAAAAGAGTCAGACAACATCACCAATGCCAAGAGTACCACACTCCTCCCTTATGTCCCCCTCTTAGGCATTTAGCTTTGGTATATTGCCTTTGTTACATTAAAGGAAACATAATACAAAGTTTCTGTTAACTACAGTTTCTTGTTTGCATTGATTGTATTTTTTTCTCCAATACCACCCTATTTTTAACACCTTGCAACATTGACATTCATTTGTTCTACCTCATGTAAAAACATATTTGTACATTTTATCACAATTGTTGAGCACTCTAGGTTTCAGTATTTATCTTTCCTCTTCCTTCTGGTGTCCCACATGCTCCTAACCTTCCTCTTTCAACCATACTTACAGGCATCTTTGTTCAGTGTACTTACATTGCTGTGCTACCATCACCCAAAATTGTGTTCCAAACCTCTCACTCCTGTCTTTTCCTATCTGTCTGTAGTGCTCCCTTTAATACTTCCTGTAGTGCAGGTATCTTGTTCACAAACTCTGTCATTGTCTGTTTGTTAGAGAATATTTTCAGCTCTCCCTCATATTTGAAGGACAGTTTTGCCAGATATAGGATTCTCGGTTTGCGGTTTTCCTCTCTCAGTATCTTAACTATATCACACCACTTCCTTCTTGCCTGCATGGTTTATGCTGAGAAATCCACATATAGTCTTATCAAGCTTCCTTTGTATGTGATGGATCGCTTTTCTCTTGCTGCTTTCAGGATTCTCTCTTTGCCTTTGCTATTTGATAATCTGATTATTAATTGTCTTGGCATAGGTCTATTCAGATCTATTCTGCTTAGGGTCTGCTGCACTTCTTAGATCTCTAATTTTATGTCTTTCATAAGAGATGGGAAATTTTCATTGATTATTTCCTCTATTATTGCTTCTGCCTCTTTTCCCTTCTCCTTCTGGGAAACCTATGACACATACATTCATATGCTTCTTGTTGTCATTCAATTCCCTGAGACGTTGCTCATATTTTTCCATTCTTTTGTGTATCTGTTCTTTTGTGTGTAGGCTTTCAGATGTCTTGTTTTCCAGTTCCTGAGTGTTTTCTTCTGCCTCTTGGGATATGCTGTTTTATGTCTCCATTGTGCCTTTCATGTCTTGTGTTGTGCCTTTCTTTCCAGTTTGCTAATGCTGCTGTAATGCAAAACACCAGAAATGGACTGGCTTTTATAAAAGGGGGTTTATTTGGTTACAGTTACAGTCTTAAGGCCATAAAGTGTCCAAGGTAATGCATCAACAATCAGGTACCTTCACTGGAGGATGGCCAATGGTTTCCGGAAAACCTCTGTTAGCTTGGAAGGCACATGGCTGGTGTCTACTCCAGAGTTCTGGTTTCAAAATGGCTTTCTCCCAGGATGTTCCTCTCTAGGCTTCAGCTTCTCTCCAAAATGTCACTCTCAGTTGCTCTTGGGGCATTTGTCCTCTCTTAGTTTCTATGGAGCAAAAGTCTGCTTTCAAAGGCCATCTCCAAAATGTGTCTATAAAGTGCAGTTCCTCTCTCAGCTCCTGTGCATTCTTCAAAGTTTTCCTCTTGGCTGTAGCAAGGTCTCTCCTTCTGTCTGAGCTTTTATAGGGCTCCAGTGAACTAATCAAAGCCCATGCTGAATGGGTGGGGCCACACCTCCATGGAAATTATCCAATGAAAGATCTCACCCACAGTTGAGTGATCACTTCTCCATGGAAACATCCAATCAAAAATCTCCAACCCACACAAGCCTGCAGCAAAAATAATGGCATTTTGGGGGGCATAATACATCCAAACCAGCACACTTTCAATTCCATAGATTCTGCCAGTTGTTTTTTCAAACTTTCGATTTCTACCTTATGATTGTCCAGTGTTTTCTTTATAGCCTTCATCTCTTATATTATATCTTCCCTGAACTCATTGATTTGGTTTTTGATTTGGTTTAGCATATTTCTTTGAAAATCTTTAATAGAGTGTTTCATTAAAGTGAAACAATACCTCAACTCTATTTGTTCCTTTGGGCCATAGCTTAGTTTTTCCTAATATAGATTGTAGTTTTCTGTTGTCTAGGCATCTGATTTTCTTGGTTACCTCAGTCAGATTTTCCGAGACCAGAACGAGTTCAGGTCTCAGAATGGGGTTATATTCAGGGTGTATCTTAGAGGAATGACAGGCTTTCCTGTGAGGTTTCCAGTCCCTGTGCTTTTCCTAAACTGCCAAGCAGGCAGCACCTGTCAGCCTGTTGCTCCCAGCTGGTGTAAGGAGGTGTGGCCCACTTAGTTTCTGTTTTACTGTTTTCCCCCAGGCTCTGGGGTCTTGCTCTGAAGGGAACGCTGGGCTGCACCTCCTTACTCTTAGGAAAAATACACCCCCTAGGGAGTTATCATCTGCATTTGAATAGTTTCTCTGACCCTGTTATCTCCACCTCTGTCTGGGTCAGAGCGCTATGAACTGAAAATGGCTGTGGCTCTCTCTTCTGAGCCCCTCAGGTTGAGAGAAACAAAAAGGGACAGAAAGCCCACTTTTGGAGCCAGTACATGGTCCCCCAGTTTCACTTGTCTGCCAGAGGTAACACCCAGTCTTCTGGGCTCCCCCTCCCAGAACAGATGAGTCTTCTGGTTCTTTAAGGCCACTTGTCACTAAAAGTCTCTGTCTACTTATTGGGGGTTTGTAGCTTGTTTTCAGCAGTCCACATTTGTTAATTAAAACCCCAGTTGGAGCTCAGCTGAGCTTTATTTGTTCGCTCAGAGAGTGCTGCTAGTTTCTAGCACACCAAGGTTTTGCAGCTTAGGCTGCCATGCGGGGAGGAGGCTCTTGGTGTGGTTCCACAGCTTTTGCTTACAGATTCTATGCTACAATCTCAGGCATTCCTCTCAATCCAGGTTGTTGTACAATGTGTGGACAATCACGCTTGTCACCCAGAAGTTATTCCAGATTATTTACTACTTGTTCCTTGTTGTTTATTAGTTGTTCCAGAGGAGTGACTAAATTCCACTCCTCTCTATGCTGCCATCCTGCCCCTCCTCTCCAAATATTTTATTTTAAGAAAGTTATTATAAATAGAATTGATTTCTTATTTCTTTTTTTGTATTGTTCATTGCTGGTATAGAAACATAACTGATTTTTGCATGTTGAGCCCCACAATTTTGCTGAATTTGTTTATTAGCTCTAGCAGCTTTCTTTTTTTTCCAAAGAGAGAAAGAGTTTATTGCAATGGAAAGCAAGGAGATCAGAAATGGCCTATGCCCTTAAAATCTCATTCTCTGAGTCTAAGGAGTTTAGGGTTTTTATGGATTCTAACAAGGGGAGATGAAGTTGTTGCCATTACAATAACAAGTATAAAGAACTAGAATTGACAAACATAAAGGAGCTGAGGTAAGCTAGAACTAAGCTAGAATAATCATTACAATAACAAGTAACTACAATTTACAAATGTAAAGGAGTGGAGCTAGGCTATAATAACCATTATAGTAACAAGTAACTTCCTTGTGGTCAACGGTTAGTTCTGGGGTGATTCAAGTTCCTTCATTAACATTAGGGGGTTTCTTTGTAGTTATGACTCTGAAGTTATAAAACAGGATAAGGGGGTACAAGTGAGGCCAGTCGGGAGGTTTTTACAATTTGCAATTCAGTAGGTTTCAGTAATTTCAGATATTTCCTTTTGGCTTTTCTGCAGTATATTAGAAAGTAAGAAGGCATCCATATAAAGATTCAGTCATCATAGTTATTTGTTAAATCTTAATTTCTTGACAACAACTCCTCCCTCTTGTTTTTTGTTTATTCTTCAATCTTGAGAGATATCTGGGCAACTACTACTCTGACTTCATGGTGAAAAGGGAAATTCACTTTTTGGGATAGAGGGATGAAACTAGTTGTTCTTAGAGAGACTGGAACCTCAGGATTTCAGGGCTTAACTGGCCTATGAACAATCCAGAGGCTTTAAGTCTCTGCATTTCTTTAAGTTACCAAAAGATCTTTGATACTATCTTCAAACATCCTGGCTTTTGGAGTTTCACATGAACTGGTCTTACTGTTTTTCCATGTCTGAGTTTTTCATCAGCCCATACCTCTGGTTTTACAGTTTTTGAGATTTCTTTTGGGATGGGGGTGATTTGCTTATCTTTTTAGTGAACAACAGTAACCTTACAATGCACAAGTTTGTCCTGGAGGCACTCCTATTGCTAAACAATCTTCTTGCTGTTGTTTTGTCCTGGTAGTCCTTGGTTCATCAGAGTCTTGAGAAGTGATGCTTGCCTTTTGAAGTACTGGTCTTCTTTGACCAATCAGATGTCCAGACTTGGAATTCTTGAACTATTTCTCCCTTTGAAGCTTTAAAGTATTGAGGAGCCTTGGGAACTATCCTGCCAGGGCTCCAGAACTTTGGGCAGATGGACTCCTTATTCTTTATAGACATCCATGTCTCACCAGAGTCACCAGGTTGATACCAATCAAATGCAGGTTTCTCTGCCTAATGCACATAAGAACTAACCTATGGCACCAGGGTTTCAGAGGGAGAAAGAGTTTATTGCACAGTCAAGCAAGGAGATCAGATATGGCCTATGGCCTAAAATCTGTCTCCTTTAGTAGCTTTCTTGTGGATCCTTTGCAATTTTCTATATCTAGGATTATGTAATTTGCAAATTGAGGTCATTTTACTTCTTTCTTTCCAATTTGGATGCCTTTTGTTTCTTTTACTTGCCTAGTTGCTCTGGCTGGAACTTCCAATACAAGTCTAAGTAGCAGAGCTGAAAGTAGGCACCATTGTCTTATCTTAGGGGTGAAACTTTAAGTCTTTCACCATTGAGTATGATGTTATCGGTGGGTTTTTCAATCAATTATCTTTTAAAGTTAAACTCCCTTCAAAAGAGGGAGAATCACTTATGGTTGATTTTAAGCCTAGTCTAAAACTGAGGTAAGAGTCATTGTCAAAGACTTTCTGACAGTACAGAGATAATTTTGCAAAGGTATTTAGAATAGTTTTACAACTTTATTATCCAGAGCTCCCAGAAAAATATCAATTAATTAATAAATTATTGGGAATTACAATTTAGAAAAGGCAAAATGAGCAAAATCTGAGGAAGACTTAACTGCAACAGACACTGAATTACATGGAAAACCAGAGGGGTTTAGAAAAACTGTATATGTTGGACAAGGTGTTTTGGAGACTATCCACAAAGTCTTTCCTGTGAAAATAGATTGCAATCTGAATTAATCTTATCAGCAAAGAAAGGATAAGTCTGTTAGAGAGTTTAGCAATAGACTTTTTAACTACTTTAGACCTTCCTGAGGAGTGTCTCTAGATCTTTCTTCATTTTTTGTGACAGGGCTTAGCTGGAAATATAAGACATAATATGCAAGGAAAAACTAGAATGGGAAATGGCTCTACTTCTAGACATTTAAATCCTCACTGAACATTTGGAATGAGGATTAGAACGAAAATAGAATAACACTCATAATAAATTGATGGCCTGGCAGATGAAATAACTTGATGCCCTCACCCCAAGTCATTAACGCCAGAGGAGGGAGTTCCTTGAAAAAGACCCTTGTAGAAATACCTAAGAGATGGAACTTTGGAAAAAGTGTTGTCCTGTATTCACAAAGAAATAAAGCAAAAGAAATGAAGCGAGTGATCAATGAAGATGCTCCAAGGAAGTATCAAATGTCCAAATTCCCATTTTACCCTTAACCTTACAGGGAGAAATATCTTTAAATATTAAAGGACAATCATGCACATTTTTAAAGCAGTTTTATTGATATTAATTAATATACCATACAATCCATCTAAAGTGTACAATTAATGTCTTCTAGTATAGTCACAGAGTGGTGCATTCATCACCCCAATCAATTCTAGAATATTTTCACTCTCAAGAGGGTTCACTATATTATATAGTTCTCTTTCATTCTCTGGCTTTCCTTCTAGTGACATACATGACACTACACTTTCCCTTTCAACCCCAATTGTACCTACATCTCATCGCTGTTAATTACACTCACTGTAATGTGCTACCATCAGATCTGTCTATTTCCAAACACTTACAATCAACCTTATTACATATTCTGCACAAATTAAGTCTCAGCTCCCCATTTTCTGCCCTCCTTTGATCTTCTGGTGACCTGTGTTCTGGATATAAACACCATGAGTTTGTTAGTTATATTTAGTTTATATTTGGGAGGTCATACAATATTTGTCCTTTTGTGCCTTACTTGTTTCACTCAACGTAATGTCCTTAAGGCTTGTCCATGTAGTCACATGTCATGACTTCACTACTTCTTACAGCTGCATAATATTCTAGCATATGTAAATACCACATTTTGTTTATCGAGTCTTCAGTTAATGGACACCTGGGTTGTTTCCTTCTTTTGGCAACTGTGAATAATGCCTCTATGAACATTGGTGTGCAAATATCTGTTTACATCCCTGCTTTCAGTTATTCTGTGTATATACCCAGTAGCAGGATTGCTGGATCATATGTCAAATGCAGTTCTATACTTAGCTTCCTGAAGAACCACCAAACTGTCTTCCACAGTGACTGTACCATTCTATATTCCCACCAACAGTGAATAAGCATTTCTATTTCTCTGCATCCTCTCAACACTTGAAGTTTTCTGTTTTTTTGTTTTGTTTTGTTTTGTTTTTAGTTTGTTTGTTTTAGTAGTGGCCATTCTAGTGCGTGCAAAATGATATCTTGTTGTTTTGATTTAAATTTCCCTAATAGCTAGTGATACTGAGCATCATTTCATGTGCTATTTAGCATTTTATATCCTTTTTTGAAAAATGTCTATTCAAGTTTTTTGCCCCTTTTTAAATTGGGTTGTTTGACTTTTTATCATTAAGTTGTAGGATTTCTTTATATGTCCTTCATATTAAACCCTTATTGGATATGTGGTTTCCAAATGTTTTCTCTTGTTATGTAGGCTGATGTTTCACCCTCTCAACAAAGTCCTTTGAAGCACAAAAGTATTCAGTTTTGGGTAGATCCCATTTATCTATTTTTTTCTTTCACTGCTGTGCTTTGAGTATAAGGTCTAAGAAACCACTCCTGCTACAAAACCTTGAAGTTGCTTCTCTATATTTTTTTCTAGGAGTTCTATGGTTCTGGTTTTTATATTTAGATTTTTGATAAATTTTGAGTTAATTTTTTATAAGAAGTGAGATAGGGGTCCTCTTTCATTCTTTTGGATATGGCTATCCAGTTCTCCTGGCACTATTTGTTGAAGAGACTGCTTGTCCCAGTATCAATTGACTATGGATGTGAGGTTCTATTTCTGAACTCTCAATTCGATTCCATTGTTCAATATTTCTATCTTTATGCCAGTATCATGCTGTCACGACCACTGTAGCTTTGTAATATGCTTTCAAGTCAGAAAGTCAGAGTCCTCCAACCTCATTTTTCTTTTTCAAGATGTTTTGGCTATTCAAGGCCCCTTACTCTTCCAAATAAAATTGGTAATTGGCTTTTCCAATTCTGAAAGTAGGCTGTTGGAATTTTGATTGGAATTGCATTGAATCTGTAAATCAATTAGGGTAGAAATGATATCTTAACTATATTTAGTCTTCCATGGAATGTCCTTCCATTTATTTAAGTCTTCTTTGATTTCTATCAGCAATGTTTTGTAATTTTCTGTGCACAGGTCCTTTACATCCATGGGTAAATTTATTCCTAGATATTTGATTCTTTTAGTTGCTATTGTAAATGGATTTTTTTTCATGATTTCCTCCTCACATTACTCATTGCTAGTGTATAGAAACACTACTGATTTTTTTTTTTAAATCATCATTTTATTGAGATATATTCACATACCACGCAGTCATACAAAACAAATTGTACTTTCGATTGTTTACAGTACCATTACATAGTTGTACATTCATCACCTAAATCAATCCCTGACACCTTCATTAGCACACACACAAAAATAACAAGAATAATAATTAGAGTGAAAAAGAGCAATTGAAGTAAAAAAGAACACTGGGTACCTTTGTCTGTTTGTTTCCTTCCCCTACTTTTCTACACATCCATCCATAAACTACACAAAGTGGAGTTTGGTCCTTATGGCATTCCCAATCCCATTGTCACCCCTCATAAGCTACATTTTTATACAACTGTCTTCGAGATTCATGGGTTCTGGGTTGTAGTTTAATAGTTTCAGGTATCCACCACCAGCTACCCCAATTCTTTAGAACCTAAAAAAGGTTGTCTAAAGTGTGCGTAAGAGTGCCCACCAGAGTGATCTCTCGGCTCATTTTGGAATCTCTCTGCCACTGAAGCTTATTTCATTTCCTTTCACATCCCCCTTTTGGTCAAGAAGATGTTCTCCATCCCACGATGCCGGGTCTACATTCCTCCCCGGGAGTCATATGCCACGTTGCCAGGGAGATTCACTTCCCTGGGTGTCTGATCCCACGTAGGGGGGAGGGCAGTGATTTCACCTTTCAAGTGGGCTTAGCCAGAGAGAGAGGGCCACATCTGAGCAACAAAGAGGCATTCAGGAGGAGACTCTTAGGCACAAATACAGGGAGGCCTAGCCTCTCCTTTGCAGCAACCGTCTTCCCAAGGGTAAAACTTATGGTAGAGGGCTCAGCCCATCAAACCACCAGTCCCCTATGTCTGTGGTCATGTTAGCAACCATGGAGGTGGGGTAGGCGAATACCCCTGCATTCTCCACAGGCTCCTCAAGGGGGCACTACATCTTTTTTTTTTTTTCCTTGTTTGTCTTTTTTTACTTTTTTTTTTTTTTAACTTTCCCTTCTTTTTTAAATCAACTGTATGAAAAAAAAAAGTTAAAAAGAAAACAAACATACAATAAAAGAACATTTCAAAGAGACCATAACAAGGGAGTAAGAAAAAGACAACTAACCTAAGATAACTGCTTAACTTCCAACATGTTCCTACTTTACCCCAAGAAAGTTACATAATATAGCAACATTTCAGTGAACTTGTTCCTACTACATCCATCAGAAATTAACAGACCATAGTCATTTCTGGGCATCCCCAGAACGTTAAATAGCTTATCTGTTCTTCTTGGATTATTGTTCCCCCTTCCTTAATTACTCTCTACTGCTAGTTCCCCTACATTCTATATTATAAACCATTTGTTTTACATTTTTCAAAGTTCACATTAGTGGTAGCATATAATATTTCTCTTTTTGTGCCTGGCTTATTTCGCTCAGCAATATGTCTTCAAGGTTCATCCATGTTGTCATATGTTTCACCAGATCGTTCCTTCTTACTGCCGCGTAGTATTCCATCATGTGTATATACCACATTTTATTTATCCACTCATCTGTTGAAGGACATTTGGGTTGTTTCCATCTCTTGGCAATTGTGAATAATGCTGCTATGAACATTGGCGTGCAGATATCTGTTC
Source organism: Choloepus didactylus (assembly GCF_015220235.1). NCBI lineage: Eukaryota > Metazoa > Chordata > Mammalia > Pilosa > Megalonychidae > Choloepus > Choloepus didactylus. The sequence continues at coordinate 164,821,136 of NC_051310.1, forward strand.
GTGTCACTGCTTTCCGATCTTCTGGGTATATACCGAGAAGTGCAATCGCTGGATCGAATGGTAGCTCTATATCTAGTTTTCTAAGGAACTGCCAGACTGACTTCCAGAGTGGCTGAACCATTATACAGTCCCACCAACAATGAATAAGAGTTCCAATTTCTCCACATCCCCTCCAGCATTTGTAGTTTCCTGTTTGTTTAATGGCAGCCATTCTAACCGGTGTTAGATGGTATCTCATTGTGGTCTTAATTTGCATCTCTCTAATAGCTAGTGAAGCTGAACATTTTTTCATGTGTTTCTTGGCCATTTGTATTTCCTCTTCAGAGAACTGTCTTTTCATATCTTTTGCCCATTTTATAATTGGGCTGTCTGTACTATTGTCATTGAGTTGTAGGATTTCTTTGTATATGCAAGATATCAGTCTTTTGTCAGATACATGGTTTCCAAAAATTTTTTCCCATTGAGTTGGCTGCCTCTTTACCTTTTTGAGAAATTCCTTTGAGGTGCAGAAACTTCTAAGCTTGAGGAGTTCCCATTTATCTATTTTCTCTTTTGTTGCTTGTGCTTTGGGTGTAAAGTCTAGGAAGTGGCCTCCTAATACAAGGTCTTGAAGATGTTTTCCTACATTATCTTCTAGGAGTTTTATGGTACTTTCTTTTATATTGAGATCTTTGGTCCATTTTGAGTTAATTTTTGTGTAGGGGGTGAGGTAGGGGTCCTCTTTCATTCTTTTGGATATGGATATCCAACTCTCCCAGCCCCATTTGTTGTAAAGACCATTATGGCTCACTTCGGTGACTTTGGGGGCCTTATCAAAGATCAGTCGGCCATAGATCTGAGGGTCTATCTCTGAATTCTCAATTCGATTCCATTGATCTATATGTCTATCTTTTTGCCAGTACCATGCTGTTTTGGCAACTGTGGCTTTATAATAAGCTTCAAAGTCAGGGAGTGTAAGTCCTCCCACTTTGTTTTTCTTTTTTAGAGTGTCTTTAGCAATTCAAGGCATCTTCCCTTTCCAAATAAATTTGATAACTAGCTTTTCCAATTCTGCAAAGTAAGTTGTTGGAATTTTGATTGGGATTGCATTGAATCTGTAGATGAGTTTGGGTAGAATTGACATCTTAATGACATTTAGTCTTCCCATCCATGAACATGGAATATTTTTCCATCTTTTAAGGTCCCCTTCTATTTCTTTTAGTAGAGTTATGTAGTTTTCTTTGTATAGGTCTTTTACATCTTTGGTTAAGTTTATTCCTAGGTACTTGATTTTTTTAGTTGCTATTGAAAATGGTATCTTTTTCTTGAGTGTTCCTTCAGTTTGTTCATTTCTAGCATATAGAAACATTACTGACTTATGTGCATTAATCTTGTATCCCGCTACTTTGCTAAATTTGTTTATTAGCTCTAGTAGCTGTATCGTCGATTTCTCAGGGTTTTCTAGATATAAGATCATATCATCTGCAAACAATGACAGTTTTACTTCTTCTTTTCCAATTTGGATGCCTTTTATTTCTTTGTCTTGCCGGATTGCCCTGGCTAGCACTTCCAGCACAATGTTGAATAACAGTGGTGACAGCGGGCATCCTTGTCTTGTTCCTGATCTTAGAGGGAAGGCTTTCAGTCTCTCACCATTGAGTACTATGCTGGCTGTGGGTTTTTCATATATGCTCTTTATCATGTTGAGGAAGTTTCCTTCAATTCCTACCTTTTGAAGTGTTTTTATCAAAAAGGGATGTTGGATTTTGTCAAATGCTTTTTCAGCATCTATTGAGATGATCAATTGATTTTTCCCTTTTGACTTGTTAATATGTTGTAATACATTGATTGTTTTTCTTATGTTGAACCATCCTTGCATGCCTGGAATGAACCCCACTTGGTCATGGTGTATGATTTTTTTAATGTGTCTTTGGATTCGATTTGCAAGTATTTTGTTGAGGATTTTTGCATCTATATTCATTAGGGAGATTGGCCAGTAGTTTTCCTTTTTTGTAGCATCTTTGCCTGGTTTTGGTATTAGATTGATGTTAGCTTCATAAAATGAGTTAGGTAGTGTTCCATTTTTTTCAATGTTTTGAAAGAGTTTGAGTAAGATTGGTGTCAGTTCTTTCTGGAAAGTTTGGTAGAATTCCCCTGTGAAGCCATCTGGCCCTGGGCATTTATTTGTGGGAAGATTTTTGATGACTGATTGGATCTCTTTGCTTGTGATGGGTTGGTTGAGGTCTTCTATTTCTTCTCTGGTCAGTCTAGGTTGTTCATATGTTTCCAGGAAATTGTCCATTTCTTCTACATTATCCAGTTCGTTGCCATACAGTTGTTCATAATATCCTCTTATAATTTTTTTAATTTCTTCAGGATCTGCAGTTATGTCACCTTTTTCATTCATTATTTTGTTTATATGGGTCTTCTCTCTTTTTGATTTTGTCAGTCTAGCTAGGGGCTTGTCAATCTTGTTGATCTTCTCAAAGAACCAACTTTTGGTGATATTTATCCTCTCTATTGTTTTTTTGTTCTCTATGTCATTTATTTCTGCTTTAATCCTTGTTATTTCTTTTCTTGTACTTGGTTTAGGATTGGTTTGCTGTTCATTTTCTAGCTTCTTCAGTTGATCCATTAGTTCTTTGATTTTGGCTCTTTCTTCCTTTTTAATATATGCGTTTAGTGCTATAAATTTCCCCCTTAGCACTGCTTTTGCTTCATCCCATAGGTTTTGGTATGTTGTGTTCTCATTTTCATTCGTCTCTATATATTTAGCAATTTCTCTTGCTATTTCTTCTTTAACCCACTGATTGTTTAGGAGTGTGTTGTTTAACCTCCAGGTATTTGTGAATTTTCTAAGTCTCTGATGGTTATTGACTTCTAATTGTATTCCATTGTGGTCAGAGAATGTGCTTTGAATAATTTCAATCTTTTTAAATTTATTGAGGCTTCTTTTATGTCCCAGCATATGATCTATTCTGGAGAAAGTTCCGTGAGCACTAGAAAAGTATGTGTATCCTGGTGATTTGGGATGTAATGTCCTGTAGATGTCTGTTAAATCTAACTCATTTATCAGATTGTTTAGGTTTTCAATTTCCTTATTGGTCTTCTGTCTGGTTGATCTATCTATAGGAGAGAGTGATGTGTTGAAGTCTCCCACAATTATTGTGGAAACATCAATTGCTTCCTTTAGTTTTGCCAGTGTTTCTCTCATGTATTTTGTGGCACCTTGATTGGGTGCATAGACATTTACGATTGTTATTTCTTCTTGCTGAATTGCCCCTTTTATTAGTATGTAGTGGCCTTCTTTGTCTCTCAAAACATCCCTGCATTTGAAGTCTATTTTATCTGAGATTAATATTGCTACACCTGCTTTCTTTTGGCTGTAGCTTGCATGAAATATTTTTTTCCATCCTTTCACTTTCAGTTTCTTTGTGTCCCTGTGTCTAAGATGAGTCTCTTGTATGCAACATATTGATGGTTCATTTTTTTTGATCCATTCTGCGAATCTATATCTTTTAATTGGGGAGTTTAATCCATTTACATTCAACGTTAAAACCGTGAAGGCATTTCTTGAATCGGCCATCTTATCCTTTGGTTTATGTTTGCCATATTTTTCCCTCTCTCTATTAATATCCTTTATTGTACCCATACCGAATCTCTTTAGTACTGAACCTTTCTCCAAGTCTCTCTGTCCTGTCTTTGTTTCTCTGTCTGTAGGGCTCCCTTTAGTATCTCCAGTAGGGCAGGTCTCTTGTTAGCAAATTCTCTCAGCATTTGTTTGTCTGTGAAAAATTTAAGCTCTCCCTCAAATTTGAAGGAGAGCTTTGCTGGATAAAGTATTCTTGGCTGGAAATTCCTCTCACTCAGAATTTTAAATATATCGTGCCACTGCCTTCTTGCCTCCATGGTGGCTGCTGAGTAGTCACTACTTAGTCTTATGCTGTTTCCTTTGTATGTGGTGAATTGCTTTTCTCTTGCTGCTTTCAGAACTTGCTCCTTCTCTTCTATGTTTGACAGTGTGATCAGTATATGTCTCGGAGTGGGTTTTTTTGGATTTATTCTATTTGGAGTTCGCTGAGCGTTTATGATTTGTGTATTTATGTCGTTTAGAAGATTTGGGAAGTTTTCCCCAACAATTTCTTTGAATACTCTTCCTAGACCTTTACCCTTTTCTTCCCCTTCTGGGACACCAATGAGTCTTATATTCGGACGTTTCATATTATCTATCATATCTCTGAGGTCCATTTCGAGTTTTTCAATTTTTTTCCCCATTCTTTCTTTTATGCTTTCATTTTCCATTCTGTCATCTTCCAGGTCACTGATTCGTTGTTCAACTTCCTCTAGTCTTGTACTATGAGTGTCCAGAATCTTTTTAATTTGGTCAACAGTTTCTTTAATTTCCATAAGATCATCCATTTTTTTATTTAGTCTTGCAATGTCTTCTTTATGCTCTTCTAGGGTCTTCTTGATTTCCTTCATATCCCGTACTATGGTCTCATTGTTCATCTTTATTTCTTTGAGTAGCTGCTCTAGGTGCTGTGTCTCTTCTGGTCTTTTGATTTGGGTGCTTGGGCTTGGGTTATCCATATCGTCTGGTTTTTTCATATGCTTTATAATTTTCTGTTGTTTTTGGCCTCGTGGCATTTGCTGAACTTGATAGGGTTCTTTTAGGGTTTGTAGACTTATTGAAGTCCTTATCTCTAATTTATCAGATCTACAGCTTCGTGGAGTACACTTTCTCTAACTAACCAGCAGGTGGCGTCCACGAGCCACCTGTTCTCCACAAGCCAGTTCTCCCCTGCTTAGCCTTTTTGGTGAGTGGGGGAGTGAGTCTTGTGGGGCCCAATTCGTGTACCAAGCTTGCGTGTGTAGTTGGTGTTGCCTGCCCTGTATGTGGGGCGTGTTTCTGGGCAGTCGGGGAGGGGGGGTGGCCCTAACAATCAAATCTCCCTGATGATCCTAGAGTTTTAAAGCTGCTGCAATAGTCTAATCCTTCAGTTCAGTCCTGCCACAGTTTGTCTCTGCCACTGACCCACAAGTCTTTGGTATTGGCGTATGGCTCCTGAGACTTGCAAGTGGGCCCCTCTTCCAGGCTGTGCACCCCGGGTCCTCTGTTGAGGGATGACTGTGCTATGTCACAGGTGAGTGCCGTCCCCCCAGGGCAGTTCTGGGCTGCTGGGCTGTGTAGGGAGGCTCCCAGTCTGCTCAAATGATGGCTGAATGGGGCTTTGTTAATTCACACTGCTCCACCTTCCCAGCTCTGGGACATTCAGCTGAGGTTGCAGGGAAGGCTAATGTCCACGCCCAGTTTTGTGGTGTGTGCCTGTTATTTGAAGCCCTTCCGTCACACTGGGTTGTCTGGGGCAGCTCTGGGCTATGGGGCTGGCGATGGGCAGGAGTGTTTCCTGTCCACCAGGATGGTGGCTGTGAGCGGACACCCCCCTTTTCTTGGGAAGTTGTGTTGTTTAGTGAATTTTCTCAGCCACTGGATTATTGCCTTTTGTCTCAGAGCTCTCTTAGTTCTGCTCTTGACTTGACGTGCCCAAATTGCAATTCTTTGAAGCTTTCTGTATTGGGCTTCTTAGAGTAATTGTTTTAGAAAAAGAAAAAAGGATTTAAAAAAAAAAAAAAAACAAAAAAACGGCCCTCCTCAGAGATCTAATGGGCTATTGAAATGCTAATAGACAAAGCAACCAGGGCCATTAAGGAAAGGTCCACAGGGCAGAGAGATCAGCTTTGCTTCGGGATTTGCATATGCGCCTCAAGGCCTGATCTCCGCCCTTCCCCTTTCTGTGTTCACCAGAACTCCAAAAATCCTCTGCTTTTATTTTGGAGTTTTTTGTGTTGTTTTTTTTCTATGCCTGTCTCCTCTCTGCTGGTCTGGCTGCTCTCAGAGTCTCTGGTGTCTGGTCTCAGTCTATCTATGGTTGGAGTTTGAATCAGTAGAATGAGTTTCCGATAAGAGCAGCCACTGCAGTTCTCCCTTCTCCTTCCCGGAGCTGACAGCCCCTCCTCCCACGGGACTGAGCCTGGCAGGGAGGGGCGCGGATCTCCTGGCCGCAAAAACTTACAGATTTCGCTGATCTCAGCAGTTCCACATTTTCATGAGTGTTGTATGAAGTATGCCCAAAGTCAGATTGCTCTGTGGTGTCCAGTCCACGCAGTTCCTGGCTTTTTACCTACTTTCCTGGAGGAGTAACTAAAACTTACAGCTCACCAGTCTGCCATCTTGCCCTGATTTTTTATTTTAATGTTCTATCCCATCACTTTGCTGAATTCATTTATTAGGTCTAGCAGCTTTGTTGTAGATTTCTCAGGACTTTCTAGGTATAGGATCATATCTCCTGCAAATAAGAAAGCTTTACTTCATCCTTTCCCATTTGGATGCCTTTTATTTCTTTTTCTTGCCTAATTGCTCTCGTTAGAACTTCTAGCACAATTTTGAATAACAGTGGGCATCCTTTTTTGTTCCTGGTCTTAGAAGGAAAGTTTTCAGTCTTTCATCATTGAGTATGATATTAGATGTGGATTTTGTCAAATGCCTTTTCTATGTCAATCAAGATGATTGTGTGGTTTTCCCACTTCGATTTATTAATGTGGTGTATTACATTAATTTGTATCTTTGTATTAGGCCACATTTGCATACCTGGGATAAAACCCATTAATCATAGTATACAATTCTTTTAATGTGCAATTGGATTTAATTTGCAAGTATTTTGTTGAGGATTTTTGCATCTACATTCATTAGAGAGTTTGGTCTGTAATACTCCTTCTTCATAGTGTCTTTTTTTGTCTTTGGTATTGGGGTAATGATGGATTCATAGAACAAGTTAGATAGTGTTTCCTTCCCTTCAATTTTTTGGAAGAGTTTGAGCAGGATTGGTATTACTTCTTTTTGGAATGATTGGTAGAATTCAACTATGAAAACATTTTGTCCTGGGCTTTCTTTTTTGGAAGGTTTTTGATGACTGTTTCAATCTCTTTATTTGTGATTGATTTGTTGAGATCTATTTCTTCTGGAGTCAGCATAGATTGTTCATGTGTTTCCAGAAAATTGTCCTTTTCATCTAAGTTATCTAGTTCGTTGGCATACAGTTGCTCATGGTATCCCTTCATGATCTTTTTATTTCTTTGGGGCCAGTAGTAATGTTCCCTTTCTCATTTCTGATTTTATTTACATCTTCTTTCTTTTTGTCTTTGCAGTCTACCTAAGGGTTTGTAAATTTTGTTGATCTCAAAGAACCACCTTTTCATTTTGTTGATCCTCTCTACCATTTTTTGTTGTTATTATCAATTTCATTTATTTCTGCTCTAATTTTTGTTATCTATTTCTTTCTGTTTGCTTTGGGATTAGTTTACTATTCTTTTTCTAGTTCCTCCAGGTATGTTGCTAGGTCTTCAATTTTAGCTCTTTTTAAAAAAAATCTGGGTGTTTAGGGCTATAAATTTCCCTCTCAGCATTGCCTTCACTGCATCCCATAAGTTTTGATATGTTGTGTTCTGGTTTTCATTCATTTCAAGATATTTACTTATTTCTCTTGAAATTTCTTCTTTGACCTATTGACTGTTTAAGAGTGTGTTGTTTAACCTCCATAAATTTGCATTTTCCAGTCCTCTACCTCTTGTTGACTTCCAGCTTTATTCCATTCTGATCAGAGAAGGTACTTTGTATAATTTCAATCTTTTTATATTTACTGGGAACTGTTTTGTGAACCAACATGTGAGCTATCCCATAGAATGGTCCATGAGCACTTGAGAAGACTGTATATCCTGCTATTTTAGGGTGCATTGTTCTCGTATGTCTGTTAGATCTGACTCATTTATCAAATTAAGTTCTCTATTTCTTTATTGATCCTCTGTCTAGATGTTCTAGCTATTGTTGTGAGTTGTGTATTGTAGTCTCCAAGTATTATTGTAGATACATCTATTTCTTCCTTCAGTTTCACTAGCATTTGCCTCATGTATTTTGGGGCACCCTGGTTAGGTCCATATATATTTATGATATTTCTTCTTGGAGGATTGCTCCTTTTATTAATAAGTAATGTCCTTCTCTGTCTCTTGTAACAGCTTTGCATTTAAAGTCTATTTTATCCAATATTAATATAGCTACTGCAACATTCCTTTTTAGGGGAGAATACTGTTTGTGTGGAATACCTTTTTCCAGTTTTTCACTTTCAACCTATTTGTATACTTGGATCGAGAGTGAATCTCTTGTAGACAGTATAGGTGGTTCATTTTTTTTTTAATTCATTCCGCCTCTATAGTTTCTGATAAGAATTTGGAACTTAGTCTTATCAAACATCCTGTGTATGTAATGAATTGCTTCTCTCTTGCTGCTTTCTGAATTCTCTCTTTATCTTTGGCATTTGACATTCTGATTAGTATGTGTTCTGGAGTGGGTCTATTTGGATTTATTCAGTTCAGAATACAATGTACCTCTTGGACATGGCTATCAATGCCTCTCTTGAGAGTTGGGAAGTCCTTGGCCATTATTTCTGTCTGCCCCTTTTTCCTCCCCTTCTCTTTCTGGGACATCCATGACACAAATGTTTGTGTGTTTTCTGTTGTCAATCAGTTCCCTGAGACTGTGCTCATTTTTTCCCATTCTTTTCTCAATCTCTTCTTTTTTCTTCAAATTTGAATGTTTGTCTTCTATCTCACTGATCCTTTCTTCTTCCTCTGCAAATCTGCTGTTGTGTGCCTCTAGTGTATTTTTTAAATCAAATAACTTTATTATAAAAGTAATACATGTGCATTAAGGACATCAGATTGACCTCCCAGTGCCTAATTAATGGCCTTATTATATAATTCTGAAATAGTTGAAAATGAGAGGAAGTCTCTTGCTAAGAATTTTTTTTAATTTTTATTGAGATTGAGATTGTTCATATACCATACAACTATCCAAAGATCCAAAGTATACAATCAATTGCCCCTGGTACCCTCACAACTCTGTGCTTCCATAACCACAATTCACTTTCGTTCAATTTTTAGAAACTTTTCATTACCCCAGGCAAGAAATAAAGACAAAGAAGCAAAAAAAAAGGAAAGAAAGAAAGAAAAGGAAAGAAAAGAAGAAGAAGAAGAAGAAGAAAGAAGAAGAAGAGGAGGAGTAGGAGGAGGAGGAGGAGGAGGAGGAGGAGGAGGAGGAGGAGGAGGAGAAGGAGAAGAAGAAGAAGAAGAAGGAGGAGGAGGAGGAGGAGGAGGAGGAGGAGGAGGAGGAGGAGGAGGAGGAGAAGGAGAAGAAGAAGAAGAAGAAGAAGAAGGAGGAGGAGGAGGAGGAGGAGGAGGAGGAGGAGGAGGAGGAGGAGGAGGAGAAGGAGAAGGAGAAGGAGAAGGAGAAGGAGGAGAAGGAGAAGAAGAAGAAGAAGAAGAAGAAGAAGAAGAAGAAGAAGAAGAAGAAGAAGAAGAAGAAGAAGAAGAAGAAGAAGAAAGAAAAGAAGAAGAAAGAAAAGGAAACTCAAATCCTCCCATATCCTTAACCACTCTCCCCCTCCATTGTTGACTTGTAGTATTGGTATAGTACATTTGTTACTGTTTATGAAAGAACTTTGAAATACTACTAACTCTAGTATATAGTTTGCAATAGGTATATCTTTTTTTCCCTATATGTCCCTTGTGCCGGTTTGAATGTATTGTGTCCCCCAAATGCCATTATCTTTGATGTAGTCTTGTGGGACAGACTTTTGGTGCTGATTAGATTTGCTTGGAATGTGCCCCACCCAGCTGTGGGTGGTGACTCTGGTGGGATAGTCCCATGGAGGCGTGGCCCTGCCCATTCAGGGCAGGCCTTGATCAGGGGAGCCATATAAACGTGCTGACTCAGAGAGACTGAACGGAGTGCAGCTGTGAGTGACGTTTTGAAGAAGAGCAAGCTTGCTAGAGAGGAACGTCCTGGGAGAAAGCCATTTTGAAACCAGAACTTTGGAGCAGACACCAGCCACGTGCCTTCCCAGCTAACAGAGGTTTTCCGGACGCCATTGGCCATCCTCCAGTGAAGGTACCCGATTGCTGATGTGTTACCTTGGACGTTTTGTGGCCTTAAGACTGTAACTGTGTAGTGAAATAAACCCCCGTTTTATAAAAGCCTATCCATCTCTGGTGTTTTGCATTCTGCAGCATTAGCAAACTAGAACATCTCTCTATTATTAACTTTCTAGTTGTATTGTCATACATTTGTTCAGGTTCATGGAAGAGATTTCTAATATTTGTACAGTTAATCATGGACATTGCCCACCATAGGATTCAGTTTTATACATTCTCATCTTTTGACCTCCAACTTTCCTTCTGGTGACATATATGACTCTGAGCTTCCCCTTTCCACCTCATTCACACACCGTTCAGCACTGTTAGTTATTCTCACAATGTGCTACTGTCACCTCTGTTCACTTCCAAACATTTAAGTTCAACCTAGTTGAACATTCTGCTCATACTAAGCAACCACTCCCCATTCTTTAGCTTCATTCTATATCTTGGTACCTTATATTTCATGTCTATGAGTTTACATATTATAATTAGTTTCTATCAGTGAGGCCCTGCAATATTTGTCCTTATGTGTCTGGCTTATTTCACTCAGTATATTGCCCTCAAGGTTTCATCATCAGCCCAATTTTTTTTAAGATGGTTTTGTTCCCATGCCATACATTCCATCCTAAGTAAACAATCTATGGTTCTCTGTGTATTCACATATTTATGTGTTCACCACCCTCACCACTGTCTATGTAAGAGCATCTACATTTCTTCCCCAAAGCAGGAAGAAGAGTCAAAGAAGGTAGAGAGGCAAAAGAAAAAGAAAAAAGAAAGAGAAAAAAATGACAGCTAGGAAGCAGCAAAAGGAAAGATAACCTTAAATCAAAGTAGAATTAATAGTCAGACAACACCACCAATGTTAAGTGTCTCACACCCCTCCCCTTTCCCTCCCTCTTATCTGCATTTGCCTTGGTATATTGCCTTTGTTACATTAAAGGGAGCATAATACAATGATTCTGTTAATTATAGTCTCTAGTTTATGTTGATTGCATCCCTCCCCCAATGCCTCCCCATTTTTAACACCTTGCAAGGTTGACATTCACTTGTTCTCCCTCATGAAAGAACATATTTGTACATTTTATCACAATTGTTGGACACTCTAGGTTTCACTGAGTTACACAGTCCCAGTCTTTATCTTTCCTCCTTTCTTCTGGTGTCCCACATGCTCCAGCCCCCCTCTTTCAACCATATTCATAGTTATCTTTGTTCAGTGTACTGACATTGCTATGTTACCATCTCCCAAAATTGTGTTCCAAACCTCTCATTCCTGTCTTCTCCTATCACTCTGTAGTGCTCCCTTTAGTATTTCTTTAGGGTGGGTGTCTTGTTCACAAAGTCTCTCATTGTCTGTTTTTCAGAAATTATTTTGAGCTTTCCTTCATATTTAAAGGACAGTTTTGCTGGATATAGGATTCTTGTTTGGTGGTTTTTCTCTTTCAATATCATAAATATATCACACCACTTCCTTCTTGCCTCCATGGTTTCTGCTGAGAGATCCACACATAGTCTTATTAAGCTTCCTTTGTATGTGATGGATCGCTTTTCTCTTGCTGCTTTCAGGATTCTCTCTTTGTCTTTGATGTTTGATAATCTGATATTAAGTGTCTTGGCGTAGGCCTATTCAGATCTATTCTGGTTGGAGTATGCTGCACTTCTTGGATCTGTAATTTTATGTTTTTCATAAGAGATGGGAAATTTTCATTGATTATTTCCTCTATTATTGCTTCTGCCCCCTTTTCCCTTCTCTTCTTCTGGGACACCAATGATATATACATTCTTGTATTTCATTTCTTCCTTAAATTCCCAGAGATGTTGCTCATATTTTTCTCCATCTGCTAATTTGCACATAGGCTTTCAAGTATTTTGTTCTCCAGTTCCTGAGTGTTTTCTTCTGCCTCTTGAGATCTGTTGTTGTATGTTTCCATTGTGTCTTTTGTCTCTTGTGTTGTGCCTTTCATTTCCATAGATTCTGCCAGTTGTTTTTTGAACTTTCAATTTCTGCCTTATGTATGCCCAGTGTTTTCTTTATAAGCCTTTTGCCTCTTTTTCTGTATCTCTCTAAACTTCTTGAATTGATTTAGCATTAGTTCTTTAAATTCCTGTATTCAGTTGAAGTGTAAGTTTGTCCTTTGACTGGGGCCATAACTTCATTTTTCTTAGTGTAGGTTGTAGTTTTCTGTTGTCTAGACATCCGCTCTCCTAGGCCACCCCCAATCAGGTTTTCCCAGATGAAAACAAGCTCAGGTCACAGAAGGAGGAAATATTCAGTATCCAGTTTCCCTGACAGTGTGTCTTAGAGGA